>NC_137698.1:58669937-59405770 GCF_964034855.1 Anser brachyrhynchus | reverse complement strand
CTCCAGATAGGGCATGCAGGCCTACTGCTGTTTGAAATAACCATCTTTGCAAAGCACAATATACCTTCTCTTGATCAAGAAACACATTCTTTTCCTGCACCATAGTGTTCGCATATTTTATTCTCATGACCTAATATAATTCTGAAATATAAATATAGTTTGCAGGGGAATTCATATGGGTCTCTATACAGCTTAAACAGACAATAGGAATTGTATCCTTGCCATATTTGTGGAAAAGTACTAACATCAGAATTTCTCTTGCATTAAGATATTTTAAAATATATTACTTTGCATCATTATATTTTTGAGACAAATTCTACATTTGAAATGAATTCATTGCAATTCTGTCAAAAAAGGGTAAATTGAAAAAATAAAGAAAAAGAATAACTCATCCAAAAATCACCCTTTATGAAAGATACTGGTTACCCTTGCAGATAGCAAGAGAAGTTAACCTTAAAATAGCCAGGAGAAAGTACAGGGTATGCTTCTTTGTAATTGTGATCCTTATTCTTATAAATAGCAAATTACTCTCTCTTTTGCAAGTGCTAAAATGTTTGTAAGTGAAACAGCCTACATTTCCAGGGCCCAGTGAATGGCAGATTCTACCAGTCTGGAATGGGGAAGACATAGCTGGTTTTATAAACATTTTGATTTTCCCCAGTCACCAGCCTGGGTTGCTGACTGAGGAAACACATTGCTAACTAAAGGCATACTTTTGCTTCACACTATAGATGCAGACTAAAGCAGATGGGAGAAGGAATCCTCACGATGAAACCAACTGCTATTCTCTCTTGCTGTGAGATGCTAAAGCACGAATGCACCATCTTACCCCTTGCATTACTAAAGGACTCATTACATTTACATAACATCTACTACTAATAAGCAATTCTACAGCTGAACAAGATTTGTCAGGTCTCATTAACTGTTGCAGAGGAGTCTAGATCCTTGTATTATTTCTAGAGAGTCTTTTAATTGAATTTATTATTATTGATGCTTCTGTGTCTACATATTCTTTCTTCTGTTTGGCTTGCATTGAACCTTTTTGTTAATTTCATACAGATCTCTGGCAAGTCCACCACACAGTGTTGAACCCTGTCTTTCAAATCTTGAAGTTTTGTCTGTCACATCACCTGCTTCTTCTTCCTTTGTGCCTGCATGTGCTTTTAAATTGCCTAAGTCTAATCAATATGATTATTAGATTAGAACACCCCCAAATTACAGTCTTTGTTGCAGCATCAGTTTTTCTATGCAGCTTCTTCTCTACCTAGTTTATCCTGGTACCCACACTAGCTCTGAAATTAACTTTACATAGAGACTGACCTCAGCCTTCTGGAAATGTTTGAATCTCTTGTGTGAATGGACTTGTGGCTGTGGCCTTCTCCCTCCCTGGATTGCCCTGGAAGAAAGGAGAATATCACACCTTTGCCTGTGTAACAGAGGATACCTATGTCTGATTATGATATGAGAGAAGATACTTGGCAGATTTCAAGTGGGCTGAAAAAACAAAATGTGTTTCTTATTGAAGCACTACACCTTAACTACTAAGGTCAAAATCAGCACTTGCCAATATAAATCACTTCCCTGATATATTCTAATATGCAAAGAAAAACATGAGGTGTAGCATAAGTAGATATCTTCCTAAATGTGTAGGCTTTGAAATAATTAGTTAGTGAAAAGGTGATATGAAGTGAAGGGCTTCCAAAGCAGATCTGGAAAAAACTGGCCTGCATATAGCTACTCTGTGTGGACTGATTATAGCAGGAAATTGATAGGTGGTAATTATATTCCATCCTTATCCTTCCAGAAACAGAATTTCTGATACATATTAGACCCTTTTCTTTCCAGAATGTAGAATCGGATCATACCTCTGTGCTGTTTATTTTTCCCAGATAATGGAAGAACACGATGTAGACTTTTAAGTTTTATAATAAGAAGATGTTCTGATTGTTCTATAGTAACATTTAGAAAAAAAGCAAACAAGCAAACAAAATTTCTTTATTAAGCCTGGAACATGATTAGAAACAATGCTGAAGAATTTGGATCGGTGTGTTGATTGTGAATGTGGAGATCTACTGACAGACATGTGATAATAAATTGAAAAATCAAAAGAAGAAATACAATATGTACAAAAAGGAAAGATATTACAGAATTCTGGCCAAAAAAAAGAAAAAAAGGCAGTTATTGTGTTAAAAATCTATAAAGTACTTAGTGTAGTACATTTGCAGTGATGAAGACAAACAAGTTCCTCATTTTGTGCCATTAGAAAGACAAAAGCAATGATGGATATACTATTTCTCTCTAAAATTTTGGTTAGACCTCACATTAAATATAATGTGAAATACCCGCATAGTGCAACTGTAAAAATTGCCTTTGAGAACACAGAGTAATATAAAAAACAAGCTCAGATTGTAAGGATCTATACAGAAGAAAAGTTTAAATCAGACTTTATTCTCACTGAAAAATGAGAAAATTCACTGAAATTTACTGAAGATTCATATTTATAATAGCAATGAATATAAAACTTAGTGGCGTTGCAGAAATACAATTATACAAAAATACCTCTATATAATTTGCTAAATTAGTGAAAACAAACAAGAAGTAATAAAATAAATTCAGATAGATGACCATCATGTTATACAAAGGATAGCTGCTGAATGAACTAAAAATGGTGGAATACAAGGGCACAGTCTCTGGTAGTAAAGACAGCGTAAGAGGACCTTGCTTCTGAATTACCTTTTACCAGGGAACAATGACTTCTTGTGAAGCTGGTCTTTAAAATAAAATTGTTTGAGTTAAAAAATTAATTTTTTCCCTAGAACCTTCTTTCAGTGGTCTGGTGGAGGTGGAAATTTGTAAACAGAGAAGGGCAACGTGTGCTATTGAATAGGGCAGCTGAGCAGTGTGGTAAAGCTGGTCTGTAAGTTTCAGAAATAAGCAGATAGGGAGAGGCAAAGAGGGCTAAAAGCAAAATGGAAGTGAAAGGAAAATATGATAACTGTTGTGAGCATTGGAAACCATTTGTCTTTTCTAATACTTTTAGAAGTATAAAATAATAAAGAGTAAATATATTTCCAAGTATTTATTTGGATTTAAATAACAGTTTAAAATGATTTCCCTGAAAACATTGATTTTAGGTGGCTCCTATCATCATAACAACTGAGCATCTTAAAAACCATAAATTCATTTATCTTCATAACTTGACTTTGTAGTGAATGTCGTCCACATAGGGGAGGACAGTATTGCTTACAGTAACATAGGAAGTCTGAGACAGAACAGCAAATGGAAAGCAGCCTAACTATCTCACTAATGAGCAGCCTTTCCAGTTTGCTCAGAGTTAATCTATCTCTACAACAAATTTTTGTCTTTGTTTGTTTATTTGTTTGTTTTAGTTGTTGTTTGAGTTTTAAACTTCAGGGGTCTGAAAACAGGTCTTAATGAGGGAAGCGGTAAATACACTCACAGACACCGGGTTTATGGAAATAATGTTTCCAGTGTGGAACCAGGGAATTTAATAGGTTTTACTGGGAAGCCAGGCACTTTTGACTCCAGAGTAATAGAGAAAAACAGAGTGTGTAAGGGAGCTTATAAAGGAAATTTGTTACTCATATGAGAAAGAGGCTCAGATGGCATAACTATTTGCTTGATTCTGTTCGAATCATGGACCCAGAGTGGATGATATGCTCCACGTATGACACCTGAAACTCTGCCCAGGAGTCTTGTACTTTTCCATGTTTCCTGCTTACAGTGCTCATAGAATCACAGAATCACAGAATTGTCTAGGATGGAAGAGACCTTCAAGATCACCCAGTCCAACCTCTGACCTAACACTAACAAGTCCACCACTAAACCATATCACTAAGCTCTACATCTAAACGTCTTTTAAAGACCTCCAGGGACGGTGACTCAACCACTTCCCTGGGCAGCCCATTCCAATGCCTAACAACCCTTTCAGTAAAGAAGTTCTTCCTAATATCCAACCTACCCCCCCCCGGCGCAACTTTAGCCCATTCCCCCTCATCCTGTCACCAGGCACGTAGGAGAACAGACCAACCCCCACCTCGCTACAGCCTCCTTTAAGGTGCCTGTAGAGCGCGATAAGGTCGTCCCTGAGCCTCCTCTTCTCCAGGCTGAACAAGCCCAGCTCCCTCAGCCGCTCCTCGTAAGACTTGCTCTCCAGACCCCTCACCAGCTTCGTTGCCCTTCTCTGGACTCTCTCGAACACCTCCATGTCCTTCTAGTCATCACCCTAAGCTGTCTGCATGTTGCGGAAAAACAGAAGATATAAAATGCTGCTGTGTGTGATGAGGTACAGCTAGAATAGAGGCGGTAAAGTCTGGACTTGTGGCTGAAGGTCACAGTAAAACTTCACCTGAATGTGACTGAACAGAAGACAGAAAAAGAAAGCCTGCAACTGCCACTTTGGCTGTAAGTGAGAAGACTGAATTTCATACTCATGCTTATGAATGAGTTTATGAGTAAGAGTTGTGAACATCAGGAAGCTGGACAGTAATTAACTACGATGTCAGTAAGAGATTTCAGCTGCATATATAAATTAAGTTTCATTAATTTAATTTTCTTATGATTATTGCAATTTGTCCCACAAAAACTACAGTTCCATAATCCTGAGGACTCCAGAGTAGAAGCAAAAATCAGAGAAGACTAAAGTTGTAAAATGTTTAACTCCTAAACTATGGCAGTAAATGAGATTTTAAAAGGGGATTTGAGGTGGTCAATGTGTTTACAGCCATGGGATGCCAGGATTCTGAATGCAGATATTTTGGATAAAAAGGTAGCAATTATTATTTTTTTTAATTATTCTTTAAAATTTCTTTTTGTGCAATTACATAGTTATAGGTAGGCTATAAAGAGAAAATGCTACCGAATACTCATTGTCTAGGCTTACCAATAAATACTACAGTTTAAATAAAGCTATATCTTTGTTTTAATATATGGTAAGAAAGCAGTTCCTACACTTAGCTTTCTTAAGACTTTTCCTTAGAGGAATGCTTCTGATTTCTAGCTGGAGTAAATTATTATTATTTTTTTTACAACCTTTTTGATTTTTGTTTAATTCTCCAACCTCACCAGATTTCCAGGGGGAACGAGTAGGGAGAAAATGAGACTCCAATCTACAATCCAAACACCACAAAAAAACAAAATACTTTTTTGAGGTGAGGAATATTTCTCTCTGAAATGATAAAATTTTTCAGCTGGAGCTTGACCTATGAGAGAAAAATTAATCATATATATATCCTGAAGCTGATAGTAGTATGTTTTTTCTGGACAAAACTCAATATTTTTTAAAATTCTAAAAATGTCTGGAAGGTTTAAAATTGACATATATACAAACACTAAGAAATACAAGAAAGTCAGAAGCAGCTTCAGCAATGATGAAGCTAGGAATTGGTGAAGAACAGCAATTCAGTTCCTTGCACAAATCAATACGCCTATACTTCTGACTGCATAATTACAAAATGCATTATGTTCTAAAGTGAACATTTACCAAAATTGATGAGAGAATTACCAATGTAGTTGGGCTCTCTTAAGATGTGTTGGTGATGATCATTTCAAGGATTTTGCTGGCAGGCATTCCTTATTACCAGAGCTGTAAGGGCTACATTTTCTAGAAAGTCATCAAAAAAGACTATTCCATTAAAATAAATTTTATATGTTGAGCTTAGAAACAGAATATGTATACATTGCTATGCTAGTAGCAGAGCCATGCAAAAAAAAAAAGTGATGCCAAATTAAGCTCTGCAGAGTTTGCAAAGTTTCAGCTAACTAAAATATTCCATACCACACTTTTAGTAAAAAACCTTTACTGGAAATTTTTGTTAAAGTTAGGTACATCATTTTTAGTATGTTTTCTTAACAGACTGGTAGTTTTAACAGGCAAAAACTTGACACAGTTAACTTCAAAGACCTCCTTCACAGCTGAACTGTGTCTCAGTCTTTTTCTTATTTTAAGGGTTGCCTGAGCCTACTGCCTTTAACAAATATGTTCTGAATAAGCCATTTTGGCTTGTTTTTACCAAAGCAATTAACTACAGAACTATGTGTTTTCTTCCAGAGAGCATTTTAGAATGAAATCAGTGGGCAGTTTTTTTCCTAAGTTATATTGTTGTTTAACCCAGTGAGGTAAAAGGTTCCCAACTCATGCATAAGAGAACACAGGCACAGCTTGTTGCATTCATCTGGGGATCTGAGCTCAAGACTAATGAGAAACACTCCAGTCAGTGATTTCTCCTACCCAGTGAAAACTAGGCGAAGGTTTTCTGTCACACTTTATATGGTGCAGGAGGGAAAAATACTCCTTGTAGTCATCTAGAAGAAGAGCATCCATTTGGAGGTTTCTAAAAAGACACAAAAGAGGGAAGGTGCCCAGCTTTCTATGAAACAGCCAAGAAGAGAAGTTTTAACATCCCCACTAGGCCTTACATTTATTTATTTTTAAAGAGAATTCAAGATGGAGATAAAGAGGCTGAAGAAGGAGATATATAAATGGAGCTTGAATGTGCCTGGGCTGGGCGTGGAAGGGGGAGAATCCTATAAATGTCCCCAGTAAATTCTGGGAAGTGTTAGACTATGAGTATTACTCCAAACAAAAAGTGAGTTTTCTTCCCTTTGTGTGTATATATCTTAGTTTTAACTAACATTTAATTGAAGTTGCTCTTAGGAATTTTTTAAGCCATATTTGTAATGCTGAAGTTAGAGTGCGTGTACTTCCTTTGAGTCCATTTGAGGCTGAGAGAATACTAGTGAAGATCATTAGCACAATAAAGACACGATTTCTGATTCTGAGGTTTGGTAATTACAGCCATGCGTATGAAGATTGTTGAACTGTAAGTTAAAATGGCCACATTTCATACAGTTCCATATCTCTACATTTATCCATATTTGATCCTTTTTCCCGTTTAGAAATCTTATCCGGATAGAATTTGAAAACCGTAAGCTCTTGTTTTGGGATATCTGAACAGCCTGAAGTCATTCAGGCCACCTTTATCCATGCCTGAGGTTATATGGACAGATCAATGGAAAAGGAGTATGTGCAGTGACTCAGATGCATTTTGGATAAATCAAACTTGTTAAATGTATGCTGCATGTCTTAGGCACATTTCCATCTATGAAATCCTGGAAAGAAGTATGGGAGGCTGATTTTCCACTCTGCAAAGGAGTACTGAAATGGAAAGTGAAACCCTGAATTTATTTTACTTTTAGTTTTTGACTCAGTATTCCGATCATATTCCTTTTTCTCCATCAACTGGGAAGAAATATGATAGGGAAAGGAAAGAAGCAGCACACAAAGACTTGGGAGGCAGTCTTTTATTCCTAGTCCAGCTATAGATTGGATAGAAGTGCCTCCCATTCTAAATCACGTTCAGGTCCTAGGGCTAAAAATGATTCCGTAATGATTCTTTATTATCATTATTGTTTTTCATATTTAAACTTTGTGGTTTGTTTTATGGTTCTAATTGCGGGGAAAGAAAGAAAAAAGATGTACTGGAATGACTCACCCAGAATTCTTATACAGCAGAGTTTCAGGTGTGTCCCTTCTTTACATTGGATTACAAATTATTTACTTTCAGAGAATGCAATCAAGTATCCGACTTTAGAAAATCAAATTCATTTAAGCATATGGACAATTCTTTATTTTAATTATAATACACAACTTACTCTTTATTGTTCTAAAAAATTTCCTCTCTTTTTCTTACTCTGTGGAGGTGCAATGCAGGTCAGAACATAAGAGTTTTCAGTCTCTTACAAAATATATTTAGAGGCTTGTCGTACTCTCCAGAAATGCAATTGGTAATTGAATTTTTTTTCCTTAATAGACTGTGAGCTGAAAAGGACACTCCATGTTACTTAAATAGTCTATCTGACAAATTATGCTCTTTAATTCTACTTAGGAAACTGTCTTTTACATTAACTAAACATCACTCCCCCTCCCCGAACCTGCTTGACATTTAAAGCTTAAGCAACTACAAGCTACTTCTAACAAGTTCTTCAAGGTAAATTAATATAAAGTGGCACTGAACAAAATGATCCAGTATCAAACAGTGCATTCCTCAAAGTTTTTTTTTAATACTGTTCATGTACAAATAGAAGAATTCAATTAAAAACACACACACACACACACAAGGTACTATGCAAACTCACAACATTAGCAGAATGCAATGTAACTTGTCAGAGAGCTCACCTCATCATATATTGTTGTACACACACATATGCACATATGCATACATAGCTCTAGAATGTTCCAAATCCAAAAATGTCTTCTGGTCTTGTGATTTATGATATTTAGAATTTAATTAGGAATATCTCTCATTTGGCTCATTTAGCCTTACTACTGTGGACTTCCTCAACATCACTATCCTGGAATTTTCATTTCTGTAGGATGTAGTTAAGCTGTGTAACAACTTTGTTTGTCTTTCTTATATGCACATTTAAATAATTAGCAGGAAGGTTGCTTCTCATAGTAGCTTCATACTGTAAAGCAAATGGTATGAATTAAGCTCAAGTGTACCTCCCCAAACTCATTTGTACTCTACCTGGCCAGGACAAATTCTAACGGTGATACTGGGTGCTTGAAAACACCACTGAATGAATGACTTCTGCAGATTCTCTGTAACTTGCAGAAGTTGCTCAAAATGAAGTCTGATGTCACCTGAGACCCTTGTATTGTCCTTTAGTATCTCCTTCAGGAGAAGAGGAATAGATAGACTGACATCCCCCCAAGATGTGAAGAGAAAATGGATTCATCTTCTAAAAACACTTTGGGACATAACTATGATCTTCAGGTTCACTTGTAACCATCTCTGTGCAGTTTCAGGGAGGTAATGTATGGCAAAGTTCCCTTTTTTAAATTCACAACTGTATGCCAAACCTGCATGAGACATTTTTGAGCTCTGCTCTTTGCTTTATTTCAAATTCAATGAGAATATATGTCATATGTTTAAATTAGATTGGTAATATTAATAATAATAAAAAATTGTGTGCTTACATAACACACGAGAACTATTCAGTTGGGCACTGAGAGTGTACTTGTAGGGGCAGCATATGACTGCCTCTTTCCATCATTTCTTGTTATTTTTAATGCTAGTAACAGTTCTTCCTTTGGGTAAAGTATTTATTCGTATTCATGAGTATTTTCATTTGATGGTCAAAACTGCAGATTTCTGGAAATTGAGTAAAAGTTGTTTTGATGTATTTTTATAAGCAGAGAATAATGAATTTATGGAAAATACAATTTAATATAATTTTAAGCATAGCCTACTTTATAATTGTCTAAACAGCTGTACCTCCAGCAGATAGAGACCTTTGAGTATGAAGTTTCTCTTAAGTGGTTTAAACATAGGTCAACTGATATGTCTTCTTGGCTGTGATGTGCAAAAGACCAAGCAAAACTGCTGCAATGTTTTGGGCCACAAGACTGAAAATATTTCTAAGGGACTAGAAACAAATGGAGCATTGAAAATGAATTTCAGACATTGCTATTCTATAAAATTGATCCTGAAAATACTACAAAACAAATAAACATCATCAACAAACAACAACAACAAAAAAACAAAACTAGACCTGACAAAGAAAATAAACTGTTAATGTAATAATTTCCTTTTTGTCTTTTTTCTTCTGTAGTAATATGCTATTTGAAAAGATACTTTCCCATATGAGTCAGACAGGAAGTTTTAGAATTATATTAAAGAAATACCGAGGTTGCTTACTAATATGGCATACACGGTTTGTCAGTTTTTAGGACTTATTCAGGTAAGTACTTAAACATGTGCTTAGCTTTAAACACTGCTTAAATCTCTTCAGGTTTAATGGAACTTAATTACATATGCAAGCACCCTCAAAAAATAAGATAATTTCCTGTAAATCAGATTTCAAAAAAAAAAAAAGTATATATATTTTTAATGGAAAAATCTTTGTAAATTTCCAGCTACAGTACTATGTCTGCCTAGTAAATGAACTGTTGTAAAAGTAATTTTAGCTGACTTGCTTTAGTAGCAGCAAAAGCAGTGAGTGTTAATCTATTTTTTTTTTAATGCAGATCAGTGGAATAAAGTAGTAAATATGAAGCATTGCTGGCCACTTTTATCCTTGGTGTGACTCCATTGGCTTCTGTGGAGTGTTGCTAGAGGTGAATTTGGTCCACTGTTAGCAGCATACTTGTTCTGACTGCATGTGACAGCACAATTTAGTAAAAGCATATTAAATATACCATTTAGGCACCATGCTTCTAGCATTTTTAAGGTCCATAGGAAAGACATTGAAGCACACATGTTAAATTGCTCTCTGGAATTAATGGTCTGGTTTGAATGTTGTCTACACGATTAAAAATAGAATGAAGTTTTTGAATCAGAAATTTCCGAGGAAAACTGTGAGAGTTGATAAGCACACATAACATGCTATCTAGATAGACCATTGGTTTGATCTGGCATGTCAGTTCCTGTGTTCCTGCAAATAGGTTTTCAGTATACAAATGCAAAGGGAATTTGGCCCCAAGCATAGGTTAGAACAAGTTAATTTTATTTTAAATTCTCATGGTTTGAGAATATTAAAAAATAGAATGATCAATTTTAGGAGAATGCATACATCTTAATACGTAAGTCCAATACATTTAAGCATTAAATAACTTCACAAATAACTTCAGCTTCCAAGTTTTCTGAGGTCATGGGAATTCATCTGCTCCCAGAGTCCGACCAACAGTTGCTGATGATTTAGAAAACAAATGCAGAGTCTGGATTTATTTGAAGTTGACCTTATTTTATTAATGGAACTTCCTTGTCAAAGTGCATGAAAGTTGTGTTTTCAAAAGTGACCATTCTTTGTGATCCAAGGGGCAACTACTGAACCATCCAAGAGTGTAATTTGTGGACACTAATGCTTTTATTAAAGATCCATGAAATGCCCAGTTTTCAATATTGGGAATATAGTGCATATTGAAAACTATTCTTAAACAGGAGGAAAGTACCAGATGGATGATCTTTTATGGTTTGTTTGAGTACTCAAGGGATGTGTTAGTTCCTTGCATACAAGTTTGTTTTAGATGCATTGCAGATTTTGTACAGCTGAAGAAAATTGAGTTAAATGTAAATTGAAAGTAGATCAGGCTCTACGCCAATATTAACCTCACCAATATTCCATATTATTATGGAAATCAACATCTGTGATAGGGTCTAAAAATCAGTCAACTAAAGAACAGTTTGATATTGGCACTATGATTGACATCTGAATGAAGTCTATATCTCTGTAAAACTATATTTCTGTATCATTTGTTTCTTACATATAAGCTTAACTTCTTTGAAAGTTAAAATGGGGAAAACTATTTTTTCCCAGTTTAGTTTCAATTGCTCACAAAAATTAAGTTTGGGCCAGGTAATAGAGTAATGCCAGAAGACTTTCCCCATGAAGTTAGTTTGTAACAAAATCACAAGGTCTCAGACTTGCTGCAATGAAGAGCTGTGATTTTTGTCGTTATGTCCGCAGGTAACTGAGCTACTTAATCTTTTTTTTTTTTTTTTTTTTTTTTTCCCCTCGTGGTGAATTCCAGCTATGCCCTTGAATGGCTGTGACCACCTGTTCTCCCACACCTGCTTCAATTTATAAACCATATGTTGCAGTCACTGACTAGAACCACTGTAGACATGATGTGCTTTCTTGTAAATATTTCATAGGCTTCCTAGTCTCTTCACTTCAAAATAATTTGGAAGCATTGATTTTGCTGAAATCAGGACTGAGACTGGATGCTTTCTCAATATTACCTCTGCTCCTTAGGCACAGAGTTATAAAAGTTGCTGAATCTTAAAATCTCTCGTGGAACCATCAGCATTTTGTTATGAGATATTAGCGCTGTCATTTGAAAATGAATCCTACTGAGATCAATGGTAAGAAAATGAAAAGTATGATGACTCTTTCTGTAACACAAATGTACTTAACCACATTGCAAATAATAATTTGCAGACTGATACTTCCTAGGTCAAATTGTTCAGAACAGTTTTGCAGTCACATGTTAATATAGAAAATTTCCTAAAATTAATTTGTATTAAACAGATGTTTGGATAGTTGGCTAAGTCCTCTAGCTCTTGTATGCTAAAACTCTTTTAATTCTTTCATCAAAGACATACAAGTTTGTACATTTGTATTGGGTTTATGTCGCAAGGTTTTGGTAGCAGGGGGCCTGTGGGGGTGGCCTCTATGAGAAGAATCCAGAAGCTGCCCTGTGTTAGATAAGGGCCAGTTTCAGCTGGCTCCAAAGGGATCTGCCGCTGCCCAGATCTGAGCCAGTGAGCGATGTTGTTTGTGCCTCTGTGAGAGCAGATTTAAGAAAGGGAAAATACTGCTGTACAAGAGCAGCTGGGAGAGTGAGGAGTGAGAACCAGCCCTGCAGACCCCAAGGTCAGTGCTGAAGGAGGGAAGGAAGTGCTCCAGGCGCTGGGGCAGCAGTTCCCCTGCGGGCTGTGGAGAGGCCCCTGGTGGAGCAGGCTGTCCCCCTGCAGCCCATGGGTCCCACACGGAGCAGATCTCCACGCTGCAGCCCGTGGAGGAGCCCCCGGTGGAGCAGGTGGATGTGGCCTGGAGGAGGCTGCGGCCCATGGAGAGCCCCCGCAGGAGCAGGCCCCGGGCCGGAGCTGCAGCCCGTGGAGAGGAGCCCACGCAGGAGCAGGGGGCCTGGGGGGAGCTGCTGCCTATGGGGGACCCGTGCTGGAGCAGTTTGCTCCTGGGGCATGGACCCTGTGGTACAGAGCCATGTGGGAGCAGTTCTCAAAGAGCTGCTGCCTGTGGGAAGCCCACGCAGGATCAGTTCGGGAAGGATGGCATCCCGTGGGAGGGACCCAACGTGGAGCAGGGGCAGAGAGTGACCATGAAGGAGCAGCATAGATGAAACGTTAGGGACTGACCGCGGCCTCCATTCCCTGTTCCCTTACGCCATTCGGGGGGGAGCAGGGGCAGAAGAGAGTGGATGGGGGGGAAGGTGTTTTTAGTTTTTGTTGTTGTTGTTATTGTTTGTTTGTTTCTTACTGATCTAGCATGTTAGTAATAGGTAATAAATTTTATTAATCTCCCTATGCTGAGTCTGTTTTGCCTGTGACGATAATTATTGAGTGATCTCCCTGTCCTTATCTCAGCCCTTGAGCCCTTTTCATTGTATTTTCTCCCCCTTTCCCTTTGAGTAGGGGGAGTAAGAGTGGTTGTGGTGGAGCTCATCTGCCCAGCTGGGTAAAACCACCACAACATTAAGTGTACAAATAGATCATGAGTGATCCATCCCCTGATAAGGACATCTGGAAGTTCATAAACATTCAAAAACATAATGGGTTTGGGTATTCAGATATAACGTGCCTTTCATTCTGTTGGTAATGCAGTAAAAAAATGCAGAAATTAGTCGGCTTTTTACTAGGTCAGTTCTTTGGACTTTCAGTCACTTCCTGTACCCAAGTTTGGATCCCATTGCGTCCCATAGTCATATTTCTTCACTAGCTTGTGCTGAATTGTCTTGGAAAGGAAAATAAACTCCTGTGCATAGGCATGCTTTCTGAAGCCATTTGCCTGTAGTAGAGAGTGGGATGGCCTTATGAAAGCCCTTTATGCTTCACTGACTTTCATCTACTCTAAAGCATTTGTATAAAATGGAATTGCTTGCAAAATGATTTATTATGGCAAGGACTCTATGTTTCACTTTTACCCTTCATAATGAACTAGGAATGTATATTTATTACACTGTGCAGGGGTAGTGAATCATCATGGGTGATGCAGAACTGAATGTTTAATTAATGTGATGGATAAACCAGAGCAATATCATGCTCTTTGCCTACTATTGTCAAAAGAGGAGCAGCTGCCAATGTAAAAAAGTCAATTACATTTGTAATAGCTTGTACTGGTGAAAAATCAAGGCTGTTGGTGGTGGTATGCATTCCCTCCTTGCCTGTCATCTCTTTCTTCACTCCTCTTTTGCTTATCTTTCACTTTTTCCACTATTGCATACTCAGTTCACACATTACTTATTCAGAGGAAAAGTTGTAGTATCAGAAGTAAAGCAAGAAGTAAAACATTGCTTTCTTGCTTCTTCCTCCCATTTATTTTTTGGTCTCATATCCCATCCATCTTCATATCCTTTAGCAGCTGTATAGGTTTAAATGAAGTCAATAGATATGGCAGCATGGGGAACTGAGATAAACAGAAAAAAATAGAGCTTCTAGCTATGACTATTGTAGTTTAAAATAAATGGCAAAACAATGTTTCTAAACACAAAGCTCAGGGAATCTACAAAAAATAAATAAATTACAAATTCTCAGAGTCTGAAAACTTAATTTTTTTTAAACTTTTACAAATTTTTTTTTTTTTTTTTTACTTGTCGGTAGTTTACTTTTACGGTAGTTTTTATGAGGATT
This sequence comes from Anser brachyrhynchus, assembly GCF_964034855.1. Taxonomy (NCBI): domain Eukaryota; kingdom Metazoa; phylum Chordata; class Aves; order Anseriformes; family Anatidae; genus Anser; species Anser brachyrhynchus. The sequence goes on along the minus strand of NC_137698.1, from coordinate 59,391,377 downwards.
ATAATACTCATGCAGAAGAAAGAGAAATCTTCATCCTGATTTAGTGCATGATTTTTTAAAAATACCTCACTCTTAGTAGTGATTTCACCATTATTTCAGGGCAAGAAAGTCTTTGTAATATTTATCTGTTGGAAGCTCCAGGATCTAAAATGGAAACTTTTTTTTTAAAGTATTGTTCTCACCTTGCCATAAGTTAAAGTCCTAGATAGATGGATTCAAGTTTCCTGATGGTGTCTCTAGCAGTTGGGATCTGATGTTAGCTGAGACTTCCTTATTATCTAGACGTATCTTCTGAAAGACCTTTGGATGTCTAGGTCATCTGAATGCAAAAAGGGAACTGTTTTTGGTGACTGGTGTCTGCAGTGGAGGTGTTGATTAAGAGGTTGCTTTCTACTCCTTTCTCCCCTTTTCTTTAACATTTCTTCCTATAGTGCCTGGTTGACATATGACAGGGATATTGGTCCAAAGATGTTAGGCTGGGACCAATGGTCTGGTTATGGAATTTATATAGACAAGAGATCAGCATCACAATGTTAAGCTGCCTTGTTGCCATGAAGCACCAGGCTGGAGCTGTCCTTTGAATGAATAAGAAAATTTAACCCAGTTGGGAAATGAAGGTGTTTGATGTAAGTGAGAATGTGATGGAGACAGTGACTAAAAACCTTGCCTTCTTATGGCTGAGCTTCTAAGTAATGGCTTCTTGGCTTCTAAGTAATTACTCTGGAGACACGTGCACAGATGTGCTTCTATATGGTCATGCTATGCTTCAGACATGAAGACTTTATATATTTGACCAAACTATGCTACTTAGATACCATCTGTGTTTTGTTTTAACACTACCATAGGAAAAAAGACAATAGCACTCATATTTGAACACCCTAACTTGTCTTCTGAAGGGCTTGACTGTAGTGCTTCTGCCCTTATATCTATGTTTGCTTGTGAAGGGTTCTAAGGCAAACCTTACACAGTATGCTGCAGATAACCGAGCATTAAAACATCAAGATGAAACATGGAAAAGTCCAGTGTGACAAAAAATGCAAGCACGCCTAAATATTTTACTCTCCAGTAGTACTGAAAGAGCCTTACACTAAGATCTTCAAAGGTATTTATACAATTTTCTACTATTGACCAAGCAAGATGGAGATTTAAAGATTTTTTTTTTTAATTACCTCTTCTTTTTCCTCTTTATATTTGTTAAATTATTTTATTTATTTAATTATTTTTTATTTTTGTGACTTCATTCTATCATCACAAATCTCAAATAGCTACTGATTTAAGAAAAAATAAAATATAGTATCGGTAGGAAAGAATAGTTCACTCCACATGGTTTGTTTTCCCAGCTCCTAAAAGCAAAATGTAATTATAAGATTTCTACTGCTAGGAGGGTCACCCAGAATAACCCTCCTTGCATTTGAGTAAGTGAAAATGTATCTGTTGTTTTTCCTTTTTCATCTTTTTTTTTTTTTTTTGGTATTTCTATACATCCAAAGTTGACAGGGATGTTTTTCCAATCAGAGTAAAGCATACATTTATTTTGCTACTGAAATAAAATTGCATTCTAGTAAACATTCTAGTGATAAAAAAACAAGCTACTTTCCCCCTAGGCCCAGGGCCTAGGGCATTGTAAGTTAAACAGTCCTCCTTCTGTTAAAAAGCTTAAGGAGCAGTAGCAACGTCCTAGAGGTGGGATCAAGGCATTATAGGGGCATAATATTTTTCTTTCATTAGGTTAAACTTGATGCCAGTGCAAGTTATTCAGTGGGAAGGTTGAAGAGAGTTCCTCAGAGTTATAACATTGATTCTGGTTAGTGATATAATGATTAATTATGTGTCACTGAATACAGTGATGTGCCAATAACAGCTTGCCGGGCCCCAGTAACAGGTATCATTAGGTAAAATATTAGTGTGATCTCTAAACCATCCTACTGTTACCATCTTTCACAGTAAAGCTTAGAAGCCCGTAACAATAGCAGAGCTACTTGGCTTTCGTTCAAATTCAAACACATAACAAAGATCATTCACAGTTACCAGTTCAAAGCCATCTAGAAGAGGCAGAAAAAGGGTAGGAAGAGAAAGAGACAGAGAAGTGGTGTAGCTAAGGTAATAAATAGGGCTGTCCTGGGAAGTTTGGGAGTAGGCTAACCTGAGTGTTTCCCCTTCGATCTGACTGTAGTGGAGGCTTGGAGATCCCAGAGAACTTCTCCTGCTACAGCTCTGTCTCACCTCCCTTCTGTCTTGCCTCCTTCTGCTAAAAAAATTTAAGAAGCCCTAGCAACGTCCTAGAGCTGGGATCAAGGTATTGTAGTGGCGTAAAATGTTTGTTTGAGTTTTTCCGGGAATTACTTTTGGCTGCTCTCAAAATTCAGTAAGATCAGTGTTGGACACAGAAACATTTCTCTGATTCCCTGTAAGTACTTCAGGCACTTGTATGTTAATATACCTCAAGAATTTTTATTTTTTTTTACAGTTCCTTTATAAACATGTTTTCATGTCCAGTGAAAAGGAGGACAGGTACAATTAATCTGTAACTGCTAGGATTTGTTAACTTCTGTTTGATTTGGGCTAGTATTTAGAAACCTAAGACACTTTGATTTCTCTAAGGTTTAAAATCCTCACTGCATCTGAGAATCTGGCTCTTGATAGGTTTTCACTTTTCAGATGTCATGGGAAAATTAGTTTCACTTGGGATGAAGAGTGGGTTTTCTCTTGACATAATTAGCCTTGTGTTTAGAATTACAGTGCAAATGGGAGCAGTTAGCACAGACCATGTAAACTCCTGAACCTGGAAACTTAAGTCTGCAGAATCCAGAATATCCTTTGTGCTAAACCATCTGGTCTGATATGACTGAATACTTTTTCCACAGTGGGAGCTCTGCTTGTTCTTGGGAGTTTAGCAATTGCTACTAATTTGTTTTGAATGATAAAACTCAATCATATATAAAATTTGAATGAGAACACTTACAATTTTAAACCTCTCTGCTTAACAATATCTTTAAAGATATATGAAAAAGTGACTGCTTATGTTTCTGCATTTAAATGCATTTATCTGACATTGTAAAATGATTCCAATAAAAGGTAAATGAATTCTAGATCTCAGCCAAATCCACAAAATCAGTCCAGTTCATTGTCTATCTTGCCACACATTGTTTTGAATCAGAATTTATTTGCTATGCTATAGTAACTCAAGCTGAGATATTTACTTTTCGTTGTTCTTTATTCTGAGACAAGAAATATTATTCCAGAAGGATAGATTTTTGAGGAGCTAAAATAATCAAGGGTGTGATTAAAAGTTGGACTTTGTGGTTACCTATGGTATATGCTTACCTAGGGGTTGTCCCACACTGCTATAATACTTGGAGAAAATTATTTTCTGAATAAGCCTGAAACTTAATGGCTATTCAGGAAATAAAATGAAGCTGAGCAATAACTAGTATTTTCTTGTTATGACACTATGTTAGTTTTTGTTTCATCTTCCAGTGCCCTCATAAAAAAAACAAACCAAACCAATATGTTTTTGTGGGAGTTCTTTATTTTTCTTGCCCATGAGATGCTGTAGTACATCTACAGCAGTGATCTCAAATAAAATGTCTGATGTACAGGGTGATATTACAATTTCAAAAGCTCTACAAGTCAGATATACTCTTTTTTTGCAGGATGATACTACAATTTAGAAAGCTCTGCAAGTCAGATATACTCTTATTTTGCAGTATTGATCTGTTTATTCCACTTACTAGATGATGCAAGAACAAGGAGTGGCTCATTCAAACTGTGTCTATTGAGACTATAAGCACATTCTTTTTGTATTTCTGCATTAAATCGTTTTCTGTCGTAGAGACAGAATGCTGCTCTTTTTTTGGCCTTTTTTTCACCAAGTATATGTATCAGAGTTTTATTACTTCATAAATTCTGTAGTTTATATCCATATATCCCCCTAATCACTCCACTTTGTAGTCCCTTTATCTGTGATATAATAATACATGTGGAATACACCTGACAAATTATGTCCACATATAGTAACAGTACTAGAAAATGCACTAATATCTTCAGAACGTCGGTACATCTCTCTCTCTCTCTCTCTCTCTTTCTCTCCCCCCACAAAGACAAGCCACAGAGTTTACTGTTGCTCTCTAGAAGTTAAATAATTGCTAAAAGGTAAGTTTGAGAAATTGAAACTAGTCATATTCAGCTACATAATTAGTTTCCTAGGAAGACACTCAAGAAAAAGAAAAAAAGCTTTTTTCTTTTTTTTTTCTTTGATAAAACTTATGACAAAAATAGGAAACTGTGCTGAATCTTAAATCTGAAATCCTTTATCGTGGCAATTTAGAAATGTTAATCTCATGTTCATACCCAAGTAGCATATCTGAGATTTGGATAATTTATTGTAACTCTGCCAGATCTACCTGAACTATACAGTTCAGACCACTCTTGATTTCAATAGCAGAGAGTGTGATGTCTTCAAAGAGTAAGAAAAAAAATGTTAAAAAGATCCTGAATGCTAACAGTTATGTGTTACAGAGAGAGCAGTATGAAGAACATCCAGGAATTTTTAGTTGGTTTTCTTTCTTCTTGATTCTTAAATTTGCATTAAAATTGTTAAGTATTTTTTTTTTTTCTGTATATTACACCATCATCTTCTGTGATTTACAGTTGTTAGGTTTCATGGGGAGAAAATATTGTACTAAAATGTGGTACTAAAGGCTCCTTTATCAGAGAAAATTATGACAAGAACCAACGACTGGATGTTAAAATCAAGCAAATTCAAGTTAGAAATAAAACACGCATCTTTACTGTTGTTGGTGTTAACCACTGGAATTACTTAGAGGGGGAGATGGATTATTGTCTGCCTCTTAATATTTCCAACTCAGTCCTGGATGTTTTTCTGAAAGGCATGGTTCAGTCAGAGCTATTCATTACTGATCTGACTCCAGGAGTAATTGGGTATATTGTTTAGCTTGAGACATATGCAAAGACAGACTAAACGACTCAGTAATTCCTCTTGATCTTGAAATATTTTATTAGACAAGCCTGTTCAAGTGGAATATAAATATTTTAAGAGTTGAAGTTTTAGAGAAAACTGTGTGATTTTTATTTTTGAAAGTATCAGATTCTCCACTGAAGAAAGATTTTGCCATAAAAATATTGTAGCTGTAACTGTTGAAAACAGTTTGTGGTTTTACTTTTTCACTTTTTAATAGGCCTCTACTAGCCCTACAGTAAAACAGAAAGCTTGATTAAATTGTACCCATCTGTAATGTTCCTGCTTAAGATGTCTATACTATATTTTTCATGATTGTTCTGCATTTTGAGCCACATGAATTCGAGGCAGCTCTGAACCACAGGGCTGCAGTGGTATGGGAGGGCTCCAATCTAACATGGTTTGTTGGGAACACTGCTGTAATAATGTAGCATCTCAGGGACTTGGTTCACAACACAGGTGGAGAAGGTCCGTGTGCCAAGGCTATACAGACCACAGAGCTCCTTCAGAAGCGGCTTTTATCCCCTAAGGCATTTCACTCAACATTTTCATTTACTGTGTATTTTTTAAGAAATGTGGAAAAGAGGAGCGGATTTTTTTTGTCAGAGAATCACAGAATAGCTGATGTTGGGAAGGACCCCTAGAGACCTGCTGGTCTACCCCCTGCTCAAAGCAGAGTAAGCTAAAGCAAGTTGCTCAGGCCTGTATCTGGTCGAGTTTTGCATATCTCCAGAGGCAGAGACTCTGTGGAGTCATAATTATCAACTTTCTAAGCTCAAAAAACTATCTGGGGGCTTTCTGAAATACCTCTCTGAAAAATAATGGTAGTAACATGGTTGTTTCCAGTCTTCCAAATTCTTCTGCAGGAATTGCTAGGGGCAGCCAAATCTGGTGGACTAGAAGCCCTCCTATCCCAGCTCCGTGCATGCGAAGCTGCTGCAGATCTCTGTCCCCAGAGGAAAGATACTCCCAGGAGGTGCACACAAAGCTAATACGGCTGTGATCACCCACAAAAAGTGTGCAAAGACCTCACATAAAATACGAATCTCAGAAACAGCCCGAAACTGTTCCCCCATGATTCCCCTGTGATCTTTCCTAATCACAGGTATTTCTGACCTGCTTACTTGCAATGGTTTTTATCACTTTCATCTCTATTTTCCCATGTGCATTTGTTTGCAATCCAGCTTGGTCACTCTCCTTTCCCGTCTTCAGTTTTCTCTTAAGCATCCCATAACAAGTTTTAAACATCCTTACAACTCACTTGAAATATCCCATAACAGCATTTACACAGTCCACAAATTCTCTTCTCCGCTGCATCCCATAATAAGAGCTATCCCCTTGTCAGCAATAACCCTCTTTTAGTCTTAAGGCCTTTGAGAGAACCACTTTCTGCTGTTGTCTCATCTCAGTGGTTTTCACACCAGGGACAATCATTTTCCCATGGTAGTCTTAGGAGCAGCTGATTCAGTGTGCTCTAATTTTCACTGATTAGGCTTTCACTGATTATATTACTACAGTTACTCCACCGATCACTGTTCCTCAGATCCTTGCTGGGCCTTTGTGTTTCATTTGCTTAGCCTTTCCTCAGAGAATCTAACAGGAAATTTGCTTTTAAAGAAAGCAAATGTGGAACTGAAAAAGAACTGAAAATAAAAAAACAACCCCCAAATGTTCAGGTTTTCCTTTCACCAACCTACTCTCTATCTATTTAAGCAAGACATTACCCAGTTTGGGAACTGAAATAATAATGTACCTCTGGCTTTTTATTCAGACCAGAGGAAGGGTAGTGTGGGTAGTTCAGCTTCTTTCAGGTTTTCTGTAATCGGTACTGGAGAAGGAACATCTGCTATTAAATTCGTGTCTCTGTGTTCTGTATTGCTGGATTTGTGTACACAATTCCCTGACAGTCTGAAGTTTATCAGATATAACAAAGTCGCATTTCTGTTCACAAAGACTGCCCAATACAGTTTTATGCAGACTCTCTGCAAGCACTGGAATGGGTAATATGTGACCTGGAATAATGTCTGCAGGGGAAAAAAGTTACTTCTTCAAACTTTGGGGATCCTTTTGAACTGACAAAGTGAATTTTTCAAAGCTTTGTCTTGTGCAACTGAATTTTTACTTCGATCTTGGGTACCTTTCTACTTAATAACAGATTTACTGTTTCATGTAGCCATAGTATAAGCTGTAGGTCTGGTAATTGAAGTTGGGTGGGAGGAATGCATACGAGAAGTAGCTACTTTTAGGGTGTGGGAGAAACTATATATATAAAAAAAAGGACCATTAAAAGCGGTTTATCTGTATTTAAAGAGCAAATAAGCATATTTCATCCACTTTACCTGAATTCTCAGAAAACGTCTTCCACAGTATGTTGCTCAATGTTTTGTGCTATATTTTGCAGATAAATTAATCACTCCACTCCAAATAGGATGTTAGACAGGGCTTAGAAATGCGGTTTATGTTCAACTTTTAACAATTCAGTTGCCACTTACGCTTTTTGATTAAACACTTGTCTATAAATTTATTAAAGGTCAATCATTGACTGATGACATTAATTTGTGATGCTCTCCTGGAGCACGCATTGCTCCTGAAATTTGGTTTGTTTATTCGTTATGGGTAGTGGCTTTTGAAATGTCCCCTATTTGACCTTTCTGTTTGACAATGATAAAAAATGATATAAGTTTGCTACTTATCCTGGACATGAAGCCTCCTGCTTGGGAGATAAAGGTCACCTGAGGATATTAATTATAGTTGCCATATATTTGTATGGAAAACGTTCATAAGTAAATTTCAGTGGGTAAGTGGCTGAAATTAACGTCATTTTTTAAAGTCAAAAGATGCTGATTAAAGGATTGCAGGGTGACTCATTTCTTGCTCTTTTGAAATTCATCTAATTTCCCTGACTTCAGATCCTTTGTAATTGCTATTGGATAGTGTAATGTTTCATGAAGCTAGCAATTAGATCACAGGATTGAAACACAGATAGGGAACTTCATCTTCTACAAAACCATTGTGTCATCATTATTGTTGTTAGACGGACAGAAGGAATAACATATTACTGTGATACTAATATATCCTGCTCACCAGTTTTATAGAGTTTAACCTATGGAAAAATTACTTCATTTCACTTCTATCATATACTACGGGGATGTCTACCACTAGTCTATGGTAAAAATGAATTGATTTTTTCCAGTGTTTCAAATACTTTGCTATTTCATAACAAAGGCTAGGCTAACAAGCCCTTGTTGAAGAAACGGAAACTGAAGAGCCATACTCAGCAAATGTTTTGGAAGTTTTTATTCTGGTAAGTTAGTATATGATAAGTTTTTTAGAGTTATCTAATTATCAGACAGAAACTTAAGGTGGTACAGAGACAACTTTTCGGAAAATTCAAACTGAAACTTAAGATATCAATTTGTACCAAAGACTTAGGTGGGACTTATAAGCATGACTTCAGTTATGGAATCATTCTCCAGTATTACATAGATGAATATTTAAATGAAATAGCATGATGTTAAAGGAAAATGTATTTCTGAATTTGTTTATATTAAAATGAAAAAAGCATACAACTCTTTTTGAGTGCAATACATAGCTATTAGTAAACAATTACTTTAAAATGGTTATCACATAAGTTTTCTGCAGTTTTTATTTCTCTGATGAAACTGTAGCTGACGACTGAAATGTTAAATTAGTTGTCACTGAGGGAAAAGTAATTTTCAAAGAAAGTTTAATGTTCTTTTACAGTAAGTATGAGCATTTCTAATTGTCTCTGTTACTATAACACAACATTGTGAATTTTATGTGTGTAGCATTGATAAATAGATTTTTCATTTAAAATGTCTCTTTATTGAAATGATGTATTACCAAAGAAAAGTTTCAGTTAAACAATTAGTATAGTTATAAAATGATTCATAATTATATTAGTGTGATTATCTATAATTATAGTATCTTAAGAAAGTAGGTACTTATTCACTATCACTTCTTTTTAAAATGACAGTTATTAAAATTTTCTGACTTTTTAAAATAACTTGCAGCAAAATATTTATTACAGTTTTAGCAATGGTGGAAGCAAAACTAAACTGTCCACATTCAAATGGCTAGTGACTACATTTTTCACTGATACATAAATACCTAAATATTCTTCACTAAAATGTAATTTGAATGTGTAAATATTAAAGATGAGTGAGTGCAAATATTCAAGTTTGCAGTTTGGGATAGTGCTGCCTACAAGGCAGGTAGTAAATGCTGGTTTTGGGAGTCTTCCTCTGATAGCTGACCAATATCTCTCATATCAGTCTATATTGTAAAGTTGTATTACTTCTTCACAATTGGACTCTTCTTGATATGAACATTGCTGAAGTTGTAGCTACAAGTCATTGTGGTAAAGCTGTGGCTGCAGTGGTCCCTGCTGCCCGGCTGGCTATGAACAGTGGTAGCACCCTGCTATCTGACATCTGCGTGTATCAGCAGTGAGAAGGATAGTGTTACTGTGTGCTGGCATAAAAACAGAAGAAACGCAGTAAGAAGTCATGCCTTTACACTATTTTATGCAGCACCATAAAGCCTTTAGTGAGCTGTTTTCAGTCAGTGTGGAGGACAGCGACTGAATTTGGAAGAGAGATTATTATACTCTATGTGAATTGTATTTTACTGCTTCTTCCTGCTATTTGAGGACAATGGGGACTGGGCTTGTAGCTACCAGCTCTCAGCTAGCTCCTCTCAGAGCAAATGTTTCACTGATGTCCTCTTTTTCTTCCTAATCTAATTTTTGTATGTATATATACAAACAAATGGTCTTATGGTTCAGCTGGGGTTGCCTGGTCCCATTTCAGACTTTCAAATGGTTTACCACAAGGATATCCTTAAATAGAACAGCATAAAGATGCAGATCTGTGAATCAATCTCCCTTTCTGAAATGATGTGTTTTGACAAAATATATTATAGGAAAGAATGTTTCCAGAGAAGGCTTGCTGATAAGATTAGTGGTAGTGCTGATACTGGCTGTGTTTGACATAGCATGACAGACCTTCATAGGCTCTGTTTTATTAACACTCCAGTTTTAGAAAGAAAAGGATGAAAAGAAATAAAATAGCTGATCAGCCTATTTTTATATTTATAGTCTTCACCAATTACATTAATGGTAAGAATTATTTTATACCAAAAACTGTAAGAGAATACATTACCTGGGAAACAGTTTGGATATCTGAAACCACTTTAATTTCTGTGTCAGGAACTCAAGTCCAAGCTATGACCTGAAAAAAATCCTTTTGGTTTCCATGTAACACACAAACTATGGATTTCAAAGCTTACCACTGTGGTAAGGATGTGAAAGATGAAAACTTACACTGGGAGTAAAAAATATTCTGTGGAAATATCAGGAGCATAGAAATTGATCTCTTTGCAAGCCAAGAGCTTTAGCAGTCCAAGACACTTGGCAGGCACCCATTTCCAACTAAGGCCCTGTGGTATTCAAGCGACAGGCCAATGAAGAGCCCAAACCAAGATGTGTTCAGAGCATGCTGAAAACATGAAAATGAGATCCTTGCAGAATATGATGCTATGATAGATGTTTTGTTGTTGTCAGATACCCTTTTGTAAGCTTTAAGTATGAAAGCAGACTGTCCTAGATGCTCACTGATCTGGCTGCAAATAGATACTGAGTCCTTTAGGCTGCATACTCAAAGTGGCAAAATGTGGCACTAGCTGTGCTGTTCTCAGTACTTCAAAGATTATAGGAGATAGTATATTTCAGCTCCATACCTGAAGGGCCCCTTGTTCTTGGTTAAGACTTTGATCTTGACCTCTGTGTCCAGCAAAGTAATGCGTGAGATTCATGCACAATTAACATACTGAATTGGCAGATTCATACTTTTCGAAGAAATATTACTGTCTTTTGGTTTCCTGTAGAAGTGACTTTGTATAAATAAGATTTAAAAAACAAAACAAAACAACAACAACAACAACAATAAAACAACCTTCCATTGCCTTGGTAGAAAAAGAAAAAAATAAAGTCCCCAAATTCTGGCCAACCACTTTGGTCAACAGTGTAGCACCAGTATTCACAGTAACACTGTTAAAATTTCACTGTTCATCACTTTAGTTTAAAATTCTAATTCCATCAGCAACAAGAGCAACAAGTACATTTGGTTATGAGTGGTCAACTTGACTGCAAATAACTGATCACAACTGTTGGCTTAAATAACAAATGAAACCAAATGCAGTTATCTTGCCAGACGCAGTGCAGTAACCCTGATCCACAAACTTGCTTAAAAATATCAAGATTGGTCTAAACATGTGGAGTACTTGTGGTGTGACAAGGCGGGCTAATTTTCAGTCTCCATTATTTTTGCAAAATAATTAGCTGGGGAATAGAGTTTGAACCTAAATTAATATTACTCCTGCTTTGGAGAGCAAGTACAAGCAAACTAGAGTTACTGGAATCTCTTTGAATCTTAAAAAAACAATAAAATATCACACACTTGTCTTCTCTTCATCTTGTCCTAATTCACACACCATGTTATTTACTGTTTACTGTGGCTTAATCTTAGGAAACTTCTGTCTGAAAAAAAAGTTAATTTTGAAATCCTTTATGTCTACAGACATGTTAATTGGTAGCTGCAGATGCTTTTTTTTTGCCTTTTTTTTTCCTTTTCTTTGATTCAGTACTGCTTAACTTGTCTTCCTTTCTAGAGTGAAAGTTAATTCTTTGTGTGAAATAACAATAGCAAATAGAGAGACAGGTAATTATTTCCAAAAGCATGAACTGATTTGTTTGAAACTGAACATCTATGGTCTAAGCTATATCAAATTTTAAAACTGCTTCTGAAAATTATGAATGTGTAGTAAATGAATGTCCCAAGGGCATATGAAGTTTGGCAGAGCAAAAGCAATGTCCCATTTTAACCATAACAATCTGCTATACACGGTTTTGTAAAATACAGCAGTATTTTGGAATGTGGGAAGAATAGGTAGTGTCTGGCTGAGGTACCTTATGTGCAGTGCAGAATTCTTTATCAATTGCTTTAAAGGAAAGAAGGTAATCCTTTGTGAAAAGACTTATTTGTAAAGTGAAATGGTTAAATGTTACAAGGTGGATGATTATTCTTAATTTTTGGATTACTCTAATTTGGCAGCTCTGTTATCAAGCAAATCCATATGCAAAAGACAACTGACCAGAATATTAAATATAACCTCCAGTTGGGTAAGAGGAGCCCTCAGCTCTATAGATCTTTCTTTTTCTTTATAACTACTAGAGCTAAAATAGATCTCAATTAGTGAGGAAAAAGCTTTCTCGGGTTTTTCAGATGCTGAATTGTAACAGAATGTGAATTCAGTGAGGATTAAGACCAAGTTTTGCAAGTGGGTTTAGGAGTACGACCAACATATCTTGAAATCTCTCTTTCCTGGATTTAGCGGTCGGTGTGAAGCTGGAATTTGCAACTTCAAATGGGATGTAGGTACATTGATTGTTCTTCTGGTTGCCCAGAAACTATTGACATTTTTTTTGCATTTAAAGTGTGGTTAAAAGCAGCAGGCTGTGCTCTGTTATGGAAAGATGGGCTGGAGAGGGAAAAAATGGTATGCACCTACATTGCAGCAGGGCTTTGTCTAAAGGAGGAGCCCACACTGTTGTCTGCTGCCTCCTTACAACATGGGGTGAAGTAGCAGGAGCAAAGCTATAGTAAGGTCAGATGGAGAACACACTTCAACATGGAGTATTTGTGCATTAGTCACTAGATAGAGTAGAGAAGCAGCATCTGCAGCAAAACTTTAGGCTTAAAGTTTAAATTTCCTTTTAAAACTGGAGGCACACTCAATGGTTATTGTACCTTAACAGATAGAAGAGAAAATAAATCTGTAGCTATTGATTAAAGTGTCTACAGAAAAAAAAGAGAATTATAAAAGTAAATAAATAAATAAATATATACATATAAATTTATAAACCCATTGTCCTGTTAAATGACAGGAATCTACATTCAGATAGCAGAGTGTGATTTATGCTTATGGTGACAAGAAAACTTGAGGCGGAAACCAGTTTTCTGCATACACTGAACTTGCATTCATGTGAAAAAATACGACAAGTGTAATAGAACTACTTGTAGGAGTAAAATTTACTGCATAGTATGACATGTCCAAGAAGGTTTATCATATGATATATAACATTATACAGGTGCTATGCAATACAGGCTCATTCTGTGAGGTACTGTTTGTCTCCTAAATAGTTCCCTAACTCCTTAGTTCCACTGAAGCTTATGAAGATGTCATGCTTTTGTGCAGTTTGAACCTCTGTTTGTTCAGAAAAGAGCGAAAGGCTGCAACACTTTTCTTCTGTTATTAGGTTCATTCAGACATGCATTAGCAACATTTGAATGCAGTTTTAAAAATTGTTTGCTTTACTTTTTAGTTAAATATATATATATATATATATTTTTTCCCCAACGAGCTCTAGCTATCCATAGCTATCTGTCATACTTTGCATGAAGTTACTTAGGCAGTGCTTACATGATCCTTCCCAATTGCTCTGCTGTGATGGCAATAATCTTCAGAAGGATTAAGAAGGTATTTATTGCTGTTTCCAATGCATGTACATCTTAAAGCAGCCAGTTTATTGATTTCATCAGCCTTGAATATTAATATTGACTGTAAGCCAAATCCTGTCTGTTTGACATGCATACAGTAGTTCCACTGTTATATGGAGCTTTATGGAAGTAACAGGATTTGGCCCTTTCAAGTTTTAAAACACAGGGGCTTTTTAATGCTATACATCTATTTATTTATCTTTGATATATTTCAGATATGTGTAAATGTATTTGGTTGACTATAAGAGCTGCAGTGCAATAGTTTTACAAATTGCATGGGGGTAACCGTATGAAAAGACTTCTCATTTGTAAGTTAGACATTTTTGCTTTAGATATACATGAACTTCTGAAATGATACATTGAAAATGTCACAAAATGGAATATGGAGCTGGTATAATATTTAATATTATTTTTTTACTGTATATAAATATGTTTATTTATACATTTGTGTATTATATACGAAATCAGAGCATATGTAGAAAACAGTTTTGTTGAGTATATTCCCTGTACAGCTATTGAAGCTTGGCCTCATTAGTGGCTGCTGAATGCAGTAGCCTGACAGAAGTGAGGTTGCTGCAGCTCCTTTTCCCCACGTTCAGCCAGCAATGAGGCTGAGTATGTATTTCTGAGAGACATTCATACTCACAAAATGTGTGTATACACTTAGATGTGTCCAGCCTTACAAATCAACACAAACAGAAACATTCAGTAGTCATGGAACACAAACACCATGTATGGCCTCATCCTGTTAACCCTCTCCGGCTGATCAGGATGCAGGTGCACTAATGGGAATATGTATAGACACATGTACAAGGTGGATCCCTCCAGGAGCTGGGATGAGACATTCAGTCTGCCTTAGTTTGCTGCTAGATCTGAGTCTCTGCAGTTCCTGACACCTGGGCATGCCATCTCTGAGGCCACGGCCACAGTCCAGCTGCTGGCACAGATCTCCTGGTCCCCTTGTGCACATGCAGACACAGAGACATACACACAGGTCTCACCTGGTCCCCAGACTCCATGGACTCTCCAGCAATAGGCCTGTACCTCCAGGCTCCTGCTGTAGCTGAATCCTCCCTTGTCTCACACACAGATATGCACACACATACCCACCACAGACTTATGGCCACTTCCATGCCTGGCTCCCAAGCAATGTATCCTACTCCCTGGCTAGTCCAGGTATATTATATATATATATATATATATATATATCCAGATATTTGCTAGCTGATTATTAGCATCACTAGTTGATCACTAGTAGTCACTCATTGACAAACACAAACTCACAGTATGCACACAGAGCCATCTCTCCAGTTCCTGGCCCTACAGCTGCACAGTCTCTCTGGGCTGTGGTCTGACTCCAGTTCTACTTAGACTCCACTTAGACCTCCTCCCACACAAGTATACACTTGAGTCTCTCACTAGGGAAAAGAAATAGAAATAAGATTTAGCAAGAATACGGGACAGACAAAGGTGATGGGCCACAGGTCATGGCCAGCTATGGATATGGACTAGCTGGAATTTGGATATGAAAATATCACTATTTGTGACTGGCCCCTTTTATCTCCTTATTTTCCTATTTCCCCACCCTTGTTCCTCCCCAAAATATTTTGATTGCTCCCTTTGAGGGAGAAAGGCTTCCTCCCTTAATTATTTCATAATAACTCCTATGCAGTCTCAAGAAGCTCCTTCCCCGTATCCCGTAATGAATCTGGGCAGGGACCCTGTCAATTAGTAAGGAGATCTGGAAGGCTGTTCCCCTTTACTCATCTGATGGGTGTCACCCCCACCCACAGGGCATGACCAAACTGATACGTAGAGGTGAATGTGCATCTTTTTCTCCATACTTTGGTTTTGAATGTGACAACAGCTTATTTCAAATAGCAGAACAGCAAAAAGACAAAAGGAAAAGCCAGAGTAGAATCTATATACTAAATTTTCCAGCAACAACACATTTCAGTGGCTGAGCTTTAACACCACCCCCTCCTCAGAAATAACAACTCTGCTGGTGCAACTGACAGACCTATGACCTAGGGTAACAGGTACACTGTGATTCACTGGTAGTGTTCATGGATATAATCTGCTGTGATACTATACTAACCGGTATGTATTCCCTGCTCAGGAAAATGCCGTTTGCATCCCTTCCAGTGTAGTAATTCGATCATGTTTATTTCTGAGGATAATTTGAAAAGTAGGAGTCATCTTTTTATACATTAAAAACTATATTTCTGTAGGAAGCTGAAAGTCAATTTGAAGCACAAAGGGATGAATGAGTTACAAAGTATCTTAAAATAATGTATTTCTGTAGTCACTGTACTTGCTTAAAAACAACTATGTTGAAACTGAAGCAGTTATTTGAAAAAAAAAAAAGCAAATGTATTTTACATTGTGCATCTGCTCAGCATTACACCTGGAACCCCTCAGTACCAACAAATAGATAAACTTGGAACTTTGTTATCTACATAATTAAAACAGTTTTTGATTAAAAATTTATCAGCTAAGAGGATAGAGACGTTGTATAGGTTGCATTTTTTTTATTTATTTTGTGCATCCCCTTTGGAAAAGTTTTCAGACAGGTTTTGGTGTAAATCAAGTTAGAGGAGTTATGAGAAAGAACATAGAAATGAATACTGTTCAGACCTTTAAATCTGGTGATAATATTTTTCTGAAGAGTGACAATAAATGCATGATGATATATGGAATGAAAAAAAAGCAGAAATACCTAGTGTTTCTAAGACTAGGTCTTTTGAAACCAAAGCACTAATGTGGAAGAGACAAAGACAGTGGTGACTGGCAAA
The DNA here is from genome assembly GCF_964034855.1 of Anser brachyrhynchus. Classification (NCBI taxonomy): domain Eukaryota; kingdom Metazoa; phylum Chordata; class Aves; order Anseriformes; family Anatidae; genus Anser; species Anser brachyrhynchus. Next base: position 59,375,025 of record NC_137698.1, on the reverse strand, counting down.
AAAAGAAGCAGCTATAGGCTATTTGTTGTGAATTCTCATTCATCTGGTGAGTATGACTGCAATTCTGTTAATGAAATTGTAGGCCATCTTGTTTGTTTGTAAATAGTCATATACTCCTGGATTTTCAAGGAGCAAAATTGACTTATGATACTTTTATACTTTTATTGCAAGTAGCTAATGGAAAGGCAATACCACAGTACCTTCGCAATGGAAATGTATTAAACACTCCCAAATCACCTCTTTCAAAGCTTCATGATTTGCTGTATCCAGAGTAGTTAGAATATTTAGATGTTTCACTGAGTGTAGAATACACCTGGCTTCTGGTTTAATCAAGAGGACTTATACTAGAGATTTAATCCTTTAAGGGTGCAATCTAAAGCTTCTGAATTTAGGAGCTGACTCCTTAAGTGACAGCTACTAAAATCAGATTGAGGCATCTGCATAGATTCTTCCTGGATGTAATGGCTTGAGAAGTGAAGCCAGAAGAAAGAGAAATTCAAATATATATTGTGAATTTATGGAATTTTTGCATTCTGTGGTCTGACAATACCTGACAGCTTTAAGGTTAGAATAAAACATATTTTCGACTAGACTTTTTTTTTAAAAAAAAAATTTATTTAAGTAAACCTGAATCATAGGGTTGTGTCACATTTTAGTGGGTTGGATAATAAATGTAGGAGTAGTTCCCTCTTTGTGACTACCTCTCACCAAACATAGAATCATAGAATGACTAAGGTTGGAAAAGACCTTCAAGATTATCTGGTCCAACCATCCCCCTCCTACCAATGTCACCCACTAAAGCATGTCCCTAAGCATCAGGTCCAACCTTTCCTTGAACACCCCCAGGGATGGTGACTCCACCACTTCCCTGGGCAACTCATTCCAATGCCTGACTACTCTTTCTGAGAAGAAATGTCTCCTAATTTCTGAGCTAAAACTCCCCTGGCGCAACTTGAGGCCATTTCCTCTAGACCAATCACTAGTTATCTGTGAGAAGAGGCCGACCCCCAGCTCCCGACAACTTCCTTTCAGGTAGGTGTAGAGAGCAATAAGGTCTCTTGGACATGGTCGAGTCTGCCTGACATTCCATAAAGCATAGCAAATTATTAAATAATTTAGAACTCTTTCAAAAAGTTACATACCTTTCTGCTTTAGAGGCACTTGGTCTTTTGATCAGGTATCTAATCAACTAGTATTCCATGGGTGCACCCTCAGCTTTTTCACTTGAAAAGCAACAGCTCAGTTCTGAAGTTAATCCTTCAAACATCTTATTGCACATTGTTTTGGTTTAAAGGGATGTTTTCGTATGTACAAACCAGCTGTCTCTTAGAGAAAATCTGAGATTTACATTCCGTTTGTGTAGTTCATCATAAAAGTTTAAAGTAATGATTGATTTATAACATATATGTGGTGATGACATTTGGTCCACAGGACATGATTAAAGTTAGTCCGAAGTAAAATCGCAGATCATGCAAGGTGTTACTGCTTGGTCTCATCACCAGACATTTTGATCTGTTGGTCTTCCTCTGTTGTGCTAAATGACTTGCTATTACTTTTATAGTATTACTTTTTAAAAATATTACTTTTATACATAGAAGCTATTTGGAAAGGTTTTTGTCCCAGCGTATAAACATGGAAGTAAAGACACAGAGAGCAAAACTTTATGTCTTTGATCTGTCCTGACCTAATCCATAGCTCTTTTGCCAGTTATGGAGATGATGGACAATCTTTGATGAATTTGTTCCTGTCTCACTGAGATAGAAAGTCAATCCAATTCTCCATTTCTCAACTCTGTGTGAAAACAATTAGTGCCAATGTCTTGTCAACAGTGCTTTCGTGCAGGTCTTTTATATGGCAATCAGTATATATTGAATGGAAAACGTATACAACAAGATGGTAGATAAAACCTGTGTCGATATTTTAGGGTCAGGTGCATCAGAATTCAGTGTCAAACAAAGCCCAAAAGTGAATATTGACTTTTTTTTTTTCCCTTAATAATATAGGAGTATATTTGAAAGTTATATGAAAGTCATGCCGATCTATGAACATTTTAAATGACCATCATAAAATTATTCTTGGACATTAAAATGTAGGGTAAAGTATATGTTTTGAAGTTATAGCACTGGGTATATGTGGCATATGGTTAGCCTACTAACCACTGTCTACAAGCATATTCCTGTGGAAGACAATACAGAAAGCAAGCTCTTTAATTTAGCTGCAAAGTATAATGAGATCCAGTGATCTTATTTCAAGGTGAAGCTAGATAAATTCAAGGTTGAAAAAGAAACTACATATTTTGAAAGTAAAAGTAATTAATCTTTATAAAATCTTATCTTGGGAAGTAGTGGATTTTCACTGACTGAAAACTTTAAATAAATCCTGTGTCTTACAAAAAGAGTCACTGTAGCTAAAACTAGAGATATGGGCTTATATGGGCTTAATTTTTGCAGAAATTTCTGTGGACAGACTGGGTGATTATCATGGTTCCTAAAACTCAAAGACTCAAAGTTTGCCTGTTTATAACTTAATCAAGGCTTTTGTTCAAAAAAGGAGGAAAAAAAGTATTTATCACTTTTTGTCTTCTAAGACAAAAATGTTTAAAAAGACGTTTAAAGTGATAGTTTAGTGTTTAAATGTTTTCAGTTTCAACTCAGGGTGTTTTTATAGGCAAATATTCTAAATTAACAGTTAACAAAGTTGAGGTAAGAAAAAGTGACAAATTGCTACAATGCTTTGAATTCACCAACAAATTATCACTGAGTATTTTTTTTTCCTGATGTGGATAAGAGTATCAGGTTTTGATAATACTTTGAATTAATCATCAGACTACCACTGATTATTTGGTGCATTCTTCTGAGGTGGGTAAGCAATGTCTTTAACAAATGTCAGAAGTCTTGTTATAATGACAGGAGCTAATGAGTAACTTTTGCAGTAAAATAATTACTATTATTATGAGTTTATATTACAGTGTTATTATTTATTCATCCATTCTGCAGTAATACTGCAGTTAAAACAGGTTAATTAGATTAGGTTCTTATTGTGCTGAAAAGGCAAAAGTATTTATGAGCTATTTATGTTACCATTTCTATTTCTGATTTTAAAAACAGACAACATACAAGGGGAGAACAACAGAATAGGAGTGTGGATGGGGAAATATGAGAAAATATTTTTCTTTTACAAACAGTGGGTTGTTAAAATATACAATTTTAGAAATTTCCCATTTATCTTTTTAAAAAGAAGGATAAAAGAGTCCTTAACATTTCTCTGACAAGTTTTTTAGACATTCAAAATTCAGTAGAAGAACTAGCCCCAAACAAATTTCTGAGTGCAACTGAAAAAAAACAGAGCAAAAAACATTCCCTCAGGATTTCTTAGTAAAGGACAGTTTATAGAACGGTCAACAGATCTGAACACTTCAAAGTATTGTGAAGTAATTAAGAACCAGCGAGAAGAGGAGAATCTAGACAGAGGCTTCTACCTTTGAGTTGCAAGAAATGGAGAACAAAATATTTCAGATTATGTAAATTGTGAAAAACTTTTTTGAATTATCATGACTATTATTTTCAAGGTTGCTAACAATAACAAAACATTCTGTAACAAATGCACAGGTATTTGCTGTTTGGCTAGAGATATTCTTTTAGCTTTCAACTTTCAGCTTTAGGCAGAGGCTAAGAGTAGTTAAAGTCATATTTGAGACAGTGTAAATGAATGTCTTTGACAAAGACAGTGTATGATATAGGCATACATTGTTTTATCAGAACACCAGATATTATATCTAGTAGAGGTCAATATTATACAGGCATATGAAACATTGCATTTTAAGCATAGTTAAGCAATGTAAAACATCAAATATATGTCTCATCGGGTTTTAGGCCTTTTTTTTACATGATAAAAATGTATAAATTATTCTGGGATTTATAATTGTTACAGATGTATTTGGTTACTTCAGGAAGATGTGATTGCTGGCAAACTCAGAGCAAATTTTGTCAAAGTCACCAAAGGCAGGATCTTGGAAAGAATTTAAGTACCTGAAGTGGAAGAGCAGCATATTTGAAGTCTAAGTCTAAACTTGTGAGGTCCAGAGATCCCACAGAGCTCTTTGTTATATTTGACAGGTCTGTAATCTGTAAGCACTTCAGTTCTTGACCTTAAAGTTGCCCAGATGCTTAAATCACTGCTACTGCAGTTGTCGGAAGTATCTCATTCCTGGTAGTTCAGCAATTCAACTCTAACTCAAGGATCCAGAAACTAGGCACCTACTGCCTTCCTTCTTTGAGAGGTATGATCTGCTAAGCTTCCTAAGACATACTGATAACTGAGCATGCAGTGATAGCTGCTGCTTTCTTTCAAAGCACAACTAGAGGATAAACCTCCCTTTTCACTTAGAGATTTGGTTATTTTAATATGACAGTGTGAACCCAGGTTCAGTTCTTCCTTTCCTGAAAAGTAAATAAATCTTATGCTTCTTATCTCTTTAGACTCACTAACTTGGTTTAGACTACTAATTTCAGTGCGTTTTTGAGCACAAATATTTTCTATCGCAAACACTAAAGCTATATGATTAATTCCAGAATCCAGAGGAACTGGAGGAATGAAAAGCAAGTTGACACAAAATCCATACCGCTCTCTCTGGGGAGTTTTTTTTGTACATTTTATTTAATGATGACATGGCGTCAGACAAAGGTGGGTAAGTCACTAGGACCATACCACATTTGGGCATGAGTTTTGAAGGAATTCGGTTTTGAAACTGCTGAACGTCTGGCAAAATACCCACTACAAGCAGCCACTCTGACATAGGACTGACAGGTTGCCTGTACGATTCATATTGATAAAAGGGACTTTGAGAGAAATCCTGTGAACTACAGGATCTGATGTGTGAGTCTGACTTCCATTCCTTGCAAAATCACAATCTACAATGGAGCACAGGTGTTATCTTGGTGTTCAGGTAACAGTCAACATGGAGATCTGTGGCAGTGTGAATGAGAATTTAGGTAAGGGGGAGGCAGAGGACTTACATACAGACTTGAAAAGTGAAAACTTTGAGCAGCTCTTATAACAAACACCATTAAAACAAGCAAGATGTTTTGGGTATGGTGGAAAGGTACTTTCCTGGCTTTACAATATGGGAAGACAAAGGATAGAATACAGTTTGCTTTTCAGTAACTTACTTTTTAGATTACAGAGGGGAGAAGAGTATAAGTCCCCAAGGATCAGCAATGGGTTCATTTTTATTCAGCATTTTCACTGGTGACCTGGAACAGGGACTGTGTAATCAGATGTTCAAGTTTGCAGATGATGGTGAGGTCTTTCAGGCAGTTAAATGTGACACTGATGGTGAGAAACCTCAAATGAGTATTTCACAGAACAGAAATATTGAGAAATGGCAGATGATGCATAATGTCAGTAAATGGGATGTAATGCAACCTAAATTGTGCTTACAGAATGGTGAATTTGGAAGTGGAAATTAAAATTCAGGAAGTAGATCTTGGAATCCTCACTGACAGTTTTCTGAAATCATCAGCTCAGTGCACAACATTGGTTGAGAACATACAAAATGTTGGGCATCAGCAGAAAAAAATATCGAGACTGAACAGAAACCAATATTTTTTTCTGTATAAAACATTGATGGACTGGTATCTTAGTTACTGGATATAATGCTTGTCCTTGCATCTAAAAAGAGATATAATGAAGTTAAAAATGGTGCAGAGAAGGCAACTAAAATGATATGGAGATGAAACACTGCTTTACAATAAAAGATTAAAATGCTTGAGCCCTTTAGTTTGGGGAAGAAAAGCCTTGAGGGAGATATAATAAATATTGACAAAGTTGTGAAGATAGTAGATAAGAAGAATATGCTGCTATTATTCATCAAATCCCACAGCTGTAGCTAACAGGATGAGAAAGTACTGTCTTACAAAGTAGTTAGTGAATTTTTGGCATGTGTTGCCACAGAAGATTATGGAGATAAGTAAGCAGGTTCTAAAAGGGATTAATCAAGTTCATTTTTGATAAACAGGCACTAAAATCAGGGGTGAACTCCCTACCATTGCTACATTGAATGTTGGAGGCAGGTAAGGAGAATGGACTGCGGACAAAGGCAAGGTTTCTGTGCTCTCCCTAAGTAACGTGCCCTGCTTCTGGAGAGAAAATAGTGGCCTGTTTCTTGACTTCCCTAGAATGGCTATCTAAACAGTTAAGCGAGTGACTCACTGAGGAGGGTCCTGGGAAACAGGAATGTAGGATCACAGGAGCTTGAAACACCTTATTTTTCATGATGAATTGAGCATAATGGAAGTGGAAGAATAGTTTGAGGTAACTTTATATCAAACTTGAGAGATTTTTATAACAACAGTAAGCACATTAGCTAAATTTAAGACCTAAAGAGAGATGCTTTCCAGCTCGTCTGTACTCCAGACTTCACGTGTTAAGAGAAAATCACCTGAAGTAAATGGTTTAATTAATATTATGTTTTTGTCATGTATTTAATCAGAGGGGAAAAAATTGTTCTCAGTGAAACTTCCTTTTATTTCTAGTTATTTTTTACATTGAAGATATATTTCACTTAATTCTTAGAAAAAGACTCAGATTTACAAGTATAACTCCAGCTGTCTTCTGAAGTCACAACTATTTTCATGTAAGTAACTTATTCATCTCTGTATTTTGTAATTTTTTTGTAATTGTAATTTTGTAATTTCCACTTTTTCTTCCTAATTATCTCCATATGAAACTCAGGTTTCTCATTTATTTCATTCTTGCTTTATCTCATCTTCAGTGAAAGGTTTTTTTTTTTTTTTGATAAATCTGTTCTCATACAACTTACAAAATTTTAAAGCATTAAATTCAAAGTATATACATATATGCATATATATAACGTTTGTCTAGGTAAATTTCTTCCTACAGATTTCAAAATAAATGAATTGAAGATAACAGTTTAGGTGCTAAAAAGTACAACTGGAAAGGAGAAATGGAGGAATCGCTACATTTTTTTGACAGAGCAGTATAAAACAAATCCATTTTTATGTCAAAAATATAATATGCCTATGATTATTTGCTATCTAGCTGCAGTCTGTTTTCAAAATGACTTGACTTTATCTGGTCATACTTAATGAATAAGGTAAAGTTTTGAGTGCAGTCAGCCATGCCAAAAAAGCTCAAGAAATGTCATTTAATACAGCATCTTTGTTTCAGCAAACTTACTGACTTGACTTCATCTCTGTGCCCACAGAATGATCAGGGATTTAAAATAAGCAGCCTTAAAGAGATTATTTTTGAGAAGTCTTTTTGATAATATTATCATATTAGACATTTTTTTTAAAGCACAAAAATGCAGTAAATGAGTACTATAACAGTAGCATATCCTTTTTCCCTCTAAGGTATGACGGCTGTGTTGGGAAACAATCATAGGTTAAATTGCTTGTTTTCACTGCAGAGGAAATACTCTCAGAGTAAACATCACATATGAGAAATAATGAAGTGTGAACATTTAAAGAGAGCATACACACACACACACACACACAAACACAGACTTCTGTAAGTACTTAAGTAGCAAAATGAAGACCAGGGAAAATGTGGGGTTGATACTGAATGGGACAGGAGACAGAACATGGAAAAGGGTGAGGCATTGAATTCCTTTTTTGCCTGATGCTTTCCTAGAAAAAAACACCTTCAGAAATTTAAGCACTCTGATGACGCTGAAAGGCTGGACAAAGGGAAACGTATCCTTGGTAGAAGAGGATCAGGTCAGAAACTACATAAGGAAATTGAATGTTCACTCATGGGCCATGACGGGATGCACCCACAAATGCTGAGATGGTCTTGATAGGCTGCAAGAATGAGCTGACAGGAACCTCATGAAGTTCAACAAGGGAAACACAAAGTGCTGGGGAGGAACAAGCCCATACAGCAGAACATGCTGGGGGCTGAAAAGTACCTTTGCAGAGAAGGACCTGAGGGTCCTGATGATCACCAGAGTAGAATATGAGACAGCAATGTGGCCTTGCAGCAAAGAAGGTTAATGGTATCCTGGGCTGCATTAGGCAAGGTACTGCCAGGGGATCAAGGGAGGTGATCCTTCCCCTCTCTTGGGCACTGGTGAGGCTACACCTGGAGTAGTGTGTTCAGTTCTGGGCTTGCCAGTATAAAAAGATCTGGACATACTGGAAGGAGTCCACTGAAGTGGCACAAAGGTGATGAAGGAACTGGAGCATCTGTCACATGAGGTAAGGCTGAGAGAGCTGAGACTCCTTAGTCTGAAGAAGAGAAGGTGCAGGTAGGATCTCATCAATCTGTGTAACCCAATGCCAGGACAAGAGGCATCAGGCTCTAACTGAAACACAGGATATTCTGTTTGAACATGATTTTTTTTTTTTTTTCTTCACTGTGTGGGTGACTGAGCGCTGGTACAGGCTGCCCAGGGAGGTCGTGGAGTCTTCTATTTGGAGATATTCAAACGCTGCCTGGACATGGTCCTGGTCAACCTGGTAGAAGTGTCCCTGCTTGAGCAGGGGGGTTGGACTGGATTATCTCCAGACATCCCTCCCAACCTTAACCATTCTGTGATTATAAATATAAATACACATTTGCATCTGAATTTTCTGCAGAGATATATCTAATTAATCTAAATTTCAGAAATGGCTCTGAATCAATCATATGAACATTAGTTTCCTTTGACTTGGAACACAAAACAAGGACATCCAATATTTTGAAAAGTTTCTTGTTCATTCCTTTATGTATAGTGTTCTGGTTTAATGCAGTCAGTGATTATTTCTACATCCAAGAGTTGTATTGTAGTTCCTGCTAATGGAGGAGGGGTGGCAAAGATGACCTCAAATTATTTTAATAATATCTCAGATATATGCTGTCATCCAATTTGGGGAGATGAATAAGGAAAAGCACTGTCATTTCTTTTGCTTTATGAGTTTTATAGTTTCAGGCTCTGAATATTTGTTCTTTATCTTTCACATATGTTTTCACTGGTGTTATGTCCCTATCATGTACTGCATCAGGATTAATAGATAAATTGGAAAGTTTTTTTTGTAATTTATTCCTTATTTCATGCACACTGAAGGCATATTGCATACGGGAAAGAAGGTCTTGTATTGGTATCGATCCATATTTTGCAATGATGTCCAGACTATTAGGAAATCAAATAAAACAGATTTTGTGAAACGGGGTTCATCAGAGAAGGCAGAGTTTAGAAAGGAAATCCTAGTGAAGCATAAATGCAAAAATACATTGTGTGAATTATTAACAAAATTTAAGTTTTTTACATGTATAAAAAATAATCAAAAATACATTGTATATCCCTTCAGTTTAGAAAGAAATTTCCTGTTGTGATCATGTATTAAACTGGTACAAAAGACTTAAACGTTCAGAAAGGCTGCTTGTAACTTCCACAGTTAAGCCCACTATCTAGGAAGTATTTTGTGCTTGAAAATGAAGGGAGGTCCAGTGATAAAAGAATTAATATTATCCTTACAATATCTAAGTTTAATTCATGTCTATATCACAGACCTTTTGAGCAATTTGGAGAAATGCAATTGTTCTGTGCTACAATACCTCATCTCTAATATTCAGAAGAAAGACCATGTCTGCCTCGTCTGTAAAGGCTTTGAAGCAGAGGCTGTATTTTCTAGTGTAAAGTACAATGGAACCTCTGATTTGTGTTAAGGCCTTTCAGTGTTACTGTGATATGAATAAATAATAATTAGTAATAGATGTTTTGTCTGCTTTCTTTATAAAGTATAAGTCCATGAAAGGAAGCTAACTTTTCCCTGTAAGATGAAAAGAACTTCAAAGGTCAAATTTTACCTATTATTCTAATGAAAAGTGGGATGCTTCTAAAGCTGTTGGTAAAGAATGTAATTTCATAAACTTCTCCTTTCCCTTCTTAGCTTCATTAGAGTTCTTACTGTGATTTTAACATTTGAGCACACCAAAATATTAAAAGCCCACACAGCTTGCATTTTTCCCCTTTAGTTGTACTGTGAAGATAGCATCAAAACCTGTCCCAGAGCCTCCAATCACTCTTAATTTATTGTAATAAATAAAAAGGAGGAAGATTTATGAAAAAGTCATTGAGAAACTTATGCAGTGGGAAATATTAACCAGTATCTATCAAACATCTTTTGCAAGCAACTTTGTTTTGCAGTCTACACAAAGTCAGCCAAATTAAGGCACATTGCATACTTTTTTTTTTTTTTTTGGTAATGCTGTAGTACATAGAACTCTTTTTTTTTTTTTTTAAGTAAGACGCAAACTTAATTAGAATCAATTCCAACAGTCCCACCATGTCTGTAGATGGAACCAAGAATAGAAAGAAAAAAAAAAACAAAATTATTAAGATAGTGTTTTATTTACAGTTCAGTGAATTGAAGGAAGAAAACTTCTGTCTCCAGTGATATCACCTCTTGCCTTATCAAGTTTTGATTTTCTCTTGAAATTCTCAGTTCATCAAGAGAAACAAAAGGTAAAGGATAAAAAAAAAAGTATGTTCAGATACTTTCTAAACTGCTTTATTATACATAAGTTTTAGAGTTAGAAATAAAATTTAATGTATCTGACAATGAAATAGGAATGTATCTCGAGAGAAGGATTTTGGAATAATTCATAAAGTAATTCTGATGTTTTGAGGTACATATACAGTTGAGAATTGTCAGTGAACTGCTTTAACATTTAATTGATTTTTATTTCCTCATTGGCTATACTGCATAGTGCTTCACATCAATAGTAATTTTGGAAATGAATGACAGGAGGGACTTACAATACCCTTCCCTAGGCTAGAAAGAATACAAGAAAGAATAAACTGTGCCCTTTGAACGTACACAGCAGTAAAATGCATAGTACAATTATTCCCTCAATTTCTCCTGTAGTTCTGTGATATCCCAGGGTTTTTAATGGGAGAATTAAGGAATTTGGTTATTTCTTTTCATGTTAAAGGCAGGTCAAATTAGAGATTTTTAATAGCAACAGCTTATATATTAGATGTCTCTGACCCCCTCCTTCTTATCATTAAAATCTTTTATTGTCTTTGGCTACTTGATTTCAGCATTCTGGTTGCTCCTCTGCTTGTACCTTGTTATCTAAAATCTTTATTATTTTTGCTAAATTGGTGAGCGTAGGATATCTCTGTATCACATCTTTCCATATGCACACACTTTCCCCAACACTCTTTTTTGTTTTCCTACCATTTCCATTAATGGTAATTGCTAGTTCACTTTCTCTTCCTTTTCCTAAACCTGAATGCTTGCTGTGAGAAACCTGCTTTAAATGTCAGCACATTTCCTTGTCTCAGCCTCATTTTCTTATGCTGTTTGCCAGCTCTGCTTATATGGGAGCTGTTGCATCTAATGCTCTAAAGCTCTCTTAGGCAGATCCTCATCAAATGTAAATTTACTTAACATCATTGAAAGCATTGGAGCTGAAAAGCTGTCTTTCTGTATTCTTTCAAATTGCAATAGCTGCATAAAATGTAGAATCAGAGAGTTGATGAGGTTCTGGAGATCTGGTCCAACCCCCCTGTTCCAAGATGGGTCAAGTACAGCAGATTGATCAATGTCATGTTCAGACAATTGTTGTATATCTCCAGGGACAGAGACTGGGCAATCTCTCTGGGCAACCTGTTCCAATGTTCAGTCATACTTACAGTAAACCCTTTTTTTTTTTTTCTTACATTAAATTTTCTATATTTTAGTTTTTGCCTTTTGCTGCTTGTCTTTTCCCTGGGTATTCCTCTTTCCAGGCTGGCTCTGTCCTCTTTCCTCAGATATTGATAAACGTTTGTAAGATTCCCTGTGCATTTCTTCTCCAGGCTGAATTCCTAACTCTCATCTTTTCCTCATATGACAGATGCCCTGATCCCTTCATCATCTTTATGGCCTCTCACTGGACTCTGCTTGGTAGCTGTATGTCTCTCTTGCACTGGGAAGCCTAGAACTGGGCATAATAACTTCAGATGTCTCTAATCATTGCTGACGAGAGTGGGAGGATCACCTGCCTCAAATTCCCGGCAACGCTCCTAAACAGAGTGTTACTGTTTTTTGCTGTGAGGGCACATTGCTGGCTCATGTTCAGCTTGCTGGCCACCAGGGGGCTGCAGGCCCTCCGCAAGGCTACCTTCCATTGGCCTCTGTACTGGATGGAAGAAGTGGTGGTGGTGGTTCTTCAGCTTCCCAGGGTTCAAGGTGAGGCTGAACACCTTGTAGTTCTCCTAATCTTCCTCCTTGTCATTCTTCAGAATAAGAGTGGTCACCCTTTCTCCATTCCTCAGGTGATCCGTGAAAAGTAACCAACCCTCCTGGAATCTATATTTAAATTTATAGGTATTTTTCATCTTTTATGCCATTGCTGCTGATGCATGTACATGAGTCTGTTCCTATCTGTCTGTAGAGGGCCTCATCTGCTTGGTCTTTTTGGTCAGGTGGCCTGTAACGGACCCCCACTATAATATCACCTGTCCCAGCCCTCCCTTTAGTCCTGACCCATAAGCTTTCTGTCAGCTCCTCATCCATCCCCAGGCAGAGCTCCATGCACTACAGCTGGTCGTTGATATAGAGGGCAATGCCCCCTCCTTGTCTTCCCTGCCTGTCCTTCCTAAACAGCCTGTATCCTTCCAGGAGAACACCATAGTCATGGGAGTCATCCCACCACATCTGACAGCCCTGCAAGAATACGCATGTCTCTAACTCATCTTTTTGCTCATAATCTGTGTTTTACTGCACAGGCACTTAAGAGGGGCACCCCAACATGTTCTGTTCCTAGAAAGTGTTTGGAGGATTTCTCCACAATGGTGCCTTGTAGGCATTTCCTTGCTAACCTGCAAGTGCTTCAAGTGACCCCACTTAAGTCCCCCATTTTGTTTTATGATCCCTCCCTATCACCCCATGCTCCTTGTTCAGCAGCCCTGTGTGTCACTCCTTCAACAGGGCTGCTGAGAAAGAGTCTCAAATTTCTTCTCTGGAGAATAATTGAAAGCAGTATTTAGTATTTATTTTTCCATGCCATAAAGAGGCACTGATTGAGATGAGATTGAAAATGTGTTGTGCTGGGCATAGTATAAACATGGTTAAAGTCTAATCCTTACAAAGTTTACAATCTAAACCAGCAAGACAGTCAGAAGTCAGGAGAGCAAGAATAGGTAAACCACCCTGTCTGCACTCATGCAACTTGACAGCAGCTTAAATTTGGGTTAAAACTTTCCAGCTTTCCAGATTGCCAAGTTATTTCCATATGCAGTAAATCATGTTTCCCCTATGAAGTATTTTCTGTGCTAATACTTTTCCTGATGAGTTCAAAATGCCACAAGTGTCAATATTTATAGTTTCTATTATTTACTACATATTTTACTGCTTAGTAGAGCTCACTACCAACAATTTATTTAGATATTCTCTTTTTACATTCTTTGATTCTGTAGTAATTCATTCTATCCTCTTTGATCATTCAAAATAGTTCATCTACATCTTTTTTACTTTCATATTCTAGTTGGTGCCTCTTTACATTGCTCAGACAAGTGAAACACAGATAATATTTTAAAAATTATTTCTGTGCTTGGTGTGGTCTAAATATTCCATGAATTGTGGGACAGTCTTTCTTTCAGGTAAGCAGTATTTTCAATTTAGGATTTATAAGATGATAGCAACATTTGACTTGGCTGTGGGTTTATTAATGGAAATTTAATAGATCATCTCTCTCATTAACTGATATATTCTTAGTTAAAGTGTCCACATTTTTTCTTCAAAAGTTTAAGGCTTCTTCATATTGTCCTCTGAGCTGCCAAAGTAGCTGAAAGAAATCCATTATGTATAATGCAATGACAGTTCAAGAATCTATGCTGCTGTAAAATCATACACATTGAAAGATAGCCCCTGCTTCATAAAGCTCCTTGTTTGATATTTTTTCTCAAAGGTATTGGGACTAGCAATAAAGTCCATTGTCCCTCCTTATCACATTTTCTTTCCTTGTAACATCCTGGTAATTTGATCAAGGGATTAGTTGCTTACTATGACACTATGTCAGACAAACTCTGTTTACGCAGAAATGTTGGGCATTATTCTTAGTTTCTGGCTCCATTGCTCTTTGTCCATAGCCATAGATCAATGAGTCAGAATAATCTCCAAATTAGCTTTTCTCATTACTACATTTCTCTATCTGTAGAAATATTCAGAACACATCTGTTCTCTGGTGTCCGATGACATGGTCCTCAGATTTTGGTCTTGGTTTCTACCAGTATTTCCACGTTGTTGTCTCCACAATAAAAGAAATACATTTTCACAGTGCAAGTATACAGCTCTTCTGGCTATATAAAACAAGGTGGGTATTTCCACAATAATCAGATCAAAGTGTCTTGTTGTTCTCATTAGAGTTTACTCATATTTTTACCTTGCAGAGTAACTCATGTTTTCTGGCATAGGTTACCTAAATCTTGATGGTTTCTGCATGATACATGCTAAAATGTGTTTCCTAAGCTTATTTGCTAGTCTTGCTAACATCAGAGTACCTTTTTACTTCACTTCATTATCCTCATCTGTTTCCTCAACAGAATTGACAAACAAAATGTGGCTTCAGACTTGACTGTAAGGACTAGCAGTGCTTATCTTCATATGACAGCAGTATCATTTACTAATTACTTATTACTACATTTTGTTAGTACTTAGAAATATGGTTTTGTGGATCTGTAATCTCATGTAATGCAATTATAAACATACGACAAAATAATTTGGTCCTAAGGACCTCTGTTCAGTAACGACAGTACCAAGTTTGCCATTTCATGTTTTTCCTAATGATTTAAGTCACCTTTCAAAATGGAAAAAAATGTTAGTTCTATTTTATTTTTGATAGAAATCACATCCAAAGCTGACCTATTTCTCATTGTTATACATTCCTTCTTATTTTTGAGGTAGTAGGTATGAACATACTAAAATAGTATTAGTCTGACATACTGACTGTGCCATAAAAATAAATAATGTATTTTGAGTAGATTGTTATATTCACAGATATGTTAGAGAGATTATACACATAACTGGGGAAGAGGGAAGGATAAATAAAGTTGTGATGTATCTTTTATTGACTCACTATGAAATAGTGCATTCCTGGATGAGTACAGTATCATTTACAAAGCTGAAATAAAGTATATCTTTATGTTATTGATTTAGATGTTTAAGTTCTAATGTTATTAGTAGGACAGACTAAATTTTTCAAGTGATAATGAGAATTGGCTGTGTACCATAGTTACAGTTATTACCTTAGTAATTCATTGCTACTGGGCTACTCAATGTTAACTATTTTTTCCATGAAGATAGACATATTTGAAAACTTTGCCTTCAGTAATAAGAGAAAAATATATATTAAAAAAACCTATGATGCCTTATTTTTAATAATAATTTACTTTTGCCAGTAAAAGTATATTACACAGTTTCTGATAGTAGCCCATCAGAAATTTATGATAGTATTTTCTGGTGAAACTACTGGAAATGTTGTGCCAGAAACTGACGGTAAAAACTGTAACATGCTTATAAGTAGATCATCTTAAAGGTTTAAAAAAAAAAAAAAAAGTAAAGGAATCTCTCCTGGCTTTCTGTCCAGCTTTATTTAAAAGTGAAGCTAAACTTTAAAGTTATCATTGCCCTTTGACCAGGCTATAGCTGTTAGAGTTCAGAGTGAAAATGCTTTCTGATTAGAGTCTTATAATTGCCTTTTTACAGCAGTGAAGAAAATGCTAAAGAAAAAAATAAGTATTAATCCACAAACTACATCTGGGCACGGGTTCAAGACATGACAGTCTAAGTTCTACCCTTGCCTCTGACCTGTTGGGTGCTTAGTAAGTCATATGTCCATTTTAATTAACAGCTATTGTCTATTTTATTTACTTACAATGAAAAATAATTGGATTGGGGTGGTTTTATGATGCGTTTGTTCAATACCTTTGAAGTAGTATTCCAGTTTCAGTTGAGGACTCATTTTCTTACTCCAAAACAAATAATAATCACAACTAAGAACTTTTTATAAGTCCCTTGTGTATTTCACGGATGAAAACTAAAGCAGTGTTCATATCAACTCTGATTAGATACTAAAACAATTTATGTATCATTCCAAATGCTGAAAAAAAATAATTTTAAGTACTTTCTTATAGACTTTTTTTTTTCTTTCAATAGTTACACAGAACAAAACCTACAGTTTGTTATTGATGGGTGAGAGTGTTCAGCTTGAGGACAGGAAGGCTCTGCAGGGGGATCTGGATAGGTTAGATGGATGGGCTGCATCTAATCTCATGCCATTCGGCAAGTCTAAGTGTTGTGTGCTGCACTTGGGTTATATCAACCCCATGCAGTGTTTAGCCTTGGGGAGGAGTAGCTGGAGAGTTGCCTGAAAGAAAAGGAGCTGGGGGTTGCTGGTCGGCAGCTAACTGAACAAGAGCCAGCAGCATGCCCAGGTGGTCAAGAAGGCCAATGGTATCCTGGCCTGCCCCAGAAATAGTGTGGCCAGCAGGACTGGAGAAGTGATTGTCCCTCTGCGCTGGTGAGACTGAACCTCAAGTACGGTGTTCAGTTTCGGGCCCCTCACTACTAAAAGATTATTGAGTTGCTTAAGCATGTCCAGAGAAGAGCAACAGTGCTTGTGAAGAGACTAGAAAACAAGACACATGAGGAGCAGCTGAATATGGGGCTGGTTAGTCTTGAGAAAAGGAAGCTGAGAGGAGATCTCATCACTCTCTACAACTACCTGAAAGGAGGTTGCAGCAAAGAGGGTGTCAGTCTCTTTTCTCAGGTGGCAAGTAATAAAACGCAAATGCAAGTAATAAAATGTATCTCAAGTTGTGCCTGAGGAGACTTAGATTGGATATCAGGAAGAATTTCTTCACATGGAAAGGAGGAGCTATTGGAACAGGCTGCCAAGAGAGGTGGTGGAGTCACCATTCCTGAAAGTGTTTAAGAGACGTGTGGATGTAGTTCTTAGGGGACATGGTTTAACTGTGGACTTGTAGTGTTAGGTGGATAGTTGGACTTAATGATCTTGAAGGTCTTTTCTAAACAAAAAGATTCTATGATTGATTGATTGAGTTACCTTGGTGACACGGGTGACCAACAGTTACAGGTAACCCACACTTTCTCTTCCTATCTCCTATAAGAGATGAATACAGAAATATAACTGTCTAGTGAAATGTTTAATTTCTGAGGAAAGTAAAAATTATATAATCCTTATTTCCTTATACCTGCAGTGAAGATTCTAATGAACACAATTCTTGAACATGTAATTGTAGAATGAAAGCATGTGCACTTTAGATATTTTCTAGTTTGATTGGCTAGTTTTTCAACTTCTTTCTTTATTTGTACTTGCTGAATTGGTTAAAAAAGAATGCTCAGCAAACATAACTGAACAAATTGCATTTCCCTCAGCTGAACTGTATGAAAGACCCCAGAGACAAACCAAACAAGCCTAGCATGGTCCCACAGGAAGCTAGAAATTCAGCTGGCCTTTTTAAGACTGACTTCTCTGGGGAAAAAATCCCTGCAGCTGCTTTTAAATGCTGAGGGTTAAAAGCATTTTTTGTTGCTGAGAATGCACATTGGAGCATATGTAATGCTTTAATGTGCATTTTAAAGTGAAAATACAATACATCTTTTCAGAACATTTGGAAATAATCACAGACTTGCTTCTGAGATTGAATGAATTCAGAAAGGTACTTTCAAGCAGAGCTGACTGACACTCAGAATTTCCCTTCTGGAAGAAATTTTGATATTGCAAGAAAGGTTTCATTTTGAATGAGAAGAAATATAAGAACTTCTATTTTCCCTTCACTGGAAAAGTAACTGTGGAAATTGGAAACACTTTGCTTTTTTTTTTTTTCATAAGGAAATTTGTCAATGTCTACATTTAAAAGATTGTTCCTTGGGCTTTTGGTAGGTGTTAGAAGAACCCAAGGAATTTTCATAACCCTAGAGAATCCAAAAGACTCTAAAAATGAAGAATTAGAGATGGATAATAATGTTTAGATTTTACATGAAGTTAAAAAAAAATCACGTTATCAGAATGTTTCATTATGTTAAACCTTTTGGAAAAGGGTTGATGGAGTTCTGGGAGACTATAGAGAGCAGGTAAGCTATCTCTCTTCAATGACTAATTTTCCCCACTCTGCAATTGATCTTACCTCATTGGGCGCATAAAGGGATTCTTCTATCGATTTCACTTTGAAGGGAAGACTTTAGTAGAATGTACTGCTGGAAACTCTGTGACTGCCTTTTTATTACCCATCCTGAAATTTGCATCCATGAACACCTTATATGAGCCAAATTGTCTCCCTTAACCCCTCCTCTCTTGGAGACCACAGTCTCTGCAGTGAATGTGCATGCAAATAAGCTCTTTTTAGCTTTGGTATTTTGCTGTGAGAATTAAAGAAAGCTGCTGGCTGAGGTGGTGGAGGAGGGCAAGAGGAGCTCTTTTCACACCTTCTCTGTCACACTGTGGCAGCACAGCTCTAGTATGCCATTGACCTGAGATGGAGAAATGGGAAGGATGGAGACAGAGTCTTAGGAAGCTTGGGCCACGTGGGTAGGGCCACTGCAGATACAGTGATATCATAATGGAATTAGTACTGAAGAATCTTAGCATCGATTACACGTAAATCTGTGATATTATGTAAAACAGTGATACTACTATGATACTGATAAGTTGCCCATCATTATTTGGCATAGATATTTCCCATTCTTTCCTGTACTATAGCTCATCTTCAGCAAGTAAGCAATGCCTGTGATGAACAGTTCTTGGGAGCATCTTAATTCTGAAAACAGTCTTCTGGGAAAGGGGAGCTGCACTCAAGAGAAACTAGGCATCCTATTTCTTGGCATGTGCTTTAATCAGTGAACGGTGGTGACAAATTGAGGTTGTTTATCCTCCTTACCTGATGAGTATTTTAAAAAAGGGTTTTTATTATTTTTTAATCCTATATAGATCAGCTGTGTGTTGAGACAAGTGCCCATCAAAATATTTTAACCTTATGTTTCTTATTTATTTTCTCTAGACAGCACCTCACTATGCATAAGAAAGTGACGAATTATCCCACAAAGGCACTAATATCTCTTTTGTGTGGTTGCTGAAGAGACCTTCATTGAGGTTCTCTTGTATATCCTTCTGAATAGCATCCGTCTTAGCATAGCTTATTTTTATTGCACATGTGCTCTGAAACATTTTGTCTAATTTCTATTTCTGCAACAGCTGTCCTGAATATAGATCAACAACCTGAAACACTCCATTCAATTCTGTAAACTAGCAGTATTCTAGAAAAAATTTAAATAACATATTTTTGAACATACAAATACTTTGAATTCTAACAGAGAAGAGGGAATTTTCTCATTTTAAGTCTATTTTGAAGCAGTAATACTAGTTAATGATGCAAATCATAACTCATTTTCAGAAAAAATGTTAGGGGAAATCCTAGTAGGTATAATGTATCTCTCCTTAGAGAGCAAAGTAATGCTGAATCTTGAATCTGTAATGGAAGTCATAATGAATCTTCCAATATTGAAGTTGTCTCTTCACTTTGCTGTACTCTCTGTGTCTCAGACATATCACATTTCGCTTATATATCAGTAGGATTTTGATAGTCATTGACCACCATAACCTAACTTTAGCTGTCAAAAAAATTGGCATCAAGTCTAAGCAACTAGTTATGCTCCCTGCACAGTCGATCGCTAAAGAGAACCATTTTCAAAACATATAGACTCTTCTCCCAGGGCTTTGAAGTAGCTGTAGAGAACTATATAAAGACTGTAGGCATATGTCAAAATATACAATATGATAATAAATAACACATAATCATTATTCTTATTTGAAACCATGGTGGATTGGCTCTAGCTAGCAGCCAGACTCCTACCTAGCTCACTCCCCCACCCATATTGGGATGGGGGAAAAAATAGGAAGAACGGGAGTGAGAAAGCTCATGGGTTGAGGGAGACAAGGAGACAGGGAGAGTACTTATCAATTACTGTCACATGCAAAACAGACTTAACTTGGGGAAATTAATTTTTTGCCAGTTAAAAAGAAAAAAATATTGCCAATTAAAATAATTAAATTATTACTGATTGGGTCACGGGAAACAAAACCAAACAAACAAAACCCCAAAGACTTTACAAACTTACACGTTTCATCCCGCTTTCCCAGGCTCAGCTCCATTCAAAACACCACTTCTTCCTGCCTTGCTATTGTTGCAAATTACATTCAGTCACTTCAGAGAGGCAATGAGAAGTTTAAGAATAGTTGCAGTCAGGACATAGCAGTTTCTCCCTTCAGATCTTCCCTTTGCATTTTTCCTATGCTTCAGAGTGTGTTCTCCATGCTCTGCAATCCCCTCAGGGGTGTATCAGCTCCAGCTTGGGCTCATCCACAGTTCACAGTCTCTCCTGGAAAGTATTTGGTTAGATGTTTGTCCTCCGTGGGCTGTAGACCCTCTAAAGGGACCTACTCTGGCATTGGTCTCCCTCATGAGCTGCAGTTCCTTTGGGGAAGGGTGTCTGCTCTATTGTTGAACACCTCCTTCTCCTTTGCCCCTGCTGTTTCCTGTTGTTTCTCACTCTTGGTTCCTTCTTCCTCTCTCTATCTGGCATTTTCTGCCCTTATTTACATGTTTTAACAGAGCCTTCACCGGCTTGGTGAACTCACCATGGGCTCAACTTTGGCCTTTGGTGGGTCTGCTGCAGAGCTTTCTGGAAACAGCTGTGTGCAGCACAAGGCATCCCCTGTCCTCCTCTCACACAAGCCACCCCTGCAGCACACCTGCTACCAAAACCTTCCCATCTACACCTGATACAAAGGGCATAAATCAGTTAACTGAGAATAGAAACCTGGTGTCATCTGGTGCCATACCTGGCACATCTGTATGTCCATATGGAGACAGGAAATATGACAGAGATCCTACAGAAGAACCTCTGAAGTGACAGCTAAGTCAAGGCACTAGAAGCCTACGTGTTGACAACTGAATTGCACACCTGAATTTCTTGGCCAGTTCATTTACATATCTTTTTACTAATTGGAAGAAGTGAGGTGTTCCAACATCTCTTTTCTGAATGTCTATAAATTTCTGGACTTTTTAGCCTAGAAAGATGCAGTGTAGCACAAATATTTTACACTGTGTGAGATCTTGGCTAAAGAGAATAGAAAAATACATTATGCTGACAGCGAAACCGTTGGGCTGTAAGTAAGTTACTGGTGGAGATCCTCAAAGCTGGGTTCAGAATTCATGTTATTTAATGTATTCTTTATGAACCTGACACAAACAACAAAAATGTAATGAAATTTCTTGATGACATAAAAGTGAGAGGAACAATAAATGCAAAGCAGCACTTGAATATTAATTGTATATAATTGGCTTGAACAAGACATAACAAATACCAGCTGAGGTGACGCTCTTGTTTCTTGAGCAGGCATTGCAGTAGCCAGTGGCAGCCTGCAGCCATCAGCCAGTAGCAGCAATCTTATTCTCCATCACATGGTATAGGCTGAATCAAAGTATGACGGATTATATTAGCCTTTAGAAAACAACGATGAAATTCTATGTGATTTTAAAATTTATCAGACATATATTAACAAATCTTCCTTCATTGTTATGCCCACTATTTATGTATATTTTTTAGCTTTTGCAGGAGCTTAAAGGTGTTAATACAGTTATCAGTCCTTGACTGGTTCTACTTAGAAGCAGAGCTAGTGTGCCTTTACAAGAAGTTGGCTGGAGTGCTGTACTGGTATTGGTGTAGGCGCACGTTACTGCTTTTCAAGCCAATGAATGTTTGGGTAGCACAACTTCTGTAGATGTTCATTAAAATATTTAATTTTAGACATTTAAAACATTAAAACTAATAATTTTGAAGATCCACATTTTCCTTCCAGAAATGTTATGCTTGTGGATGCTCCCATTTATCCCTAAACTTTTCAGATTAACTCAGCCTAATTCACTAGATATTTCCAGACTTTGGTTTCATTACAGTTACAGTATTAAAAATACGAAACACGCTAGTTTCAACATTAACTGAGAAGGGAACAACCAAAATATACAGACTGAAAAAGTCCCAAGATGGTGTAAATCAGTCCCTCAGCTGGGACTAGAACTAGGGCTTGGAAGGGCTGTTCTGATTTAGACTTGCCAAAGATCTGACCCATACTTATTATCAAAACACTCTGCTGTAATCTGCAAAAATATATGAGAGAGAACATTTATCTGGCTGACAAAAGCTTATTTCTTTAGAAAAGATGTTTAGCTCATAAGTTCAGGTAGCTTTGCATGTTTCTGGTAACCTGTGGATGACATTTGAAAATTAAGTCTGACCTGAAAGTTGAGGGAGAAGTGCAGTTAAAATAGATTAGATTTATTGCAGAGGTGGGAAATGAACAGTGCAGCCAACTAAGAGAAATATCTGTTTGACTCTGTCTAGTGTTAAGATGTTACCTTGAACTTGCAGATTGAGGAGAAATAATAATGTGCCTTGGAAATACACTATTTTGATGAATGCTGTCTACTGGAAAAGAGCCAGTTGTATTTGCTTCCTTTCTGTTTGTTGTCAGCATCTCAACACTCAACATGAACTCTACCATGGCAAACTGTCAGAATAAGTTATTTCTAGTCTGTAATGAAGGCTTCTATCACATGTTATTATTGAAAATAACAGGTCTTGAATGTGTATAGTATACAATTCATTTTCTTTTTCACAAAAGTATGGATTTTTTTAAGGTTAGAATGAGTGTGAAAACCACTCTAACAGTACTTTAACCAAAAAAGACTGAAGATAAAATTCTCTATTACATCTAGACAGATTGTGTATATGTGTGCACATCTATTGCAATAGATATTTTGAAGTGAGAGAGAAAATACCAGTAAATAAGATGGATGAGTATTACGTAGATTAAATTATCTGAAAATTTAGTTGATTAAAATGAAAATTTTGTCAAGAAAATAAAAAGGGAATTATCGAATTATGTAGACAATTTTGAAAACTTACCCAACTGAATATTTAAAGATATATTGCAATATTTAATGAAAATGAAAAAAATGAAAATGTAAATCTTAGATTTATATTTAGCATAAGAAAAGCTTGAACTATAGGCTGGTCAGCCTCACCTCAATCTCTGGGAAGCAGCTAAGCCTAGAAATGGTTTCCAGGCACCTGAAAGAGAAGAAAATCACCTAGAGTAGTCAGCAAGGATTTGCCAAAGGAAAGTCATGCTTGACCAACCCAATAAAGTACTGTGATGAAATGTCTGATCTGGTAGGTGAGGGGAGAGCGGTGGATATTGTCTACTAGGACTTCAGTAAGGCCTTTGACACTTTCTCCCATAAGTTCTTCATGGAGAAGCAGGTGAAGTATGGTCTGGGTGAGCAGTGAGGTGGATTGAAAACTGGCTGAATGGCCAGGCCCAGAGGATGGTGATCAGTGGTGCAAAGTCTTGTTGGAGGCCAGCAATAAGCAGAGTACCCCAGAGGTCACTACTTGGTCCAGTCCTATTTAGCATCTTCATTAATGATCTGGATGACAGGGCAGAGTGTACGTGCCCTTAGTGAGTTTGCTGATGACACAAAACCAGGAGGAGTGGCTGATATGCCAGAGGGATGTGCCACCACCCAGAGAGATCCTAACAGGCTGCAAGAATGAGCTGACAGGAACCTCATGAAGTTCAACGAGGGAAACACAAAGTGCTGGGGAGGAACAAGCCCATACAGCAGAACATGCTGGGGGCTGAAAAGTGCCTTTGCAGAGAAGGACCTGAGGGTCCTGGTGATAACCAAAGTAGAATATGAGACAGCAATGTGGCCTTGCAGCAAAGAAGGTTAATGGTATCCTGGGCTGCATT
Organism: Anser brachyrhynchus; assembly: GCF_964034855.1. Taxonomy (NCBI): domain Eukaryota; kingdom Metazoa; phylum Chordata; class Aves; order Anseriformes; family Anatidae; genus Anser; species Anser brachyrhynchus. The sequence continues at coordinate 59,351,196 of NC_137698.1, read as the reverse complement.
AGGCAAGGTACTGCCAGGGGATCAAGGGAGGTGATCCTTCCCCTCTCTTGGGCACTGGTGAGGCTACACCTGGAGTAGTGTGTTCAGTTCTGGGCTTGCCAGTATAAAAGATCTGGACATACTGGAAGGAGTCCACTGAAGTGGCACAAAGGTGATGAAGGAACTGGAGCATCTGTCACATGAGGTAAGGCTGAGAGAGCTGAGACTGCTTAGTCTGAAGAAGAGAAGACATAGAAGGGATTTAATGATATATGAAGATCTATTTGGATATTTGCATCCTGAATTTGACTATCTAAGAATTAGATATATGTATTTTTTTTGATTGAACTTCTGTAGTTTAAAAGAGAAATGACTCTGTACCTCTCTGGCTGTTGTTTTACAGTGGAAGGAATTTCCTTCTGAATGAGTCTGTTTGTCTACATGAAGTGGTACTACATAGTGGTGTTAGGTTCTCCTCTGTGATAGTGTTTTCTTGAACATAGGTAAGACGGCATTTTATCAGCATTTTATCTGTTGATGACAAAATCATGCCATCAGCTCATGGCAACAATGAAAAATGTGGGCAACCACTCCTGATCTCATGCACTATCTTCCCAAAATAAACTTTTCTACTAGTATTAGAGAGCTTCTGGTTGAATAAGGGCAAGGTAGATGCATCAACAAATGATGTATAATGCAGTTGTGTGGTCTTCAGCACCACTTTTCTTGCTCTCCTAATCTATTCCTATGTCGCTGAATTACTTGCTCATGCAAGCACAACCTAAGATAATAATTTTATTCCACATCTAAAGCCCCACAGTTTTGACCTGCTGGTTTGTGAAACTGTCATAACTCCTACACAAACTAATCCTCAGATAAGCTTAGCTTTTAATTTGTATTGATAATGAAACAGATGTTTGTCATTTATTAAAAAATAACCCAAAGGAATGAAAATGTGGATGCCATTTACAGTAGGTTCTTAAGATGCACGTGTTGAAGAAACAAAGCACTGTACACGATGAACTTTTAAATCAAGTGTGTACATGGTCTCTAATCATTCACAAGGCAATAGACCCCAAATTGGGGGAAAAAAAAGGGGGAAAAAAAAGTAAGTGTACTGTATAACTCAGTTTTCAGTGGAGTATTGGAAAAAAGTATGGAGAAGCGGGGCCGGAGGGGGATTAAACATTTGACAATACATAATGTAGAGCAGTTTAACCAGCAATGTGTAAACATTCTGAAGTATATATTTTTAGTCAATACTATATCTCACATCCAACCACATTCTCTCTTCAGTTTGCCCCACACATGAAAAAATTCCTCTATGAAAATTCTAGAGATTGTTAAAGAACTTCTTCAATCCTGGCATCACAGAAATAGAAATATTCACCAAGACTAATTCCTTTTCCTTCTCCATAGCAAATGATTGGAGATCAGAGCAGGTATAGACTAGTATGTTGAAAATCCCACTGTGACTAGCAGTGATGGCTAAAGACTGATGAAAACCAACTTTTGATGCTGGAACACCACAGTGGGTAGTTTCTTTGGTGAGCCTGAAAACTGGCTTTTGCTTTCAAAGTTGTGACATCAGAAAATAAATCCAGTTCAGGGAAGACTGCAAATGGGATGGAATGTTTTGTCTCTCTCCAATAATATGCCTGAAGATCTTTCTAGGTTTTGAGGGCTACTGTTTCCTCCTACACGTCTTCAGAAGTCAGCAGTGAGTGAAGAGAGACCAATCCTTCCCATATGCAGCCACCCTGCCACATGTTTTGTTATACTATGCCATCCTTCTAAATTGAATTCTCTGACTCACAGTTATTTGACTGTGATATGAAATCACAGAAAAAAGAAGTATCCATGAGGGATTAAAAGGAACCATGAAGTGAAGAGTAAGAAGACTTGAGAAGAAATGTCTCCTCTGAACTTTACCCCTTTGTTCTGTACTATTCCTCTCCACTAGCGTCCTCCGCCTTCAAGAGAAGTATGTACCATCTGATCTTTTTTAAGTCACTATCAGAGTCTAATAATTCCTTGACTTACTGCATGATTCACCACATTGCCTCACTTTGGATCCTATATAGAACCACTAGAAAGAGGATTCTTAAAGTACGTGTAACTTTGGAGGTTATCTAGACAGCTGTATTGCTATCTTTAGGAAAGTCTTCTAAAGCTTTGAAAGAGACTCATGCTAATAGCAGTTTCGGGAAGAATTTTTAGAGATTCACCCAGTCTCCAGGAACCAGGAATATACACACATCATAGAAAATTTTTCTACCATTTGAACGTGTTATACATGAGTATATAGCATGCACTTTCTATGTACTGACATCAGATATTTGATTTCATTTCTGAAGTAGATGGGCTACTGAGCTAAGCAGTCTAAGTTCTCACTTGAAATAAAAAGAAAGCATTGGCTCAGTAATATGCTACCTATTATGTTTCTTTATTTTTGTTATGTCAACATCATGATTTTGTTCTTTTATTTTTCAGTGCTATACTAATATTTAGGGACTAAATACAATCTACAGACAAGCCAACATTAATGGAGCTAATGGAGCTAATCCAGAGTAGAACAGGCTTATAATATTGGTTGTATCCCAAATTAGAAGCTTTGGAAACATTCTATTTGTTTGTACTTCATACGTACTGCAGGTTATTTATTTGGCTTGGGGAATCCATCTCCTAATACAATTTGCAAGACATGCAGTTTCCTAATCACAGGGGAGGCTTCAGGCAACTACTTGCTTAATTCCAAATGTGAACACTAGATTGGGTATTTTCAAAGTATTTTTTTTTCTCCATCATGTGCTACTACTTCTACCTGCCAACATTTTATCAACTTGCTTTCAACAGGAAATTCGTTTCATACTTTCTGCTGGAGTTTATTCTAGCAGCTGAATAGCCTGAACATCTTCAACATGATAGGTCAGAAGGTGCCACTGTGTAAAGCTGTGATAAGGGAAAAAAGAAAACCTTGAAGAAAGTCAGTTTTGACTTGTTTCTTCTGGTATGTAAAAGCCAGCATTTTTTTCCTATCAGTGTTTTCAAAGTGTTAGAACTGGAAATGTAATGTTTAGCTTTATAAGGATCTTCTTACTTCAGAGATTAGTATTAATTTTTAAGAGCATACGACTAATGTATTTAATTGGAGAAATATGAATAGTTGGATTTTTGCAAAGAAGTCAGTTATTATGAACTAAAAAATATTCTAGATTTTATAACCTGTTAAGAACAATGCCTGTATAGAAGACATGTTTGCTGAGCATAATCATGTCATTTAGATATAAAATCAAGGAGCTAATCTTGCAGTCTTGATTTAGTCAAAAGTCTTATTGGAATCAATAGAAGTATTTCCTAAGAAGGAATTAATGTATTTTTTCCTTTGCATGTTACAAAAACAAACAAACAAAAAAACAGAAATAAAAACCTGAAACTGTCACCTTAATTTAGAAATATTTAGAATTAGTCCATGTATCCCTCTTATTACTGTGATTAAACCAGTGAAAAGCTAAACAGCTGATAATGCAAGGCAAAAGTATGCTTTAATAGGACATCAGGTCATAGAATCATCATAGAATATCCCGAGTTGGAAGGGACCCATAAGGATCATCAAGTCCAATTCCTGGCACCGCACAGGTCTGCCCAAAAGGTTAGACCATGTGACTAAGTGCACAGTCCAATCTCATATTATTATTCATTATATTATATATTATTATTCATTATACAGCATTATATTCCTAAGAATATTTTGGAGAAACTCTTCCATTTTTCATCGTTGTCTTTAGAATATAGAGATTTGAATGGGATAAAATACTTGAGCAGTGAATTTTCCAAATTCTTATATGATTTATTAAATCTTCCTAGACCAGCAGTTATGATATTGTATTGTTCACTTCAGTATTTACTTTAACTAGTGTCCATTTGTCCAAAATCACATTTCTTTTAGTTAACAAGAGTATGTTCATTAAAATAACTAATTTAACCTTTAGGATAAACCTAATGAATACAATACTGAGGTTTTATTATCGTTGTCAGTCAAAGGAAATAATAGTCCCACATTTGGTGAGTAAAAATGGAAACAGTTCACTTAGTTGGGCAAAAGTCTTTGGTATATATTAAAAATTTCCACTGAATGAATTGAAATTTTTCAGTTATTACCAACATTACTTACAATATGAAAAGCTTGATAGACAGAAGCAAATATTGACAACTTTTAAAACTTAAAAATAATAATAATAATAATACCTTCAAAATTTGAACATATTTTTCAATGGTGAATTCTTCTTTAGGGATTTGCATTTTGGTGAAAAAGCCATTTGATCAACATATACAACCATTCTATTTCTTTTTGTATTTTGATGTCAGAAGTCCATAAGATAAAGAAAAACAAAACAAAACAAAAAACAAGAAGGATCTCTTTCAGCTTTCTTTTGAATTTTCTGTGATTTGAAAATAAATGTTTTCCAAGTTATCACTGATAATAATGAGAACAGTCTAACAGATAGTAGGAGAACAATGTTAATTTTAATTGGCCATCTGAAGAACTAGAGAGGCTTGCTTTTTAAATTATTATTATAATATATATATATATTTTAAAGAATTTTGAATCAACATAAGTTTGGAATTTCTGTTGGTAGAAAGAAGAAAGAAAGTTGGTTCTCTTGCTTAGGTCTTAGTTTGATTCAAATTTTGAAATTAAGTATTTTTTTATAAACTGGGAATTCTGGTTTTAGCCAAATCTATTCTACAGAGAGTTGTTTTTGGTCTCATACTGGAGAAAAATTACCCATGATCTGCCATGGAGGACTTTTTCTGCACCACTGTATTTTACGTGTAGACAGATCCAGTAAATATAAAATTGTTCTAGGTGAAGTAATTAATGTACAGCTTCAGGATCTGGTGGAAAGTACATAGTTAAGGGCCCAGCTGTCTCAAAATAAAGGTGTTGCTGAATATAACCATGGTAAAGCAATATCTCAAAAATGGCAGAGCAAAACAAGAAATAATGCTCAGTCCTGGGTTTAAATAGTAACTGGACTTGTAAAATAAGCTGCTTTTGACCACAACTGAAATTCAAATGTGAACACATTCCAATTTTAACTATTCAGGAAACGAGTAACAAGAATCCCCATTAAGACTTCAGGAAAAAGGCTTTTGAGAGCAAGCTTATTGCTGTGGGTCTCTCCATGCTGAAAGCCTGTAGCTGAGGGGCAAGTTTGCATGAGAAGATTGACTTCTCCAGCTAGCTTAAAAACAGAGGTAAAATGTCCCTAAGGCAAGCTGTTTTAGGAAGAAAGGCATCAGCTAATTAAACTTAATTGGGTTAGCCAGGGTAGTCTGATTAGCATAATTAATCTAGGCCTCTTAGTAGGCCTGAGGGGTGTATGTTTTTGTTAGGGATCCTGTGAGGGAGGTGTTTGGGACTCAAAGTAGGAAGAATAGTTAATTCTCCAGGTCAAGGGAGAGGTGCTCTAGACAAGTGGGAAAGAAAACATATAGAAGTACAGAAGATTTAGCACAGCTGAAGGCCATGTATTCTTTTGAAACTGGTAATGACTATGTAGAAACAGACAGGTTGAAGATTTAAGTCCACTTAGAGATGGGAAAGCAGTCTAGCCAGTCCATTACACTTGTGCTTGAAAATGCTGTGACATAAATGAAAATATGGAGTCCAGTACATAGGATTAAAAACTGACTGTGTAATAAAATGGTAGAATCCTTCACTTTGGGACAGTTTAAATAATTCAGGTTAAACTTCTGTGAATGAGAATTCTTATGTATTAAAAGTGTGCATATTCTAACGAGTTCTCTCAAATGACAGAGAAAAAAATTATCATCGCTTAATGACACTCCTAGTTTCACAGAATAAGTGGACTTGCAAATATGCACATCATACCTTTGATTGTAGTAGTGCTTCAATGGAGTAAATCATGCATTTGTTCTTTCCTGTGTTGTATTATTATGTCATAGTTTTACTGGGCCCAAAGGGGGGCTTATTTGAATTGTCTTCAGGCTTCAAGCCTGTTTAATAGTTTCACGAATGCATTTACATTTTGCTAAGCATTTCATTTTCAACATCACTCTGAATGTATCGGTCAAATGAGCCTTTGTCATCCTCTGTTTGTGTCCAGGAAAAATTGTGAGTGCCAGGAAGATACCTTATTTTCTCAGCCAAATTGGAAGAGGTTATCTCAATTGATAAGCTTACCCCACAGTTGATTGTTAAGAAATATAGTTAGGAATCCCCAAGGGGAAAAAAATCATTCTGCAGTGCATTACGCTTTGCCTACATACTTCTGTGGGTTCCTTTTATTATTCCCCGATCTACACTTTAAATCACTGCAGCTTCAATTGCAAGGTAAAGGTAAAAATAGGAATTCTACCTTGAAAAATCTTATAGGAAGTCTGTACACGTATTGGCAGCTATAGACTACTGTTAATAGAGATGTGAGGATTTTTCATTATATATTTGAATTGCCACTAATATATGAGGCTAATGAAGGATATTTGGCATATAATTTTGTGAGCAAAGATTTTTCTGAGATGTTACGATTTTTGACTGAATGTGATAAGGTGTTTTCTGCAATAAGGAAACACAGAATGATTAAATGTTCAGGGGTACGTAATTTATCTAAGTAAATTGAAATATTATGTTTGTAAACTAAAGTTTGAATAGTTTTTTACTTAACTTTGTTTAGATTTTTTTTAGGTGGCTTATCATATCCATCCAAATTATTCCTCAAACTGAAGTTTCCTGTCTTAAATAATGATGGATGTTTTAGCTTATGGTTTAGAGGAGAATCTCAAAATCTGTAAAGCCTGTATAAATTAAGCTGATTATACTGTAAGATGCTGTTATGTGAAAGACTTTGGGAAACTTCTTGGTTTCATTCTCACTTGAAATATTATGTAAACAATTTTAAAATGCATTATTTTTTTCTAGGGCTAGCTGAACCTGGATGACAAAAAAGACATGAAAATTAAAATCAAAATAAAGCTGATGAACCAAAACATATAAATAAATCTTTTTTTTTCTTTTTTCTTTTTTTTTAAATATTTAGAAAGATCTATGCTTAGATCAATTCTTGCCCAGTTTTGCTTCAGAGCCATTCAGATGAGATTTTACAAAAGGAAGGAATGAGAAACATTGCTAAATTGCTTTGAGAAAGGTTAGGCACTCAACATGAATAAACTATGGATTGCTACACCACAGATATATATGGCTTGTTGAAAAATATTTTAATGAAGTAGCGAAGGTCTGCTAGAGAGTGAGTTAAAACGAAACATATAGCAGTGTAGTACACTTGAAAAAGACAGATTGATTCTTTTCTTCTTTTATATTTAAAGAAGAATTCAAACTATACTGTTTCATGTCTTTGTTTTAAGCTCTGTGGCAATTCTGCATTGTTCAAAATACATAGTCCAAATTTCAGGTTTGGCATCTGCATTATGTGAGGTATAATTGCATTTACTGTATGTAATTAGAATCAAAATTTGTGCTGTTGAAGCAGGATAGCAGGTTTTTTTTTTTTTTCCTTGGGAGGCAGTGTTAAGCATTTTGTTTTGTGCTTGGAAAATTTACCATGACAGTGCTTCATAATAGAACCAATTATCAGGAATGCTGTTACACATAGCCTTCCAGACCCCAATTTAAACAGAAGCATGTGACAATTCCTTCTGTGAAACAGTCTCCATAAATCAGCTATGTGTGAAGACTTACGTGGTTATTGAGGATAAAACAAGAAATATGAACTTCTGATAAACAAATATGTGTTTTGAAGGTGTCCTGATTAACTCTCAAACTAAAGGGATGCAGAAGATATTAACAGCACCTTCCCAAATTGCTTCCATGTATCTTTGACAGGTATCAGAAGTACTTAATTCTTTCACATATAACTTTTTAAAAAGTAAAAAGGCCACCTCCAAATACTTTAAAATTGATGCTGTCTACTTTTAGCATGATAGGGGAGACTAAAACTGATACTTTGTTTATAATTTCTGTTTTCTATAGAATGGCATACATAGCTCTTTGTTGATCTTCAGTTTTAAGGGACACCCTCAATAGAAATAAACAAATCTAAGTGACTAAAACCTCTTTTTGAAGTAGAATTAATTTACCTTTTCTTTTGAGACTTCACTGTATGAAAATGACACCCTTCCCACCCCCCACCCCCCCCCCCCAAAAAAAATCACACCCCAACACACTTTCAGGTGTACTGCTAAGAAGAGCCCATTAGTTATGCAGTGTTTAAAAAAACATGTCCTTTTTTCAAAACTGTCCAGTTTTGAAAACAAAAATATAATCATGTAGTGTTTTTGCACTGTATTACAATTACATGCTACTTTAAGTTTTTCTAAGAAGTCAATCTTTGTGCTAAGTATTTAAGAACTGAAAAAAATAGAGAAAAAAATAGGAAAGGACAAAAATGTGGGGGAAAAAAAATCAAATAGTTTAACACAATATTTTCCTGCATAAAATTTCAAAATACAGTAAATTTATACTTACATAAATATACATTTTTTTATTTAAACTAGAAGCCTTTAGAAAATAAGGAAAAATATCTTCACAGAATCATAGAACAGTTTGGGTTAGAAGGTAACCTTAAATCTAATGCCATGGGCAAAGACACCTTCAACTAGACCAAAGGTTGCTCAAAGGCCAACCTGGCTTTAAACTCCTCCAGGATGAGGCATCCACAGCTTCTCTGGGCAACCTGCTCCCGTGCCTAACCACCCTCACAGTGAAGAATTTCTTCCAAATATCTAATCTAAATCTACTCTTTTGTAGTTTAGAGTCATTGATCCTTGTCCTATCACTACTCTCCCTGACAAAGAGTCCTTCTCCTGCTTTCTTGTAGGCCCCCTTTAGGTACTGGAAGGCTGCAATGAAGTCTCCCTGGAGCCTTCTCTTCTTCAGGCTGAACAACTCCAGCTCCCTCTGTCTGTCTTCATAGGACTGGTGTTCCAGCCCTTTGATTACCCTTGTGGCCCTCCTCTGGACTCACTGTATTACCTGGAAACTTTTTCTAAATTTTATTGTCCAAAAAACCACAACCACTGTCATTAAAATAATATTTTCCTAAAGAAGGAACACATTCTTAATTAAACTATGTATACTAATGGAAAATTTGAAATTATTATTATTTAAATTCCCTCTGCCTTGGACCAGCCATTAGGTCCAAGTTACATTAAAAGATCAATGGAAGAGCAGGTTGGCTGGACCAGATGACCTCTAGAGGTCCCTTTCAACCTCAAACATTCAGTGACTCTGTGATTCTGGAAGGGTCCTGAGTGATAGGCCTTAGACATTGTATTGCCTTCTTCCAGTTAATGTCATCAAAATTTTTCTCTTAAATTACATTTGGCACTGTAATTTCTATCAACTATCTTGGTGTCTTTCCTGGAGGTAAATTGCTTTTGTGGATTTTTATTCTAATTGCAATTGTACCTATAGACCTATAGACTGTAGACCTCTTCAGTTCTTTTTTTTTTTTTTTTTTCCAGCCTTGTTCTTTGTATCTGTATGGAAGAAGAGACAATCATTGATATTAAGATTGATGAGGAAAAGAGCAAAAAATATCATCAGTTCAAAAGCTATTTTGGAAATAATGTAATAAATGTATCATGAGTAAAAAATGATCACGAGTTTCAAACTCAGAATTGATAGAGGTTTGCATTCTGTGTTTGAAATCATGACAAATTCAAATGGGTAGTGCCAGGCTTTCTTACTGATTGCCAAATAAATAAGTAAATAAAGGGTATTTTTTTTCCCTGCAATCCGTCATGATAATGACTGTTCTCTTCTTCCTTTCCCACACATCTGAATTTTTTGCATTTATTACTTTTAAATTAATTTTACTGTCAAACCAAACATTGCATTTCCAATTAGTAAACCATTAGAACATTGTTGTATAATATGTTATCATAGTTTGGCAACAGGTAAAGCATTCAGCATTTTTCAGGTTTCTTCAAATAATCTAATTGTGCTAATCTGAAAGGATGTGCTTTTCTTGTTCTCCCCCAGTACATATTCCACATGGGTCAGGAGAAGCATGTTGTACACTGAGTTCCTTCAATGCCTCGCCTTAGTGAGAGCATTCCTTTTCACATTAACTGCTGGACCCTTTTTTTTTTTTTTTTTTTCCAGCTGTGTTACCGGTTATCCATACCTGCTTCTAACATCTTTGTTGTCCTGTCTGGCCTCTGAATGGCCTCCTGACTACTCTTCTTTTTTATTACTACTTGAACCATTGTTTCTCTTTCTACACCTTCAGAATTTTCTGCTAAGGACAAGGACTGTGTTCAGTGTGGCAGAAAACCTTTGTCCTTACTGTCATAAGGAGGAACAATTAACAACTAGCTATTTCATTTGTTAGCCTTTAAATTGTAGACGAAAAGATGCTTTAGCTAGAGACTGGAAGGATATTTGGAGAAAATGTGTTTGCCCTGCTCTTATGCTTCCTTGTGTCTCTGTTCCTGGCTACCACTGAAATAGGGCACTGGGTCAGGTAGTCCTTGGTCACAGCCAGTAAACCATTTCTGCACGTTTACATGAGCTATCTTTAAACTGGATCAGTGAATTCCACAGAAATGAGAGGGGTATGGAACATGAACCTACACTCCATTAGTTCTATCAGAACTCATTTAGTGGTGATTTGTCTTCTTTGGAGGAATTTTCTGCTTTCTCTCACCCTGTTGCTGGCAGTTCTCCAAAGTGTTTGATTAGAGGTTATGTCTTTAGTCAGTGCTTAAGAGAATGAAATACTACTTTGCAGGGTGTTTTTTGTATCCTCTCATCAAATTGCATTGTATGTTGTTCTTTTGATTGGGGGTACTTAAACTGGCAACTAGTTTGCATGCAGGTTTGCAGGATTTTACTCTTTTATATTATTTTCACTTCACAATCCTAATGATAATTTTAAGTCATCTGTATTTGAAGATAATCATATAGCAATCATATGCATTTACAGTAAGGATATAAACTGTTGATTACACCTTTCCATTATATTTTTACTTGCTTGTTTTTCTGTTGTTAGGCAATTGGTTGCTGCATACAGGGATGCTTTTGTTCAAAGCTTTTTTGTCTGCTAAGTGGAAGAAACATCCAATATCTTGAAAATTCAGTTTTCTTTTCCCCATAGTTTTTCTGCCTACACAACAAAACCAAATCCTGTAGCTGATGGGGTGTTGTGCTGAGGAGACCATGACAACTTCTCTTGTATTTACACCAGCACCTTTGATCAAATCAAAACACACAGAGTTATTAGACATGTTTGAGCAGCCCCACATTGCATTTTCTAGGCAAGTTTCCCTCAAAAACTCATAAAAATAGAAATTCATAAAAGAAAGAACATTACACTAGTGATGCTGAACGGGAAAGAATCGCTTGGCCAGCAGTCCCAACACTGGAATGGGTATTTTTACAATATCTTATATGAAACTCATCAATTTACATTGAGTGTGGCTGGAAAACTGCAACTACAGCAAAGACAAGAAAGTCAACACATTACAATAATGCCTTTCAGAACTCACTGTCAGTTTCCCAGCTAGACCTTAAAAATTTTTGTATGGATTATCTATTTTGAGATATTGGCTTTACTTAATAATTATACATGAAGTGAAATTTGTGAATAAATTTCCAAAAAAAATTCATCTACAGGTGTGATTTTTCTCATGGAAGCAACAACATACTCTATTTCACAGCTAATATGGCAAATTACGGTCATTTATTTAGCACCCTTTTTAGAAAGAGAATATGTGATATGGAGTAATTCATAGTGCTGAATATTTCAATACAGACAATTTCTTAGATTATTATACAAATATATATTTTGTATCACAGTACTGCAATAGTACAATTACTTATGTTGAATTGGCTGGAGCATGTCCTATTCATCAAACGTGTAGACCTCTAATTTTAACAGTTAAAAGTCACATTGGAAAGAATCTCATTTTATTATTTGTATTATAGTAGCACCTTTTCTTTGATCTAAAGACTAAACAGAAATATTAAAGATGAAAGTAGCCAATAAAATTAGGAGAATATTGTTAGTTTAACAGAAATGATTTCTGAGATCAATGTCAACATATTGTGCCAATATTGGGGTCTGTATTGACAAGTGATGGTTAAAATTTGAAAAAAAAAAAGTCTACAGAAAAAAAAACAAGAATGCTTTATGTTTTCACAAATTTATTTTGAAGTTATAAACTCAATATATTTGACTGTCAAATAGAGTGAGTGACCTGATAATGATTTGCAAATGGTAAAAAAAAATAGCTATTTCTGTATGTAAAGGAATGATAAACATAGACCTAAAATCTTTCATTAAAAAGAAAAATAGACTTGTGAACTTGTGGTCAGTCATTTGAATTACTTAAATCAGGAGGGGATGACTTTTTGAAACACCTGTGCTCACTGACATTGCCAGCTGGATTTAACAGAAGGGGAATCAGCTGGAGAATATGCATAGATGTTGTCCATCAGGACTTTGGTGGCTGTGGAGATGATGATCAGGAATAGCTTAAAGCATGCAAAAATCTTTACCAGGAGCTTGTGGGGTTTCAAACATTCATGTCATTAACAGGTAAATGTCTAGAGAATGTCCAGCATTCCTTTGTTGATCTGGCCCTGTGAGTAGAGGGATCTGCTAATGGAAATATGGATACCAAAGAGGATTTATTGTAAACAACGTGTAGGGACAGTGGGGTTTGAAGGTATGCATCCTTGCAAGACAAATATACGAAGATACTAGATAGAGCTAGTTCAAATATTAGAATCATCTACAGTGCTTTGTACATGCATCTCATTAGCTTGCTAAGTCAGAAATCAACTGAGAATTTATCTTTTAATTAGAAGGCTAGACTAAGAGATGTCTGTTCATTTCCTAGAACTACTCTCTGTAGTGGCTTTGCCTGAGTAATTGCATTTTCTCTATTTTTCTTTTCTAGGTGTGAAATGTGAGCAATAATTACTTCCTGCACTGCAAAGCTATTGAGAAGTTTCAAGGCATACAGTTCTGGGTGACGAGAAGCAAAACTGAATGAGTAGAAGAAATGTGATCAGAAAAACAATAAGAGCACGCCTTGATCTGTTTGAAGGAAAAGGAAGAGAGGTACGTAGATTTTGAAGTTTTTTAAAAAAGTAATTAAAATAATTTATATTTGCATCTGAATTGTTTCTAGTCTACATTTTTTCAGGTAATGTTGAGAGGAAAAAAGTTGGTACTGATCTGTATTTATATTTAAAAAGAGAAAACCTTTCACTTTCAAAGTATATTGTAATTCACATTTTCTCTTCTCGGATAAATATGCCTGCTAAAGATAAATGGACCCATTATAGGAATCAGAGTGGAAAACTAAGGTTGTGCTATGTTAATGCATGCTAATGTACATATGTGCTATCATGTAAACTTCCTTGAGAAACAGAATTCCCTATTCATAGAATTTATCTTCTGTTTGTTTTTCTGTCCCTTCTTTTTATCACCAGATCAGAGAGGAGTATGACTTGATGAGTCAGGTGAAGTTAGGACCTATCAAGATGGTGTACTGAAAGGCGTATTTAGGAGCTGTAAGAAGCTGGACTTAATCTTACAGGTTTCCAAGTATCCTTGCTGAGCTTCTGAGTATTCCTAATTTATATAGATATCAGAGGAAACAGAGCATATTAACAATATAAGCTAAATGATGCGCAGATTTTTAAGTCTTTCAGAGAACAAGCAGCTCATGCTGTAAAGTTCTTAGATCTTCTATTGAAGACAGATATTTAAAAGCATTGATTAACGAGAAAATAATAATTGCTCTAGATGAAAACATGAAATATTTAACACCATCCAGGCAGATCACACTCAATGTATTTCTTGTAAACAAAACAATCACATTTTGAAAGTAAATAGAAGCATTCTCTCAGGCAAAGCCATAGAAGTAACCGAATAAATACAGCATAAGAAATAAGCAATTGATTTTTCAAACTATATTTTGTAACATTTTAGACCCATATTCCATTAGGAGAATGATAAACATTCTTTGAAGGTACTACTATACCTTCATTACAGTTGTAATGTATTACATTTTATAAAATATAGTATCTTTTTACCCTTTGATTTTAGTCCACAAAGAGTTTCATAGAAATATAGTGATAGAAAATGACTCAACTACTTTTCTTTGTATAATTCTAATATTGCCTAGAACTGGATAGAAAATAATACTTTATTTCTTGGGTGATTTTGGCACTTAAAAGTGTGCTTTTTTTTCCAGTAATCAAAAAAAAAAAAAAAAAGATTTTTGCAGTGTGAAATTCCAGAATACTTATATGTGGAAATATCGAAGTTAACTTTTAGAAAACATTGGCATATTTATTTTTGGGATACTAAAAATAAGTTATGTAAACTATTTTATTTGGGTATTGAACAGAGTTTTCCTGCCTGTTGCTCATTTTTGCCCCCCTCCCCCCCCCTTTTTTTTTTCCAAGACAAATGTAGCAAAATGTAAAACCAGATGTTCTACTGCCATTTTGTTGCATAAAAATACAACTAACTGAAGTTTTTATAGCAAATCTTTTGCTTTTCTAGGAAACTGAAAATACCAAAAGAAGCCTTGTCCAGTCATTATGACATGAGATTCTGGTAGACTTATTGATGACATCTGCTGAGAAACGTGTATTTATTCTTTTAAAGCCTCTGTCAAGAGACAGAAGAAAATATATTATAGAATTCCATATCATGGATATATTTGGTCAGCAAATTCAAAACTTTACTTCAGAAATGATATATGTGTGCTTGCACACATATTCAGTATAAGCATTGAGCTTTCAAAAGACTTCAAATGAATTTCCAAATCCAATGAAAATTTTGTCTGATATTCAACATGCTTAAAAATTGTGAAGGTTTAAAAAAAAGAAAAGAACTAATTAAAAACTTTTACCAAAAGGCTGTTTTAGAAGAGAACTTTGGCAATCTAAAGATGGTATTAGTAAGTAAATTCACATATCAGCATTCTGCAATAGCTAAGCAGAGGAAAAATAAAGATAAAATTATATCCAATGTGAGTGTAAAGTAGCAACCAGATTGTGAGCTGACATCACAGAGATACATAAAAAAGGCCTAAACATTCTGAATTTAATTCCAGCTATCACAAATTAGGCTATGCCAGAGTTGTACCAAGAGAGAGAAAAATATTTTTTCTACACCCCGCCTTTTATTTCGAAGATTCTGCAATCTAAGTCCCAGATAAACAATATAAATATAATAAACCTAAATATTCAGTCCTCAAGTTGTGTTCACTCTTTTTTTATTTTTTTTATTTGCATTATAAACATGGTGACTTGCTGTGCTTGATGGAAGAAATGTATAATAAAGTGTTGAATTAAGAGTAAGAAGAAATTTGCATGAATAGCAGAAGGAAAAAAGATGCTGAGATGACAGGTAGCTGTTCCATATGCACTAGGATTAGGTATCGTCAATTCTACTTGTGTCCACTCATTAATGGAATTAAAACAAGAAGCAATGGAAGAGAACGTTGGGCACAACTTGAAACAAACTGATGTATCTGTACTATCTTTATTTTCTGATAAGGACTGGAAAAACAAGATATGGCCATAAATCACACCTGAGTGATTACAGAATATATACTTCAAAGTGTGCAGGAACTAAAAATACTTTATAGTGACACCAGAACATGTCACAGTGCATGAAAGGGACAAATGTAGACCTAGCCTCCTGAATAGAAACTAATCATATGGAGAGCAGATAAAAGAAATAAGATCTATAACTAATTTCAACATGAGGAATGATCTTTCTAGTTCAGTTATCTGAATGCACAAGAATGCACACCTACTTATTGACAGCTGTGATGCAGTGTGTTTCTTGTGGTGTTTTTGACAGTTGTGGAGGATTTTTAACTGTGGTCTATATATGCTTTTCTGAATATATATAGGTATGTCTATACACATGTTTTCTTGAAGACTCTGTATCAACTGTAATAGTATTTTGCATACATTTAGAGGAAATAAACATTCCCATGCTGTAATTAATATTATTGGACAAAGCAGAAGGCTCTAATAACAGCAGAAAAGGCCTGTGTGATGAGATCCTCCTAAAAAGAGATAATCATTGCAGAGTTTAAAAGCTATATTAACATTGTAATTAAACCTTCAAATGGGGATGCTTTTCTAACTAAAGACAGTTAATTAAAATAATCATATGGTAATATCTCTTTAAACTTTTGAAAGATTCCAAAAGGTAGGTGTGAGAAAGAATCAATACGAGACAAAAAATTTCTCATAGTATTTACAATAGGTGGTAGCATTGGCTGAGCAATGTGTAAAACCAGTTATGTTTTCCTTATTCTTATCTGCCAAGTGGTTGACTGAACATGAGCTTCATACTCTCATATGGATGGATGCGATAGAAAGGAATACTGACTCATTCCTCTTTTCTTTTTCCTTTTATAAGAATGGCTGTTTAAAATAACAGAGAGTAAAATCTTGAGAAACTAACACGAAGTTTGACAAAGGGGCCTAGTATTGAAGATCAATCTATCTCGTGAAAAATACTGGGTGGATCTTGATGGTTGGGAGTTGAACTTTTAGTCCCAAACCTATACATGGCATGCCTGCAAACATGCAGATTGAATATACATTTGATGTAGCTGAAGTGAAAAACAATAGAACTTTTTGTAGTTCCAGGCTGCAATTATTTTGTTTTCCCTTCCTTTCTGTGCATATGGTTGCTTGTTCTAGCTATGCCATTTAATTTTGCTGTGATAGGAAACAGAAGAAAAACCACTCGCATCTTGAGTCATGATTTCAGCTGGAAAGCAGACACCAACAGCTCTTAGACTACTGTGAGACATCCTCCTTGCCTGAGTAATGCCCGACTGTGACAGAGCTCCTTCTTGACTTTGTGTCAATGCAACATTCAAGCCTAAGCTTCCAGCTGTTTGCTCTCAATGGAGTTGTGGAGGGTCTTATGTAAGCAGACTTTCTTGCTTAGCTATTAAATTGACACCTTCTGTAATAAATATTCCTGAACACTGATAGGCATAGGCTATCAGCCAACTCTCCAGGAAGCTTGTTTCAGTGTTTGACCACTCTCATGGTAAAGAATTTTTTCCTATTGTCCAGACTGAAACTTCTCTGGCACAGCTTTGTGCCATTCCTGTGTGTCCTGTCACTGGTTACCAGGGAGCAGAGACCATCACCTCCCTCTCCACTTCCCCTCCTCAGAAAGCTGTAGAGAGCAATGAGGTCACCTCTCAGCCTTCTTTTCTCCAGACTAGACAACCCAAGTGTCCTCAGCCTCTCCACACAGGACATGCCTTCCAGATATGTAGAATAACTTTTTAGGATAGAACATTTAGGCAATAGTAAAAAATAAATTTTTAGGTGTTGTTTGAAATTCACTTTGGCAGAAACATTTAACCTTTTAAAAATGATAGTGTTCCAAAACAGCTGTGAGGAAGTCCTAATTGAAAATTTCAAGATAGAAAACTATTTCTTTTCTGAGATTGACATTTTTCCTTTGGAAAATTGGCATCTAATCTTGTGTATGTGTGTGGTTGTGTGTGAGCATGCTCATGTGTGCATATACATCCTTACTTTTTGAAATATGAAATAAGAAGAAATGAGAAAAGACCTTTAAGCAACAAAACACAGAAATACAAAGCAAATTAAGTAATCCAGACATTTTCTGAAAAATGCTTTCTATACTTGTAGTATTCTGAAATCTAGATATTGATCCCAGTTATTCCCAAATGTACTTCTAGACTAATTTCACTAACACTGGAGCTCTTCTGTCTTTATTTTTAATGAGAATGGGACCAAATTTTGTCTCTATACTATTTATCCAAAGTTAGTCATTTCTAGAACTAAAGATGTGTGACATTTAGCACTACTCAGAAATTACCGTGAGGTGGTTTCTGAGCATCTTTATCATTATTCATTGGTATTTGTCTTTTGCATTTTCTTGCATTCAGCATGTTTTTATGTTTCTAGTTTCCTGACTACTTGTGAAATTTTAATTGAATATATTATCCAGCATTCATCAATTTGTTAATCCCATGTCCTGTTGTTATTGGAAATGAGCAATCTCTAATGCCACCTTCTTGCATATTCATATAGGTTATATTTGTAATCGAGGTCAGAATTTACACAAACAGCTACTGTCAGGAAGTAAATTTTTAAATACTAATGAATGTAATATAGTCTGAATACTGATACACTGGAACAAAACTGAATGCCTTCACTTCTGTAGTTTCCCTTCATTTCTCTAATGTTAATATCATTATATTCCTGCCAGCTTGTTTTATGAAGGAATTGAAGTTGAAAAAAAAAACACAAACACAACAACGCCGAAACAGTGCATTAGCTAACTTTACTGCCTGGACACATGGTAATTCATAGGATCATTAGGAATAACACATTAGCCTCAATGATGTTTTCTGAAGGCTTATATGGATTTCATCTCTTGTTCCATGTTAAAAATACACATATTGTTTCATGTCACCTTACAGACTACGCTGAGTCTACAAGTAACTCATTTACCCAAGTTTTATTCATCTGGAAACCTACACAGAGCAGCTGCACACCATAAGCAGATCATTTCTGTCAGAAGTTTCTTGATTTGTCCATCAGCATGTCCCCTTCCATTAGCAAAGGCTGTTCATCCACTTTGAAACCAGGGAGTCTGACTGTGCTCATAACTATCCATAAGGTGTTTCCATAATGAGATTTATTTGTATGAATAGATATTCATAGGGAATATTAGGTTACCACATAGCAGTCATTCCAAAGAAACAATGTCAGGATTGAGTAGTTTAATAGTATTCACTACCCTATCCATTAGATTGGGCAGCAACTTTGCTGTTTGTCTGACTGACTGGTATTGCCATTGAGATAACCGAGCTCCCTGGAGCAGTTTGGCCATGGCAGCACAGGCTAGATGAGCTCTGTAAAATTCTGTGTTACTGAAGTTTTTTTATGGATAGTTCAGATACTTTTCTGCTACACTGAGATCTGTAGTGCCAATACATCCTAGGTGTAACAGTTTGAAACCCTAAAAATGGGTTCTAATATCTAAGGAGGAAATATGTGAAGTAGTTAAACAAGAATGCAATTTATATAAAGAACCAATGTGGGAAAGAGAAAAAAAATGGAGACTGGGGACAGGTAAGAAAGAGCCAGGGAGGGACAGTTCCCACCATAGACCATTATTCCCTTGGACTAATCCGTAAATTTATTCCTATATGGTCTTCAGTTGTCAACTTATGTTTATTAGCAGCAAGGTATATATGTGCATATTTCTTTCTGACAAAGACAGTGTGAGATGTCATCAGTTTTGGCTATTCTTTCTTACATCTCTCTCCCTGGCTTTGACTTGCTATACAGTATTTTTTATATACAAACACTTATATGTGTGTATGTATATACTGTGGTATGTAACACTGCAGGTAGCAGTACTTAGAGAACAGATCTGGTGGCGAACTGATGCAGGGTGTTGTGGGAGTTGCAAGGTTGACTGATTTGCATCATGGACTTCTTAAAACAGCTTCACTACCATGAAAAGCCAGATGGAACTGCAGTCCAGTTCTGAGTATCTCATCACGAGCTGGTCCACAGAGCTAACTTAGTAGCCCAGTTGTGGCAAATAAGGCCAGGTGAACAGAATACAGGTAAGATGGAAAACAGAAAAAAACAAAACAAAACTATTGTTTGTAACTAATTAAATTGATGAATATCTGTCATTAGGTTTAAACCTACAATAAATATGTAATTCTGCCAATGCATTTATGAATTTGAAACTGCAATTTCAGTAAATGCAATACTTTCCTTAGTAGTTCTTAGCATTTCTTCTATAGAAACATGAAACTTGTGCTCATGCTCATGGGGTATGAACTAGAGAGTGATGTGAGGTATAAACTCTTCTGGTTTATGAAACATTTCAGATTGTTTCCCTGAGATGTTTTCTTCATGAATTATTTACCAAAAGCTGAGAGATGATACCAGGTATTCTCCCTGATAGCTGGCATCCCATTTGAAAAGACTTTTCCAAAAAAATCCCTGATTGTTTTTAGTGTATGTTGAAAATTAGTATGCTGAAGTTTGGCTAATAGAATATAAATAAAATAATGAAACATTTAGATTTTAAGTTGAGCGTGTAATTTAAGTTTTTCTTCCATTTTGAATTCACTAGATGAGCTAATATCTGTGTATACACAGAAGTATCAATTAGATCTAAAGAACTACATAAGTGGATGTTGACTGTGAAGATCAAAATAATTATTAGGCAGGACAACACTTTTCAGTGATTCATTGCACTTCTGAAATCTGTGGACAGCTTTCTATTAACTTTAATGGAACTTGAATCAGGCCCTTGTAATGTTAACTAAAAAGCCTATTATTCACTATTTGGAACTCCCAAGAAACCTATGTTCTTCACCAGCTGTTTCACTGATCACTTGACTGCACAGAGGTGTTTTCACACTGCTTGTGTATTAAAGAATTGCACAAACTTTTGAGGTGGCCATATTAAGAAAGTGAGGAATAATAGCACGTCATGTAACAATTTCAGTTCATCCACAGAAATGTAGATTGTAATGTTTATTCGAAACCACCCACATCTTGCATAATGTCCTTGTGATTAGAGTGTTAACTTAGGAAGCAGAACCTGGCTTCTTAATCAGTCCTTCATCCTGCAAGGTTTCGATTCATCATTGAACAGGACTGAGGGCCACAGTGTTTATATGTGTGTATGAGAAGGAGTGTCTCTATTTCTCCAGCTGAACTGGAGATTTGCACCCTACCAGTAGACATGCAGAGATCACTGGACTGTACAGTACAAAATGAATACCATTTTTAGCAGATTGTTTCCCTGAACAAGTGTAGGAGCAATTCTCATGCAAAGTACCTATTAATTTCCCCTTTCTCTGACTTTATGGGAAGCCTGGACATCTACTTCAGGCAGCCCAGTTTGATGTTCTGGTGCTAGATACCTGACCTCTAGATGCTGTCATGACTAAATAAGATTTTTTGGTCTTGCTTTAGTTCATTTTAAGACACTTCTCATTTTAGCAGCTATCAAATCTTACTGCTCCTGAAGGTAGATATGAATATTGGATTAATGTCTTTTAACATGTTTCTATGTCAATAAATCTGAATAGAAATGCACAGTCTGACACAGGGTTCCATTCTGCCATTTGTTTTTTATTTGCATTATCAAACACTGGTTGTCACCATCTTAGTTGAGGCATGCTTACATCTATTTAGCATCTATATAATGACAAATAAATACGTAGGCCGTTGTAAACAGTTTCTTATTTCTCACTTAAATTTAGATTGTCTAATGAACAAAACCTTGGAGTTTTATATGTCACATTAGTTTGATTAGTTTGATAAGTTAGATGATTAGTTTGATTAGTGTTTTTTTTTTTTTTTTTTCTTTTTTAAAGGACTGGCTCCAGTTTCAAAGTTCAAAGTGTAAAAAGAAATTGCCCTGGGGAAAGTTGCTTCCAGTTTGTGAGATTATAGTTGTTCAGTAATTATTATAACTCGTTAACCTGTTTTGAAAACATTTGGTCTCCTATTGCTCACTTGGTGTAAGTAGCTATAAAGTCTTCTTCCAGTAACAATATTTTGAGCTAATAATTTTCTTGGATTCAGTAGAGGATCATGTCAAAGCTTTCATAACAATTAATATTACATCCCAAGCTTATGCGTATACATGTATTGGGATTTTGGCATTGCTAATGGCTGCATTTCTTTCATGACAGTTGTAATTAATGGGTACAAACTGAATTTGTGAGAGAATGAAAGTTGAAACTTCAGCTAAATGAGTTCTAATAGGCCTAAGCAGAACAACATGAAAATATTCTACAATGTAATTAAGAATTACAGTTGCTTGGCTGGTTCTAGGTGATTGTTTTTTCCCCAGGCTGAAGTATGCAAAGCTTTCTCATTTTCAAAGAAAATTATATTTGAGAACTCCTTTTCTCACTACTGTTTAACTTTTTATTTCAAGACATTGGCCGTTTCTTCCCAAATATCTACTACCCATAAGATTAACATTTTGTAAGGTTTCCTAGCTTTTTTTTTTTTTTTTTCCAAAATGTTACTGAACCAAAGTGGTTCTGAAATACTTTGTAAAAGATGAGAGGAAATATAGTATTCCTACTTGAAATGCAGTAAGATTCCTAACAAGATTCAGTAAATGCTTTATTGGAGTTCCTTAAAAACAAAACATTTTTTTTCTGGGTTGAAGAGCATATGAAATAGACTCTATGGCACTTGTTTTATTTGTTCAAATAGCTTTCTCTTTTATGATACAAGAAATGTTCTTCATTGCTTGAGTAGAATGATGGTGGAATATAATATAAATGAGAAAAGGTAATATATAATATATATTACATCAGATGTGTTCCAGAATGCGCATGACTGGGTTTGAGTCTTTCCAACTAATGAAACTTGATGTGCATTACAAGTACATTACTCTCTGAAGCTCTTTATTTCATTGTCTAAAAGTCAGAGGAGTTAATTCCAAATGCCCAGTGAATAAAAGTAAACAGAAGTTATCTGCTCAAATGGTCACTGAAGTTAATTCTTGTCATTACTGGTTGGTCATGAACCCAGTAATGAAATTTCAGTCTTAATACCCAGTAGAATTGTCAGTGACCCGTAGCTTGTGAACTTATTTATGACCATGTTTACCAGTAATTATTTAGATCTACACTGCAAATGTATAAGTAACCATTTTGCAGAAATGTGGTAAAGACAGCTTCCACTGCAGTTTTGGCATGCCCACAAGACTGAGTTTCTTCTGGTTACATGGTACTTGTAATGGTATATTTAATTACAGCTTTAAAAACCTTGAAAATTTTGGAACAGTAAAATATTATGAACCAGGCAAGTGTCAGTAGGCATTCATACTGTGATTGCTTTTCTGGTGCGAAACTTGTTGGGTCTGAAGGTTTCTGGGATTAATTTATAATTTTATCAGGTTATTCTTTGAAGCTTTTCACCACCTTACACTGCCTGTAGTTTGAAAAGTGGACAATTAGAATAGAATCATTCAGTTGGAAGAGATCTTCAAAGATCATCTTTTCCAACTGCCTGACCACTTAAGGGCTAACCAAAAGTTAAAACATATTAACAAGGGTGTTATCCAAATTCCTCTTGAATATTGACAATCATGGGGCATCAACCACCTCCGTAGAAATCTTGTTTCAGTGTTTACCTCTCTCACAGTAAAGATTTTTTTTTTTCTAATGTCCAGTCTGAAATTACTCTGGCACAGCTTTTTGCCATTCTTGTGTCCTGTCATTGGTTACCAGGAAGAAGAGATTGGTATTTCCTTCTCCGCTTCCCCTCCTCAGGAAGTTGTGGATAGCAATGAGATCACCTCTCAGCCTTCTTTTCTCCAGACCAGACTAGACAACCCAAGTATCCTCAGCCTCTCCTCATAGGACATGACTTCATGCCCTTTTACCAGCTTTATTGCCTTCCTCTGGATGCTTTCAAGGACCCTAACATCCCTTCTGTGTTGTGGAGAGCAGAAATGCATGCAATATTCAAGGTGTAGCCACACCAATGCTAAATATGGCAGGAGAATTGCCTCTTTTACCTGGCTGGCTATGCTGGTTTAATGCTTCTTAAAATACAGATTGACCTCTTGGCTGCTGTACACTGCTTATTCATGTTGAGCCTGTTGTCAACCAGCACCCCCAGATCCCTTTCTGTTACTCTCTAGCTGCTTGTCTGTACCTGTGTCCAGCATTATTCCATCCCAGGTACAGAACCTGGCATTTTTCTTTGTTGGACTTCATGCCATTGTTAATTGCCCAGTGCTCAAGTCTACCTAGATCCTTCTGCAAGCCTCTTGTCTATTCAGGGAGTCAATGGCACCTCCCAGTTTAGTATCATCAGCAAACTTTCTGAGGATGCCCTCCACTCCTGCATCCAGGTCATTGATGAAAATGTCAAACAGGAGCGGACCTAGTACTGAGGCCTGCGGAACCCCACTGGTGACTGTCAGGCAAATCATGTCTGACCAATCTATTAGCCTTCTATGATGGAGTGACTACATCAATTGTAAAGGGAAGAGCAACTGATGTCATCTACCTTGACTTCTGTAAGGCCTTTGACATAGTCCTACACAATGATCTTGTCTCTAAATTGGAGAGCAATGGATTTGATAGATGGACTATTCAGTGGATAAAGAATTGTCTGGATGGCCTCATCCAGGGAGTTGTAGTCAACAGCACTATGTCTAGGTGGAGTTCAATGATGAGTGGTGTTCTTCAGGGGTCTGTATTGGGACCAGTACTGTTTTTGTAATATATAAATATAAATATATATATATATAATATTTTATAATAATATATATCTTTATTAATTACATAGATAGTGGGATTTAGGGTACTCTCAGCAAGTCTGTGGATGACACCAAGCTGAGTGGTGCAGCTGATATCACAGAAGGAAGGGATGCTATCCAGAGGGACAGGGACCTGGACAGGCTTGAGAAGTGGGCCCATGCAAACCTCATGAAGTTCAACAAGGCCAAGTGCAAGGTGCTGTACCTGGGTTGGGGCAATCCCAAACACCAGTACACACTAGGGGTTTGAGAGTGGTAATGTGGAGAAGGGCTTGGGGGTACCGGTCAATGAAAAATTGGATATGAGCCAGCAGTGCACACTTCAGCCCAGAAAGCCAATTATATCCTGGGCCGAAACAAAAGAAGTGTAAACAGCGAGTTGAGGGAGGTGAAATATCTACCCTTTTGAGACCCTACCTTGTGTACTGTATCTAGCTCAGGTGTCCCTGCCGGTGGCAGGGGGGTTCGAACTAAGTGGTTTGTAAGGTCCCTTCCAACACAAATTATTCTATGACTCTGTGAGTGACTGGATGGTATCATATTCCTTCCTACTCCATAACGTAGTCATATCTGTGCTTTATACTGTACAACCAGCAGAGACCACTTCCATTACACAGTTTAAAGATGAACTTGTTCATCATGTTCTCTAAAAATATTCAGATTCCTTTGAAAGTTGACAATGACCAATGGAGATATTTAGTGATTTTATTTATTTATTTATTTTAAATTTAAGGATATTTGGGCCCAAACTGTCCATTGCTAAGATGCACCTTCCTGAAAAATCTTTTTATTTTTTCATACATAGACAGTTATACAAGTGTGTGGAGTTGAAACCATAAATCTTATTTTGTTCCATATGTTTCAGGTGATCAACATTTTTCCCTCAAGGGTAAGGCACTTACCAGTATTCTGGGGGACGATGGTGTTTGTGTAAGGGATTCTTGTAGTTGAGCCTTAACTGGTAAACAGTTTAGATTAACCTGCATGGGCAAGTTAGTTTTCTCCTGTGTCAAACTGAGAAGACAGCTCAAGGAGGCAGGTATTAGCTAATGACCATGACCTACCTTTAGCCAATGGCACATTAAATCCTGCTCTTGGAAGAAGATGAGAAAGGGCAGAGAAAATATATCTCCCATGAATATATATATATATATATACATGTTAAGTTTGGAAAGATATAATTTGAATACAGCATGAAATGTTTAAACTGCTTTCAGAATGAAAATAAAAATAACTATGCTTGCAGAAAAAAAAAAAGAGGATTTGTGGGAACAATGTAGAAACAGGTATTTAGAACTATGATTAGAAATTTTTGTGGTTTGTCACAATTATGGAAAGAAGGGAAAGGATATGAAAGGGAAAGGAATTAAGTTCTGAGACTAGAAGACTTGTAATGAATGTGGGTAGGATCCAGAATTATTCATGTATATTTCTGTCCCCTGTGTTATTCTGCATCGAGTTCTACAATTGCCTGTGTTTTATTGTCTCTCTCTAATGTTTTGTACTTTCTGTGTTGAGATACTGTAGTGTGTTCATGTGTGATCCCCACTTTTTGGGAATCACCTTCATTTCTTCCCCTGCACTCTCCCCTAGAGGTTTATGTTTCCCTCTGCTGCCTCAGCATACCTAGGTCTTGGAAGAACCTTTCATTACGTTGAAATAAAAGTGACTTCCTCCTTTTTTTTTTTTAATAAGTGAATTTGTTGCATTCTTGTCTTTCTATAGGTATATGGCTCAGCCTTTCTATTGCAATTCCATTGGTGCTTAAACCATCCAGAACACTAGTGCTGTCATGGTACTATCCTCCTGTCTCCCTGCCATTTATTCTTACCTTTTGTCTTCGAGATCCCATAAGCTAGGACTGATGAATGAGCTTGTTCAGGGAGTAACCCGCCTAAATATAAATGCCACAGAAATGTGATTAGCACCTGGCAAGCTCCATGCAATATTTTTGCATGATTACTTGGCCACCAATAGTTAGCTCATTGGGTTAAGTTTGAGTCAACATGTCATTTAGGTTGTTGTAAAAGATGTTGGTAGTTTTGCTTAATATAGGCTTCTGATCCAAGAATGGTTTATTTTTGCCAATATAAATCTAGACATCAGAAAAGAGCTTCAGATAATAAGGAAAAACCTGATGTGCCAGTAGTCCCAGAATGCTGATGAACTGATGGAGAAAAGGAGATGAATTCAGGATAGCTGGGGTACGTTTCGTGTTGTGAAACATGCCTGGCAATAGTAAAAAGGAAGAAGAAAAGGAGAAAAACTGTTAGGCTTTTTGTTCATTTTGTTTGTTTTGAAGTGACTGCACTGTAGTACAACTGTGAAAATTTGAAGGCATGCCTTTGCTTTCACTTATGGACATCTATACAAATTCATGGCCCCGAAAGCATTCCAGCACAGTGATTCTGTGAAAAACAAGGCATATTTTATTAGAATTAACTTTATATAACTGCAGGAACATCTCAACAGCAGACTTTTGTGTTAACAGCATTGTTTATGTGAGGACATACCCTACAAGAAGCCATTATCTTTCCTTAAACAATCAACTTAAACAAACAAACAAAAACAGTGATCTGAATACTAATGTGCAGCTAGGCTCATCTGATTATAAATGGTCTCATGTCAAAACATGAAGTTCACAGAAACTCAGACTTATGAAAATCAGTAAATGATGTACTGAGAGGCTTCAAGGCAGTGATCAATTAATAAAAAGTTGCCATTTTAATTAATACTAAATTACTATAAAGATCTAACATATAGAAAATATTACAAGATAGGTAATGATTTGTGTAGATTCAGACTGGGTAGAAGGGATTGTATTTGGCTGGGACTAATGCATATCAGTCATTTCTGTCTGCGGAGAAAGCTTAGATGAACTTGGCTGGACTTAACGGTTCTACTGACAGGTGATAAAAGCTCATGATAAAAAGAGACAAAAAAAAGACATATGAAATAAAGGACACAGAGTTTGGAAATTATCTCAGGAATTTATCACACCCAAGATTAATGCAAGACCTTGCTTATCACAGTTAGTTTGGTAATAAGCTTCCAAATTTTCAGCGCAATTTGACATGTCTCACTTCTGATAGGTTTCTTTAACTGTTATTCTTTCTTCAAGAGCATTTGTAAAAGGATGCTTAGAAGAGTGTACCTTCATCCTATTTGTCCAGTTTCCAATTTTCAGCACAGGGGACCTTGAGATGTTTTTCATTTCTCAGTGATTTTTTCCCCATGAATTTTCCTGTAGACTTCATTCAGATATCCAGCACACATAACCTTTGGCAACAAGTCTCCCAGTCTTCCTCTCTTTAATTTCTTCCTTGAATTTCTAATTATTATTAATATTTTTATTCTTATTTTTATTTGTATCTGATTCCTTCATTCTATTCTTCAAAGTTTTGGCATTGTAAAACACAGAGAAAAATTAATACCTACTCAGTCAGTTCATGACACTCAGATACTCTACTCTGTACTCTATTCATTCTTTACAATAATTAATCTCTTTTCCAGACTGAAAAGTTCCAGTCCACTTAGTTATTTGTTATAAAGAAGCTGAACTACATCACTGAGCTTTGTTAGCTGAACCTTTTACATATCTGCCATCACACAGAATGTCTTTGTCAGTCATGTCAGAGGTATTTTAATCCGTGTACAAATTCTGACAAACTTTTAATGAAAACCACATTTTTTTGCTCAAGCTGTGTTGACCTACTGATATTCTGAAATACTGAAGAATTCTTCCTTCAAGAAACCACAAAACATCATTTGGGGAAGTTAAAGTATAAAGTTCTTCTCTAAATTAATCAGAGACTCTACCTGAATGAATATAATCATATACCAAATTTGTTAATTTTTAAAAGGAAAATTTTTTCTTCAGCTCCAGATTCTTCCAACCACCATTTGTAGTCCTGATTAAAATATTATCCTACAGTGATTTAAATTAGGTGCACCCCATTGACTTCAATGTATTGTAGTAGGCCCACTGATTTCAAATTATACAAAGATCTGGGCTTTTATTCAAAATACATGCCACAAATCTGATATTTTAAAAGGCACAATATTTAAAATACACAACAGGAATTAGTGTTGTTATGTTTAGTAAACATTAAACATATTTATGTTTAGTGTTTTAAATGTGTAAATCAACCAATGCTTGAGTAAGTGTTGCAACACTTCATTATGATGTTCGTTTTTTTTTTTTTTTTTTTTTTTTTTTGTGGACATGTTTGTTCTGACGATATGACCAGTTCATGCAGACTTCTGATTTGTAATGGTAATTTAATGTATGTGTTATACTAAAAATATTCAGTACAGATGAATTAACAGATATTAAAAATTTAACCAATTTCTAAAAGAGGAAATGTTACCTTTTGTAAAGAATCAGTTTTAACACAGCAAAATACAGAGTGTGGAAAGGATAACTTAACACTGGAGGATAGGAAAAAGTTTTATTAAAGTCATTAAAGTTCCATCTCCTCTTACTGCAGTAGAAAGAATCAAAACCACAACCTCCTTTTGTCTAGAAAAAAAAAAAAGTAAAGAAAGACTGAAAACCATGCTTGGATCTATGGAATAGAGGGTTGATGGACAGGTAAAAGAGGAGCTGGAAAGCTAAAAGAAAAGAATATATTAAGTACTGAGAGACTTCAGGGAAGAGTGTGAAGGACATACTGAGGAGGAAATGTTCCTGTGCCAATATTTTGTGATTGTAACAAAAATAGATATCTGACTTTTAATAAAGAAAAACTCACCAAAATTAGTTTGTTTTCCTTATATGTTTGAAAGGTGTAATTATATATTTCTATTTCCTGAGTTTTCTTAGATTTGCCTGCCTGTGGAGGAAGTAACCATTGTATAAGCCAGAATGGCATATAATGAGTAACATAACCTTAGGAATTTGTAATCTTCAAATCCCTAAAAGAAATTATGTAAAATGCCTGAGATTTCCAAAAGAGAAGGAAGGAACATGCTCAATTTACAAGTGTGGATTTTTTTTTTCACCTTGTTCTCTCTGGAAGGTTGCTTTTCCATAGTATTCAGCATGCTGAACAGCTCATTTATTCATTTATTTTCACTAATTAATGACTTTTTTTTTTTAAACCTATGACTTACATAACACATTTTCTTACAAGCAAACCCATTTTAAATGATTTAACATCTGCAAAATAAAGCAGATCAAATTTATTAAGCCTGTGAAGGGAAGCACTTGTAGGTACATTTTTGTGAGCAGCACAGACAAGCTGATTGTTTGACAGGCTCATCTAATATACCACTGTAACCTGTGCTAGGGTACTCATTCCGGAATAAAGTGAACTAAAGTGGAAATGTCAAGATAGGTTTATATGAGTAAAAAGGAGATCACTTCTTCATAACATGTTTTTCTTTAATTTCATCACAATAACTCTTTTCTTTAGTGTGAGTTCATAAATACTTTGCACTATATAATAGAGTATGTGACGGGTCCTATTCAAACACATCTGGAAGCTTTATTATTATTATTATTATTATTATTGCCCAAGCTTGATTCTGGATTCAGAATAGTCACTGCAGCCACTGGTATCATGCCAGACTGAACGTGAAGAAACTGAGTGAGATTTAGTTCGTGATTTTGTAAGGGAGTAAGTCCAGTGCTCTCAGAAAGTACACAAAATTTACCTTTGAAAGGAGGGAAGAAAGGAAGGACACAAAGTAGGAAGTTATACAGCTAAAATTGGCTAATGATAGGAGATAGCAAATCTCCAGCCTTTATCAAATGGGTTAAACCTCTTTCCTAATAGTACTTAGGGCTTTAAAGTGACCCCTCTGTCTTAAGAGCAAAATTTTGAATGCACTGAGTGGGAGGACTGTGTTTAAAGTCAAGGAGCTACTTGACAACCTGATGAAATTCTGCCAAGTCTTTATTATTGAGTCCTGAGCATAGATGAAAGAGAAGTATTGTTTCCTTTGCAGGAATGGATTTGGAGGATTTAGTTTATACTGCATTAAAAACATTTTTAACCCCTGTTCTTTCCCTTCTGCCCCTCCACCCTGATATGTAAAAGCAAGAAAAATCAAAGATATATTTTCACCTTAAGCATTTTCAAAACTTCTACAATTATAGAGTTCAACCAATTGAACTCCGATGGTTGATTTCTTTTGAAAGAGAAGTCACAATTCCAGAAGCTTTTTCAAAAATGACAAACTAAGATTATTATTATTATTATTTTTTGTAGGTCATAGTGGAACAATAAGTGGAATAAAAAAGAAAATCCCAAGAATGCCAGATGTAAGGGATAAAAAAAATGTGGAAACGTGTTTATTGTGGTAAAGACTGTTGTTATGTCAATTTGCAGTAGATGGTGCTGATGGGCTGGAAGGCATAAATTAATGCTGTAGGGCCATATTCTGATGAGGCTGCTTTATGGAAGTGCATATATAAATAAGGTTTTATTTGGTGCAACTATTAATACATTCTATTTACTGTTCACACATTATCATTAATATATTTGGTATTTGGATTTTAGCTGATTCAGCTGGTATTAAAGCGGATGTCATACTACTCATCCTATCCTGAAAGATAAGGGAAGAACGCAGGGGAAGATATCAGTGGGAAAATTATTAATATTATGAACAATAACAAATGGAAACAGGAAAAGAGTCTTTTATACATGGAAGAAGCATGCTGTAGATTTGATGAGAAAACTGAAAAGCATGTTGATAGTAGCAATAGCTCTGTTGGTGCTGTGTGTATGCTTATTGCTGTTCTTTGGAGCATGCAGTTGATTTGGTCTGATAGGAAAAGATCTCTTCCATGTTTACTATGCTATAAAAAGGCTGAAAAAATACTGCTGAGGTAGCTAGTTAGCAATAGCATTAGTGGGTATCTGCTACAGTCCCATCATATTAGTTGCATCTTCTTTCCTCAGAAGATAAAGAGGGAAAAAATTATTTCCAAAATCTAATCATTAGGCTGGAGCCTTATATTTACAGCTCAGTGAAACGACATCCAATCTAAATGCAGAAATTGCTTCCTGAAACATGCAAAAAAAGAAAGCAATTAGTAAAATGTGCCTTAGCAACTATGAATACATATATAGTATTTGTTCTGATAGATAATGAATATAAGTTACTGCATAAGTAAGAAAATTACAACATCAGGTTTCAAACATTAATCTTTCAAACACAGATCTTAATCTTAAAGTTCTAGGATGGGGTTTTCATCTGTGCAACTTTTTGCACTTTAGGTAAGGCACTTTAGGTAAAGTTTTCCACTACTTTGCATGAACTCTGACAAGCAATCACCCAGGCGTTACTTAGGTGGGAATTGAAATATACAAATGATTACTCTTTTTCCCACTGCTCATCGGTCAGATTTTGACCAAAATGTGATAAGGTTTTATTTCAAGTGACTTAGTGTGTTACTTCAGACTTTGTTTTGTTTTGTTTTGTTTTGTTTTGTTTTCCTTGAAGGAAGCAATGTCCAAATATGCAGACTGGACTAGGGCTCTGTAGATCTGCTCCTCACCTGCTGGGACATTTCTCTAAATCCCCAATCTCTCTGCACTTCACCTTTGCTAACTGTTCTAGTGTTGATGACAGTCATTCTGTTATTTTGTAAGGAGTTTCAAATCTATGCATGAAAAGCACTAAATACATCTGTGATAGCAGTAAAGATCTATTGTTAGATTCACTTACTGCCTTACTAAGACACCCATATGCCTTAGGTACGTGCATATTTGCCAAACAGTACCTTAACTATTAAGGACTATAAAGCTGAATGTCTCCTGTATATTATATGAATATATTATATTATATTATACTTCATCAACACTTTCCTTCGGAGAGTGATAACGGCTATTAACTTTGTGTGTGAATGTCATTTAAATTTTGCATTCCTTTCCCTCCTCCCAGTGATCAGCAGTAAATTAAAGTACTTCCCAGCTTGTTTTTACAGATGAAGAGAGAATTAAAAGTGGTGCATGAGGGAGTTTTTATTCCTTAAGACCCCATATAAAACAATTTAGGTTGAATGAACTTTCTAAAAGAAAAGTAACAGAACATTTAAAATTTATTCCTCCACAACTCTCTTATAGTTTCTTAAGCTGTTTTTAGAAGTATGTTATTACTTTTGTACACATATGAGAATAACTGGTTCAAAAATACTTAGATTTTGCTTTTCCCTCTACTCAGTTAGCTGTATTATATTTTAATTAATTAAATGCAGTGGCAGCCACTGAGCCTGTGTGTGATACTGAGTCTTTGTCAGCAGTTTACTTATGGCTTTCCTGTTTAATTAAGTGGGAAGCAATGAGTGGTTCATGCACTGTTATGTATGGTATGTAGGACAAACTACACCTGCCACTCTGAATAAAATCTTCGTAATGCACATGATGAAAGTGCACATGCATAAAGCATATGTGTATATGCATAGATATTGTGAAGAGTTAATTCCTTGACAAGGTATTTGTAGCTCTTCTTACTTTTTGAACACTCTAACTCCTTATCTTGCATTTTCTTCAGTTTATTTACAGAATTTTAGTCTGCTTGCTGTGGTTTAAGAATCTCCTGAGCAAGCAGACTGAAAATTCAGTAAACAAGCTGAAGAAAACTTGAGATAAGGAGCTGAAATATCCAAAAGAAACAAGAGCCTTAGAGCTCAGAAGGCAGAACTAAACTTTCAACATCATGGATTTTACGCAGTGTGCAAAACATTTCTCCTTATACTGTAAACAAGTTATACTACTCAGCTGTTATTTTCTTAACCTTTATTTTAACAAAATAACAATGCTAAAATGTTGGTATCCACAAAGTGTTGACCTCCTCACTGGACATCACTCATTGTATGCTGTATATACATTTTCACTTTACATATCATATTTTCTGCCATTAAGTTTACCATTGTAAGCTACAGCATTTTACTATTTCTGTTGCATTTCAGGGCCTACAGCTCAGTTTACTTTTGTCCTGAAAAACAAATAAAAGTGATAACATAATGCATTGGTATTTTGTGGTTCAATGTCCAATTTCAGATTTCTATTACCTTCTCTTCCTGAAGAGAAGCAAAAGTGTTTTTTCTCCCTGTTCTCCCAACATGTTCCCCCCCCCCCCAAAAAAAAGGCTGAAGCTCTTCTGTAAAAGTAAACAACTAACAACAAAATGGTTTGTTTTGTATATGTGCTGCTAAGCATATACATCAATGTACATCCTCAAGTCCAGCATTGGTCAAGGCCTGAAATGGCTTCTGAATAATGCATTTATCTCTCCGGGTACACCATTTTACTTTCAGATCAGAAGAAGCAACGTGAACTTATCACACTGCCCCTTCCTTCACATTCGTTTTGCTGCTTGACATGTCCCTAGGCAGATTGTGTGAGACAGACCTTTCCTCTGTAAGATCCTGCCATTTTCGGCAGCCTTCTGACATACTGTCTCTTCATTGTCTGCACTTAATTCTGGATCTCAGCTGAACCCTGAATTTTGTTATTACCTTCCTCATCCTGTTCTCACCCAGTTCTGTAATGTTACCTTGTGTAATAAAATAGTCTCAGTTGTGAAAAAGGATGGTGTGTGAGGGAGCAGAAATAGATTTTCCTTTAAATCTTTTCATAACTCACTTGCATAAGAGCTTGGGGGAAGAGGTGCAAACACGTGCCCTGTGGGTGATATTCAAGCCTCCAGGCTGGAATAATAAGGACATTTAGACAGCCTGCTTGACAGACTGGTTCCACAAGTCTGCTTGAAGGTAAGTAAAGCTTTTGAATCAACCTACATTTTTTTTTCTCCCTGATTGCCCTCAGTATTTAAATATTTAATGTTGACCACTCTGTCCTGCATTCTTTCCCCAGGTTTTGTCTGAGCACTCTGTCCTTGTGTCCTTCGGCACTGAAAATGAATGTGTGCAGAAGGCTTTGCCTTGACCTTCTTGATAATTTTTACACTTCTAAACAAACAAACAAACAAACAAAACCCAACTTCTTATTTAACGTTATACACGTTTCTGCACAGCTTTTAGCCCTAGTGATAAAAAGCAGGGGGGTTGAAACTAAGTGATCTTTAAAGGTCCCTTCCAACCCAAAACATTCTCTGATTCTATGACTGTGAAAGTCAAAAGGAACAAAGACTCCCAAGTATATTGGAGTTCAAGAAAGGATTAAACAAATTTTGGGAGGATTGGTAGATAGGAAACAAAATTATCTAAGTATAGATTCTGATTCAGAAAATACTAAGACCTTGATTGATCACTAGAACAGAGGTACTCCAAGGGCAGTTCACTATGTGATATCCACTGCTACCTTTTTGATTTGATAGCTTAATAGAAAATATTATATTTTTCATGATGAAATGTTTGCTTAAGCCTATCCAACTGAAGTTATCCTTCCTGCGTAAAGAAAGTGTGAAACTTAATTTATAAAGATGATGTAGTAACCAGAGGTTTAACAATTTTAGGCCATATTTCAAGCATTTTACATTACTATTCAAACTATCAGTGCCACTTGTTTTGCTTAAGGTATTGAAACTCAGTTGAATAAAATTTAAAACTGAACAGGCTGTTCATAGGTGTAGACATATATTTGGGGCTATAAAGGCCACATAAATGGATACATTGTGCATATAAAAATAGACTTGTTTTCCCATTACTCATTATAAGCCAGTGCTGTCTAATGGGAATAAACCCGGTTAGCAAACTGCTTTTTCAGCATTTACCTTCACAGCTGAATCCAGCTGTAACAATAAGATAAATCATACACAAACATGTTCAGATAGCAAAATTACAGGCAAATTAGTTTTGTTCTCCTTTAAAATTGTATATCACATTTGTAAAACCTTTCATCTACTTCGTAATGTTCTGTTGTGACTCCTTTTGTTATAAATTACTGCAACCTAAGTGGCTTGCTAGCAAAAAGTACACATAGAGGACATTTCTCCTCTGGAAATTGAATTAGCAATTGGACCTTGTTTTATTTGTCTTTCTTTTTTATAACAAGTTTTTAGTATGGTCATCTAATTAAACCTAGGGATCATGACCTACATAATTACTTGTATTTTCAAAACAGTAGCAGAAAAATTCAAACTCAATCTATTATTTGTATAATGTGTATAAAAATGGAGTTTTAAAATGTGCTTACAAGGATAACTGAAAAAAAAATCTTAAAATATTTTGAAAATGAGGTAATAGTTCATGAAAACTTTCTATTTATGAAAACTATACTATAGTGTATAAAAGTCATGTCATTCTTACTGAAGACCTTTGATTAATTTTAGGCTTCTAATTATTGAGTATATACATTTGAAATAAAATCCTAAGGTATTTTTGAGACACAGACGCTTATATACCTGAAGGATAATTTATGGGCTAATTAGAAGACCAGAGGCATCACCACTATCTCCACTACCTTGGTAGTGGAGAGACATGGAGAGACACTTAGACAAGGAAAGGCATGAAACAGATACCCTACCCTTCAACAGGTTCCCTACCCTTAAAACTCATGTGGCTCGTGTTACAATTATTGCAATAAATGTCCCACTTGCTCTCTAAACAGGGTCACCGTCATACTGGGAAAATCTTTCCCTGCTAGGAACAGTCTGTGCTATTCCCTGAACCACACTTTGGAATTTTTTTGAAGATTGCTATTTTTTGTCCATATGAGCAGTAGGAACAGCCTGTCCTATGGCCTGTGTCTGACACTCAATCAATTTTTAATGGAGCTGCTGTCTAAAAAACCACCCTAGCTCTTTGGCCATAAAATATAGTTGTGAAATTAGAAACCTTCTACTCTGAGTGTTTGGCATTCCTGGAAGACAAAGACTCCTGGAAGACTTGTACATTTTGTCTACTGATTCTTAATGTAAAGGATAAATAAATAAGCTGTCCCCAAAGTGCAAAAAAACTTGTTTCCCCTTGCTGTCTGAGAATAACTTAAAGTCTGGCAACATCCAATTTTTCTTGTACACCCACTGACTGCTTAGACTGTAACTTATGCATTATTTTTAAATGCTGACCCAGTCTTAGATGTACACACTGAGAAAGATCCTTTCCCCTCTGCCATATGAATTACCTGCTGTTCAACAAAGACCATAATCTTGCAGGACAGGATGACATTCTTGACCTGATGTTTTGAGACCCCTCTGAAACTGAAAAGGCCCAGAATACATGTTATTTACACCCTGGGGAGCATCTAAAAGTAAAAGAAATTAATTGCACAGTATATGTTCTGGCCACTACCAGGATGGGCTTCTAAATGACAGTAATTCTGGACTGTGAACTTAACTAAGTCCAGACAGTGTCAGGGTATCAGTCATACCTTTTCTTTCTGTATATGCTGAGACCTGGCTTAGGTGTCTAACTAACCTAACCTACTGAACCAGCTTTTAGATGTTGTATTTAAGCATGGACAATTCTTCCCATTCAAGTGCTTTAGCGATTTAGATGGTCATTTAGATCACCAAATCTTCTATTCCTGAAAGCTGTTACATAGCATTATCCATGGGAACATTTGGACCTTCTGCTAAATATTAAAGGTTTACTCATATTTTAATATTTCATATCTCTTTAAGATTGTTCACAATACTAAAATCTAGTCTTCTACTTAATTCTCTCAGGCCTGAGTCATTCTTATACACAGAGCTACTGCAAACTGGAAACAGCCACTGTCAGCAAAAACAATATATCTGAAATTTTACAAAGCTTCACAAGTCTTAACAGCTTAACAGACTACTACAGAACAGAGGTTTAAAGTTTACTGAAGTTCAGTTGATTAGAGTCATATGCCAATCTTAGCTGAAAAGCAAAGGAAAGGGACATTTATAAATGTTTGGAAGGTCTTTCAAGTAGTTGGTGAGCACAGCTCCCTTGAAGATATCCCTGTCTTTGTCATATTGGGACAGATCTGTAAGTAATTTAATATAGCACAGATCCGTCTTTTTCAAAAGTACATCTGGGCTTGCAAAAGCTAAGACTCTCACTCTGTAAATTTCAGAGCACAGCAGGGGCTCATTTCGTATCCATAAAATACTGCGGAGTTAAAGTTATTGCTTAACAATCATACATTTTTTGACTAGAGTGGTATGAATCTTTTGGCTTGAGGTAGCAAATTTGTCTGGAATATATTTAGCAAAACCTCAGGGAAAACTGACCAGTTGGGAAAGATATCTTGATTTAAGTAGAGCAATAGACCTTTCTGGAGCTATGAAATATCACAAGTCCAGATAAAATTCATAGCAGCCAGGGACAAGTGTACAGGAAAGAGGCATTTCTCAAAACTCCCAAGTAAGTAGGAAAGTTCTCAGGGTCAAATGCAAGAATTTCACTACTTCCAACCACTATTCAATCACAAGTTGTATTTATATATTTAAATAAAACAGCTGGCTTAAGTATTCTTTCCTCTGTGGATGGAAAGGTGCAAACCAACAGAGGAAAAACTTTCATAGTGACACGCTGGTTTTTATCCAGCTCAGGATATCTAGCTGAATGTGGGGGCTGCAGCAGGAGAAAAAAGAGCAAATGAAGCTTTGCTTTAAAATTATTGAAAAATATTACTTCACTACAGGGAGATTTTAGATATG
Organism: Anser brachyrhynchus; assembly: GCF_964034855.1. Lineage (NCBI taxonomy): Eukaryota > Metazoa > Chordata > Aves > Anseriformes > Anatidae > Anser > Anser brachyrhynchus. Next base: position 59,313,310 of record NC_137698.1, on the reverse strand, counting down.
GGAATATAGGTCATGGAAAGCCTAACAGGTATTTTACAGCAATTTACAATACTGCCACTGACCAATAAAGTGCAAATGTAAGGGGAAAGCTTGTTCCCTCTGAACTTTATAAAATTTTCCCTGTAATAGACAGATTGCTTGGAAACTTGCAAAGATTTTGCCTGAGGAAGGCCCTAGATGATTTTTTTTTTCCTATCGTGGAACCAGTTTTTAAAAGATTTCAAAATATTACCCTTAAAATACTGAATATTTAAATAGTGAATGAAGATAACATTGAATCATAGAATGGTTTAGATTGGAAGGGAACTTAAACATCATCTAGTTCCAAACCACTGCTGTGTGCAGGGACACCTTCCACTAGGTCAGGTTTCTCAAAGCCCCATCCAGCTGAGCCTTAAACTTCTCCAGGGATGGGGCATTCACAGATTCTCTGGGCAACCAGTTCCAGTGCCCCACCATCTTCGTAGTAAAGAATTTCTTTCTTGTATAGATATAATCTAAATTTATGCTTTTTTAGTTTAGAGACATTACTCCTTGTCCTATCACTACACTCCCTGACAAAGAGTCCCTCTCCTGCTTTCTTGTAGGCCCTCTTTAGGTACTGGAAGGCTGCAAGGAAGTCTTCCCAGAGCCTTCTCTTCTCCAGACTGAACAATCCCAGCTCCCTCAGCCTGTCTTCATAGGGGAGTTGCTCCAGCCCTTTGATAATTTTCTTTGCACAAGGCCATGTAGATGATATCAGTTGCTCTTCCCTTATCCACCAGTGCTGTAACCCTGTTGTAGAAGGCCTTGGGTAGAAGTTACAGATTGTGAAATGAAAATATAAAACTATGACTACATGATTTAGTTTGTTACACTGGGCATCCTTTACGGAGGTTGAAATAGGAATCAGAACTCTGTTAGTGACTGCTTAGTTCTTGCACAAAAAGAAGAATGTGTTGGCTGCTCAGAACTTGAGGGCTTTAAGAGACTACCTCAGAGGATTCTGCTGCAAATGGCAGCTAGTGCAAACACTAATCAGCTGTTTTTATTTTCGTTCCAAGAGTTCCTGTTTTTGTGTATCTTCTGTAGGATTTAAAAGGTGTTGTAAATACTATTGCTTAGTGTTAGATTAACCTGCGATTAATACTGTTCATGCTAGGAAAATGTGTTTCTTTTCCTGAGGGTGTATCTTTAAACACTTGTGTTATTGTATGCAGCTCAAAGTGACAAAAATAGTGCGAGTCATAGGGAAGAAAAAAAAACAAAACAACAAAACAAAAACCTGAGTTTATTCTGTAAAGTGTTTTGTCCTCCTCTCCTTTAATAATGTTGAAAACATAAATGTATATTGTTTAATTTTGCTTTTAAAGATATAGTTGGGGAGAGAACTGAACTAATTTTGGAAATAGAAGAAATGAGAAAATTGTGATGTTTAGGTGATGGAATTGTGCAGTGCGTCCCTCTGTTGGAAAATAAATAAGTCCAAATAAGCCAGATTTAGTAAATAAAGACAAGTGTTATACACAAATTTCAGCTGAGGTTGCAAACAGAATTTGCTGCATTAAGCTACAGTTATAAAACTAACCATCAACTGTCCTGTCAGAATTTAATGAAAGTGTCTTAAATTCTTGATTATGGAGTCAAAAACTCTTACATATTTGTTTTAGTACTGTGTCTAGTATTCTTGCATATACATTATTTTCCTATTTTCTTGACTATACAATAATAATATTTTTTTTTTAAGGCAGCAACTGGAATTAGGAGCAATAGCTAGTTCCCTCAGGCAGAGATAGTACATCTTCCAGTTCCTGGCAGCCTGAACTCACTATCAAAGGCTAATCACCTTGCTATTCTTCCATCAATGTGCTTTTTAAAAGTAAAAGTTATTATGACTAGTGAGCTTTGCATTGAATAGCATCCTATCACTAAGAAAGAGGTGAGGGTATTTTGTACCATGCTGGTCACTCCAGATAAGGATTCAGAATCAAAGGACATTGAATTCCCTTTGCTGATGGAAGGTGATTTTGGGCATCGTCTAAAGCTGATCATGGGAACTCACAAGCTCTACAAGGCAACACCTGGTAAGGCTTTGGTGTCTCTAGTGCAAACAGCACTGCAGAGAAGGCTTTCTGGGTCATTTTCTTGGATATATGCAATCTGTCAGATTCCCATGAAGATAGAATAGGGATGGTCTGGATCCTGCCATAGTATTGTTAGCAAATAAATGATTCTGAAAGAATGAGATACATGGAGTGAGAGCTACCTTATTTGTCTAAAATTTAAAAATCTATGATTTGAACAAATTGTCATTTTATCTTCCAAAGAACACATTACCTCTGCTGTGTGAAATGCCCATATGATCTGCACTGTCAGATTTTATTATTATTGTGACAGATACAGTAGCATATAAATTTTAAACTAATGAAAAAAAATGTCATCTATCTTTTAGAGCTAAGTGTTCAAAGTGCATCAGCTATTCAATTTGATAGATCATACTTCAGAGAGTTTGAGAAGAATTGCATATTAAAATTACAGTGAATGAAAACCTCACTTTTATCCCACTCCACATTTTATAAACTAATTCCAAAGAACTCATGAGAGATCTACTTCCAAAAATATTTCTTTATGGAAAATAGCTGGGAAAAAAAGTAAATAAAATATTTCTCTATTAAGATAAATTTGATTGAATAGAAAATAAAAGAAGGTATTAAAACTCACCAGTGCTGATTTTCTGCTTATTATGGTCTCCTGAAAGTAGGAAAAAGGGAAGGAACAGTTGCAGTTTATTGCTTTCATACTGTTCTGTAGGTGAATAGTACCAACTTTTATGATTCTCTAATAAAGGAATGCACAGTTGGGTTTTACGGAATAAAGCAGTTGATAATAGTCCATCAAAATATTTTAATGGAGACAACTTTCGGGAAAAAAAAAAAAAAGATAAAAAGCTTTGTAGATTCCAAATACAATGAAATGTTACCTTTTCTTTTTTATTTAAAGTTTAAACAAACAACAAAAAAATCTTCTCCTTCAAGGAAAAAAAAAAAACACATCTAGAAAGCTGAAACCCAAGGTAATTTCAGTTTAAAGACATATGAACACAACCACAAGCATGCATTTATACATGAAATTTCCTAGACTGCTTCTTTAGCATGTTCATTAGCATGAGTTTTTCTTGTGTTACAGATGTTTCATTTAAACACTCCAATCAGTATTTAAAATGTCAACTGATGCCCATTATTGCTGAAGGTAAAACTATCACATTTCTCTTTCCTTTTTTTTTGTGTGACTTGTTACTCTTATCCTCTGTCTTCATGCTTGATATGTATTTCTGGAAACTTGTTGGCAAAATGTGAAGTTTATAAAAAGGATGTAAATAATCCTTAAAGTTGATGATGATCAAATTGAAATTGACTAAGGTATAACTGGAATGAAAGCTAAATATGGTGTTGTTATGATCTATTTTTAAGGACTCTGGAATACATTGGATGTTTATATGATTGGACTAGCCTGTTCCTCACATTCTGAGAGCCAAAATTTGAGAAATCCACAGTTACATTCAGCTTCATTTAGCTGACATTTTCTGTTTAAAGATTACTTTTTGGGAAGAGGAAGTGAAACAGAAACACTGACAAAAAATCCACTCGTAGTAACTTGTAAGGCTCATCCTGTTAGTGGAAGGACTTATTCACGCAATGCAGGTGGGGAAAGCAAACTTGTTACATAAATTCTCAATTTCTTTCTAATCAAGGTCCAATACTACTTTGGGAACTAGTACTGAATAAGTCAACTTCATAGAGGGGAAGCTACATGAAAGCAAAATACAAGATTTTTCACTCTAATAGGTAATAAGTTCTAGTGTGAAGTAACCTGTCAGTCTGTAAAATCGATGATATTTTAAAAATCATCCTTTTGTCTAATTAAATATGGAAATGATCTTTAGAAAAAGTGAACACTTCACAGTTCTGAGCTTATGTTCTTTATTTCCTGCAGATTCAAACTTTTCTAGGAGATATAACTAAGTCACATGTGAATTACCGTGTATCTTTAACATAAAACATAGAACAAATGATAATTAAGGAAAAGGTCAGTGAACTTTATTTCATGTTTCCTACACTTCTATCTTCTGTTATTTAAAATAAACTGTATTATTTTTGTGCTACAATAACTTCTTGCTCTGGGGTGACAAAAAATAACAGCTGAGATTTTATTTACTTTGATTCCATAATAGTTTAGTTCAATTTCTTACATTAAAAAGTCTCCCAGGAATACAGTGGTAACTCTACTACCAGATATTAAAACAGTTCTTTTTTGGGGGTGGGAGTTTTGCATGGCAATAAAGGGATTGACTTGATTCCAGCCTCATTCCATAACTACTTGACCCGTACATTACATTGGAAAAAAGTCTAGTTTTTCTAAGACTGAATTACAAATGTAAAGCTATAAATGAAATACTTTACTTTGTTTCTTCTGAAGAATTAATTAAGATGTTTTGGAGCAGAGTAAAAATACTGTATATTTTCTAATGGGAAAATAAGAAAAATATGAAGCCTTCTCTATTTACTTAAGGCCACATCAGACTTCTGTATATATGACTTCAGCCACCATTTATTAATTTATATTTTGTTCATCAAAATTATTATTATTATATTTTTGAAACATAGGAAATACCTAATCCTTATGAATGTATTGGATTAAAAATCTTCAGTATAAGACATTTGATTTCTACATAAATATTTTTACTGTATGAAGTCAAGCTACTTATTATATTTGCTCTTATTCACTTTTGATCTTTGATTTTTCTGCCTTATGCTGTAGGTCATGTTATGAGATTAGGAATACAGCCATTCTGCTACTGAATACTAACCGACAAAAGTTGTTTTCATGACCTTTTTTTGAAGATTGCTACATCTATATTTTTATTTTTCTGTCTTCCACTTTGTCTTGAATTTTCAAAATACTCCTTATCAGCTCCTTATCAGAAAAGTTTCAAAACCTGTATTACCTGCATTCAAAACCTGCATAAAACCACTGTACAGCTAACATGTTATAGAATACTAATTCAGGAAATTAAATTCAAAAACAGAAACAAAAGAAAGTTAATATATTTTAAGTGTAACATTAACAGGAAAGTGAACAGTATTCCAAATGACCAAAACAAATTTTTTGAAGATTTCAGAGGTCCTTCTCAAAACCTTATTCCTTCAAAGTCAAGTATGAATGTACTAGATAAGCTTGAATTCTGGATGGACTTCAAATGATCCTTGGGAGCAAGATGCTTTGGTAGCTCCAGATTTCAGCTGAAAGATATATTTGTACATGTGCACCCATTACTTTATGTTTTTTTGTCAGAACTAGAAAGCAGATAATTTTGTTTTAAAGCACTAGCATCCCAAACTACTTTTTTTTTTTCTTAATCAGAACATCACACTTCAGAGAGCAATGTATTCTTTCTGCCTGAGCAAAGCAAATATACAAAAAATTACAGATGCTACTATCTTAATGTGTATGAACAGCCTAGAATCAGTATTATTATGTGTGTACTTAAAGATGAGCCTTACTATTTATCTTTGCAGGATGGAGAGACCAACATTGTGTCTAGCTTTAATGATGTTGTTAAAATGACAGTTAAACAAATTATTAAGAATTACAGAAGCAACTTAAATTCTCTAACCAGAGAAGAGGATATAGTAGCACTGATATTTTCTCTGGCTTTAGAAGCAATGAATCAGTGTAATAAGGAAAACAGCTCTTTCTGTACTCTTCCAGTTTATAACACAAAGGTTTGCTCTGAAGTTTTTTAAAAAAAAAAAAAAACACACAAAAAAAAACCCCACAACTCTGAAGGGTTTTCCATGGATTTAAAAACGTAATTTATTTGAATTTATGAAAAAGATATTTTATGTTATTTTCTGCTTTTTGCTAACTCTATAATTTGAGATTAACATTAAATTCAATTATATTTCTCTTTTCCTTCTCCTGAACATTTTTATTTTACTTTGAAATATGCTACAATTTGACATGGATATAATACATTAGACAATGATAAGTACAGAGGCTTATGGAAATGTTTTTTGCAGTAACTATTTAAAGCACTGTATTCTATTGTATTATAACAAATGAGCAATAGGTTCTCAATATACTTCATTATAAGTACTACAGCTACTTTAAAAGAAAAGTAAAGCTTAACAAAGAATTCATTTGGTACAATGTCCAATTTGACAAGTGCATGAAATGCACTAGCTGGTGTTCATTTTAACTAATCTTATACACAAAAATGAAAGTGAAATGGCTGAAGGTTCATTTTTGTTCTTTGTTTTAAGAAAGAAGGTAACTCAGAAAAGAGACAAGACCCCTTGTACAGTAAGAGAAACACAACTTGAAAGGAGGACTTTGCTGTGCTAGCAGATCTTGCATCACTGTTTTCCTGACCTGAACAGCCTCATTCAAATAGTCAGTGGAGATAGGATGCACTACTGGGGAATTTTGATAGACTGGGTTCTTTCTAATAATTTTTATTTTGAGTATACATTTGGAATATTTCTGCACTCATTTCTGTTTTATCCTCCATCACTATCTTGTTTGAAATGCTTTGCCCCAAATTTTTATGTTAATTGATCCCTTATTGGTCATAGTAGAGATTAATATTAGTGATTTTTACTATATGTGAAATACAGAACCTGCAGATTGCAGGCTCTGGACAATTTACTATAAATCCAGTACTTCAAAAATGGCTGAAAAAAACTTTTTGTTGTTGGTTGGTTGGTTTTTGTTTCTTGTTTCTTTGTTTAGTGGAAAATCTGTCACAAAAAGAAAGCCAAGATGAACCTTCATGTAATTCATGTAATTCTTTCTGAGAATTTTCAATTCTGTATGAGCAATGAGCAGAAGTATTTCACTGACTGAAATAATTCATTGTCTAAATACATTACTTCAAATACTAATAAAATACTGTATTATAGCAGATGCCAAAAATGTAAGCTGGGAACTTCTTATCAATTAAAATGTTTACAATGAGAGAAAAAATAAGTTGTAAACATATATTTGGCAAATCAATTGGGTAGGAAACAGAAGAAAGGATGCGTGCAGTCATCAGACCAAATAGCTGCAGTTTACCACCTAAAGATCCATTATAAATTAATTGTAGTGTGGGATGGTTGAACTATGAAACTCCTGGCTTCATGTGTTTTATTTGTCTTTGAATATACATGTCTCAGCAGGTAGCTACTTACACATATACTGCCATGCAGTGGGGTGATAAGGATCATAGGAGGCAAAATTCAAGCAGATTCATTAACATCATTTTATTATTAATCTAAAACTAATCCATTTGCAAATCACAAATGAACTCTGCCTGCAACCCCAGTTAAATGATGGTAAAATCAGTGTAATAAATAATTCACCTACACATGTTTTCTATTTTACAGGTAATTTCAAGATGCTTTGCAAAACATTTTTCTCAGAAAACAACTCAACAAACATTTGGGGGGTGAAGAAAATTAGATTTTTTCTGCCTCTCCAGCTGCAATGATACGTTTTTTTTCTCAGCAGTGTGAAAAAGAAAACTGCATTTACTGTATCTCTCAGATAGTTTACTTCATCAGATAATGAGAAACAAAGGTGAGTGCACAACTATGATGTTGAATCCTTTAAAGGCTCAATTCTCAACAATATTTCTGCAGAACTAAGATAGATGCATGTCATTAAGCATTTAAAATAAGGTTCTGATATGTAACGTATATGTTACAAATAGGCACTTTACTTGTAATTGTCACTTTTTAAAATAGGAGATTTTAGAGTAGCTATGAGCTAAATAGATCCTTTGCATTCACATGGCTTTGTGTTTCCCATGAAAACAAATAGTGTTAATGGAAGGTAGAGCATTAATTTCAAATTCAGGGGCTTTTGCTGGTTTGTGTCATAACCATAATATTATTTAAACCCAGGAAGGTTATACTTAATTATAGATACGGCAATATTTTTGACAGTTCACCCTCTTTAATGGATTACCTTTCCTCATTTAAATATAAGCAGTATGAATAATAATAACAAAAATGAATCTACAAATTTAACAAGCTTCTTTGTATATACTTAATAACTATCTTTGAAGAAGAATACACACCATGTTGATCTTTAAAAATTGACAATATTTATTAAACCACAAAAGAGCTTATGTAGCTTTGTGATTATGGACAGGAAAGAACATTAAAAAAGGCAAAGTTAGCAAAAAAAAGCTTTCAAGTAAGCAGAAATTACATGTCAGTCATAGACATTAAAGCTGGCTGTTTTTAAACTCCAACTGCTAAGCCCTGGGCATGAAACAAGAAAATGATGAGGTAGGCTGAAAGAAATGCACACAAATGCTAATGTTTAGAACCTTACCTAAAGTTGAAATACAAATGCTTGCTTTAAGGAAAAGGTTTCAAATAAAATAAAAGAATTTATCATATGAGTTTGTATGAATAGAAATATACTGAAATCTACACATGCAGAATCTGTTAAAAGAAGACTTTTCCCTTCTGTTGAGAAATATTCCTACTGTAATATTCCTACTGAAGTATTCCTATTCCTAGAGAAGACTGATATTTCATGTTTTCTGTTACCGAAGTACAAAAATAATCTTTTTCATGCTTTTTTATATTTAATTGGAATAAAACATATGGTTTGCTGAGTGTCACACTGTGATAGGTGTATGACAAGCTTTATATAGAGATCACAATCCCAAACCCAGTCGCTTACAATCTAAAAAATAAATGATATAATATAAAGCTTAAGTAAACAATGGAAAAGGGAAAGGGAAAACAAACAACTGTTCTGGACACTGTATGGTGGAAAAAGAAACTGTGTGAGAGCTAGATGACTGAATCTGAGCAAAGCACAGAGCTTATAGACAAACTAGCTGTCCATGTTTTTCAAGACAAAAAAAATCCTGTGTGTTCTATAAAACAAAACCCTCTTAACTAGCTCACGGAAAGCTACAATTAGCTTCTAGAATACACAGAATAGGAACAAGAAATTAATACGTGGAGAGGAATCCTCTTTCTAAAATAAACTTCCTTACTTTTCTCCTTTACTGTTTCTTTTATAGGCTTGTCCTCTCTGAAAAAATACTACATTTTTCTGGAACACATTCACTTGAGTGGCAGCAACCAGATACAGCAAAACAAAATTATCTCTTTGTCTGCTTTTCTATCTAACATGAAAAATAGAAAACATCTTGAAGAAGGAAAGGAGAGGATATTTTATCAATTTAATGTAGTATAATACCCTCTGTTATTGTGATAGTTGCTTACTTTTTTTTTTAATTTTTGGATTCTCTTCCACTTTAATATGTATATTATGATTTTTTTTGAAAGACGTCCCTTTTCAGATAATTTTCAGTCACCAGTGTTAGTCTATTTTATTTCCCCTTTCTTAGCATCATCTGCAATTTCTCTCCCCTTTTCATTCATATTAGCTGGAAATTTCAAATGCATAGACTTTCCCTTTCAGTAATTATTTTAAAAATTATTTTATATTACCAGTTATTTTATATTAACAGTTCCTTTAGAAAATGAGAAATAGATCACAAAATATTTTTTAAAAAATATAAGTATTCTTTTATTCCAAATTTATTCCAAATTTGGAGCAAGACTTATTGAGATACACATGATCCTTTTTTTTTTATTATTATTAATTTTATTAGATATATATTTTTTTAGTATTTATTACTCTTTTAAAATTTGTTTTGTACTTTCCTTTTGTTTTAGGAAACAGGGAATGTTTTACAGATTTAAAGTGTAAATAAATCGTATGGCAACTTAAAAAAAAAGAAGCATTTTTTACTATTTTAACATGACCAGGATCATCACACAAAATTGTTGTATTGCAATACTATCATAGGGAGTCATCTGCCATGTAGGTGAGTGATTTTAACAGTTAACAGAATGGACCAGAATATTTCTTCCAGGGTGAACAATGATGAAACTCATTTGGTTCAGGCAATCCCAAAATGTAATGCAGGTTCTTCTTAAAATCCGCAAGGACTTGAGATGTTGGATACATAAAATCTGCTTGTCAGTGGTTCCCCAGTTTCATTTTTACAATCATTTTCAAAATAAGTCCATAGCTGCCTTGGTTAAAAAGAATTTTTCTTATATTTCCTTCAATCTCATGCTTGTAAGACCACCTTAAATTAGGAGCTATGCTGGTGTAGTGTATTTTTTTGCAACTCAACATAATATATAAAATGGGGGTGGTATCTTATTAAAAGAGTAGGTTTATCAAAATAATTAGGTGTATGTTACAAGAGAATAAATTGTGATGTATAGGGTTTTAACAATATCTCAAGGGTGATGTGATTAATTTTTCCATCAAGTGAAGCTGAATTTTGAAAGAATATAGGATATTCCTTTCACAGTAACAATTCCTTCTCCCTTGTCCTCAAATGAACAGTTTCACTAAAGAAAGCAAGAAGTAGGTAAGTCATAAGAGCAAATGTATTCTCTTAGTGGTAATGAAAATGTGCAGACTGAGAATCAGTTCAGACTGTGAGTTAACACAGCCTCCACAGTCTGTCAGAAGAACTGTAAATCCTATACAGAAGATTTGTGACCAAATGAAATGGATTTTGGCTATGTTCCTGCCCTAGATGGGTACTGTGAAGATATCCATGAACTTCCTTTTATTCAATAGAAAATATACAGAAAGATGGAGAGTCAGCACCCTGCAAACTCTGTGGCATTTCAATGCCCCATTTTTGCTGGAGGGAAAATAGTTATTTTGTACTGATTTTTGTCAAAGTGCCAGTCAATTTTTGTACAATGATAGTAATATACCATGGTCTCTAGTTCTGACTGTGGAAATACAGACAATTTGAAAACATCCTACATATCTACATCCTTGGTTTGTCAAGTGATGATTTTGAGAGAGATTGAGCGAGCATGGTATTAAAAAATGCCATTTTGCTATCATAACAAAATTGGTAAATGATAGGAACCTGAGTGGCTCATATTGGCCAAGAATGTCATAAAAATGTTTTATGGCTAAAACTACATCATTTCACAAAAAAATGAGGAAGCTACAGGATTCAGTTTATAGGTACTATTTTCTCCCCTTTCTTTAGCTTTTAAGAAAATCACCAACTTCATCAAATGAGTCTTTTTCATACCATGCTCCTAGTCACAAATGTTTCCATTTAGATTAAACCTCAGTTAGGAGACCTCTTTGGTCCATATGGAATTGGCTTAATTAAGAGAGACTAGTATTTTGTACCAAGCTAATTAGTATCTTAGCAATTGATTCATCTTTAAGGTTGTGATAGTGTCTTAAAAATACTGTATCTGAGAGGGAGACAGCTGTTCACCAATATCTAACACATTCAACCTGAAAAGGAACCAGTCTAGTTCCAGCTCAGATTTGCCACTGCAGGAATTGGAAGTCTTCTTGTCACCCAAGTATTCCTAGTGTTTTTTCCTCTTCCTAATTAGTTTCCAGATCCAAAAAGAAAGTTACAGAAGTGCATGCATGCAGTCAGTAGAAAAGGGCCAGGAGAAGAGAAAGTCCTTTTCAGAAGCAAAGCATTGTCCTGCTGCCCCATGTGGGGTTGCTGTGTTGGCACCCACCTCCAGGAATGCCAGTGCTGAGGTGGATTCTGTTCCCTCCAGGACAGAGTGAAAGATGAAAGAGGTACTAAATAATACAAATAGGACCTCCATTACTCACCTTCTTTTATTGCTGTTCAGGTTGGACTATGTGGTTGGTCTCCTTACTATTACTTGATCCTTGATTCTCATATTTTCCTTGATTTTGGTTCTATTACCTTTTTACTACACTGCATGTATTATCAGTGGAACAGGATCTGACATTTATATTATACTTATGCAGTTCTGGTAGGGCTTCTGAATGAACAAGAGGACCCCTTGAACAGCTTGTAGGTTTACAAAAGCTATTGAGCCTTGAATTTGTTTGCTTTAGTTGAAGTCAGCCATTGTAGTATACTAGCTGAATTAGGTATGTAGTCCTCTAGCTTGTGACTTTTGAAATTGTTCTGAAATATGTTTTGAAATTGTTCTGAAATCACTGTTTCCAACAAAAGAGTTGCAGCTTCTCATCATCTCAACGCTCTTTCCTCTACTGGGGAAAACTTCCTTCTGTCTAGTGGAAGCCAAATGTCAAATCCTTGGGCGATAGAGTCCTTAACCAACAGTGGTATAAATTGCCTGCAATTGTTGCCTACATATATATTTTTACCTCTATAGATGGTACTTAGAAACAAATAAATCAACCCTCAAAACTCACTACAGCTTGTGAATACTTCAGTACAAATAATTCTGATCTTAATGACATGTCAATGCATTAGAGTATCTGTATCACATTAAGAGCTCTTTTGAGGTTCATGAATTATTCTAACAATGACCCTTTGTATTAATATACATAACATTTGTTAATATCTTAGCATTATGGTTAATACAGAGATGGCATTGCTAATACAATACAGGTCTCATTTCTTTCCATTTTCTGTCATGTTATTTGTAATTTCCTCTGGATTAAGCAGCACAAAAATTTGCAAATTATTATTTTTTTCCTCACTGTAGTGTATTATTGTGGAGGTACATTTCATTTTTACTCCAGGCTTCTTAATACAATCACTGTTTCTGAAAATGTTATTTTTATAAGTTAATAAGGAAATTATTACCTTAATCTTATGTAGTTTCTTTGGTGAAGTTAAGAGTGAAGAAAAACATTCAAGGAAGTGACAGGTTTTATATTTTGTATGTTTCCTCAGTCCGAGCTCCTGCTGCTGCATAGCTTGGAACATTTTGCTTGAAATATATTTGTGTTATTTTTCTTAGTGTTTTATTTCACTTCGAATAAATCATACATCTGCTTTCAGATTTACCAAGATTAAAAGTACATCTAAATTAATGTCAACTTTAGATACCTATTATAATGCCAGTAGCCTGCAATGTATTATATTAATGTCAAATATATCTAGTAGAGTAGAAAGGCGAGTCTAGGAATAGGGAATTTTAGTGATCTGTTTCCTTTGCTGTAACTTCTTGCATGACAATAAACAAACTTCTGCTGGTCTGCATTGTCTGAAATGTGTAAGTGCCAAATTCCCATTGAAATCAGTTATATATAGATAAACAGATTTAAAAGATGTGACTCAGTTTCCTAACAGTAAGATGGGGTATTCAGAGAGGAGGTATCTTTACATATAGTCGTAACCAAACAGAAAAAGAGCCCAGACCCTACTAGATGTACAACCATAATGATTTCAATATGATTTTAAAGAAAATATATACCTCTGTGGTAAGGAGATCACTTTTTGAGAAAGATGGCTTTGGTCTTTTAAAGTTTACAGTAAACGTATCTAGAAATAATCAGCAAGTACCCTTGAAAATACCAACTCTAAGTAACAAAGTCTGTGAACATAATGGAAGGAGTTATTTGAATGAGGGCTGCAGTAATTGTAGTATAAGGTATCACACAGCATCTCAGAAAGTGGATTGCCTTCTAAGAATTAGATCTTGAGGAAGAGAGCTTGGTTCACAGAAAAAAATGCTGAGTCGTGTGATCAAAAGAAGAGTGTAATGGGAAAGAGAGATGAAAATTGCTCTAAAGCAATAGAAGATTAAGTTGGTATATGTTAACACAGAGAATTACTGTTCAAAGAAAAATGTTGGGAAAGCCTACCAAACACTGCAGTGTCTTTCAAAACTTTCCTGAAGTGAAAAATCACTTGGCTCTGAGAGTAGATGTTGACAAGAACTGTTTGAATTGAACAAAGTAGATCCTGGATTGAGTAAAGGAGACAGGTTTATTCAGCAGATCTGATTAACAAATCCATGTAGACACCAAGTGGAACATCAGCCAGCAATGTATCCTTGGAACAGAGAAGGCCAACAACCTCCTGGGCTGAACAGGAAGGAGTGTTTCCAGCTGGTCAAGAGACACAGCCTCTATGAAGGATTCTGTGATTATTCTGTGATCTGTGATTCCATGGCTAAACTCTTCCAGTGTTTGAATTAGTTTAGAAGAAAGGGAAGCAAAGAACAATAAATTCTATATTACAAGCATAATTAATTTAAAATACAAGATACACACTACTTTGAGTATACTATTGAACTACTCAACTTGATCTGATACCTGGAAAAGAGTGCAAGACTTTGACAGACCCTCATGATTCTTATTTATAAAAAAATCTGGGGATATCTTTTTGCTCATTCTCATTCAGTCTGTTCTCAGAAAATATTGCCATGCATCATTCTGAAGAGGTTACATATACTTCAGAAAACTTTCTGTCAAATTAATGAACTGAACTTAGATACAAAATAGAAAAAGTGGAACAAATAATTACTGGTGTATCTCTGAGAAAGTGCTGGAGAATAATGTGAAGGTGGTCTAGGCATGTTAAATTTTCCTAAAATGTTAGATTACGTTTGGATGATCACATCTGAATCTGCTAGAATTAGTAGATTATAAACAATCTTTGAACTCAGAGTGGTTTGATGTTCATGCAGAGGGAATAAATGATTGATTTAAATTGAGAACAGATTTTTAGATAGGACTGTGTATTATCATCAGCTCATTTACCTATTATCTGGAGAAAAAGTAAACAGCAAACAAACAAAAAATAATAAAAAAAAACAACAACAAAAAACCCAGAGTATCTCCTCTCAAAATACAAGAGTTGCTGGTAGAAAATTTGAAAACAATGTGTATGCCCAGAGATAAGAAGTCACTCATCAAAGCATTGCTTATGATGTAGAGCAATGGTGTAATTTTAGAAGGACTAAAGAAAAAAAAATATTAGGGGGAATGGGAGGGGAAGCAGTACACCTTGACTGAGAGGGAGTAAAAAGAATGATGACAGTTAAGTCTACCCAAATGACAAAATTATTGTTACATAAATATGAAGATAAATTGAAACGTAGTGATCCCTTAAAACAGGTGAATGCTGTCTTTTTAAGGGATATTTAATAGGTATCTGAGAGTATATAATAGACCTGGAATTGCAATTGGCACTTATGGGAAGCTTGGTCACATTTGTAAAAACAAAGGTTTTTAAAGCATCCCGGTCTTTGCTTTATATACATAGGTCTGAGATCCATCTCAGGCTGTGTTCCACAACTGCTAAAGCTAAAAATGTAATCTCTTTTTTCATTCTGGGATCATTTCACCTGCTTTGTTTTCATTCCACAATGCCCTCATTTTTCCTGGGTGTAAAGTGTGTGGTATGCAGTTGCTTGCTAGCTTGGATCCCTTCTACTGGGCCCTTAACAGATCGGGTCTGTAGAAGAGCCTAAACTGCATAAGACAAAATACACACACACAGAGATACTGCAATTCTAGAGTATCAGGCTTTGTGAACAGCACCTACTGATCTGTTTCTTTTTCTCCTCCTCATTCACTACAGAACATAGCGAAAATTAGGAATAAGATCTTTTAACATAAAAATAGTCTACCGTATCTAGCTTCTGTCTCCTTTCCACATTAAAATATACCTGCATTGCGTAGGGGAGTGCTAGGAAATAGGGTGATATTAACTAGTCCAAGACTGAACTGGTGACCAGTATTGAAGGCCACTGCAAGAGCTTGCTATTCTTTCTGTATCCTTCTCTTGTGTCCATGTGAGGTGTTCATCTTCATGCAAGGCTTTTTCTAACTTTGATACTTTGACTTACCAAGGTCAGGCTTTTAGTGAGGTTATTACCCAATTTTGTGTTGCATATATATATATTTTTTAATTAATTTACATTATTTATGGGTTTAAAAAAAAAAAAAGAAAAACAAAAAGGTAATCTCCACAGACTCATCCTGAACAATGCTAATTCTTGATTATTTAGCATTGGAAATTTCACTTTTAGCAGTTAGAGAAGTCTGAAAGATTTTTGGGTTGGAGGGGAGATAGAGGGATTGTTGTTCACTTTTTACACTGGGGATCCAGTCCTGTGATTTTCATTTATTTATTTATTTATTCATTCTTTCTTGTAGAGAAAAGTATATTGCTTTGCCTAGAATATCCAATTCATATATTCTGTTCGGTTAGAATTTATAATACTCTCACACTCTTGGCTGGGGCAGGATATAAACCTGCAGTGTGCCTTGCATTACAGCCATGAAAATCTTGCCAAGTTAGGCTGAATTATCAATATAGGAGTGCTACAATTTGACTTTGCATAGTTGCCTGTATGAAGGATACTAGAAGGCCACCAGCAGCCTCACAGAACTTGCTTCATTGAGCAAAAGCGCTGAACTAAAGCTGCAGTGAACCCTTCTACCTCTAGAAACTGGAACAAATCACAAATTCTGAGCTTCGACATCTTTTAATAGCACATTAAGTTAGCAGTATGTAAAAAGGTACTAAATGAAGAGGTTAGATTGGGAGACAGTAATATTTCATGTAGTTATATTCTTAGTTATTGCAGTCAGTACTTCAGTTAGTCTAGTCTGATTTTCTTCACTTTTGAATGCTTACATTTTGAATATGTGCTCTCCATTTCTAATCTAAAAAGAGAAAAACAAGATAACTTTCTACCTTTTAATTAAAATATCAAAACCAAGGCACACAACACACAGACTATCACCCACCATTTGTATATAAATTAAATCCCAAAGGAGAAATTTATGGAAAATTATAAATGACATGCCAGGAAAGATTTGTTATGGACACTCACATGGGCTCAAAACCATAAAAAAGAAGAACTCATCAACTCTAGCTATGACAAGGTGATTGTCTTAATGAATGACTAAATGGCCTGCATTGAAGAAGACAAAAAAATTACATCAGTTTCTTAATGTTGTTATGTCATAATTAGGAATTATGTAGCAAAGAGTAGCAAGATTAAACACTGATGGGCTTAGTGGACTTAATCCATTAGAACTCATGCTGATAAAAATTCTTCTAGCATCAATTATGGTCCAGATTTTCACAGGTGTTAGTGAGATCCCTATGTGAGATTTTGGAATGCTTCTGATATGTAATTCATGGTGCCTCAGGTATTTCTGGAAATCCATTCCCTTTCTGGAGACTGGATCACAGGGGGTTGATTTGCTTTGGTTTTTCTTACAGAATCATAATATAGGCCTAAATGCATCCTCTAGATAAGACCATGGACAAAACAAGCTCTAGGTTTGATATTCTAGCTCACAGTGGTGATAGTTTAGCAGAGGCTTTGGTACAGTGAGCAAAAACTGCATCCTGGCAGTTTTTAATTGTACTTCAATGAGAAGTGTATACACTCCTAGGAGTGTAACAAAGATATAATATTCTAGATTTTTTATCTGAAAGTGGATTCTTTTTCCTTTGTTCTCTTCTTAGTTAGTCTGTTTCTTCTAGATTTTGTTTATATTAATAAATTGTACCTGGCTCCTTTTTGCCCTACTTAGGCATAGTTGGTAACGTTCCTTTGTTTTTAATGTTAGACATAGATATTTCTTTTCTCATCTTATTACTTATCATTCATATTTAATGCCGCACACAGAATTATCTTTTAGACTCTTTTTACCTTTTGATTTCTTATATTTAATGACACACCCAATTGTTTGATATCCTTTTTTTCCCTAGGAACCTGTCACTGCTCTCTATTTAGCTGCTTTGAACTAGCTTTCATCTTCCAGCATTTAAATCATCTAAGTTCTCATGTATCTTACTGCATTGTTCCTCATTATTTACTCCTTTTGACTATAATGCCATTCTCTTCAAACTAGTGTTACTTTTTACTTTGTTTCCTGCTCTTTGTTTTTAATTTTCCAAGTCAAATTTACGCTTATTACATGACTCCCACACCTTAGGTATTGCCATTAACCTCAGATGTGAGACTTTATCAACGGGGTTTTCAGAAGTTTGTCTGAAGTGTCTTACCTACAGTAGCTCGTTTGTCGACTGCAACTGAGGAGAGTTATTGAATGACAGAAGGCTCCTCTCCCTGGAAGCTAAGTGCCCAACCTTCTGAGTCTTTTGTTTGAATGTAGGTCTCCAACATGGCAGACTACAATAGGAACACTTGACAAAAGGATTGATTTTACATCCAACGCTGGAAGAATGCATATAATTTCCATGTATTACATGGTGTATATACTACATAATTTGAAACATTTTTCTCTAACTACATTCAATAGCTTGTTTGAAGCCTCTGCTGACTATATTGAATATATTCTATTATAAAAAATGGCATTAGTTTTAAACTCCCAACACTGGCAGTCATTACTACTGATTTTTACCAGATATTATTGATTGATCACCTGCCAACCAAAATCCACATCATAAATGCAATGAAGTCTATGGAGAGAGCCTTACTGGAAATGGATGAGTTTATTCTGATGATGCTTCAATAGAGGACTTTGCTTAATCTGCATTTACATTTAAAAATACTTTCAGTGCTGATGACTCATAAGGAAAAGAGTCGGTGCATAAGGAAACAATATAATAACTTCAAGAAAGTCAGTGATGCATTTTAATCCTGAATATTGCGGCAAACTATTTCTTCTTTGATGAATGGTGAAAGTAGGATGATGAAACCTCTACATTGGGAAGGAGGTAAATAATAGGTGATAGGATAAAAGCATAAACAAAAACCCAAACGTGAAAAAAATCATGTGGCTGAGAACATCTGTCTTATCCTTAACCTGTTTAAATTAGAAGACAGTACATTTAAACTGGACTTTAATCCTCACTGTCATCACATCTCAGTGGCAAGAAAAATGCTAAAAAAATCCCCACAACTCATACCTCAGTGTTCATAGCTATATTGAACAACAGGGACCAAGTCAGGACTCTTTGGAAACAATGGTCAGAGGGCAGTTATTCTACCTCTGTCTCCAGCACCTTTCTTTAATGGTATCAGTTGCTTGCTATCACCTGAGACTATGTTTATCACCGATAACTTTAATGACACCTTCTGTTGCTCCTTGCTGCAAATTGTGTTAATAGAAAATAAATTAAATCAATTAAAACTACTGTCTTCACAGCTGACTTTAATTCAAAGAAGCTTTGAATCAAGACATAATCAAACTTTTAGCCCTGAGGCTTCATAATCATTTTAGACTGATCAAAGGGGGAAGTTCTGTGTTATGTTTAATCTAATTTAATTGAGGATTGCTACTTACACAGGTGGTTCTGCTGTCCTTCCTGTCATTTCTCCTCATATGATCCTACCCTTCTTATTTCTTTGTGTTTTTGTTTGGCTCATCTTTATGATCCAGCTCTTTCTTCAGCTGCTTACTTGTTACTTCTGGTACTAAGCAGACATTGGAAATATACGCATGAGAACAGAGTAGAAGATCATGATGGTCCACTTTTGAATTAGATGAAGGATGCACACTGGTCAATTTTTCTTCTCATACACGTTTTTATTCCATTTTTTGACATGTAGATTGGTCATATAATACAGCAAATTTATTTCTTTATTTTTTACTGTGATTCATACCATAGCTCAAAATCCGCAGAGCTGATGCAATTGAATAGCTAGGGAACTCTGGTGAGTGGATGAGGGTAATTACAGACAGAATTACCCTTTCTAATGGCTCTCTGGTTTAGATGGAAACTGGCTGTGAAGTTATTGAAAAATTCCAAATTCAGGTTCCTCTAATGAGTATATTTCACACTACCTTTCAAAACTCAGAGAAATAGGTGGCATAGAAACCATAGTCTTGTACTGAAAAAATCTTTTTGTCCTAGAAAGTTCAATACTAGCTCTCTTTCTGATATCAGCGTCTTAGATGATTTGGAGATATATCCAGGATAAACAATATCACTATATTGTTTCACTATATTGTACTCAGAAATGAAAATATAACTGCTGCAGGGCAGACAGCAAACATTGAATCTGTTCCTTGCAATGACTCAGCTGACTCCAAAGATGAATTACTACAGTTAGCACTAGATTAAGTTGACCTTGCCAGGTGTTTGTCTAACATAGCAGGATACAATAGTTGGGTATTATTTGGGCTACATGGGTGAGGGTCCCTGTTTTTAGTTTTAACTCGGAGAAGAATGCTCAAGCTATACATGGCAAGAAGAGAGGGAGGGTGAGCAAGAGAGAGAAAAATACGGCATTCTGAGTATAAATATGTGTTGCAGAGTTCTGTGACAATGAGATGTATTGACAGAAGTCAGTTAAATTTATTCAGTAGAATATACATCACAAACACAGTTGTGCAGACTGTCTTTGCTCATCAGTATCATTTCTGTCCTATAGGTCCTGAATAGAAATCCATTTCCTGAAAATCCCATCTCTGCATTGCTAAAGACTTCTTCTTTCTACACACTTTTAGCCAAAACACCAAAATTACTTTGAATATAATTGACACTACAAACTTTTATGGCACTACATTTCTTAACTGGTTTAACTGTCTAAAAACAAAAACCATAGGAGATAAGCAATAAAACTGCAAAAGGTTTTGTTAAGAGAGCTCTTGGACCAGCAGAATAAAATGTGATGTTATTTGCCTTCCTCCAAAATTAAAAGAGTAAATCTACTAAGTAAAATCAGCAGAGAAATCACCAAAACTACAAGCAGTTTTAGCAATATTCATTGATGAAACGATCAACATTTATTTGAATTTAGTCTTTATTCAGCGTCATCAGAAAAGTTCCAAACTGTGTTGAAACTGAACAGATATTAAATAAAGATGTCTATAAAGTATAAAGACTAGGAAATTGCTTAAATGGGACCTCACTGGCCCCCATAATTGATGTGAGTGTTTGTTTCAGGAGTTTTTTGTTTGTTTGTTTTTCTGCATTAGTGGACTCATCATCCCTCGTGTAGAGATGCTTAAAACTTACACCTCTGAAGAGCTATACTTATCAATAATAGGGTTTAGGGTTTATCATTTGTTGGGTATACGCCTTGACTAGTTAAAGGTAATATGAGCATCAACACAGATTCCTTATAGATCATTTCCACTGATGTTGCTCAATGAATACTTGGAAATAGATGCAGGGCTTTGTTATAATCCTCTCAAATATCTACCAGTACGAACATCCACCACCATGGAAAAAAATTCTAAAAATGTAGGAGCTTTCTGTTCATATCTATCCGTTTCCTCAAGGGTTGGATATAATCTGCCTTAGTAATATCCGTCCACCTTATATTAATAAAAACTTGGCTATATTAATAATCATCTCATCTTTCTCCCTCCCTTTTCTACATATATATATGTGTGCATTACATGTGCATATAAGAACACACAGAAACATATATTCGTGTGTTACATACACAAACATCCTTACAATAGGTACACATATATTTACATAATTTACTTTGATGATGAAGATAGAGCTATAAAAATATAAAACATTTATAATTGCAAATCACCAATGTACTTGACTCAGTAAGTTTTCATGAATTAAAGTTTACTAAAACTACCTTTCAATAGAGCTCTTAATCAAAAGGCTCTTTCCCAGATACTAGAGAGATGAGTTGCTTAATAATTCAGTGGACCCAGAATAAATGGGTTCAAATCCCACTCTGTGGTAAAGTTTCATTAATTTGTTTCTGCTTATATTGAGCTCAAAGTACCTGAAGTTCTTGTAACATAATGGCACACTGACAGGGAAGGGATGGTGCAGGAAGAAAAGGAAATTACATTATTATTTTTAGGAAGTTTCATCATTCCCACTGGAGCTGAAGCACATTATAATTGTATTCAAATGCATGTAACAACGTAATTCATTTTTCAGTGCATTAATAACCTGAAAGTATCAATAAGCCTCATAGTAACAGGTTAAAATTCATTGCACTTCTTATCATCAAATGAAAATTACATCAACTTTCAGCAGATATACAATTTCTTTGATGCTTCATACCTATTACATTGTTCGTATTGTGTTACATATAGTAACTTAACACAGTATGACTCTTCAAACTGGATATGGCTCATGTTTGAAATATTGACTGGCAGAATAAATGGGATGACATGGATAGAATGAAGGACATTGATTCTGTTTGGTTTTGAACTCCTGAACTCCTTTACATTTTTGTCTGTAAGTAAAATGCTAAAGACAAAATTGTATTTCTTTGACATCACTTGATTGAAGGTTTTAAGAAAATTAGTGTAATTATAAACTATGTATTTAATTTGAAAGAAAGAATTAATTGCATTTTGAGTTCTCAATTCACCTGAAATTTGGTGCTAATAGTGATGCTGACAGGCAGGGTCCAGGAACCAATGCTTATGCTATAAAACATTTTCATGCTGTAGGCATTCTCTTTCTTGAAGATTTCTTTAGGAAGCTTTTATAGAAGCTGATAAAGCACCAGATGTCTGAAGTGTTCAAATACCATTCTGAGAAGAGGTGCGCAGTGCCCTGATAAACATTTTGAATTGTAAAGCCTTATATCAAAATATCTTGCTACTACTTACAACCGTCGTAATTCTACATTTTATTACATTGTCCTGGAACAGTACATCTAACTTTGATATTTGTATGTTTATAACTGTCATCAAATTGTTTTCTTATATGACCAAATAGGCACTTGGAAGAGAAGAAAAACCCAGAAACAAAATAAAAATTTGAAAGCTACAATTGAATTTATTAAGTAATATCATCTCTAAAGCATTCTTGTTTTATTATGTTACTTGAGATATTAAGTACAAAATAATATCAAATAAAATTGAATCCATATTACATTGTTTTTGTTTTGTTTTCATATACTCTGTATATGTTTATTGAATAAAAGTGTTTATAAAACCCTATGGCTTGCAAAAGTCTGGGGGAAGCAGAGGATGATTATCATACCTAGTGAATTCTTTCACTGGAACTCAGAATATAAGTGGAATTTTCTTAATATATAAATAGCAAACATTGATTTTTTTTTCTTTCTTTCTTCTTGTTCAGTCTCCAGTACGTTGAACTATAATCTCTGACACCGACTTCCACACTGTCTGCTCCATAGTCTATACTGCTCTTCAGGCAGATGGACTGTCACTAGCAGGATTTTTGAGTATGACACTTTGTTTTTCAAATGCATTTCATATGCTGCCTTTGTTGAGAAGGAAGGCAAAACTAATCGTGGCTGATAGTAGCTAAAGAGCATATGGAAAAAAATGTAAAACATGCAATAATGGCAAAGAATATATCTTTTAAATGTTATATACATGAAACAAGTAACATGGCCAAATTGTATAAATAGACTTACTAAGATAGTATCAGAATTAGAAATACCAAATGTCATCTTTGAGAATTCAGGGACTAGACTGGGTCATTTGTAGTATTAGTTTTTTCAAGTCTCTTAAGTAAGTACCAGTATGAGATCAGAGAAATACTTCAATAAATCCTTTAGCACCTTGAGAAAAATTACAGGCGGCAAAAGTTCATAAGCAAGAAGTCATATTAAATTAACCTCCCATCAAAGAAAATTCCACAATTTGGTACAGAAGGTAGGATTAATGCAGTGGACATAATGGGCACTGCTTAACTCTTCTATTTCAAGTTCTAACCTATTAAATCAAGGGTGAATGTGAAATATTTTTCAAGAAATCATAATAAACCTTATATGTTTAGCAGTGAATAGAAGGAGTGCTTGAAACAAAACAAGTGAAGAATAATAATTAATGATATTATCTTTGGTTGGGATTAATCTCTAATTAATATTGTTCAAATCACATTTAATATCATCATGAATACACCAGAAGAGTATAACAGAAGCAGAGCAGAGTAAATTATGTAAGGTGAACTTTACCTTTTAGGGAACATAACTTTGAATTTCTCCATCCTGATATCATACAGAGAATTTTTTATTTGTTTCTGTCACACTGCATGGAAAAGATTTGGCTCTCTGTTATACCAGATTTGAGGAGGAAAATATGTGAAAGTGCTTTCACTCAGGGTAGTTCTGACTGTATTTCTCATCTTACCAAAAGGAGACAGAGATTTACAGTATAGTGATTGACTGGAAAACTACAAGTACTGAGGTTTGGAAGAAAAAATAAAAAATTAAAAAAGTTAAATATACATTATCTTTGCCAAAGGAAAGTTCAAGGGATTATAATGACAGGTCTATGAATATTTGAAGGTGTAATGCCAAGCAGGGTCATATAAAAAGAGGAGAGAGTAGGCTTATTAAAAATTACTGACCAAATCAATAAAATAATATAATATTTTCCCAAGAGGAATTTAGCATACTAAAGCCAATAGTGGAGAAAAGATAGTAAATGTAATATAGAGACCTATTCTGTACTGGCAGAGAGTTAGACTAATGATACAGTATATCTTTTCCAGTTTTAGATTTTATGTTTCTGCGATCCTTTATGGACTAAGAGAGATTGGGCTAAATATCTTCCTCCTGAGACTACTTGAAAGATTAAAGCGAGAGTTCAGGAAATTCCTCAGAGTCAGAAAAATTTACAAGATACGAAAGCCTGTGTCCACTACTATTGGTATAATTTCTCACTATGAAAAGACTAAGCAGTGATTAATAATGTTTCTGGCTCATAAAATGTATTCCACATATACATTTACATATGTATATTTTTATTCCTTTTCCTGTTGTATATATATCTCACTTTTTTTTTTTTTTTTTTTTTTTGTCTATACTATCTGTAATCAGAAAGAAAACCCCAGACTGGAAGCTGGAGGGAGTTTTAGCTTCCTCTCTGATTGCCAAAGTCCAAGTGTGTCAGGGACACCTTCCACTAGATCAGGTTGCTCAGACCCCCATTCAGCCTGGCCTTGAACACCTCCAGGGATGGAGCATCCACCACTACTCTAGGCAACCTGTTCCAGTGCCTCACCACCCTCACAGCAAAGAATTTCTTCCTTATATCTAACCTAAATGTAATCCCTTTTAGTTTAAAGCCATAACCACTTGTCTTATCACTAAACTCCCTGACAAAGAATCCCTCTCCAACTTTCTTGTCAGCCCCTTTTAGGTACTGGAAGGCTGCAATAAAGTATCCCCAGAGCCTTCTCTTCTCTAGACTGCACAACCCCAACTTTCTCAGCCGGTCTTCATAGGAGAGGTGCTCCAGCCATCTGATATTCATGGCCCTGTTCTGAACTCACTCCAACAGGTCTGTGTCCTTCTTATGCTGGGGGCCCCAGAGCTGAATGCAGTACTGTGGATGAGGTCTCATGGGAGTGGAGTAGAGGGGGGAGAATCAGCTTTGACATGCTAGTTACACATCTTTTGATGCAGCCCAAGATAAAGTTGGTTTTCTGGGCTGAAAACACACATTGCCAGCTCATGTTGAGTTTTTCATCAACCAACACCCCCAAGTCTTTCTCCACATGACTGCTCTCAATCTATTCCTGTCAAGCTGTACCATTCATCCCCAAGTCTGTACTGCTGTTTAGGATTTCCCCGACCCAGGTGCAGCACCTTGCACTTGTCCTTGAACTTCATGAGGTTGGCATGGGCCCACTTCTCAAGCCTGTCCAGTTCCCTCTGAATGGCATTCCTTTTCTCCAGTATGCCAACTGCATCACACAGCTTGTTGTCATCGATAAACTTGCTGAGGGTGCATTCAATCGCATTGTATATGCCATTAATAAAGATATTAAACAGTACCAGTCCCAATACCGGCCATGAGGGACACTACTCATCACTGAATTCCACCTGGACATCAAGCAGTTGACTGCAACTCTTCGAGTGTTTGTCTTTAGTGAAGCCCTGTTGGCTGTCGTGATGTCTTCCATATACCTTAGCATAGTTTCCAGGAGAATCTGCTCCATGATCTTGCTGGGAAAAGAGGTTTAACTGACTAACCTGTAGTTCCCCAGGTCTCCTTTTTTCCCTTTTTAAACATTGGGGTTATGTTTCCCTTTTTCCAGTCAGCAGGAACTGTACCAGTCTGCCACAACTTCTTAAATATGATGGAGAGTTGCTTAGCAACTTCATTCACCAGTTCTCACAGGTCCCTCAGATGCATTTCATCAGGCCCAATGGACTTGTGCACCTTCAGGTTCCTTAGATGGTCTCAAACCTGATCTTCTCCTACAGTGGACAGTTCTTCATTCTCTCAATCCCTGCCTTTGTGTTCTGCAAATGGGGGGGCAGTGTGGCTAGAACACTTGCCAGTGAAGACTGAGGCAAAAAAGTGGTCAAGTATCTCAACCTTCCCCATATCCCGGGTAACCAGCTTTCCCATTTCTTCTGGAGAAAGCCCACGTTTTCCCTAGCCTTCTTTTTATCACTGACATACTTATAGAAGCCTTTGTTTTTGCCCTTGACATCCCAGGCTGGATTTAATTCTATCAGGAGTTTAGCTTTCCTAAGCTGATTCTTGGCTGCTTGAACAATTTCTCTGAATTCATCCCAGGTTACTTGCCCTTGAGTCCATCCTCTGCAGGCTTCTTTTTTTGTGTTTGCATTTATCATGGAGGTATTCCTATCAGAGAACTTTATCAGCAATGAACTAAAAAAACTACAAAGGTAGTAACACTTTCAAAAGGCCAGTTAACAAAATGTGAAAAAATGTGTGTTCTTCGCTTCATTTTTTTAATTGCTTTCAGATACCTTGATAATGTTCTACATATACTCGCTTCCTAACGAAAATGAACAGAAATTTCAATTTATAAAGAAATAAACTGCTTCCAGAATATGTTCAAAATTTTGTGAATAAACTTCAGAGTTCCAAAGGAATAAATAAATAAACAGGTGTGGCAATTAAATGGCAAATAGTGTGTTTGCAATTTAATTAGTCAAGATTCATAAGATATCAGGCCAAAAGTATGAAAATATTCCTTTCTTTATTGAGGATCCACTGACAGATGTATCATCCCAACTTAGTGCTTCATTACAGGCAAGAAATATTATCAATATCCACCAGAGCTACGCTTTCAAAGCAATGAAGCACCTTATCAGAAGAAAACTGATGCAAGAGCACTCTGCTGACCAGAAGACTAATGCAGATGAGTCCCTGGCTTCATCAATGATGCACTTATTCACTGTGGCCAGAGAGGCTGACATTAGCATAATGAACTTACCTTCAGCCATCAGCTTTCATGTTGGTGTCTGCCTGCTGACTAATTGGTACTCAGCAGAGGTCATCAGCAGTTCTGCCACGGTCATCAGAAGCTCAGATTCGTTTCTGTAATTAGTAGTATCCACACTGTTGACACAACTGAACCAGCACCCAAACAAGGCTAATTCATAAAATATTTTTGCTTGGCTTTAGCAGTCTTCTTTTGGCTAGCAAAATGCCAGTGTCATAACAACAGTTCACACTGCTCCTTGGAGCTACCTCAGGTGCCAGTTATATCATATCCCCTTCACTCTCTATAAGTTAGGGAGACAGTTCATGTTAGTCTATCTAGTCTTCTTCTTGAACCATCGGAGAAAGTATGTTGCCTCTCAGAAATAATTCATCAACACTAGTGTAAGAGTCTAAGAAAAAATGAGTTGCCCCTTGGGAGATGCTTCTCTCTTTCTTTTGACTAAAGAGTAAGAAAGCCTAAATAACTTAGAGATGAGGCTACTCCCCCAAATATTTAGATATGACTGTAAGGTCAAGAGCAACCATCATCAACATAAAACTGAACTAATAATAAAATATGTAGGTGCTGCCTGACTCTTGAGTTAACAAGTACCTGTCTGCAGTGCTCGTCATTGAAAATTTGTCAGGTCTTAGGGAATGATGTGGCTAAGTACCTTGTACAGGTTAAGCATCACATAAATTCTGGGACTATACTATTCATTAGGTATGCTTTGCACTTTGCATAGGCATCAATACTGTTATACAATAAATTGCTTTTTAGGCAATAAGTTCTGCGCTGTAAGAGTCACTAAGACATCCTTTATTTTCCTATCTCAAACAAAATCTGTCTCTCTGTCTACCAATCTAGATACTGTTACTCTGCTGACACATGAACAAAATAAGTTAACTGGAGACAGAAAAAAAGTAAGAATATGGTCTTAATAATTTTTGCTAGTACCTGCCTATAAAATTGAGTCAAGTCATTGGTCAAGTTCAAAAATATTATGCTGAACATTTGATTTTTCCTTACAGCGTGCAAACACAGGGAGGGTTTCATCTGCTGCACATTGCTGTGGTGAGATCTTTGTACATTGAACAGGGTCCTGTATGAGTAACACCATGAGAACAGAGAGCATTTATGCTGCTGCTTAAGGTATGTTGGACTAACTGGTAAAGGAAGAAAGAAAGATATTCACATTTCCATAGTACAGTGAGATTCACTCAAGTTTCACGACCAAGATGTATGTAGTTAAAAGGAATTTCTGTAATAAATTATCTTGTTCATATAAAGATTGAAATGAATTGAAATGAAATGAAATGAAATAAAATTTTCTAAAGAAGCAAAAATAATTACCAGAATTCAGGATAACAAGGATTGATCTGGTGACGTTTTGTAAAAAGATTGGAAGGACAGCATAGCCTAGTATGAACAATGGAGTAAGGAAATTATGTTGTAGGCACATTTCTTAGGAAAACACATGTTATTCTTCTCCAGAACAGCTCCAGCAGAAAACAGCATTCTGCATTTTCAGTATAACTACAGATTTGGAAGGATTTTCTGTATCCAACTACACCATCGTTTTTCTATCTATTCTAACCTTAGACTGTAGGGAAGACTCCATTGTGACTCCTATGATCAGGGTCTACATACAACAAAATTGACCTTTAATTACATTAAATGTGAAGTGTGAAAGAGCTTAACATGGAGGAAAACTAATCTGGAAATTTCCATGTCTACATGAAAAGACCAGGCTCAGAGCAGAGCATAAACTCTGCAGAAGAATACAGAGTGATATGCTGCAAAACATCAAATACCACATTGAGCATGTACAGTATAATGAGAGGAATTAGGTCAGGAGAAGTGGGGGCAGGTAATTAATTTTTTATCTCAGTGCAGATTGGTGAGACTGTATTTGAGTGCTTTACACTATTTTGGGTTCCATAATACTAAAAAAAAAAATAAAAAAGATGTTGAATTGGAAAGAATCGAAAAAAAGGATAACAAAAATGATTAAAAAAAGGGTTATTAAGAGAATTTGCAAACCCTCAGGAAAAAATGACTAAGGCACAACATGAAAGCTAAGTCCAAATACCTGCAAGGGATTAACAAAACAAAACAAAAAAAAGTGACTAGGGGGTAGAAAATGGAGAGAAACTATTTCAGCAAACAGTTCAGGTGCAAGAAAAACTATTAACTCAAATTAACTTTGTGAAAAGGAGAAGAAAAAAGGTGTCTGTGTGCAATTTAGGGTCCTGCAGTATCATGCAAGTCAGTTCCTTGACTTTCTGAGTAGGGAAACCTGAAGTGCATACAGTATCAAAGGATGTGTGCATAAAAATAGTTATTTGTCAGTGGAAAGGAAGTATCTGTCAGTGCAAGTAAGGGCCTAGTTTTCTTCTGCCTCTCAAACTCTGAATATGGGCTAAAAAATTCTGATGCTTTTTACTTTTTCTTTTTTTCCAAAGGGTTGATTCTAGCATACTTGTATCCCAAGTACTCTGAATATTTCTGAACTGTATTTCAATGTCAGTCTAGTTAATAACTAACTATTGAGTCTTCTTTTCCAGTATTTCTAAAAAAGAATGCTAAGTTCAGGTAGAAACAGATCTAGGTCTGTGCACTTAAACCTATGCATACATCCTGAGTTATCATATGCCAGGCATATTACATACAGATGGGCAAAGAACTACTACAGAAAGAAAACCAGAAAACAGGAATTTAGGCTACTCTAATGACGTGAGTCAATCTTTGGCTAGGTCCTCTATATGTATTGCATTTGCCCAAGTGTGTTGAGAAAAAATGTTCTTTTTTCATAGGATTAACGTATACATATTTATTTATTTATTTATTTTTCCCCAGTGGATATGTATAAGACAGCTCAACAAGTCTCAAAGCAAGCTGTTCCTTCATGAAGCTCTAAGAATGTCTGAATTTTCCTATTCTGTGTTTACCAGAAGTCTAAATTTGGAAACCCATCTTATTATCTGCACTTGAGAACATATACATTGCTAAAATACTCCAGAAGTGTGTGGTTTACTAGACTAATAAGAGAGATCTTTGGGGATCTTTGGTCTGAGGTTTTTGTCTGTTTATCTGTTTTTCATTTTGCATTTAATTTAAATTTTGATCTTTTTCCCTGTTATCATTAAAGAGTTGTGATATAACATGGCTTCAAGGCTGAACAGCTGAAATCACAATAAATAACTTTTAATTTCTCAGAAAAATATACAAATTGAAACACAAAAAAATACAATGAAAAGGCGTCGATCTATATGTAATTAGAATGTGCAAATTGCTATCCCATGAGTAAGAATAGGTTAGAAGCTGGCTCCTGATCTCCTAAGTGGTGAAAGAAATTGAGCTGTATATTTTCTCTGGATCAAAATGGGCACTGTGTGGCTTAATTGCCAGACACTACTTAAAAATTGTGAGGGCTAATTATCAATTTCAGTCTTCTGCAATACGTGCAAAATTATATGCAGCAGCTATATGAATACATTGCAGATCTGCCAAATGGTGAGAGTAGTACACTTTTAGTAGCTGAAAATATGCTGCTGGCACTAAGCAGATAATATTTATAACAATAAAATGAAATATATATTCCAGTTTTAAATTTAGCTGTGTTTATTAAGGATGAAAGAATTTCTGTGAAATTCTGTGAAAAGGATGAAAGAACTCCCTGCTCTGGAGTGTACATTTAAATTCCATATCACATCACCTCCAGCTAATTGTTAAACTGGGTCAGAGAATTCTGATCCATTGTGTTAACTCTTCATTGAGAATTTGATACCTTCCTGAATCACATACCCAACCTCAGTTCAGGAATGAATGTACTAATTAATTTGAGCAGTTCCAATTAAGTGATAATCATTTTGCAATAAGATTATTTATGGTTGATATGGGCTTTTCCTGGACCTTGCTATATTTTCCTTTCCTTAATGAAAGGGGGAAAAAAAAATGAAACCTTGTATCTTTCTAAAATATATGTCTGAGGAAGAACAATCAAGTGTAATTTTTTTTAGCTTTCCTAGCACTTATAGAAATTTGTCTATGTGAAATGAGTCCAATGGCTTTAAGCCAACAGACACATCTGGATAAACCTTTTGTGCGCTAGTATAAGACTGCCACAGAACAGATACAAATCTCTGTTCACCTAGAAAAGCCCACAGAATTGAATGCTCTGTGCTGCAGTTGTTCTGTTACTTTCATTTATCATTTCAAGCTGTGTTATTTTGATGGCTTTTCAGTTGCAGGACTGGCAGTGCTGATGCAGAGATAATGAAATACTGAAAGCATCAAACAACAGGGATGTCTGTAACTGGTAATGGGCATCCTTCCTCAGTTTATTAACTCCAGCTGTGCTGTTTGACAGTTTTTGTGAGGAGGTGCGGCACAATGTGAGAATACTGAACAGAGAATAAGGAAGCTAGTGTCAAGAAGTAAACTGCATCACACACTATCCCTACAAGTAGACTTGCAGAATGAGGAAATCATCATCGTCTTTTCAAAACTGCAATCTCCATCTTCAGCTGGCCATAAAGTGGCCGATTTAGAGACCTTCAGTGCAAGTCTCAAAGTACAGAACTTCTATCAAAGTTATTTTCTGGTATGAAATGCATTGCCAACACCTTGCATACAGTTCTTAAAGAAGATACATGAAAGTATCTAGTCTTTGTTAATAAGATTAGGTGGGACTTAAGATCAGATAGGTAAATGATAGCACTACCTCTGAGGGACTCATAACAAAATACTTGGGATGCATTTGTTATTATTAAAACTTTGTCCAGAATTAGATGCAGAGTTTATTATATAAAGCGGTGAGCACCGAGAAGAACTGTTGATATTTTTTTTCCTTTTTTTTTTTTTTCTTTCTTTGGTTTCTAAATATATGAAGGTGAATATGCTTTCAGCTGTTACTACAGGTCCATAACTATAAGTCTGTGTGTGAGGAAATAATTGAATGAACTATGTCAATATTTATCTACTTTTCATAATAAAAACTTAATTAATAAATAAGTGTTCTAATAAATTGGTTGTGATCGGCGTCTCTTCTGCGTCAGTCTCCTGCCACAAAGGTTTACAGCCCCATGGTAAACAGCTTCAGGCAGCTGAAGCCTCCCACCATTTTTAGTAGGTGCAGCTAAAGCAGACAGCACCCATCAGGAAGTGTTCTCCATTCCCAAGGTTGGTAGTTATATTTAGTGTAAAGGCTCCAATCAACTCATAAAAAGTCCTCTTGTTATCAAAGGGTGCTTGGTACCTTCTGTCTTCACCAGAAATTGGTGGTGGTGCTGGTGGTAATGGAGAGGGTAAGGAAGAAAACAAAACTATTTTGAATAGATGAAGAAGATACTTTTTTTTTTTTTAATTGACCATTTATATAAATAGTTACAAAAATATCAAATGTTCTGAGTATAGTGTTGCTGTTGCCACTCTTACCTGAAGAACCTTTGACGTTAAGGTCAGTGTAACTGATAGACTGGAATCTGCAGGTGCCACAGTACAAGGCTGTTTTCACTCCTACCCTGGGGTTTTCTGTCAGCAGCTCTCCCTACCAGAGAGGTTAGTCCCAGCTTTGTGGACTAACATTTCACTTTCAAGTGAGAGGCTTGAAATGTTCTGTTATTACTACAGCTTGTCAGAAAATAGGGAGGTGCCCAATAGCCTGGTCATAAACACAAGCAATGGGTACAGGTAAAAATTAGTAGAGAGGGAATCATGTTCAGAATAACATTCAAGTAGCATTGTCAAACCTGATAGAAACAGTAAAATAGCACAGATTAGTAAAACATGCAGTTTGACTATGCCATAGCTGAAATGGAATTTCAAAATTAGATCTGTTGGCTGTTTTTGTAGACTTCCATTTACAGCCTAATGATTGCCTCTATAAAACTGTATGTGTGTGTATGTGTATATAGAATATATGCATGTCTGTATAACCACTTGATAATAAAAATATGTATGAGTTACTGGATATAGATAGAGAGGATGGCAGAAACATCAGTGTACGTCCTTATCTCTTTGGCAAGGAGTAAGAGGGAGTGTGGTAGCAAGCCGACTCTAAGACCCCAGGATACAGAAGCCTTACTCTTAGATGGTGACTGCTGCTGAATTGTAGGCACTAACTGCCAGGATCATTCTAACTTAGCACACAGACTACGTTTTCTTGGAAAGTCAAACAGGGACAGTATGTTAGCAAGTCATGCCTTTTAATCTTCTGGAAGGCTTACACTCTGTTGTTGCAGGAAAAAAAAAAAGGAAAAAAAAAGAAAAAAAATGAAAAAAAGTTTTTTCCTGACATTAAGCAAGATCACAGGTTAGAGTTGATTAGTCCTTTACGTCTTCCTTGATTTGCTGGGAGGCTTGAGGGAGCCATGAGTCAAAGTGCTGGTAAGCTGGATGTATGCCTACTGCCTAATGGCAGTTCTACTTTGTTAAAAGGATGCTACTGGCTAATCTCAGTGTTTCTTTCCAGTACTGGGATTGACATTTGGGAAAGGTATTATTAAAAAATAATCTATCTGCCTATGGTATTGGTAACATCTGGGAATAAAGTGGCAGTAAGTGCCTCAAGAAATTCTATAACTGTGTAACAAGGAGTATTGTAAATGTGATCATAATCTTTCTATTCTGTTCATTCCTGATAGATTGCTTTTTTGATGCATCCTAAATTTCAATGAAAATGACTAGCTAAAGACTGGGCTTCAGTCTGTGTCATAAGTGGACCCTGATGCTAAAAATAGGTGAAAACCAGATGCTTGGAAAATCATCTGGCACCAAAATTTAACTCTGGGTACAATTTAGTTCAAGACTGATGTGTATAAACATATCTGTTAAAGCAGCACAGGATCGTATCACAAAAGCACAGCATATAAAAGCTGAGCTTTTTTTTTTTTGCCTTTTTTTTTTTTTTTTCTTTTCCCCGTTTCTCCTATTGGTTTGAGAAACTTGAGTTTTTTGGCTGTTTTTCTTTGGACTTCGTAGTGTCAGAAAAAATGTTTTCATTTTCACTGGTGTCATTGACACCTTGACAAGTCTGGAGCCACAAGGCATGAATGGCAGTACAGTCCTTGATGCTCCACTCAGGAGACGCACTTCTGAGCTGGCCTGAGAGGATACTTTATGCCATGCATCTGTCTGAGGCACCAGGTAGCCCTGGGCATTCCTCCTGAGGCTGGCAGCACAGAGGTGAATTCAGCCTATGATTTGTGAAAGACAGTCACCCATAGATAACAGATATGCTCCAGCTTATATCTGGACCTCATTCAGGTGGTCAATTAGTCCCTTCTGTGTTTAAAAGTCTTTTCAGTAGATTGAACCTCTCTACATCCCCAAATCACTTAAGATCGGCCTAACTCTGCTCTGATAGAAATGGTTTTGATCTTACCCTCAACCCAATATCTCCTCTAGTATCTCCTTCTCAGTCATTTTTATGGATATGCTCTTTACTCTTGTGTATATGCACAGGACATATTTTCTAGAAGGTTTTATCACTCTCCCATTTTTTGTCTGATATCAGTTTAATCTTTTTGATCCACATCATTACAATATTCTGCAAAAGAAATAACAATACACTGACTGTTTTGAAGCTGCCCACTTTGAACATAGAAAAACTAAATGCCTGAGTCTGATAGAGAAGAGAAAAAAGTTCTGCAGAAATGAAATGAAAAACTTTTCTTAACTACCCACACAATAGCTTACTCAAGCCAGTGATATCGTTTCTTTCTTTCATCGCCTCCAAATGCTTGTACAAAGGAGAAAAAAAGGAAAGCTAAAAAATATATTGCATACTCCCGCACCACTTGCAAAAAACAAGTCTTGATTCAAAACCTGGCAAACCTTTTAAGGAATCTTTTGTTGTTTAAGACACTCATACATCAAGTGGCATATCACCCTATTCTTCAGCAATCACTTTCTCACCTCAAAGCTATTATTTTGACTATGAAAAATGTATATATTTGTCTTTTAACTGGTGTATGATAAAGAGTGGCAAGTAGTCTTTTACCACTGTAAATCCACCAAACCAAAGCACATTGTACTTGTCCTTGAAAAGTCAGTACATACAACTGGGCTCACTAGGGCCATAATGACACACCACACTTTTCAATGTTCTTCCTAGACTTATATAAGTCTTTGAAAATGCTTACAGTGAATTACTTTGACTTCCAGTGCTGTGGAGATTAGCTGTGTCATAGAGGAAAACACCTTGCTTGAAATCAGAACTAATCCTTAATAACTAAACAAGCAATTTTTTTTTTCTTCACTAAGGAGGAGATACTTTGAAAGGATTGTTAGACCTTATTTCCAGCATCTCTATCCAGATTGTCAATTAAATGCACCTTAGTCGATCAAGACAGAAAAGAAGAAACAATTCAAAGAAAAACTATTTGATTTAACAGTCCTGGCATTCAGAGAGCTAAGCCTGTTTACACCAGTTAAGTCCTCATCCTAAACAGATGAAGATATAAATGCAAAATCCTTTAAGTAATGTGAGGTTTTTGCATCCCCCCCCCTTTTTTTTTTTTTTTTTTCCCTGAAAGAAACATGTTATGCTACTGAGTAAAATATTTTTCAGCATTCCTTCTATTTACGTTGACCCAGTTCTGGGTATTTAAGGTGGTTGCTATAAGCTTTTCAATTCCAGCTTTGCAAAAAGGATCTTTCCAGATAGCAAAGAAATCAAGACTTTTCTCCAATATTAACAGCTTAACTTTTCCATACTAGTTCCAATTATTGTTTGTTTATTTATTTATTTATTTATTTATTTTCTGATTGGTAGTTCTATTTATCTATCAATGTTGAAATGAAACGATGAATAATTTGGTAACCATAAAGGAAGCTAAAATATACACTGGTTTTTTTCATCAGGGAAAACACACATTTGTATTTCTCTAAATAGGAGACATGAGTACTGTGTTAACATAAATACTTTTAGCATTGTAGACAGTGGTCAGACCTGTCTTATATCCTTTTGTAATCAAAGGAAATTGGAACTGCAGTAATTGACTGCATCTGTTGTCTAAAAATTACATCAATAATTCTGATTCAATTAAAACAAACCCTACTGACTGAACTACCTTTAGCAGTTGTACATACTTAATGTGTATGGATAGTTAATATTTGGATGAACTGTATCTGGGTGCTTGCTGGAATCATTTAGTTATTTGTTTACATACTTACCTGACAGTTAATGGTTGAGTTTGATGTAAGCTTTCTATTTTGAAGTTGTAGCCATTTTACAAATGAGGAACATTTTCTGACAGCACTTTTCATGAAACTAACTACTCTTTGTAAATCATTGAAACCTATGCTGCTTCTGACTGACAAGAGAGTGACTTGCCTAGAAATTTATCATAACTTTAATAGGAAAAACAGCTCATAGACTACACTTTTGGAGAGACCTGTGAAATTCTCTATACAGAAGTAAATAGCATTTGGATAGTATGAAAACTCTATCAGTTTGGAGTAACAGCAACAATAAAAATATTCTTCATTCATCTAACTGGGAAACAGACAGCTAAAAATGCAAAAATCTAGCCAGGTAGGGAACTGTGTTAGAGACATTGTCTGTCTCCTCCTACCAGGTTCTAATGGGCATACCCTATTTTCCTGGGTAATTATTGCTAATTATATTGAAAATATTTATCGAACTTCTAATTATCTTGGTCTCCAGGCAGTATGGATATGCAAAGGATGGGTGAGGAATTTTAACTACTCAGTTTATTTCTGCAAATGTAACTTATAACCATGAAGCTGAACCCAATACTATTGTTTTTAAGGAATAATATTAATGAGGAAAATAAAAAGATGAGACAGGCCAAATAAAATGGACAAGGGAAAAAATTAAAACTAAACCAAATAAGACTCAGAGCCAAAACAAACAAACAAACAAACAAAAAACCACAACAAAACAAAAAAAATCAAACAACAAGAAGAAACCACCTCTGAAGCATTGAAAAAGACAGCAAAAAGAAACAGACACAATAAAAATAGTAAAATGAGAAAAGTCTTAGATAAATGTACAAAGGCAGATGTGTTCCCTGTGCTGAAAAAATTCAATGAAGAACTGTAGGTGAATAATTGGATTTAGTGTCTCCTGTAGTTTTTCCTGTGAGAACTGTACAGGAAGAAAACCCATCTTTAATAAAGGTATTTCTTGAAATGAAGTTTTTGTCAGCACATGTCAACTCTGGATTATGTAACTATGTCTCTACCACATAATTCCTATGCAGAAAATTCCTACCAGAAACATGTGCTCTCACTGTTTGAAGAACTGATTGAATCTATCCTCAGCTCAATTTTCTAAGACTTGAAGTCATGTATGTAATATCTATGTGAGAGAGATCTATGAGAATGTAAATTTCCTTGAAATTTCTGAAGGTGCTGGCCAATAGTAACAAAATTCAACATAGAAACGGTTGTCCAGCTGCCTTGGAGGAACCCTGAAAGTGGTGGGAAGCCCTACTTTTCCCAATCAGATCTGTGTACTCCATGACAAACTACACAAATCACTGACTACACAGAGTTCTGGTATACCAGTATCCCTATTTATATGTGCTTGCACAGAGGAGAAAAAGGATATTTTTTCTTGTATGTGGTAGGTAGGGTAATTCATGAATGAACTAAAAACAACCATTACCTCTCATGCTTCAATAGGTAAGCCAACTAATCGTTGCCACAGGTTAGGATTAAACATGTATTTTCTTCTGTTGCTACCTCAAGTCATCTGAGATGCTTAAGGCAATTTTTTCCTTAAAGCCCAAATTCCCAAAGGTGAGTATCAATGCAATTTACACATTTACACTCCCGAATGGCTTTTACAAAGTAGAAATAAATGTGAGGTACTTTTTTTTTTTTTTTTCTAAATTATCTTCTGGAACATCTAAAATGGGCCACTAGTTGAAATGCTATACTGAATGAGATGGACCAAGGTTTGAATGCAAGGTCATTTCCTTTGTGACTTTCTTTCTATTACTTTAACACGGTCTGGAAATCTGACAAGACAACTAGTGGGAAGAAATTAAATAACAAATAGAGAACTTTCAAAACAATCTGTTCATGCCGTAACAGTACTAACAGCAGCAAGGACCTTTACTTCTAAGTATTTATTAGATCATGAAACATTATTTTGAGTAATGAACTTTTTGAAATGCATTAATCACCCCATATGAGACATTCAATACTTTTCAAATATGATGATCAGCATTCCTGCCCCTCTGAATTGCCCTTTTATATCACAGTACTTAGTAATCATTAAATAGTATTTTGTTTCTTTTTTTACACATAGACAAAAGGAAACAGAAATAACTTTTTATTTTTTTTTTTACCATTTTTTCACCATTTTACCAAATACTAAGTGCAGCAGTACTTAACATTAGTTCTAGTACACCAGTAGGGTGTACTAACCTTCATACCAAGCAACATTTTATTGAATTGAAGTATAATTTATGTTCTGTATACTTCTGCTCTTATTTTTAACAAGTATCATGGAAATGACAGAAAGTCTCAGGCT
The DNA here is from genome assembly GCF_964034855.1 of Anser brachyrhynchus. NCBI lineage: Eukaryota > Metazoa > Chordata > Aves > Anseriformes > Anatidae > Anser > Anser brachyrhynchus. The sequence goes on along the minus strand of NC_137698.1, from coordinate 59,274,911 downwards.
AAGAAAGCTGCCACTTATCTCAAAACTAACTACAGAAATAGCAGTATTGTATGCAGTATGTATACGTATGCCCAGAAGAACAGTAGGCATCATGGATAAGAAACAGTGATCTGATTAACACTGGGGTTGAAGGTATTTTAACCAATTTTCCCTGTCTTTTACCAGATGTGTCTAGCATATTCCCAGTGATTAACTTCATTGTCTCTCTGGCTTTTTGATCCTGTGTGAAAGATGTAAGGAACAGGAAAGAAGTTGTGGCACTCTGCCTATATGTTGTCCTCTGCAGGTCTAAATTGGTCCCCATTCATCGTATAAGCAAACATTTGGACACTCATCCATTACTTGACCCAAAGGACTGAGTTTCCTTACTCTCCATCTCCAGTTCTGGCATTTTTTTGTTCACACTGGGGCTATGTTTATGTTTTTCAAGGTCTTGTATTTGTGAATCCAGCTAGGAAAGTGAAATTAGTGTTGGTTTCAAACTTGAATAAAGACCAACAAAAGTCTGGAACTCGACAAATCTCAGAGGCTCTCAAGGCTCTAAATATTTGCATGCAATACTGTCACACTGAATGACAAACATGCTCACAAAACTAGTGTTGCTTCACAAATACTCTGTCAATCTGAAGCTGCCAATATAATTAAAAATATTAACATTTACACATAATTATCCCACTGCAATTATAGACTTTATCTATAACTTTTTTTTTTAATTGCTTTTGTAAAGATTAAACAAATATCTATGGATCAACTGTAAGTTAAACTGACTGTTTGAGAACAAATTCCAGTCCATGATTTTCCATAATCAGAGAAAACATTGCTTTTTCACATGTACTTGGTTTCTGAAATCTGCTTATGGACCTTGTAATGACAGGGATTGTGTCATTAGACTTTGATTTTATTTTATTTTTTTTAAACACGAGGTAAAAACACTTGCTATCAAGAGTGGCATGAAACAGAGGAAGGGATTTGTAAACAATTTTATTTCTCCTCATATCCACTCAAGAAAGTGAACTGTAGTTGGACTGCAGACAAAAATACTTGAGTCCTTTCCTGAAAGCAGAGAACAAAAGCAGCTCCAGGAACATCATACCAAAATGAGGGCCACTTAACTTTACCCAGCTACTCCCCATCAACTGGATTAATCGGAGAAGAAAACTGGATGCTTTCATGAAACTGTCCCCAGTTATGTGAGAAAATGTTTATAGTATCCCAAGAAAATAACTGGTAAACTGCAAAACTTTTATATAGTGTATTAGATGTTTAGTTTAAGCGATTTTAATATCACAGCCTTGCATACTCATAAGACAAATAAGCATACCTGTTACTTTGCTTTTAATTGCCAGTATCCATTCATTAATTCAGTCTTGTAGACCCTTCAAGGCCCAGTTTTGAGCAATAAACCAAGGGGAGTGCAGGATGAATTTAATATCAATAAAAATGTTGGAGGTCTGACAGGCAACCACCACTTCAGAGGACTATATGAGAAAGAAAATTTTGTTATGGCTTGGTTCATGGACCTCAGATTCAAAATACAAAGGGCAAACAGAGCCAGCCCAGTAGGTTCCCAGGGCATATGCAGATGACCAGGGGTAGCAAAGACTAACTGACACAATGCCCAAGTACCCTCAGCAGTGTTGCAAAGGCCAGGCAGTGTACTATAGCTCAGTGATAAGAGCAGCACAAGAACAGCAGTTCAGAGATGGAGAGTTTCCTGTGGGAAAACCTGAATTATTTTAGCAGTGTCAGGAATTTTTTTTTTCTGGCTAGAGAAAGATTTATCCATAGAAGAGTAATGCAGATAGTCACTGGATGCCTTTGAACAACAGCACTGTGTCTGCAATAAAACACTTTTTGGTGTTTTTTAGAACAAACCTGATTCATATAGTTGCATCATATCTGTGCTGCTTACCACCCACTTCCTAATGCCACCCAGATTTATGGGTGACCACTGGGCTATTTGTCTCACCATAGGAAATGTGGACAAGCTGATGTTTAGAACAAGAAACAAGAAATTCTTCATGTGGGAATATTGGCTTGGAAGAGCTACAATAAAAACAGCATTGGGAAAGGTCACAAAACAGAGAAGTTGGCAGATTATAAGATTTTTAAGAGCTAATAGGAAATATATACTTCATAAACATTACACATACATGTGACCTGCATACAAGTTTTGTCTTCTGTTGCTTTTCTGTATTTGTGTGTGTGTGTGTGCAGAACACAGCTGTTAGTCACCTGTCCACTAGATTAGGAGGATACCAATTTTCAGTGTTGTCTGGGTATGCGGAAGACAGTAAGAAGTGGGTAAGACCATAACGTACTGATGAAGAGAAATAAATGAAGTTCTCTGAGATAAATTTCATCATATTGCTCCTCTGTAAGTTTAATTTTTCATATTCTTGACAGGAATCCCTTATTCTAACAAGAGTATTAAAGGTTCAATTACTTTAAAAACAAACAAACAAAAAACAACACAAAAACAAACAAAACAAAACAAAACAAAAACTCAACAGCACCCAGACAGTCAGATTCTCTAGTGAATCTTTTTTAGTACAGATTAGCAGATATATTTCCTTCAGAGTTGAATTTTTTGCTGGAAGTAATTGTGTAACGTAGAGATTTGCATATCTGCTTTCCTTCTTCTACTTTAGAAGAGGAGAATAGCATCTCAAAGAAAACAAAACTACATGCCTCTTCTCTGTAAGTCTCTAGATGCAGTATATCCTTAACAGTTCACCCAAACATCTGTCTTCTACAAGAAAATATATTTATTACAGTCTAAAGAATTAAAAAATGTTTTTTAATATATTCTTTTGCTCTCTGACTCAGCTGAGATACTTTGGATAGACAGTATTGCTATACTGATGCTTCCAACGTTTATGTAAATTCAGTCAAGAGTCATGGTTTACCACAACGTAATAAAGTTAATAAGACATGCTAGTTGGATGTAACAGATCCGTGTGTTCTCTTTCAAGCTGCAATAACTAGGAGGTAAAATACACTGACTTAAACTTCTTTCATTAGCTGTTTATGACATGTGTGGTTATCCAGGATTAACTCAGGTCATTAAACTATATTAACTTAATGTTGTGTTCGAGCCCTGAAAAACAGTCCTTTTCAATCTATTGTTGTAGTTCACTATGTGCTAAACTTGAAGAACTCCTCAGAAGATTTTAAGGAGTAACTGAAAACAGGTGCACTTGGCACTTTCATGTCTCTTGGCAACAAAATCTCTTCAGAACAGGATTCAATTTTACTACTATTTGTTAAAAGTAGAATAAATAAATAAATAAATAATGCAGAATATCAAAAGAATGTTGAGACAGGGCCAAAGCTGAAAATGATTGCTTTCTCATGCTTAACCATGACTACAGGCTTGGTCAGTTTAGGATCAAATTAAATGTGAATAAATGTAAAAAACAAGAGATAAAAGTATTGCAAGAAATCTGTGAGCGACCTTATTTGGTAGAGGAAAGATTGTGATCTGAACTAAGATGTTGTTCAAAGAACATTTTGAGTTCACCTACTTACTCTGTTTTAACTAGTCATTAAAGAACAAAATGTTTTCAGATGTTAATATGATCTGTTTGTAATCATGCTGTATAACAGAGAAAATCTAACGCTTCGTACAGAGCAGAGTCAAATGAAGTTCAAATATTTACTGTTTGCAAGAAAAACGTTAGCAGAAATTAAGCCATGTTGTTCCTAGGACAAAGACAAATCCAAAAAGGGTTTTAATTGCTGAATTGAATTAAAAGCTATTATTACATTTTTTTTTGTAATAAACAGAAAACATTTTCAGTAAGAAGCAGGTAAATTTCAGCATTGTTTTTTTCAATTATTTTTTGCCGAGGCATATGACACATCTGTGTTCCATTAACATTATTTACAGGAAAAACAAATTTTACTTTTTTTTCTTTACCTTCCACCCCATCCCCAAATTGGCTTCACCTTCCAAATGTGCTGCGGGTCAAAGGGCAGTGAAGACTGCTCAGCACCTTGCCTGTACATTCAGCTCCTATAGTATTTCTTTTCTAGCCATCAGTACATTTGGCTAAGAGATAATTTAGCTAGGAAAGCCAGTGTTCATGGCAGGGCTGATCTGTCAGAACAGGCATGCAAGAGAGCTGATTGCACAGGCTTCCTTGTGCCAGTTTTGTTCCTGAAGCCAGTTCTTCACTGTCTCCGTTGGAGTGCTGCATGAAACACAGTCTGCATGTGTATGAGAAGGAGTTCACTTAGAAAGACCTCATACTCTGTGCACAAAGCTGACATATAGGCCTGGGGGTCAGAGGGCATGTTACAAGGATTTCTGCAAGGTGTACAACTTGTCATATGAAATAAAACTTCCTGCTTTCTAATGTCTAACAAAGTTCTCCCTGTAAACACACGTAGAACAGCCAGGCCAATATGGAAAAATGTCTCTACTGTTAAAAAATAGCTTTTTATTCTTTTTAATTTGTTATAATAATATATATATATATATGCATATACATATATTAGCTGTTTGAATAGCACTCTTTAAAAAAACAATAAAAGAAAATAATCAATAATCTTGAAATGCAACTCCTTTTCCAAGTTACCAGATTATATAAAGTGCCAAATCAAATTGTTTTGGGATCCCTTCACAATCTTAAATAGTCTTATTAAAGTAATATACAAATGTTTTGGGAAGAAAGGGAGGAAAATAACTTATTTTATTCATGTATTCTCTTTCCAGAGCTCAAAAAGACACTAACTTTATTTGGTGATGGGGAAGAATGATGCAGAAAGACTTAGGAAAACAGGATTTTCAACCATTTGGTAAGCTCTCACTGCTTATTGTGTCTCAGTCTTTTTTTCCACTTAATTTAGTTTTTCCCTCATGGCTGTAAATGAACAAGTGAGTTGGTGGTCAAGTCTTCCTTAAATTTAGTTATTATTATAGGATACTAAAATTTTAGCACTTTTGTGTCATTAGCTGAAGAGAATAGGATTTTTGAGCTCCTGCATGTAAAGAGTGGTTTCTTTCTGGCTTCCTTAAGTGAAACTCTCTCCAGATGTCCTTAACTTGGCTGCTTGCAAACACAACCCAGCAAAAAATCGAGGCTGCCTGCCTGCCCATGGAGTGAATGGCACATAGTTACTTTATCAAAAACCCAGACATGAGCACAACAATACAAATAGAGTACAGTAACTACTTTCCAGACCTTTTTTCCCCATGGGCAAACTCATGTATTTAGCAGAATGTATCCCCTTTTCAGGTGGCTTTGCTCTTGTGGGATAGGTATGCCTTACAACTCTGTGCCTGAAAAAGTGAATTCTGCCCATTGCTATGAAACTCAAGGTTTAGTTCTGTTTTATTCATAACACTTTCACCAGTGTATCAGCAAAACACAGCTAAAATCTCGATGAAAAGTATTTTTTCTTTCAATGTACTACTTCCAAATCAAGAGATAATGGTGTTTTTATCAGGGAGCAAATGGGGTCTCCACAACAGGGGCAAGCTGGGAGTCAAAGGAGACAGCAAGGTATGCAGGGGCACCGTCCCAACCATGAAGAGCAGATCAGATCAGCCAACAGTCCATTGATTGCCAGATGAGTCAGAAATGCTGAGGCAGGTTCAAGGTGAATCCAGGAAGTCAAATCTTCAAGGCAAGTATACAGTGCCAAAACACAGTATGCATACTTTGTAGCTCAACAAGGGCTGGGGCCTGTGCTCAGATACAACTACGAGATCACAAGGAGGAGGGTGCATGGGTGACGGTCCCCAGTGAGGTTGGTGAGGGTGATACTGGTGAACTCAGGGCCCTAAATTTTCTCTCCTGGAAAGCTCGGTAATTCTCGCACCAGTGTGTCACTCATCCCCATTCAACAACAAGTCGCTTCCTCTCCAGCATTTAGTTTCCACACATTTACCTGTTTTAAGCAAATCTCATTCACAAATAAATCTGTGGAGATGTTTCTAGTACTGCACAGTCACAGTCAGGAGTGCTTGAATGCATATTCACATCTGACCTCATTTTTTTGATTTAGTTTTCAGCTGTGCATTCCAAAAGAGTTTAAAACACACTGATCTTTTATTTTTAGTATTTCAATTACATAAATGCAGTGTCTGGAAGGCTGATAAGAACTGAAATAGATCTGAGTTTGTGGAGCCATGTCAATCCATGCATGAAGTTTTAGCATTTTGCAATGGATGCTGACGAGCACTTTAACTTGTCTGACAGTTTGAGAACTGTTTTAGAGAAGTGTATTAAATGAGTCATGTAAAATATACTATCTGGATAATCAATGGGACTGATCCTTCATATTAAAAACTTATATTTCTGCAGGATTTTTAATCTTTAAATGATCCACAGTCTTGTCTGTAAACCAGATTTTAAAGGAATTAAAACAAAATTAACTCAGATTTTTCTCTTGTTTCTTGCACTGCTTATTTACTTTGACATTCTCAACATTTTTCTATCACTGTACACTGTCTATGTTTCAATCTCACCTAACATGATCATATTTTTTTTTCTGCAAATCCCCTCATAATTTCACAAGTATATCAGAGGAATTAGTTTGTTTTTCCCAGTGCATATTTCTCTACACTTTTGTATCCTTCCTTGCAAGTTTGCCATCCCATTTCCTTTCAACAATAACAAAGGCTTATTATATCTATCAGTACCTATGAGACTGGCATTTCTTCTTTGAAAATATTTATCTATCACTTCAGTCAAAAGAGTGGTCCTAGCAGGCTGTAGCAGTGGTTGTAGTGGTCTGTAACAGTTACGTTATGATGATGGCTCCTGTTTAAAAGGAAGAACAAGATTGGGTACATACATATGTCATTTTGTCTCAAAAACTGCTAGGAAATGCTGTTGCTGAAGTCAACAGGAGAAGGTAGAACCATATTATTTGAAATTAGGCTTGTGAAATTATGGTTGTCTTTGGAGTTCTGGATGTGAGAACTTTACTTTGGGCTGTCGGTACAAACTCAGAAGGTTATCTGAGCTAAATGATATAAAACTAAAGGGTAAATGCTTCTGGTTGACATTCTTCCTGAGACGTTACTCACAGCATTTCATTTCCACAGAGGTCAATAAAAAAAGAAAGGGAGAATCAAGGACTCTGGTTAGTGTCTTACACTGGCCCAGATAGCCATAATCTGCATCAATTTGAAGCGGTCCCCAAGGGCGGAATTCTTAACACTGAATGAAAATCTCTGCATCTGAGCTAATGACCCTAGTGTCAAGTGTATGTTTAGCCAAATGAATCCCATAATGCATCCTATAAGTAGCTTAATGTAGTCAGATTGTAGACATAAAGCTGGGTAAAAATGAATCCTTCCTAAAAGACTGTTATGCCCGTCTGTGTATGATTAGAGTGCAAGACAAACTACACAGTTTTCCTTCCTCCTTGTAGATGGTAACCCCCTTGCCTACAGTTTACAGGATTTATCTGTACTAAGCAGACTCAAAGTTTTAAACAGGAGCAGCGAACTGAACTTAAATTTTTATTCTAGAGAAAACTTGTTTTTTTTTTTTCATATCTTCACATATATTCTGTATTAACTATCCAAACCTCCTATACAGGCACAAGCAAAGAAATAATACTTATTTATTTCAGGAGGAATTTTGCCTGAGTACACATTCATGACAAGGTTTGACTAAAGAAGCATATATTTAGAGAAATATAAAACTAAAGATATATTCATCAAATTTAGTTACAAATGTAAAATTTATGTAAGCAATGATAAATCACAATAAACAAGCTAATTTTAATAGGCATAGACAGACCGATATCTCTATCTCTTTCTGCTGTATATCTTAATGTACACAGTAACAGTCAGTGTGTTTACTCAGAACTTAAAACCATGAATGTGTCAGATTTATCAAATGTATGTACAAATTTAATGGTTTAAAAAAGGTTATCTAAGGCCTAACTTTTCTGGTTCGTGTTTCACATATAAAAAATTCTACTTTACTAAATATAGAAAGGTACATCATTGAAAACACTTATTCCTAAGCCTTGGAAGAAAAGATGATCTGCCTTTCATGCATCCTTCAGCAAAATGTTTCTCATAGGTATTGTCAAGATTATAAATGCAATTCTTGATTTCAAACCAGTTTGCCAGCAGGAAGCCTCACCATGAATGACATGTAGCAACACCTCCTGTGCCAGTTGGATCAGTAAGGTAGTAAGACAGTTAAAATAATAATAACTTAAAAAAAAAATAAATCAGCCAAAACTATTGACTGCTCCATGCATCTGCTGTCTTGAAGATCTCATATAATCAGTTTCCATCTAAGAGGGTCATGCTATGATGGAAATTTTGAACCTAATTGAAAGAAAAAACAAACTTTACTTATTTAGTCTACTTCCACATTTTTAACTATAAAGAATATATAAAAAATAACAAAAACACATTAATAAAATTTATTAACAAAATATGAAACAGAAAAAAAATAGGCTATAAGCCCTGAAATACAGTCTGCTCAATGAAGATCTGAATTTTCTCACATTTCTCCAATTACCCCTACTTTGCCAACATAAGGCAACGTAAAGCATACCTAGAGTAAGATATAATTTTAGACTATTTACTGGGTTTAATCATCTTTCGCAGACAAGAAAATATGAGGCATCTAGTTTTTTAAACTGCTTCTTACACAGTAAGTACTTTGTACACAGTAAGTACTTTGTAGTAAAATATGCTATGCTTTTTTCCTATGTTAACCTTCAATATTTACAGTGTTTTGGTGTCTTCATGTTCTGGAAAAAGAAAGCCTGCTCACTGGTTGAATGTTCTGTAAAGTACAGTAGATCTTCTGGAACAATAAGCCTCGGAAGACAAAAATACATGTTTTTATGTCACACCTATGTGGCTTTACCACCTTTATTTAGATGACAATTAAAAAAGTATATTGTCATTTTAAGCCTTGGAATTCTAGAGTTTTAAAAGGCTTTTGCTGTTATAGCAAGTCCCTCCTTTATGACCAGAAAGATATAGTCTAAAGATAATGTCTTAAGATCATTTTTGCTTTTATACTGACTTTTATTACAATCCTTGAGATACCTGTTAGTGTCATGGCTTTTTATTTGTCTTTAAATGATTAGCTAGGTACCTCTGAAGTAAACTCTTACACTTTGCTGTTATATTGCATAAATTTATACGGCTTAAGGCCAGAAGGGTGTAGTTTGATGCCCCTGTATACCACAGGCTATTGATTAACTCTCAGTTGCTCTATAGTAAGACCAGCAACTTGCACTTTTCTGAAAGATGATCTGGATGAGGGGATCGAGTGCACCCTCAGTAAGTTTGCGGACAACACCAAGTTAGGTGCGTGTCTATCTGCTTGAGGGTAAGAAGGCTGTGCAGGAGGATCTGGATAGGCTGGAGCAATGGGCTGAGGTCAGCTGTATGAAGTTCAACAAGGCCAAGTGCCGGGTCCTGCACCTGGGGCACAACAACCCCAAGCAGTGCTACAGGATGGGAGATGAGTGGTTGGAAAGCTGCCTGGCAGAGAAGGACCTGGGAGTACTGGTTGATAGTCGGCTGAATATGAGCCAGCAGTGTGCTCAGGTGACCAAGAAGGCCAACAGCATTCTGGCTTGCATAAGAAACAGTGTGGCCAGCAGCACTAGGGAAGTGATTGTCCCCCCGTACTCGGCTCTGGTGAGGCTGCACCTCAAGTACTGTGTTCCGTTTTGGGCCCCTCGCTACAAGAAGGACATGGAGGTGCTCAAGAGAGTCCAGAGAAGGGCAACGAAGATGGTGAGGAGTCTGGAGAACAAGTCTTATGAGGAGCGTCTAAGGGAGCTGGGATTGTTCAGCCTGGAGAAGAGGAGGCTCAGGGGAGACCTCATCGCTCTCTATAGGTATCTTAAAGGAGGCTGTAGTGAGGTGGGGGTTGGTCTATTCTCCCACATGCCTGGTGACAGGATGAGGGGGAATGGGCTAAAGTTACGCCAGGGGAGGTTTAGGCTGGATATTAGGAAGAACTTCTTTACTGAAAGGGTTGTTAGGCATTGGCATGGGCTGCCCAGGGAAGTGGTTGAGTCACCATCCCCGGAGGTCTTTAAAAGACTTTTAGACGTAGAGCTTAGTGATAAGGTTTGGTGGAGGACTTGTTAGTGTTAGGTCAGAGGTTGGACTGGGTGATCTTGGAGGTCTCTTCCAACCTAGATGATTCTGTGATTCTGTGTGATTCTGTGAAACATGCTCTGCAGCAGGCATCCTTCTGTAAATAAAGACCATGAGCATCCATACCCTCCCTTGGTATCCTTCTCTATTAGCAAATAATGTTCAAACATATTGAAACAATTGAAAACATTGTTTTAAATTACAATTTATCAGACTTCAGCACACAGCCATAGGTTGTTAATAAGCCTTTCTCTTAATTAAGAGATTAAAAAATTAACTAATAAATTATTTTTTTTTCTTGTGAAAATATTAATGTCAAATAACTTATCCGTTTGGTTTTGATTTATTCTTTTTTTTTTTCTTTTTCTTTTCTTTTCTTTTTCCTTGCCTCTGTAGTAATTTTGGTGCCTCTTATCTGCCTGATTTTCTCTTACTTCAACCCCCCCCCCCCCAATATCCTTTAAAATATGAATACAGGAAAATAAGTGGACTAATCCAACATTAATTCCTATAGTTGTCACTGAAGAAATAGAAACTCTTAATAAATACTGTTTCCGTTTCTATATTTGTGGTCCTGGTTAGTTCTTTTGCCGCCACACTGTTATAAGGGATTAGATGGTATTGCTTTACAATAATATTCTCTTATGTCCATACTTCCACTTTGTAGTTGTGGCCTCCATTCCACATTCCTAGATGCAGAACTTTATATTAGTTGCGCTAAAACACATCTTGTTTGAGAATATTTCAGTTTACCAATCTAGCTGGTCCTCATGAATGTCAGCCATGACCTGATGATTCATCTGACAGTTCATATACATCTTTGTATTCAGGAGAGAGTGAAAGGCATTTTTAGGGATCTGTTTTGGAAGTTAGGTAATTCACACCCTAAAAATCATAGAATCACAGAATGGCTTGGGTTGGAGGGGACTTAAAATCATCTAGTTCCACCCTTCGTGCCATGGGCAGGGATGCCACCCAAAAATGAAATTGCCTGATGTAGCTTTCTATTACCAACTAAATGTCTACCAACTAAATGGTAGACAACAACATCTCCCTCCTGTGAAGTACCTCCTTTACTATCACTCTAGCAGTCTTTGTACAGGAATGATTTTATTCTTATGGCTATAACTTTCATTACAAATATTGAATACTTTATTGGTATGTGAAAGAAGAGAGTATCTGCTCATTAAATAGTTTCAGTCAAGGACTTTTTCTGTGGAAAAAAAAAAAAGCGATAATAAGTAAAAGAAGAAACCATGAGCAAGAACACAACAGAGAGATAAACCTGACCAACAAAAGATAAGAGAGGCAGCAGGGAGAATCAAACCTGGTCAGTCATACTGATTGGTGAGGGTGTGAGGAATGTGGGAGTATTTATTTATGTAAGATTATCTGATGCAGGACTTTGTCAGATGTGATGAAAAGGAGAAAGGAGAAGCAATAAACATACAGAGACATAAACATGACAGACAAACCTAATGGGACAAAGACAAGAAAAAAAGCCTTGCCAATCACACTAACCGATGAGCTATCAAAAAACAGCAAGCAAACCTGGAGTTTGCAGTTGATGAGGATGAAATCTGAGGGTCCAGGGTACTGCAAGGTGTGGTGGAGCGATGCCAACTGATGGGGTGATGTACAGCAGAATGGGAAGGGGATAAGGGAGGAACAAAAGGGGAATGGACAGAAAGGTTGGTAATATGTGGAATGGGGCTGATCGGTACACTTGTCTGAGTCAGTCCTGTTCCTAATCACTGCTGTCTGTCCTATCTTATTAAGTACACTGTATGTGGGTTGTCTCACTCTCTGTCCCACGTGTGTGAATGCTGCAAGGACGAGGTACCAGCTACTAAGGACTGGCGTGAGCGCATTTGGGGCCAGTGACTGCAGTCAGACCAGGGGTGTATATGCCCTGCAGCCAGCGGGAGTCCTGGTTCCAGCTACTGGAACTCAGTTGCCACCCACCGCAGCCTCCGGGGTCTCAGCCCCAGGCACTGGGGCAGGAAAGATGTGTCCCAGAGAACAGCTGGTGCTTGGTGCCAGCTGCTGGGGGAGAGAGTGTCTGCATTGCCCCAAACCTGTATCTTCACGTTGTGGCAAGCACTGAACTGGACCAGCAGGTGAGTGGGAGGTCCAGGGGGTGGATAAGAGGGTCTGGGATCCTTGCACCAGTACAGGGTAGACAGAAGGGTTGTGCTGGTACATGGGGAATCTGGAAATGTGTGTTTGTGTGTGAACCTGGAGGGTGTTGAACATGTGCTTTCACAAGTGCATTCTATATCTGCCAGCTGAAACAGAGGAAGGGGACTGGGCTATGCTTATGTTTTATGTGAGACTGTTTTTTGTGTGGATGCTATGGAAGGCAGTGCCTTGTCTGTGGCTGTCTGAGTGACCAACCATGTCCCATGTGTGTCTCTGGGATGTGCTCAGCTCCACCACTGGATGAACCTGCAAAGGGAAGGATGTCAGCTGTGTCCCTCATCCTGGGCAGAGATGCCAGCTCCCTAGGCACCAGGCTGGGCCTAAGCAGCTGGGCAGAAGGGGCCTGGGTTGGTGCTGTGAGAAGTGGTCGCTGTTCCTAATGTCCCTTAACAAATACTCTGAAGCTATATTCAGACAGGGCTTCCACTGTTTTCTGTGGAACCCTCTGAAGAACAATTCTGTTCTACAGCAGGGTCTCGCTCTCAATTTCTTTCTGATATGTCATTTTGCCAGTGCTTGACAGATTTGTTTTGCTTTCTACAGATTTTTTTTTTTTTTTATTTGGAGTAACCTTTCCAAAAGGATGATGTGCCTGCACATGAAAAACAGAGCAAGCTAGTGTACACACTGCCTTGGCATACAGGTGAGCTTTAGAGAAGACCAACAGGATGCTGGTGACATTGTACAGCTGCCCTCTCTATGAAAGTTCATGTTGGAGGGGTGGTGTAAACCTCATTTACTCTTCAAACAAGTGTATTAATCGGGGAGAAACGTGTTCTTTTCAAATAACCTTGTTGCATAGAGCAGATTCTCATTGTGTACTAGCATAGAATGAATATTTGACATTAACTGAAATCCTGCTTGAGGCAGGAGGAAAGGAAACAGTGAATCCTGGGAGGTGTCTGTTCTGTGGCTCTCAAACTTATTTCTTTGTCTTGGGAGAAGTTCTCTAACTTGCTGAGTTCAGCTCCCTGGAACAAGAAGCAATGGAGCTAGTGCTGCCTCCAGTCTAACCAAGGCTGCCTTGAAAACTGGTTTTGACCATGCCACAGAACAGTTAATCCCTTAAAGACCCACCATGTGACAAAGCTTACTTTCTCAAAAACCTTACTGTTTAGGAATCATTCCTTCTCACAATTCTCAATGTGACAAAGACTACTCTTTATGTATGCTTCGGCCTATGACAGTACAGACTGGAATGATAATTTTAGAGAGACATCTTAGATAGCAGGGCTGTGGTTGCAGAAGCAAGGATAAGTCCTGAATCTGTTAACACCAACTATAAAACTTGGATATGACCAAAATAACACCAAAAACAAACAAACAAACAAAATAAAACAACTTCTTTACCATTGTAAAAGTAACTGAAAAGGCAAAGAAAAGGCATTTTAATTTAGCTGGGTTGTAACACAGTTGCTTCTCTTATGGTAGCAATTTGATAGAGAAATAAAATTAAATTAATTCTGAATTTGTAGTGATTAAGATCCTCCACTTGTAGAATAAATATTCATAAAACTGGCATATATAAATAAGATTGTAGCAGTCATTTCTTTTATGATCACAAATGCAAATTACCAATCACCAATAATCGCCAATTCCTAAGCTCAGATAATGTGGAAAGTGGCAATAGAAAGTGCTTGGTAAGAAAAAAAAAAAAAAAAAAAAAAAGAAACCCTGAGTATTTAAACCCTGTGTCACTTCTACAGTGGAAAACTGTTCATCATTGGTCTGAATTCAGAGTTATGCTTCTGACGTTTAAATATATGGTGCAAATCTGTAAACCAATATCCTTATTCTAACAATTTACGAAAGCTTTCAGAACTAATTAAAGTGTCTGTGTCATTTTGATGTGCATTTTTCAATATCAAGGGCTGTAACATGGCAAAGGAAATGCTTTTGTTGTACAAAGCCATTTTTAAGTGCTTTTAATTAACATTCATTTCTAGGTTGAGTTTGAGTGTTTAAAGACACTTTTGTTAAGTATTCTTGAAGATTCTTCAGTAATAGTCAAGTGACAAGTGGCTCTTGCAAATGTAAAGAAAGCTTTGTTGAAGACAAAAAATATCCTTCCATTGCTAACACATTCCTTGTTTTGTCTAAGATTTGGCATATCCACCTTTTTCTCTCTCCTTCATCATCTTCATAAATAGCAGTTCTGTGGCTTACACAAGCACGTAACTTGGCACTTGGAAGCAAGCCCAAGAGAAATTAATGTAGTATTAGCAGAAGTGGTAAGAAAAAAAACAAGAAAACATGTACATGTAGGTGGTGCCAGATGCCTTCTTGCTTGTGCACACATTGTGCATTTTGTAATTCCAGATTAAACTCATGTAAAGAGGATAAAAATTGCTCTCCTGGGCTAGCCAAGAGATCCACATGTGTTACATTTGGACTGTACAGTGTGGTTCACCTCTATATAGTTCAGGGATAATTGCATCAGAAAGAGCACAGTTCAAAGTGCATCCATGTGTTCTAAGATTTGATCAAGTCTTCTCCATGTATTAGACCTTTGACCATAATATTGAGAATAATGTATTTTTCTTATATAACTATATAATTATATATAATATGTATATTTTATATATAATTTTCTTATATAACTATATAATTATATACGTATTATGTAATTATAGTTTCATAGCCCACCTGATATGGTGTTTTATAGCATGATAGATATAAAGCCCCTATAAGTATGGGTTGCTTGATAAAGGGTGTGGCACATGACTGTGTGGATTGTTTGAGGGTGAAGACCAAGCTGAAGGAGCAGTAGAATTTCTGGGGAAGATAAGAAGGAAAAAAGATCCTGCCTGTTAGAAGCAATTCTAGGCTCAGTTACTCCAAAAGGCACACTTATTATTTCTTTTGCAGAAGGAATAAATGACACATTCATTCTGAAGGCAAACCCAAGAATGAACTGAGGATGATCAGATGATCAGTATCCTGAAGTGAAATGGAGAATTAAATGATTTCATAATTGTACGACTGTCTTGTATTCCAGCTCAACATCCTGTCTCCAACACTGGTGAATAATGGAAATCTATGTCAGGGTACAAAACTAGAATAAACACACAATGACATTTTCCCTTCTGAGCAGACAATACTCTTTGTTTTAGGTACTGACTGCTTTACAGGTAGTTTCTTTGTGTAAAATAATCCTCAATAGATTTCCATAATTTTATCCACTTTATTTTACATCCTGTGGCATGAACATCAGCAGTTTAACTAGGTGTTAATGCTGTGTCTTATAACCTCTTAGTTCCTCTAGAAGTGTTTGGTAAGGAACCATGATAAAATGCTTTTGGAAACTCAAATAAACTATCAGCTGCTTTTTGACTTTCTCCATGCTTTCTGCAGTTTGTATTGCTACAAATCAGGTAAGAACAAGAGATATGAAGTTGGAATAGAAATTAAATATAAGAGAAGTTCAGACTTCTCTTAAAGAGAGCATTTTTCCCTCAAAGAAGACATTTCAGCTGTGGAAGAGGCCTCCCAGAGAGTCTGTCCAGTCTCAGTCCTTGGATGTTTTCAAAACCCAGCTGAGCAACTTTGTGTGACATCAGAACTGGTCCTGCTCTGAACAAGGTTTGGGCTAGAGACTGCCTGAGGCCATTTCCAAACTAAATTATCCTGTGATCTTATGTTTTTCTTCAAGTTATTAGCTTTTATTAGCTATTGGCTGCTATTAATACATATGTATTTCAATGTAGCATTATAACCTCACAGACCTCAGTGTTGGCATAAATGTGCAGACACACAGTGTTAACCTTATTTCATTAAACAGGAATACAGGTTATGTCTGATGTCAAATAATTGGCAAGATTTATTTGTTCTGCGTGACAGACACTTATATGCTTATTTCAACAAGGTGTTAAAGGATGTAAATCCACGAGAAGGCATCAGCAGAAAAGCACATTAATTTAACTATTTAGTGTTAGCCATGAAACATTAAGAAAAATCTTTACACTGGGCAACTGCAAAGTTTTGGCACCTGCTTCTCTGTTATCTGAAAACAAAAACAAAAACAAAACCAAAACAAAACAAAAAACTGGTTCTGATAAGTATGATACAAAAAGAAGATAAAAAAAAATGAATGAAATCCTTGTGTTCCCCAAAACTGGAAACACTGACTTCATGTTTATAAATTTTATGTTTCAGCCAGTATTCAAAAATAACTTGTTTAAATGAAAATATCCTATACTTTTTTTCCCAGGCTTTGTGTTTTATATCTCAAATGTTTTTTCTGTTTTCATGATCTTGTTCCATTGATGCATCAGTAGAAAGCAAATTCATCCATTTTCACTTTGAATCCCTTTCAATCTCATCTAGGAACAGTATTTTCAAGTAGCCTCATGGTTAGTATCTCTAATAGCCTGTTATCTCTCTTGAGCATGGGTGGACCTTCATTCCAGATACAGTCTAGTAATAGATTTTGAATACCTAGTGAGAAGAAATCAGTAGCAATGTTTTTCTAAGGAAATGTAGAATATAATCCATGGAAATCTTGCAGAACGAGTTAGACAGATGTCTTGTAGTAATGATGTACCTGTTTTTGTCTTGGTGAGAAGAGATGAACTAAAATTTGTCATGCTGATTTTCTAGCCCTATGGTTTTATTATTAATATATATCCAGTATCAATAATCATCTGATCTCTATCACAAGCACTTGAACAGACTCATGAGATTTTATTTGCCTTTTCAGGATGTATCTAGTAGGGTTTGTTGCTATAGACATTACTTCCCTGTATGATTCTACTCCTCCTACACAAAGTCTGTCTTGCAGGAAATGGAGAGATAAAAACCAGGAAAAGAGGAAGTGAAATAGTTTGTGCACTCAAATAACACAAATTCATACATTATAATAAACTTCCATAGCATAATTACATAAGTTTTGGAATTTTCATATTTGGTGAACTGTAGGTTGCCACTCATTGTTATATTTGCCTTCACAGTTTTGATTTTAACACCTTGAGTATCAAAATGAGAAATGAGAAATGGGTTGAATGCAATCAGAAACCTACAATCAATATCTACAATCAATATTCAAATTACTTATACTCCTTTAAGTAGTTAAAGTGGCTGAAAGACCACACGACAAAATTAACAATACCCAGCAAAGGGTGAGTTTTCCAGTGCTGGACCGATTTGTTGAGTGTTTAGAGAAAGGAAACACAGCTAAACAGAATGAAGGCACTAAATGGATATCTAAAGCAGTGCAGAACACAATAGCAGTAAGAAGGTGTTTTGAGAACAAACATAAAGGCAGGGTAGTGGTGGTATAAATGTGTGTCTTTTAGCCATCTTTTCTTACCGAGAGTTAAATCTGATCCCTCATATTTTATAGAGCTTGATAGACTTTTCACTAAATTACTTACTCACATATTCAACCTACTTTTGGTCTTTGAAGAACTTTATAGCTGTGAGATCCACAATTTAATTATACCCTGTGTGGAAATGTACTTCCTTTTGCCTGATAATTTCATTGGATGCTCCTATTTCCTGGACTCTGAAAGAGAGTGAATGATTGTTCCTTAATCAATTTCTTCATGCCCTTCACAATGCTGTGCAACTCTACCGCATGTATCCCTTTCTGTCTCTTTTGCAGGCTGAAGAGTCCTAGTTTATTAAGTCTTTCCTCCTATGAAAACTGTTCCATGTCTTTGATCATTCCTGTCATCTTTGTACTTCACAGGGTCTACCTTTGTGAGATAGTATGATTAGAACAGCAGGAAGCACTCAGGATGTGGATATACCATGAATTTATACAACAGCATAATCAAATATTGTGGGTTTTCTGTATTCTTTTGCTAATAATACTTTACATTGTTTCCTTTTCATTGCCATTGCCATGAATCTGATTTTTTTTTTTTGTATAGCTGCTAATAATAATGTAGGATCTCTTTACTGAGTAGAATCAGATCATTTTCCTCACAGTCTCAGTGTAACAGTTGTGTTTTTGACTATGTACATTGTTCAATCTATTGAAATTATTTCATTTGCTGTCTTATTGCACAGCCACTCCTATCACAAAACTTTGTGTAACTATTTGCAGCTAATATTGATTTTTTAAAAATCTGAATTGTTTTGACTCTCTAGCAATATTTCCTATCTTGCTATTTATTCTCTTTTTAAGTGGGAATATATCTGCATGGCAAAGTTTCCAAAAGAGACAGTAATGTACTTTCATTGATGACCTGATATGTGAAAACTTAGTGTCTCAACCCTTTGTACCAAGAGGAACTTCATTTAAACTTCTTCTGTACAGCAATATGAAAAATAATGAAGAGGGGTGAACAGATGTTTGAAATATTAGTATGGAATAAAAAATGAAATTAATCTTGAAAAAATAAGTGTTAACACACTCAGGAAACAGGCAATCAAAAATATCTACATGCAAAGAGAGTATAAGATTTCTTAACAGAATTACCTAAAAAGGTAATCTTGAATGATCTGCTACTTACTTACATAATATTTGAGTTTGATAAAAGAATAATTATGTTTTGAATTGCACTGGCAGGGGCATCAAGTTGTGGAACAGAAAGTCTGTAGTATACAAGAGTTGAAAAGGTACCTTAGGAGGTCACTAATCCAATCCCCTGCTCTAAGCAGCAACATCAACGAGTTCAGACCAGATTTCTGACTTTTTCCATGACTTGAAAACCTCCAAGAAAAGAGATACCAGCATCAGCTGGAAATGTTAAAGCTCCAATATTAAATATCCTCTCAGCATTATTTTTTTTTCTTATCTCCCTCTGAACCACTCTTATTTTAACTTACACCTTATCCTCCTGTTAGGCACTGCTGTGAAAAGCTTGTCTGCATCTTCTCAATGATCTCCCCATAGTTGCTGAGGGGCTGCTCTTATGTACCCCTGAAGCCATTTCTTCTTTAGGCTGAACAAACCGGTCTTTCTCAGCCACAGGCCAAGTACTCCAATCCTTAGCTATCTTGCTGGCTTCCTGCTGTACTAGCTCAAGCTTATCAACAAGTTGGCATTTTGTGGATCTTTTACTACTTCAGAGCTTTTAGTTTGGTTATCTATAACTGTTATCATGGATCTAATGCTTATGTAGTAATAAAATTATATGGGAATGCTAAAAAATGCTGGTTAAGCATTTTGGAGATACTATGGTTATTAATAACAATTTCTAACCAAATGAAGTAAGCTTCTAGCAATTTCTTCCTTAAAGATAACATGGAAACTCTCACGAGTCTTCTTAAATGAGTTCCTTTGCCGCATTTGTTAATGTAATGATTTTTCACTGAATTTGTTGATGTGAATGAGCCTAACACTGTTAAAATACTTCCTGAATTTCTGCGTAACATATGGCCAATTATGCAAGTATATACATATATATGTGTGTGTATGTGCAATATGCATATGGCATCAATGAATAAAGAGTCCTGAATGGTTAGTTTGAATTAGTGTCTGAAATTGTGCTCATTCACAGTATACACAGCAAATATGAAAAGCAGAATAATTTAAAACTTTTGTACATATATAATTCAAAGGGTTAATTTTACTATTTTATTTTTTATTTTTATTAGTATTTATTTTTCCACAAACAGTACAGCCAAGGATTTCTTAATTTAGGGACAATAAGCTTCAAATCTGATTTAGTCAAATATAACTGCAGCCAGTCAGTAATTTGTGGTCAAAGTACAATTTTCTTGATACATAAGCTCCTCTTTAATGTAATTTTCATAAAAACATCTTTCAGGATGTGCGCAGCCCTCAGGTCAGTAAAACAGATTTTAAAAGACCTTATTCTCTAAGGAAAAAATTGTCTGTTTGTATTCTTATTTGAAAGCATACACAGAAGTAGTCATCAAAACTACAGCTTCCTTAGATACATCATTAATTTATGTAGTCTTGGAAACTGCAGTTTGCGCCTGATTTTAATTTATGGTGTTCAGCAATGTGTTTATTCTGTTTGGTTCTTTAATAGCAAAGTTTAAGACTGAAATCAGATTGTCTGATTTTTATTGTATCAGAATGATTAAATATATTGAAAGATAATTAGTGTATTTCAGATAGTGAAATTAAGGTTCCTGTTATTTATCATGCATAAAACTTTCTAGAACACAGAAAAATGTTGAATCAGTACTTTCTGAAAGCTTTCTTTTATGAAGGTATTTGCTTATTTATTCTTCTTTCCAACTTCAAGTCGTCACTGTTTCTTTTGTAGGTGGAAGCAATGACAACACTGAAACAGCTTTGAGAGACATACAGAAACTATTCTCTGGTTCAGTGAACTGAAAATTACACATCCTCTCTTGAGGATCCGTTTAAATTTTTGAAGTGCTTATACAAAGTTTTCAAAGATGTTTGCATTAAAATAAGTCAGAGAAGAAAATAAATTGAGGACAAATCTAGCTTACCTTACCCATTCAGGCTGTCCTAGAGATGTTAATGACACTACTTAAAATGCAAAAGATGGGAAAATCAATTTTTATTATCTTTAATCTATAGTCAGCAACAGACAACATACTTTCAATCCATGAAAGAAACAATTTATTTTAACAAGGTCATATTTAAATCTATTGTTCTGCAGTAATTTCTGTAGCTGTCTATTTTCTGTGGATCATTATTACATTTCATAGTATTTCTCCATGTTAAACAGGTGACCTAGAATATAAGTTCTCAAAGGGGGTTTTCAGACAATTAAGGGGGGAAAGAGTATTGGCTTCCAAATGTTTATGACAATTTCCTCACACCAGTTTTTCAATGCTTTCTTGTGCTTTTGATTGTTTGGTAATCTCTGAGTGGATGTGAAAATGCATGTGTTAAGGAAGAAAGAAAAATCCTGTATTTCATGCTGACTATTCCTCGTCACAAAGAGAAGGAGAAAAGTGAACAAAAAGCAGGGTGAAGGCTTTTTCCACCTGAACTACAAGGATTAAGAATGAGCTTCCTTCACCATACATTTCAGGGTTTCTAAAGAGACAATATAACACAGATTTTATTAAAACACCATTTCAGTGGATGAA
Source organism: Anser brachyrhynchus (assembly GCF_964034855.1). Classification (NCBI taxonomy): domain Eukaryota; kingdom Metazoa; phylum Chordata; class Aves; order Anseriformes; family Anatidae; genus Anser; species Anser brachyrhynchus. Next base: position 59,253,613 of record NC_137698.1, on the reverse strand, counting down.
AAACACACACGCACACAAACAACAAAACAACAACCCCCCCCCCCCCCCCCAAGAATCTCGAGAATTAAAATAAGAACTTCTACTTCAGAATTTAAGAAGCTTAACCATAAAATTTATTTTATATGCCGATCCTAGAAATGCTTCTTGCAGAGTCAGGCAGGAATTTATATAAAGGACATAGATGCCTTCTCTACTTGACAACATTATCCATGTTCATCTTATGGAGAGGAGTATGAAACTAAATATCTCCATGGCCCTAATGCCCTAATATTCTTTTAATATAGTAACAATAAAGCATGCTAAGCTCACCAAAATAAATAAGTTAATGGTGATCTTGTATGTAGAAGAATAAAATTTTAACAGAACTGTGATTATTTTCTGCAAATACACTATGATGAAGCAGGACATATTAATCTAATCTGAAAATCTGAATAACAATGCTTGTGGCTTTAAAAAAAAGTGATAAATATTTTAATTATATAGCATGATCTTTTAATTAAATATAGTGTTGAATATAACAGCAATTTGCTGTATTTCATAATTAACATATAGAATTAATCTGGGAAAGACTATCACTATTTTTTTTCTTCTTTGATATCTGTAAAAAAATGCAACACATCTATATTATTATTATTTAAAAGAAAATCTGTATTTTAATCAATACTGTATCCTTCCAAACTATCAGAGACAGTGATTCTATGTATAGTTTCCGTAATAACAGTTCTGAGGCCTCGTGAATTCTTTCTTGCTTCACTGGTTTTGTACATAGCCTGTGGATGCATCCTGATATATTGCAATAAATATGAGGAAAATGGGGATAAGAAAGAGACTGTTTTCTAGAGTCATATACAATTTCTGTACAAATGAACAAATATACTCTTCAATCTGACACTGATGTCATACCATGAATGGCAAGAATAGGAATAGTTTTATTACTGCTTATCAGTAAAACTTTTTATTAAAATAATAATCTACGTACCAGTGGAAGAAGCAGGTAAATGCTGAGATTATTAGATTTCTGTTTTCTATCTGAAATTTCCCCTTAAGCATGCCATTTGTTTAGCAATGGATTATGAATGGTTTCTACCTGTTTATGAGGTAATAACTATAATCATTGCTAAATAAATCCCAAGGCAAAATGCCAGAAGGTTTGTCAGATCATAGTATAGTTATTATAGAGACAAAAACAATTCTCAAGTCATTAATGAGTATTATTATATTAATTGCTACAGTTTTATAGCTTCTCATCTTTCACTCTGCTTATAAATCTATTCGGATTAACTATTGCCTTTAAAGCTATATAATGAAAATGTTTTTCTCAAGTTTTGTCTCTTTTCTGTTGTGTCCCTTGGTGAAAAGTTGACCTCACCAAGAGCAGTTCTCATTAGTATTAGATTTTTTGCATATTTGAGGTAAAGTATTTTGACATAATGGAAAGATGTGTTTGAAACGCACATGATTATATCTGTACTGAGAATATGAATAACAAACGCAGAGGTTAGTTATCAAATTTGCCTGTCCAGGTAAGGATTTGAATTGCTAACCAGTGGTCAGTAAATCTAAGGAAGTATTGGTGATCTGTAGATTTCTTAAACTTGAGTCAGGGGGAAAATCTCTTAATGGAAATCAAGGTCATTCTTCATTTTGTGAATGTTCATTTATATTATTAAGCCTGAAAATTATAAATAGAAATGATCGTGAAATTTAACTTTTGCATGCCATGGGATATAGACAAATACAGTTAAACTGTTTGCCTTAAAAATAAGATAAAATATGTAACAAAATATTCCTATAAATAATTGTTATCTGTTGCCATGGGCTAATGGCCACGTATGACTGTTGAGCCACTGTCACATCTAATTTATGCATGAATTCCTGCCCGGACCCTTATCTTCCCCTGCAGACCCTGATTGTTCAGTGGTTGTGTTTTGTCATTGGTTTAGCGTATGGGCCATCTGAGACAGGTTCTATCCTTGTGTTATTTCTTTTTGCAGCATCTAGTACAATGGAATCTAATCCCTGACAGAAAACATCAATCACTTTGCAAAGGATATAATTTTTGTTATGTTTCTGCCTTATCACATCTGGATTATTTATTTTTCTGCTATTTTGTATTTATCTAACTACTTTCTTTACTATGATGTGGTAATTTTTTAAGCTCTCTTCTGAGTAGATATATATGTATATTTGTGATGACTAGATCATCTTGCCTGACCTTTTAAGTTATAACAAGCCCTTGAATACAGTTACACTGTACTGAGACTAATAAAACATGTTGAATGACAGAATACATGATATACAAACATATTGAAACTTCAAGATTTAAAAAATTCAGTACCTCTCTTGGTAAGTTTTTCCAAAGATAAAATACTCACAATGTTAAATAATTCTGTCAGGTTTCTTATTTGAATGTTTGTAGCTTTTAAATTTAGCATATTAATCTTTCAGAATGAGGCCCTTAACAGTTATTATTTTGCCAAAATATAAGTTCTTATACATCATAACAAAATAATTTCTCAGTCTTCTCTTTAATAAACCAGAAAAAAATATGGAGATATCTTTGGACATATTTTCATGGTTTTGTTTGGGATAGAGTTAATTCTCTTCATGGAGGGTCACACACAATGCTGTGTTTTGGATTTTTGATGAAAACAATGATGATAACACACTGATGTTTTTAATGTTGCAGTGCTTACACAGAGCCAAGGACCCTTCTGCTTCTTGTGCTGCCCTGCCATCAAGGAGGCTGGGGCACATGAGGAGCTGGGAGGGGACAGAACCAGGACAGCTGACACAGACTGGCCAAAGGGATATTCGTATCATAAGGAGTCATGCTGAACAATAAAAGCTGGGGTAAAGGAGGAGGAATGTGGGAATGTTTGGAGTGATGGCATTTGTCTTCCCAAGAAACTGTTATGTGTGATGAGCCCTACTTTCCTGGAAGTGGCTGAGCACCTGGCTGCTGATGGGAATGAATTCCTTGTTTTGCTTTGCTTTTGCTTTACCTTTAACTGTCTTTATCTCAACCCATGAATTCTTTCCAATTCTTTCCCCTATTGCACCTGGGGAGAGTGGCTGTGTGGTGCTCAGCGCTCTGCAGCATTAAACCATAACGTATTTTTCCCATCTTTTCTTCATTCTGGGGACATTTTTTTTCCTCCATCTTACATGTTTTTCCCACATATTTTGTTTCACTGTATTGTTATGCTATTCTGAATTTCATTAGTTTACACCTTTATTTCCAGTTTTCCAGTTTCTTTTTGTATTCTTCAAGGATGTCTCTTTGTTTGTTTTTTCTTTATTTTTTTTTTCTCCCTCCCCTCCCCCCATAATTTTACTTTTTGACATTTGCACATTTAGTGAGCATTAACCATTTAGAAATAACTCAAGTAAAACTAAAATTCTTACTTTAATGACTTATTTGTTGGTATCTAATTCATTTGTGGCTGGACCTCTGAAGACCACTTATGCTTTTGAACAATTTCTTCTGCATTTTATGTCCCTTAGAGCAAGATGACCTCAGAGGAAAACTTCCCATTAGCTCTACTAAATTGATCATTTTTCTCCTCTTTTTATAATCTTGTTTTCTCTCTGTTTTCTTTCTTATCCCTGCTTCATGTTGAATATAGTGTTGTTATTGCAAAAATAGTAATATACAGATTGTTTCTGTTTTAAATGTTCCAGCTTCTTGCCCCAGTGTAGCCCATTAAAATTGGCCAGACTTGATTTTGTCTCGATTGGTTCATGATGATTTCATCTATAATGTTCAGTACAATCCCTTAAGTATCCACAATATTTATTGCTCAGGGACTTCCTAATTTCTCTGGACATACTCTAGGAGGAACAAATACTATTAATACAATATTTTTAATAACATATTTAGTAAAATGGATATTTCAGTCATATTTCAAAAGCTCTTTAGTGGGCTAAACAAGAACAGAAGACAAGGTAGTAAGAAAGAAACAGATAACTTTGAAGTGAGGGGTCTGGGAGAAATAACACACACGAGGCCAATATATCATTTAGAATAAAAGGCTGCTTTACTTTCCTGTACTAGCATAGTGGTACTTAAAATGTGTTTATTTTACAGTTCCTCTATACTGACAGTTACAAAGGAAGGATTTACGCTAAACAAGAGAAAAGAACTGAGTGAAATGTGTTTGATCTTTTCCTTATTGAAAACAATGACAAATACCTAAAAGTAAGTCTAGGGCAACTAATAGTCCACAGAAACAATATGAAGATAGTCCTTTGTTGTGGTTTAACATGGCAGGCAGCTAACTACCACACAACTGTTTGCTCACTTCCCCACCTCCAACAGTGGGATGGAGTAGAGGTTAAAAAGGTAAGACTCGTGGCTTGAGATAAAGACAGCTTAGTAGGACAGCAAGGGAAGGGAAAATAACAATGACAGTTGTGGATGCTCAATCCCTGGAAGTGTTCAAGGCCAGGTTGGATAGGGCTTTAAGAATGGATGGTCTAGTGGGAGGCGTCCCTGCCCATGGCAGGGGGGTTGGAATTAAATGATCTTTAAGGTCCCTTCCAACCCAAACTCTTCCATGATTCAATGATTCTATAATATACAAAACAAGTGAAGTACAATGCAATTACTCACCACCAACTGACCAATGCCCACTGAAACCCTGAGCAATGTCTGCCTCCCCCCTCCCTTGGAGGATATCAAAGGGTAAGGAATATTCTTTTGGCCAGTTTGGGTCAGCTGTCCTAGTTATGTCCCCTCCCAGCTCCTTGTGCACCACCAGCTAGTAGGGCAGTACGAGAAGCTGAAAAGTCTTAGTGTAAGCAGTGCCCAGCAGCAACTAACACATCAGCATTATTTTTGTCCTAAATCCAAAACACAGCACAGTATTTATTTTAATTTTACTTTAATCCAAAAAGTCGGTCAAATACAACTATAAAAAAATAAGAATTGTATTTTGAATTCTCTGCAAAATGGAAAAAAAAAAGTGTATAGTGGAAAAAATTAAGTTTGATGTTGTAGTTAATTATTTAGACATTGAAAATGTATAATTCACTGAAGATAATTAAAAAAAAATCATGAATTCAAGACAATTCTGTTGCTACATACATGGATTTTTGAGAAAAAAATAATTTGTCAATGTATTTCTGAGGTAACAGAATTTGTAATTTCATTATGCATGCACAAATATGTTGATAGCCGCGTATTGAATTTACACAGTAAAAACCTCAGGTTTGAATTACTCTGAAAAAATACAAGAATGGGAGGAAAAGCAAAGGAAATGGAATGAAAGAATATCAGGTAAGAAAGAGGAGGGAAATCGGAAATTATTTCAGCAAAAGACAGTTTACTGGAGAAAAAGTGGCTAACCTAAATCTCCCCTGGCACAACTTGAGGCCATTCCCTCTAGTCCTATCACTAGTTATCTGCAAGAAGAGGTCAACACCCAGCTCTCCACAACTTCCTTTCAGATAGTTGTAGAGAGCAATAAGGTCTCCCCTGAGCCTCCTCTTCTCCAGACTAAACAACCCCACTTCCCTCAGACACTCCTCAGGGGACTTGTGTTCCAGCACCTTCACCAGCTCCGTAGCCCTTCTCTGGACACATTCCAGGGCCTCGATATACTTCTTGTAGTGAGGGGACCAAAACAGAACACAGTACTCGAGGTGTGGCCTCAGCAGAGCAGAGTACAGGGGCATGATCACCTCCCTGGTCCTGCTGGCTACACTATTCCTGATACAAGCCAAGATGCTGTTGGCCTTTTTGGCCACCTGGGCACACTGCCGGCTCATGTTCAGTTGAGCATCAGCCAACACCCCAGATCCCTTTTGTCTGCACAGATTTCCAGCCACTCTGCCCCAAGCCTGTAGCGTTGCACGGGGTTGTTGTGATAAAAGTGAAGGACCTGGACCTTAGCCATGTTGAACCTCATCCCACTGGCCTCTGCTCATCAACCCATCCTGTCCAGGTCCCTCTGCAGGGCCTTCCTACCCTCCAGCAGATTGACACTTCCCCCCAACTTGGTGTTGTAGATCTTCTGTTCACAGAACAGTTTTTATCCTTGCATTGTTTACTTTCATTTCTGCCCATCAACTGTAATTACATAATTGGAAACAATGTGAAATACAAACTCCTTTCAGATATTTTAGAAACAAAATGGGATATATTCTAAATTAGACCATGAATTCAGCTACAGGCAAATCATATTTTGATAGCAGTAGTGAAACTTTTGAAAGAGATTTTCATTTAGAAGGTCATAAAAATCAGAAAAGAAGTATTGGTCTTTTCAGACTAGTTACTTTGCAAAACCTACACTGTGACAGTTCTCATATCTTGGATTCAAATATTTCAAAGCTTATTTTAGAATCTAATTTTGAGTTTGAGGTCTCTAAGTACAGTTGAGTCTCATCCTCTTGGCCGTGACATTTCTGCAAGACAAAAAGATGATATCAGTTAAGCTGCCCCAATTAAAACAAAAATAGATGAAACTTTTCTCATGATGGATTTGTAAGTAATGGTCCCAGACAATGACTGACTGCTTCAGAAACAGTTCCACAAATATTCCTCCAGTTATGAATGTTCCAGATAGTGAGGAAATGGGAGACTTAATCAGTTACGGTAGTGTTGGCAATTTTAGGCAATACTGCAACCTTTGTCAGTAGAAAACATGACGGTAAATGTGTAAAACAAGCTTCTGCTGATTTTGGTCTCCTAACATATTTTCTCCTTTAAAATACCCATTTTGGTAGAAATAATTGTTTGCATTATATATTTATACTGTGGTTTCTATGTGATAGACAAAATATGCTTTCTGTCCTGATGAACGGGTAAGTTGCAGGAAAGAAGTTACAAAGAAAGAATGTCAAAAAGTTCAGGAAAGAAACAGCCTAGGGTTTCCTGATGATGACAGAAATGAGAAGGAATAAGCTGAACAGGTATTCTGTGAAAAACTAGTATAAACTCACAGCAGATATAAAGAATAAAAAATATGAAATGCTACTGTAGTGTTAGGTTTTATTAATGAAATTAATCAACAGATAAAACAGTTAATTAGAGAGGATGAAATGAGCTAAGAGTAATAGATATAAAATATATATAGCTTTCACTATTGGTTAGTTGAAGTTTAGGTTCATGACCTACAGGTATTGAAGTGATAAAAAATCATTATTTGCTCACTGTTTTATCTAGCTTAGATCAGCACATACAACTTTCCATTCTGATTCCAGTTTTCCTGTAAAAGTCTTCATTTAAAGTGGATAACTCTCTTCCCAGTTACAAAACAATCCAAAGGCTAAAATGACTATGACTTCATATAGTCACTCTCGTAAAAAATACCAAAATACAGTCATGTATACATCCATGATATGGAACATTGTGCAAGATTAGGGCTAGAGGGAGTGGTCTCAAGTTGCACCATGGAGGTTAAGGTTGGAAACAGAAGACATTTCTTCTCAGAAAGAGTATTCAGGCATTGGAATGGGTTACCCAGTGAGGTGATGGAGTCATTGTCCCTGGGGGTGTTTAAGGAAAGGTTGGACATGGTGCTTAGGGACATGGTTTAGTGGGTGATATTGGTGGTGGGGGGAAGGTTGGACCAGATGATCTTGGAGGTCTTTTCCAACCTTAATGATTCTATGATTCTATGATTATGTACTGGTTAATTTGATTAACAAAGTTAATTTTAGTTAGATGAATATTAAGCAGCAAGGTGAGATAAGGAGTGAGATTAACATAGGACAGTTATACAACCCAACCCATACAGTCTTATCCATTCAGTTCTTCTCAGGCTAATAAATAGCCTGCTTAGTTGTGCCTTATTTGCCCTTAACAGTTCTATTCTGAAAAAATAAATAAATATCAAACTGTTGAAATAAAATGAGGTTAGCAGTTTGAAATACTGAACAGCAGTGGAGAACTGTGTGCTTCATATAAATTAATCCATCCCTTAACATTAATCTAGCAGCCAAACAGAATTCTCCCTTAATCCAAATAGTTTTATAATGCATTTTAAATCATGGAAGTCCAGGTGCCTTACTCTACTTAAACGAAAAGTAACAAGGAAATTTCATCTTAAGATTATTAAGTATTTATAGCAATGGCTAGGGGGTATCACCTAGCAACAACATGGTCCACAGAGTAAATCTAATAAACTGCAGCTCATCCTTTCTCTCATCAACGATCAAATAATCAAGACAGGAAAAGCACAAGTAGTGATGACATTGAGAGAATCCAATGATAAAGTACAGGAGCATTTTAGGAGACAAAGAGCATGCTTAGATAACAGAATATAGTCTGCACAATAATTAGGATAATGCAAAGTTGGACTTCAGCCATAGCAAGCTGAATGGAGAGAAAAGATTGAAGTGAGGAGGAGGGGGAAGAAAACTGGAGGAAGAAGATAAGCGATTAAACATGGCAAAGATAGGGATTCAGGAAAAGTAAGCAAACTAAGATGCTGTCAAGGCATCTTTCCTGAGCAGACTTTTAAAAAAGAAGGGCAGAGAGATTAAAATTTTATCAGATAGCTTAAGAGATTATGGTAGTTGTACCATAAAACATAAAAGCTACTTTGCAGGGCCTTATGCAATTCAGCAGGATGCTGTTGGGTCAGAATTGATATCAGCAAGGCACTGCGGATAAGTTTGAAGTTATCATACTGTAGAAAGGAGAAAAGTTCAGCCCAAGATTTGCAATAAGTAAAAAAATATAAATGTTGCACCAGGGTTTACAGCAGATAAAAAAAATGCATTAGAAATGTATGTAATTGTAGTTAAGTACTTATCGTTTTGGAAAGGTGGTATTTACTCAGGTTTACACTGTACAGAGACTTTGCTCTTTTTCGTTCAGCATTCACGGTGATGAATTCCACATGCAAGCTAACTAAAATCAGGGGTATTCTTCTGTTAGAATATTTCATATTCCACACTACCAGTCTCTATCTATAGGATCTCAATCAAATAATGGTAAAGGCACATATTCATAATCACAGGAAACTGTATATACTTCATATCTCTCCAAGCACTGAATTTTCTCTTTGTCCTATTCAGCACAAACCAGTCAAATGAAGAACAGACTGTATCCCTGCCTGATAATGACTTGAATGAGTGGTCCCTGAAAAAAAATAATTCTGAAGCTCCTATATTGTCAGGCTTGTCCCAAAATACCTTCTGCAACAGGTAGTACTCAACGTTAGTGTCAATGTCGTTCTTTCATCTAGACAGAGAGAGGTATAGGGAAGCCTCATGGAGAACTCTTCTTTCCCTGTAGTTAGGGAAGAGCTGGATGTAAAAGGTAAAAAAGAAAATGTGGGCATCCTTAAGTAGAAAAGCAGTGATAAAGGAATTGCCATCTTATCTTTAATTACCATTTCCTCAGCACAAGAATATAATGTAACTATTTAAAACAGTGTTATTTCAAACAGTTTATTTTGACCAATTTATCAGTCAGAAACAGTAAATGATACTTTCAAGGATCAGCAATTTTCACATATCCACTGAAGGTTGCATTATTTAAAACTGTATGAAGAAAATCTGTATCATACATTATACAGGGAACAGTTTATTCATATTACAATTTAGAACTAAAATAACATCCACTTAACATGAACTACATTCCTCCTTAAAGGACAGACTTGCTCTAAATTAGTTCTTTGGAATAAAATGAACGTTGAAGTATTATTTTATGAAGGATAACAAAAAAGTTTAAAAGTATTATTTAACACTTAGGGCTTGAGTCGGTCACATACAGATGTCTAATACCATTTGACTGTACAAAACCTTTCTGGTCCCCAATCCAACCTTAAAATTGTACAAGTTTCATGCAGTCTTTGTCATAACTGTCACCCCATGCAGATACCTTATTTACCCTAGAATATCTCAAAAAATGGGTGGATAAATGAGTTAAACCTCAGTTTCAGCAGATTCAAAATTAATATTTAATCTCCAAAACAAAGACCAAGAATTTTTATGAAGCTAATTTGTCATACAGAAGTGGAACACAACATTACTGAGCCAGAAGTCATCTTTAATCATTAAAAAAAAAAGACATAGTATTGCCCTGCATAGTAGCAAACTTGCTCTCTGCAGGGGGGCATTTCAATTAAAGATTAGGTAGCTAGAAGAGAATATAGTCATAGCTGAGAAACCTGAATCTGAAGTAATGATTCATTCTTTCCCATCGTCTTCTTAGCTGTTGCCTAGGCACATTAAGAACTTCTGACTCTGATTGTAAAGATCTGTTGGCATTTATAGCTCTTCTGTGCAGGCACAGAACTGCTTTAGTTTATTTGAGTTTGTTGCCTCACCTTCATAAAAATCCAGAATTATTATTATTTTTATTTTCCTGCAAAAATAACCTATTGGAACAAAAGGCCAGTGCATACAGGATATGGGTCTACCACAAAAAGCTGCCAAAGTGCTGCACTGTTGGAGAGGCATATCTGTTACAGAAGATAGCCTTATAAGGTAAAGATGATCAAGAAGTAAGAAAAGCAATTCCATTCTTTTCTCATCTGGACTGGGGTAAGACCCATAATTCTGAGTCTACCAAATTCTGGCAGACTATAGAAGGGCACATTGCCATCTTCTGTTGTCTAGTGAAGGGAAAGCTGTCAGTACAAAATGGGATTTTGTTCAAATGTGCAATGGTAGTAACTTTCTAAGTGTTACATAAATGCTATATGAATAGGGAATGTCAGATATAGCTCAGACATAGCTTCAGTTTCTAAAACTGTTTTTGAGACAATCTTACTAATTCAGCATGCAATTTTAAGACATTATAAGACAGTAATAGATCCTTTTCTGTATCTTCTCTCCCTTCTCCCTTTCCTTGCTATTAGTAGAGTAGAAAGTTTATAGTGAATATAAGGAAATCAAAGAGAGAGGTAGAAGGATGTAAAATTTTGTATAGAACACAAACCTGGTTGCTGATACTCATCTGCAACAACTGTGTGGCCTCTTTTTTGTGAATGTTTCAACATCTGACAATTATTTATAGGACCTAAATCTAATGGGACAGAGGTCTTGTGTATGAAGTTTGTGGGTCTTGAGTATTTAAGATTTTCTGAGAAAACAGTTGGACTACATCATCTTTCAAAGTCCCTTCCAACTGAACGATCTATTCTATAACAAAAACAATGTTTCCTGATATTAAGGAAAAAGCAATATAAAATACAAAAAATTGCATCAATGTCTACTTTAAACTAATCGAAAAGGAGTCTGTGCTGCTTGTTTTAGGAGAATATCCACTGAGCTTTGTTAAAAAAAAGGCTTTCACTTACAATCTTATTAATATAAGATTTTAATACAATACAATACAATACCAGATAAAACTAACCTACAATAAGACTCATTAATGTTTTTTTAAGTGACAGTAATATTTTTAAAAACTGGCTGTACATTTGGGAAAGATATTTTTGTTTTTGTTTTTGTTTCTTTTGCAACAAAATTAATATTAACTAAGTTGAGTTTCAAGGTCACAACAGAGTTTTGCTCAGAAGGTGTATTTTTGTTTTTCTTGTTTATTTTTGAACATTTAGTTCAGTTTCCTCTCATACTCCTCTCATTCTAAAGGTTTCTTCAACTCCTTTTTTTTTTTTTTTTTGGTGATCAAACAACTTTTTGCATTTTATTTTATTTATTTTATAACTTAATGCACTGCATTCCTGGTATTATACATTATTGAAAACATTTTATTTTTTTATTAAGGTTCTCAGAGTATAGTCAGGACCTCCAGAAATGTTAATGATTATGAGATTTAGAAAAGTGAGTGAAAGTAAATCATGCTTCCATAGTTATATTTTCCATTAACAACACCTGTCGATTTATTCCCCAAATGTTAATGTCAAAACCCCCATTCATTTCACAGTATGCCAAACAAGCTAATCATCATCCAGATTAGACACTTATCCAGACTGTACCATGTCTGTAGAAATTAGGTGCTTAAAAATGTGATCTTAACCTGAACACAGAGACCACCCCATCACCCCCCCCCAAAAAAAAAAAAAAATAAAATGGAGCACTGCTTAAATTCTTCAAGATTTGAATTTTGAACCCTGTATGCTTTGTGAAAAGAAACATGTATCTCCTAAAAAAAATACACTAACCTACACATCTGAGTTCTGCTCACTTTAGAATTTATTTAATCCTAGGTTTTACACTTGGACGTATTGAAAAACTGGCCATATTTGTTTGAACCCCCTCAGAAAAAGAGACTGAAATCATATCTTTTACACTGCAGAAATATTCTGAAGCTAAACAATTGAGAAGAAACAGGCATCATAAGATGTTTAAAGAGGGTGCTATATTTTTAGAAGCACTATGTTGAGATATTCTCAGCACACTTCTATCAGATCAGACTCTGTAAATAGAAAACAGGCAGAAAAAAAATGTCTTTTTTTATGACTTCTGATGGTCCTCAGGGTGAATTAGATCTTAAACACCAAGAAGTATATACAGGGGAGGAATTTTACGTGCCTGAGAAACTTTGATGTTAGAAACTACGACCACTGCAGTGTTTATGTGTTTCTGAGGTCAGCTGGCACGTGAGGGATATAAATCCAGTCTGCATTCAGATATCTGATCCTTCTCAATACTATTGAACATGAATAAAACCTTAGATGGATCTGGAATAGTTAGCAATAGAGAATTAGCACCTGGAACACATGCAGCTTCTTTGAAAATTTCCCAAAAAGCCTCTCTCATTTTGCATTCCTTGAAAGGAAAAAAAAAAAAAAAAATCTGCACTTTAACATTTCAGCTTATGCTCAACTTTAGGTATGCAAGTGCAGTGAAAGTCATGGAAGAATTCAGAATTTACCTTCTTATGAAATCCTGAAAATAAACCTCATCTAGAGATTTTTTTACAGGAAGGATCGAGCTGATCTGTAAATCACATTAAAATTCATCAGAAAGCCTGTTAATGTACTGTAACATGTTCCTATGGTTAAACTGATATCCAGATTTGGAGTTAAGAGAGAGATTTTTCCTCTTGTCATGCTGACAGGAATGGTTATTTTATTGATTCTGGATATTTTGCATGCACCTTCTTCTGTAGTATGGGAGATTAACTGCTTCTTTGATTTATCTGATTGTCTTAATTATAAAATTCCTGCTAAAGCAAGGACTTAGGAAAGCAGGAAGGCTCCTCATCTCTCGCAGTTGTCTAATAGCAAACCAGAGTTCTGATCTTGTACTTTTAATTGTGGGACCTCAGTTCACTACAGAGCACTGGATAGTGGGTTGTATATGAGGGCACAATGTTACAAACAAAATCAAAACTACAGAAGTGCATCGTGAGGCCTATCGTTGAGAAGAATTAGAATACTAGGCAAATGTTCCTAAACTCTGATTTCTGGACAGTTTTGCATCTTTCCCAGAATCCCAAAGACATGGAAAGACAGGAAAAAACAAATTTTAAAACAGATATGGCAAGGAAGTCATGGTCTTAAAAAAGTTCCTTCTGATCTCTTTTCAAAGGCAGTAGCTTTTCAAACACCAAAACAATAAAGGACTCTCAAGCACTTTCACCTTCCTACTTTTCATATGCTACTGTAACAAGTATTATTGAGCAAGAATATTTTTAAAATAAAAATAAAACGTAATCAAAGTGTCACAATTTGCAGTGAAAATCCAAAGGCAATGCAAAACTATATATAGGAATGTAATGTCAGGTTTTGATGTTGATCAGACTGTTAAAATAAGTTTTAGCATATTGGAAAAGCTGGCAATTATGTACCCCAAATAATTAGAATGGCATGACAAAAAATAGTATCTAAGAGAGTATATTTCATGCCAAATTATCTGCGTCTCTCTTCTGTCTCTCTTCTTGACCATTTCAAAATCCTAAGAAGTAAGGAGGAGTGTTTGGTTGATTAGTCTATCAAAGAAATTTATGGCAAATCTGAAACAGAAATATGTCTTGTGTTTGAAAATGTTTTCTCAGATGAAAAGATAGGGGAGAAGAATGGACAGACATTCTTACATAAGGAGATATCAGACTTCAATGACTCAGATAAAAAAACAGAATTTTACTTAGAACTCATAATGCTGTTTATACTCATCAGCTTTCCAAAGAATATCATCAGAGGGTCAGATTCTGATATTGCCAGAAAAGATGAGTTTCTCAGATTTCTATCTGATGTGAATTTTAGGCGCATTACTGCTGTTTATCTTCAGTAAAAAGGAAAATTATAGATCTGATAAAACTACAGGTAACTAAATTTTAAACCCAGAAATTCAGAACAAGTATTTGCACATACTAAAAACTATAGAAAATTATATTTGCTTGATTTATTTATTTTTTATTTTATTTTTTTGAAAATGTCCATATCAGAAGGCCAAGGCCTGGGACATCTTCACATTAGGACAAATTGATTTGAATATTTGTGTTTTCAGATCTAACTGATGGACTGAAATTTAGTGCTGTAGTGATAAAAGATTTGGAAGAAGAAAGATAAAGTCTGAAAAAGGAAAATATTTTTTTTTTTCTTGAGTAAGGAATGTCGATGTATTGCTCTTTAAAGCAAAAGAATGAGAACAAATATGCTTTTTTTTAGACAACAATAATGTACTCAGGAGATGTTCACTGTGAAAATCAGAGTCCTTCTACAGTTATTGTATCCAAGAATTTATGTAACAATACAAGAGTAGTTGCAAGAAACTATTTTTACAGCTATTGAAATAGCTGGATTTTTAGTGTGGCATGAACTTTTAGAACTGAAGAAAAAAACTACCTCTGTAAGCTTCAAATATTTCACAAAACAGTACCATCTGCCATTTCAGTCACCATTAAGCATCTTTCCTTCTTAAAAAGATGGTAATAGAGTCAGATAAGGAACTTGAGAAGGGTTAAACACACTTCTGTTTGTAGTTAAAGAACTGAAGTTTCTTTTATATGCATTTAATGTCTGGAATATTTCCCTTACATAAATATACTTTAAAGTCTCAATTTTGGAACAAGGATTACATATATCATTGAACATGAGAAACATATTCTGATTACTTTCAACTGAGTGTGAGGCATAGTTAAAAACATAAAATATTTAAACTATTGTCACAGAAGCAACAAAATATTTTTACCATGTCAAGCAATATTCAGGGAGAACATGAGGGCCTATTATACCCTAGTCCCATTATGTCTGCTGTAAAGTGTCCTTGGTCCACCCCCTCTCCCATGTTAGGCTTTCAAACTGTTTGCTCCTTCTTAGCCTTAAATAGCAGAACAAGATTTGTCCTGTCTGCATTGCAGAGAAAGACTCACAGAACTCATTCTCTCAATGACAGCACATTGTCTCATCCCCTATTCTGAAAGGAATTCTTTTTAATTATTATTTATTTATTTACCCATCTATCTATTTATTTATTTATTTAAGAATCCCCTCACATTACGTTTTATATTAATGAAAATTCAAATTTTGTACAAACTAATTTATATCCTTATTATTAATGAATTAGCCTTGTCATTATTCATTGAGCTTTTCCAGCATTTCAGCAGGAATTGACATTTTGAAAAGGAAGAAATTACATCAAGTTTAATGGCATTATTAAATTAATATATAGGTGGAAATTTACCTATATAACTCTTTCTGACAGAAATATCACTCTTTGTTTCTTTTATTTCTTATTTTCTTGTTCTTCTAAGCGTCTGCTGAAAACGTTGAATGACATTTGTGTAATAAGTGATAGAAACTATGTTTGTGATGCGCGTAAAGTGCTTGGTACACATTATTTAGTAATGACATCAATTAATACATTCTCAAATGTTATTTGTTGTTATAATTGTTCAGCTACTTGTTAAATATCGAAGTTTTATTTTTCTGCATATCAGATCAGTGAATCTGCTTTATATAATATTGGGAATGCTCAGTAGGATTCCTCCAGTTTTATTGCATTGATTCCTGTTTTTTTTTTTTTTTCCTTGAGTAATGCAGAAAATATTTAAATCACATGGAAAAATATTTTGCAATTATTTACAATTAGTGAAATATATTGCAAGTGCTATAGCTATTTTTTTCCCTTCAATTTGCGTCTGGTGCTGATTTTTCATTAAACGAAAGGACAAAATCCTAATGAATGCTAATAAAAATAAATACACAAAAGTGTCAAAGCCTGTTTGATTGTCCAACTGAAAGCAAGTATTTTTCTGTGTAATAGAAACAATAGTACTTATTCTTGTTAGCTGATTCAGATAGTTTAGATTCTCTCTAATACAACAGCAATGTTATCCCTCTGCATTTGCTAATAATTAATTACCAGTAAATTACAGCATGATTAATCATAGAATCATAGAATATTACATGTGGGAAGAAACCCACAAGGTTCAAGTCCAACAAGGTTCAAGGTTCAAGTCTAACTCCTGGGTCTGCACAAGACCACTCAAAAATAAGACTGCATGTCTGGGAGCATTGTCCAAATGCTTCTTAAACTCTGCCAGCTTGGTGCTGTGACCACTTCTCTGGGGAGCCTATCCCAGTAACCAACTTGGTGAAGAACCTTTTCCTAACATCCAGACTGAAACACCCTTGTCGCAGCTTCATGCCGTTCCCTCAGGTCCTATTGCTGGTCATCAGAGAGAAGAGCTCAGCACCTGCCCCTCTGCTCCCTGCTCCCCCCTGTGAGGAAGCTGTAGGCTGTGATGAGGTCTTCTCTTAGTCTCCTCTTTTCTGGGCTGAACAATACAAGTGACTTCAGCTGCTCCTGATACATTCTCTAGACCCTTCACCATCTTTGTAGCCCACCTTTGGAAACTCTAATAATTGTATGTCCTTTTCATACTGTGGTGCCCAAAACTGCCCGCAGTACTCGAGACGAGGCCACACCAGTGCAGAGTAGAGCAGGATAATCCCTTCCCTTGACTGGCTAGCAATGCCATGCTTGATGCATCCCAGGATACGGTTGGTCCTTCTGGCTGCCAGGGCAGACTGTTGTGTGGAATCATAGAATGGCTTGTGTTGGAAGGGACCTTAAAGATCATCTAGTTGCAATCCCCTTGCCCTGGGCAGGGATGCCACCCACTAGATCAGGTTGCCCCTCCCCATCCAACCTGGCCTTGAACACTTCCAGGTATGGATGTGTTCCACACACAGCTCCTCTGGGCAAACAGAGTTCCAGTGGGTTCCAGTGCCTCACCACCCTCTTGGTGAAGAACATATTCCTGACATCCAATCTGAACCTCCCCTGTGGCAGCTTCTTGCCATTCCCTCAGGTCTTATCACTGGTCACCAGAGAGAAAACAGCACCTGCCCCTCCATTCCCCATTGTGAGGAAGTTGTAGACCACGATGAGGTCTCCCCTCAGTCTCCTCGTCTGCTGGCTGAACAATCCAAGTGACTTCAGCCACTCCACACGTCTTCCCCTCTAGTCCCCTTACCATCTTTGTTGCTCTCCTTTGGACACTCTCTACCAGCTTTATATCTTTCTTACACCGTGCTGCCCAAAACTGCACACAGTGCTTGAGGTGAGGCTGTACCAGTGCAGAGTAGAGCGGGAGAGTCGCTTCCCTTGATCAGTTAGCAATGCCGTGTTTGATGCACCCCAGGATATTTTTGGCCCTCCTGGCCACCAGGGCACACTGCTGGATCAAGTTTGGCTTGCTGTCAACCAAAACCCCCAGATCCCTTTCTGTGGGGCTGCTCTCCAGCATCTTGTCCCCCAGTGTGTATGTATAACCAGGGTTGCACCTTCCCAGGTTCAGAATCTGACACTTACTCTTTTTAAACTTCATATTGTTGGTGATTGCCCATCTCTCTAATTTGTCCAGATCTCTCTGCACCTCCCTCGACGGAGTCAACAGCTCCACACAATTTGGTACCATCCATGAACTTGCTCAAAAAACCTTCAAGTCTTTCATCAAAATCATTTACGAAAATAATGAAGAGGACTGGTCCTAAAATGGAGCCCTGGGGAACCCCACTAGTGACAGGTCGCCAGCCTAATGTAACCCCATTTACAAGAACCTCTAGGCTTGACCCATCAACCAATTGTTCACTCATCTTATGCTTTTATATAACTGTATTCTGGTTATTTTGTCCAGGATGATACTGTGAGAGACAGTATTGAAAGCTTTACTGAAATCTAGAAAGATTCCATCGACTGCCTTCCTTTGGTCAACTAGCTGGGTGATCTTGTCGTAGAAGGATATTAAGTTTGTTAGACATGACCTTCCCGTAGTGAACCCATGTTGGCTCTGACCAATGTCTGTGTTGTCCTTTACGTTTTTTTTTCAACATCCCCATCTCTCTCTCACTTTGTTCATAGGATAGGTTCTCCAGCCCTCTGGTCATCTTCATGGCCCTCCTCTAGTCCCGCTCTAACAGCTCTACATTTTTCTGAGATGTACAATACAATACTGTAAGTTCTTCTGTTCTATCATGTTATTTGCATGCACTGTGACTTTCTGAAGTGTTCCATGTCAGACAGAATCAGTAGGTGAAGAAAATTAGTCACATGATAGCAGCATTTATACCTCCAAATTAGACTGTCAAATGTCTTTTGGATGCTGACAGCTGCCTGTACAAAGGCAATGAAAACAGTCCATTGAGGGATATCAGATAAGAAAATTTCCTGTGTTGAACTCCGAGAAGGAGTTTTCCTAAACCTCTGAACTACTCTTCTCAATATTAGCTACTGTCCGGAATGATTAAGGTCAAATTTCAACTTCTCAATTTAGTTCACTAGATCAAATGTAACTACATTAACATTGTCATAATGAGACCATTGAGATTAAGTTATTTTCTGTATGTTTGGAATAGAAACAGTTTGTCCTATACATCCTTCCAATTTCAGAAAAAACAAATAAACAAGCAAGTAAACAAATCAACAAAAGTAAATATTAGATTTGGTGACGAGAAAGACAGTATGGTACATTAAATGACACAAAATCATGGGTTAAAGGTACGGAAGTCCTAACATCTGAAATAAATATGGATGCACATGAGTAAGGTATAGCTATTCATATGTTCACATAAGTTGCACATCATATGCCTCTTAAAGTGCAGTAGATTTTGAAGGAAGTACTTTCAACAGACTCATGTTCTGCTACATAAGGATTTTGGAAATAGACGGGCATAGGAATTACTGAAGTAATTTCATCTGCCTCAAAGTCATGGACAGCACTGCTGCAGCAACATCTCTTAACATAATAGCTGGTAGAGGACTACCAATGGCATCCACCAAATCAGTATGTTTCTCAGAAGGCACTCAGATAAGAAACTACAAGCTTGCTAGACCTGTGTATCATGACAAAACCACAGTTTAATGTAGGATCTTTGGTTATTTAATAAGAAAATGTCTGCTCATACAATACAGGCAACTTCATGTTCCAGTTATTGTTTGGCTCTGTGTTCTCCATGTTCTCTCCATGTTCTCCACGTTCTGCTCCTGCCATTATGTTCTTCCTTTGCCTGTCATATTTCCTGCCAGCTTTATGCCAATTCCTTTTATACTCATTTCACAGCACTTAGAAATCTTAGAAGGTGCAGAGGGTGGGGAGGTGGGGAGAACAGAAGCTCCTTCTTAAATCAAAACCTTTTGAAATCAAACCAACAGAAGTTAAATTTATTTAATATCATTTTTCCTTAGAAAGGACATTACTATGAGTTTTTAATAGCTCTCATTTGTACCAGAACAAGAAATCGAGTAAGTGTACAGAGATGAAACATATGGAACACATTGGAGAGTTTTTGTCTATAACTTCATAGTTTATATATAGTTTATACTGTTATTCATATAGGTCAAAAGTTTATTTTATTTTATTTATGTATTTATTTATTTATTTTTTAGCAAGCATGGCTTGGGAGATAGGGAGGAAGAAGTCCTCTGAACCAAAAACAAATGAAAACTTAATAGTCACCAAAATAAATCATCAGCCCTCCATCTTTTTTATTGCTTTTGATCACATGTAATGTGCATCCCACCATTGATCAAAATTATTCTGAGATTATGAGAAAACAACTTTCAGTTTACTTTCAAATGTAATTGTGACTATTACACATCCTCAGTATCCTCAGATACTTATATCCCCAGATACATATATCCTCAGTATCCTTAGATACATATAGCAAACACTATAAGGACCAACAGCAAAACAAGACAAAACAAAGAAAACCAAAACCAACAAATTTCTGTGATTGTTCACAATTTACATTAATTTTGGAAATGAACAGGTAAAACATGAGAACTCTGCATTTGGCTGGAAAATTGCAAGTGATATTTCCACTTATTTGACAAAGCCACGTCAAAGTGTAATGGTAGAAAATTAGACTTTCCTTTCAGATCTCCAAGGCAAAGTCTGGCTTGTAAATTAGCATGTTTACCAATGCCATCTTCTAACATGAAGTGTATAGAGAGTATACATACACATATATGTATATATAAATATATATAATGAGAATCGTCGTTTGTTAAAGGAGAGGGTCTTTCAATTGAATAAATAGCTTGGGAAGTCTCAAAACCACTTACACTGAACCTCTAGTTGTATAACTGGATAAAAAGAAGCATTAACTTACAAAAATGGAAAACCCTTGTAATATGGTCTTGTAATCATGGCACAAAGAAGTAGTAGGGAGCCCAGGACAGGAGGGATATGTTATGATGTATCAATCATAAGTCAGGAAGAAAAGCAGCCTAGGTGGTCTGAGCAGACTGGCCTAAAACCCATGCAATAAAACCTGGGAAAGTGCAACAAATTCTCTAAATGCCGTAGTATGAATGATGCCCTAATTCCTATGTTGGATTAGATGCTATAGGCATCACAGGGAAGTTCCGCTACAGCCCCCTACCCTAGCTTACTTTGACGAGTGCCTGCTTTTTATCTTTTCATCCCATTCACACATTTTCTCTCACAAAATGATTACTTGGGCTTTTAGGGTAAAGTGAATTTTATCCTGTAAGAAATAATGTATTGTATTGTATTGATGAAAAGACTCCATTCTGTTCACAGTTGATTTTGTCTCTCCTTTTGTCTCTCTATTGTGTGCATATATATTTAAATTACTCTTTAATTGATGTAGTCCTGGTGTCTTTCATTGAAAGAATGTCTAAAGTTGTGTGAAAGAGAATGGATCCTGAGAGCCTGTGGATGTAAAATGAGGTTCAGGCTGTGCATTTTAAAGCAACCTATTTTCATAAATGAAGAAACTATTAGCTTCTTTGTGAAATTTAACAATGTGTATCTGATCTATAGGATTGTCATTAATTATATTTCAACAAGCAAAAAGGCCATGAATTTGCAGTATGAAATACTTCCCCAGAACTTGCAGTTTCTGAACTATGCAGACAATTTGCTGCTATGTCAAATATATTTGAAATGTAGGCTTATCTGGAACCATTACCTTCTGGCTTCTGAATTCTTTGTCACACTCATTTCGTACTTTAAAGACATATTTTTATTATGTGTGACCTTAACAGTAATTCCAAGGAGAAGGTGCCCCACAATAATAATAATAAAAAAATAATTTATACTAGATGTTAATTTTTAGGACATGAAGATAGAAGTTAGGGACACTTTATGGTATTTGTGAAAGCTATTGATTGTGACCAACTTAATAGTAGAATAAGGTTAATTTTCTGCCTATCATGTTCTGCATATATTCCATTACCTGTTGCTCTCTTTTCTCAGTGCAAATTTATAAGCCGTAACATTGTGATGAGTTATGGAATCACAAATTTAAGATAAATCTTTTTAGCACATTATATGGAATATCTAATTCTTATAGAAAGTGGGAAATGCTTTCTTTTCATTACAGCATAATCCAGTGTTTATAAGAGAATCATTCTGAGACACTGGCATTACTATATCATTAAGACTTTTCCTGTTTTGTCTATGTAGGAAATTTTGCCTTACAGAAAGAAATTCCATTTTCCTAACAATAATTTTAACATTTTCTCTCCAGAGCAATAGCAAAGGTGAAGGTAAATCTGTGCTTTCTTTAAATAGGTGTAGTCTTTGCTTTAAACTATTGCCTCAATAAAGGCATTTGCCCATCCTTAAAAGAAAACAAAAAGAAACCTCAGACCTGCACAAAGACCTGTTATTAATATTTTGCTGTAAAATTGCAATATAAATACCATGGATTTCAGAAATCTGTACTTGGTCAAGCAATATTTGGTATTTTCATGAAAGATTGAGATAATGACACTAAGAATAGAAGTATAAGTTATGCAGATAATGCAAAACTAAGAGGTTTTCCAAACACTTGAGAAGACAGAATGATTTTCATAAATCAGAGAAACAGTCTGAAACAGAGACTATTACATACTATAAAGACAAAGTACATAATCACACTCATGTTGGAAACATCAAACATATAAAATGAGAAGTATCTGTCAGTCATTAACACTAAAGTTGAAAGATTTTTTAAAAAGAATCACAAGTTGGTGATGCTTTTGTAGAAAGTGAAATGTAATTCTGGGCTACTTTTAACAACACTGCCATATAGCACACACAAATTTATTACTCAGTCCTACCATGTGATACTGTAATCACAGTGGGAACAGGGTACTTTTTTTCCACCAGAACACTAAAAGAAGCATTAAGACAAACTAGACAGAAGACAAAGCGCAGTAATAGGAATGATAAAACTTTTATAAAAGTGACCTAGCCATGCAAATTGTAAGAACAAGGTTTTCTTAGTGTAGAAGAAAGAAGACTGAAAGAAAGAATTTCAAATTTGTCTGTCATGCGGATAAGGAAACACCAGGACAATGTGACAACGCTAAGCTCAATTTATGTGTGAACTATAACTCCATTACAGAATACTGTTTTTTGTCAATGGCCTCCTATAATTTCTTGTTTATAGCTATGGATTTTTGTAATGGTTACTTCACATTATGTTTGCGCATAAACTCGTTGCATTTATTTCCTCTCTGAGCACAAATTTAATGTCCGTAATAAAGACCAATAAAATTCAAATGAAAAATTCCATACGTATTACCAAGCATCTAATTACTGTAATATTTAGTCAGTTGCTCACTCATGCTCATTTTGTTAATCTCACCATTTATTGTGTCAATGGCATCTAGGGAAGAAGACTAAAATACAGAAAAAAATTAAAAAAATCTGAGAATATTAGCAGAAGCTTCACAAGTATATCTGTTTATGACTGTGCTAAAGATCCTAGTTCACCAATAAAAATAACAAAAACTTCTGAGTGGTATTTGAACAGATTTTCATTATAAAAAATCAAACTATTTGTGCCACTTATGCCATGTTTTACAGATTGGTGTTCAATGCATCTCATGATTTGTTTCAAACATGTTATCATTCATTCTCTATCACCTAATCTTTTACTAGTTATACCTGAAATAATCCCTGTCCTTTTTAATAATAATAAAAAAAAGAACTTAAAAATGTTCCAGAAAGATTTATTACATCTGTTTCTTTAGAATGATTCTTGGGTTGTTTTTTTGTTTTTTTATTTTTTTTTCAGCTACATTATATAATGTATATTGCTTTTTTTTTTTTTTTTGTGGTAACATTGAATTTCATTAAGATTGTATAGGAAAGAGAAGCTGGTACAGTATAATATTTCTTTCACTTCTCTCTTCATCACAACCCTTTCCTCTCTAATGGCAACACAGCTTCATTCATTAAATATTCAGCCAGCCACCAGTTAGTTACTTTAATCGTGGTGGTTTTGTTCATGATGACATGGACATGATTATGACCTATTTAGCTCTTAAGTTAATTAAGTTTTCCATGTCAAAAATTATTTAATCACCCTGGATAACAACCTGTATATCACCAATTTCTAAACTTGTGAACTTAATCTTAACTCATAAACACAGAATTATTGAACAAATTTTGAAAAATGTATCAAATTTCGATATAACTTTCCTCACACATATGGGCTTTTGAACCTGTCAGTTCAAGAAGTTTCTTCCCCATGTCTTAATTTAAGGGAATAGCTGTTGAAGAAGCCTTGGGTTTTTCCCACTATAACACTACAGTTAGGTCAAAGCTGTTTATTTCTCTGATGACTATAATGAGCATGAAATAGTGGAGCTCAAGACTCTGAGGTGAGTGAGTGAAAGCAAGTAGCTGAGTATTGTCCCTGGACTTCAGGAGTGCAGATTTTGTCCTATTTGGGTATAGCTGGCATCCCATGCAGCTCTGCATGGCTAAGCTTCCCAGGAGAACTGACAGCATACCCTGAAGATCAGCATATGGTTGTGCAGACAGTACTGACAGTGCTGCTTAAGTCAGGAGCTGTGATGATACTTCCATTATGCAAACTGGGAGTGTTTCTGAAGTGAGTTGATTCAGTGATGAAAATAAAATAAACCTTTGGAATAGTAGAGGAAGTAGAATATAAAATTACAGCAGTGTACTGTTCTCTTTTTCTGGGTTTCAATGTGAAGGCCTTGAGCGCTTCTTCTCCCTCCAAGGGGTGTAGCTGCTGGGCCTTGGGGCCAGCTTAGCAGCAGCATGGCAATTTCCTGCCCATGGGGACTGATTTTGACTGAGGGACACATGCGTGGCCCCTGCTAGGCCAACAGCCCTTTCATGATGCAGCCTGTCCTGTGCTCAGCCACAGCACACCACCTGGGCCCACAGCCCGGCCTAGCCATCCTGGGGCTGTGTCTGACCCTCATATCCCTCACCGGGCGTGATCCAGGCTCCCACTCATGGACCAGCATCCCAGTCCAACTTGGCCCATCACTGTCCCCAGGGAGGTGCCTAAAGCCTGGACTTGGGATGGTGCAATGGGCCCTTGTTGCCAGACCCTGCCCTGCTGCCCTGGGGCAGCCACCACAGCATCAAGCTCCCAGCCCAAGGGAGACCCCAGACCACAGCATGTGTGGAGAAGGTATTAATTACCACAGTTCTCATGAGAATAACAGATACAGAAAGCGGCATAACTGACCAAGAGCACTATAAGTAAAGCTAAACTCATCTATTTTCTGGTGTGTTAGTTAGGAAACGTGGTTATTACACGTGATGTGCTTGTCAGAGATTTAAATTTGAGATCTGCTCTTGGATGTCCATTCTTTTCTTTCTTCAAGGACTCCAATGACATTGCATGGCAGCAGGCTGCTTCTTTGTCCTAACAATTCCTTATTGTCTATTGTCTCCCTCTTAGTCTGTATTAATTTGGATGTGAGACAATGGGTTGATTGAGGAATCTCTGGTGATAGAAAGTATATAAATTACTACCCTCTGTACCCTTTAGCTATTTTTTTTTGTCTTTTTGTCTTGTGAAAGGGGATAATATAGGATTCTGTTAAATTCTGTAGTCTGAAGTGAAGAAACTACTATAGGAGGATACAATCATTAAGATAGGTTTTTGGAAACAACTGCACTATAATTTGTTTTTGATATCAAAGTGGGTTCCTGGGAATCAGTCCAGAAAAATAATTATCTTGGGCAAAACAGAGATTCTGAAGTCCTTCAAGGAGTTTAGGAGGAGGAGATTTTATTTATTTATTTATTTATTTTATTTTTTTATTTATTTATTTTATTTATTTATTTTTTTTTTTAATATTTCAGTTCAAGAATAGCTAGCGTGCTAAATATTCCTGAAGATGCAGGCTATCATCTGTAAAATCTCTAACCCTATCAGCAAATAAAGATGGCTCACAACATACATGCATGTTTAGATTATACGTAAGGAAGAAATTCTTAACTATGAGGGTAGTGAGACACTGAAACAAGTTGCCCAGAGAAATTATTGATGTCCCATTCCTGGAAGTGTTCAAGGTCAGGCTGGATGGTGATTTGGACAACCTGGTCTAGTGTAAAGTGTGCTTGCTCAAGGCAGCTAGGTTGGAACTAGATGATCTTTCAGGTCTCTTTCAACCCAAGCCATTTTATGATTCCAATCATTCTATGACTCTGTGCTTTGACAGGAATAAACTAAATAAAATTCCTCTAACTAATAGTTGGTTTAGATGTTTCTTTAGCCTAACTGAGTGAATTTCATTTAATTTTCAAGGACTTTTAACTGCTGTCCCAGATGAGAATTCAAAAAACAGCTGCTATTGTGGAAGAGCCTGGAATGAAATGAGACATATTTCAGTTTATCAGGAAAGCAATACAAGTGGGGTATTTAAATATACAGCCTTATAGCCCTACTGAAACTAATTGGCTATAATGTTTCTTAGCTGTATTTGAAATTAAACAAATTGGTAAATTAGAGCTGCAAAGAGCTGTACCCCAGAGATCTAAACTGCAGTACTAGCTCCCCATTCTTCATCCATTAGGTTAATGGCTTACTTGCCTCACTCATTTCTGCTGTTTGTGTTTATCTGTCTGTTCCTGTCAGAAACTGGAGAGAATATATGTTGCTATTTGCCAGCAAAATTAGACACTGTTCTGCATCCAAGCTGCAACAGTCAGTTGAATTTGACATGGAAGCAGCAATGATGCATGCTGGATGCTGGGTTTGTGACAAGAAATAGGTGTAAAATAAGATTCAAGATTAAAGACGCAGAATTGGGAATGCTCTACAGTTTCACTGCAATGGTTTAGGTTTTCTTTTGCCATACATTTTAAAAATGGGTTTAAAATGAGTGATCTTATTTCCTCTGTTTCATTTCAGAACCATAACTTGTTGATAGTGAGACGTGTTACCTAAAGAATTCCAGTCATTCTGGTTATAGATTTTAGGTCAAAAAAGTTCTGAAGAATAACATGATTAACTTCTAATAGGCATGTGAACTGTTGCCCTTACTGAAAGAGTCCGATTTAATTGTACAACTTTAATGACTTCTACTGCTAATATTAAAAAGGGAGGGTTATCCTTAAGTGTAAGTAATCTCACGTCTGAAATGTCTGCCATAGATTTTTATGTCTTAAACCTAACAGGCAATACTTTCTGTCAAAATGACAACCGTTAAGTTTCCTGGTTACAGCAAAATTGTTATGAAAGACTATTAAGAACAGTCCTGCACTGATAGGGGCAAAAGTGCATGTTCTAATTTTCACCCATAGATAAATGATTTTGTAATGCTTTTATATGTTAAGGTTTCATCATTAACATTTCATTTTAGAGAATTCAGAGAATTTGGCTGCAGTATAAAACTATGTTTTCACCTTTCGTTGTTTTTATCTGGATTTCATATATCCTATGTATAAACCTTTTAAAGGTTTTTTTTTATTTTATTTTTTCTTTCCTAAAGGCAAAATCCTAGTAAATAATCTTGGTTTTATTTCCTTGTAGTCTCAGCTGTAATGTGTAGTCTTCTTTGGACTCTGTTAGTCTAAGTTTCTTGGTCATCTTCTGCATCTTCTGGTGAGCCGAGGCTTAGGGAAACTCAGATCTTCCTACTTTAATAACCTACTAAACTGAACACTATAGGATGGGAAAGTTCGGAAAAAGAAAGATCAAGTTGTCAAAAAAATAAAAAGTAAAATTAAAAGAACTGTAAGAACTGACTTGGAGTATTCACAGTGAAACTGTCAATTTATGTAGGAAAGCAGTAAAGCAAATCAATTCACTTAACAGACATACCAAATAACACTACAACAGGTTTTTATAAGGATGGTAATTGGCCAATATGCAGACATTTCTTAAATTCTGCTGATCAAAGACAATCTATCAAATAAGAAAGTCAGAGGTAAGAGGACAAAGCATTATTCTTATCACTCATGCAAATAATGATCAGCAGCTGAAACAGCAGCACAAGCAAATTAGTGATCAATAACTGTAACTAACTCCTCAGTTGCATGGACTTACTGTAGAACACAGCGTCATTGTTAGAAATCTACTAATGCTACGGGAGTTATGCTAAAGATAGTAGAATCCAGAACACACTGTATTATCCTGCATTGATGGAGGTAGGAATATCTATACCAATATCCTTCTGTAGGCAAATAATTTATCTGTGATCTGATGCATTACCATTTCATCACTAACTGAAGCAGAAAGTGAATTTAACTATTATTTTCAGTGAGAAGTCACAGTCTTTTAAAAAATGTCATAGGATTTTTCTAAGGCTGTGTGCCTTCTAAATTTGAATCTTATAAAAAGTATTTTTGTAGCAATGCCTACTAAACAAAAGGATTTTTTATGCATATAATAAACATAAACTTAAGACATTTCCATGCAGTATATTGTAA
The DNA here is from genome assembly GCF_964034855.1 of Anser brachyrhynchus. NCBI lineage: Eukaryota > Metazoa > Chordata > Aves > Anseriformes > Anatidae > Anser > Anser brachyrhynchus. Next base: position 59,225,577 of record NC_137698.1, on the reverse strand, counting down.
GTATGTCATATGTAATGCACAGGTTGGTGTAATCTGGAACTCTTTTTAAACATATACTAATGTTCATGAAGATGAGTTTAATTCTATAATTTGATACTCAAAATATTAAATGGAGAGCTACCACTTTGATTTTTTTCCTGAATACTTTGACTTATAGGTTAATTTAAGTAGCCAACATACAATCTGAATTCACTGCATATTAAAATATCAATTGAAACCTTTAATAGACTTCTGTCACAACTAAACCATGATACAATGAAGTTTAGAAGCAAATAGCTTCATGGATACTGGGTTGGATTAAAGATTTTGTCTTAGAACTAGGGTTACATCTTGACCAATAAAACCAATTCAGTTTGGATTGAGAACAGGCAACATATTTACCTAGGATCAAGGTTGCAATTACATTTAGAGAAACAAGATGCTGTAGTACAAGGTTTAAATGTGAAACCAGTGCAAGCCTGTGCCTTAATGTCATTATTTAGATCTGAAGAAATCCCTGTCAAAAAGTTGAACGAATGTGAAGCAAGGAATACATGATGAAAACGATTTTATCAAGTATGTTATCTACACTCTTTAGCTGTTAAAAAATATCTGTGACTAACAGGATTTTTAATGTGAAACAGTATGTTCCTGAGATTGTTTAGGCATTTTCAGACTTAAAACTGCAACGGTTACAGCTAAAACTTACACCTCTAAGATTCCCTGCATCTTATACACTGCCAATCCTGGAGCCTCAGACTTTGCATATTTCTGCCAGTAGGAGACAGAAGAGAGTTTGATATTTATGGGGAAATATTAGGTGTGAGTTTTAAGGATATCTAGGAATGGAAAAAATTGTGTTAAGGCTATTGCAATGGGTAGTCATGTCAAAATAATTAACAAGGCAAATCATCATCTATGAAACTTGGCAGCTTTCAGGCCACTGACATATATTCTTGGCACATCATGTTTGCATATTCTCCTTCTGTTTGTTAAGAAATTGGTGTCTAAATAATATGGCATCTTGTCAGCAGATAAAGTTGGAGTGAGTTAAAATGAAAGTGAGAACTAAAGAATATGTTTATTAAGTTAAAAATGAGCTTAAAACTGATTGGAAATCACACAAGACACTCAAAATTGATTGTTCAATCAGTGAGCAGAAAATGGCAAGATCAAAATTTTATGACTGGCAATTTTATAGGTAACCATTTGCTCCTAGTTCAGAAAAACAGTAAAGACAAAACTTCTTATACTTGCTGATGTATAAGAACATCACATCAGGAAACACTGAAATGAGTTAAATTCAACAGGATTTTTGAACCAAACTGCCTTGACATCTAAGTGAGTTTAAATCAAAATACGTTATCATCAATGAGCTAAAATTGGGTCATACAAACAGAATGCAAACACTGAAGCAAACTGATGAAACTTGGCAAGTTTCATCGATACAGACATTCTCTGCTAAGATCTATGCTAAATTTGACAATAGCTCTGTATTGTTGGATTTCTATTGTGAAAAGACAATCATAGTCTATGAGCAGTCATATGAATGATGGTAATCCATTCTGACCACAGTGGAAGTACAAAATGGTTGGCATAAATTTTGATAAATATCTAATAGAAAATTAGTGTACTTTCACTAGCAGATGATTTGAAGAGTACAGGACAGAATTTAAGTATTCTAGAAAAGTGCAAAAATTGTATGTATGCATGCTCCTAACAGGAATCAGAATTTTTATCCAGGTGTTACTCAAGTATGTTCCTTAGGCTTTTCTCACATTAGATACGACTATATGGGTGAAATTCCATATCTACTATCTCAATTTCTTGACTGCCTACTGAATTGAAATAGAATCAATGAAATCATGAATTGCTGAGGTCGTCTTTTTCTGAGTGAAGAGGTAGGAGATACAACTAATAGAGGTTGAAACATGAGCAAAATTAATGACTCTTTTCAGTGTCTCATTCACTTGTGTATATGCCCAATAACGTAGAGATTCTCTGCACAATGAAAGAGACAATTTAAGGTCCCCTAAATCAGTTTAGAAACTGGTTTAAGCCAAGTCAGAATCAAATCCCAGCTGTGACAATGGAGTATGATAACTACCTAAAGAAGAACACAATAATTTATACAAAATGATGCTTTATTGTGCTACATGCAGCTTGTAATTCTATTTCAGGTCTTGTAAATTTCTGTCTATACAGTCTATATTTCTCAGTTTGGGTAGGCTATAGAAATCTCCTAGGCTTCCTCTCCACATCCATTTGTAATTGATTCTGGCTTTAGTATGGTATATATGTACAAAAAAGTTCTGTTAAAAATAGAAATCTATGCTTCTGATAGGCCAGATTCAGCACTGATGCTAAATCTGATTTGATCTACTCTCATGATAAAAGGCAGAATAATTTCCAAGTTGCTAGTAGTGTACTTGCTTCCTGAAAACAGAACAACAAAAAAGAAACCATGCACATTGAGCAATCCACTTCTGTATACTTTCCACCAATTACAGCTCTGGGTTGTAGCTAAAACTGAACTAATGTAGCAAACATCTCAATATCTACAATTAGTAGCTACAATTATGAGTACAATCTTACAAAGCTCTGCACGTATGTGTGTTCCTCATCTTTGGCAGATTAGACACCAGAGGTAGTTTTAAAGAACCAGCACAATGGATTTTGCTGCAAATTCTGTATTACGGCTTTAAGATACGGAAACTTGCTGAAACACTTCAGTGGAATATGGCTTAGAATTACTATAAAAGCTGCAGTGCCTGCCAAGAACTAATTAAAAAGAAGCTATCTTGGATAAACTGGATTTAAAAAACTTGTAGACATGGCATTCAAGTTAATTATCTCATCTACTTGTGATTTTAAAGGTACAGTAGTAGCTTATGTAGAATATAATATTTCCAAAATTTTGATACCTGGAGAACGCATAGTGTATCAAGATGGGTCAATATGAGAGCCACTGTGTCGAATGTACTTTCAATGGGGGAACTCATAGAAAATTTATCTAGATTTAGTACATCCCACTACTAGGCAACTATTAGGACAACAGCTATGAAGTTCAACAAGTCTAAGTGCAAGGTCCTGCAGGCAGGACCTTGGGGGCAATTCCAAACATCAATACAGACTGGATGAAAAGTACAGACTGTTAAGGACTTGGGGTACTGATGGATATAAAAATGAACATGATCTGGTAATGTGCACTTGCAGTCCAGAAAGCCAGTCATATTGAATGCAACAAAAGAAGCTTAGCCAGCAGGTTGATTTTCCCCCTCTACTCTGCTGTTGTGAGACCCCAACTGGAGTGCTGCCTTCAGGTCTGGGGACCCCAACATAAAAAATACACAGACATGTTAGAGTGGGTCCAGAGAAGGGCCACAAACATGATCAGGGAACTGGGACACCTATGAAGACAGGCTGAAAGAATTGCGTTTCTTTAGAGAAGAGAAGTCTCCAGGGACACTGTATCGCAGCCTTCCAGTACTTAAAGAAGGCCTACAGGAAAGATGGAGGGGGACTCATTGACAGGGGTGTAGTGGTAGGACAAAAGGTTTTAAACTAAAAGTTAGTGGATTTAGATTAAATATAAGGAAGAAATTCTTTACTATGAGGGTGGTAAGGCACTGGAACAGGTTGCCCAGAGAATATGGATGCCCCATCCCTGTATGTGTTCAAGGCCAGGTTGGATTGGACTTTCTGCAAACTGACCTAGTGGCTGACATCCCTGCCCATGGCAGGGGGTTTGGACTAGATGATTTTTACGGACGTATGTGGCAATGGTAGCAGGGGGACTGCAGGGGTGGCCTCTGTGAGAAAATCCCTGAATCTGCCCCATGTTAGGTAAGAGCCAGCTCCAGCTGGCTGAAAAAGGGACCTACCAATGGCCAGAGCTGAACCAATAAACAACATTGGTTGCACCTCTGTGAGAGCATATTTAAGCAAGGGAAAAAATAACTGCTGTGCAAGAGCGGCTGGGAGAGCAAGGAGTAAGAAACAGCCCTGCAGACCCGAAGGTCAGTGCAGAAGGAGGGCAGGAAGAGAAGGAAGTCAGTGCAGAAGGAGGGCCCCCGGACAGGCCCAGGCCGGAGCTGCAGCCCATGGACAGGAGCTCACACAGGAGCAGGGGGTCTAGGGGTGCTGCCACCTGTGGGGGACCCATGTTGGAGCACTTTGCTCCTGACCGATGGACCCCATGGTATGGACACATGTTGGGAGTAGTTCTTGAAGAACTGCTGCCTGTGGGAAACCCACACAGGATCAGTTTGGGAAGGACGGCATCCCGTGGGAGGGACCCCACGTGGAGCAGGGGAAGAGAGTGACTGTGAAGGAGCGGCAGAGACAAAGCATCAGGGACTAACTGCAGCCCTTATTCCCTGTTCTCCTGCGCTTCTTGGGGGGACAAGTTTGAGGGGGCGGAGGTGTTTTTAGTTTGCTTTTAGTTTCTCCCTGTTCTAGATTGTTAGTAATAGGCAATAAATTATTTTAATCTCCCTATGCTGAGTCTGTTGTGCCCGTGATGAGAATTGGTGAGTGATCTAACTGCCCTTATCTCAACCTTTGAACCCTTTTCATGGTATTTTCTCCCCCTTTCCCTTTGAGGAGGGTGAGTGGGAGAACAGTAGGGGTGGAGTTAACTGCCCAGCAGGGTAAACCAGCACTGTTCAACCCAAATCATTCTATGATTCTGTTATTCATGCTACCTCCGTATTCAGCATTGTGTATGAATTGTCCCCCTTTCTGCACCATGGAATATATATATAAATGGAAAATATCAGAGTGGTCATGGGGCGATATAGAATACACTGAACAAGAGGCTTATATCTAAAGCCAGTTTCGGATATGGTGACTTGTCTACAACCCATAAGGAGAAAATCAGTATATATCTCTTTCTCTGCCCTGTGTGGGGGCATAGTGTGGTATGTACAAAATTTTGCTCTGGTTCCCAAAAGAGTTCTTGGAAATAGTCTCCTTGATTTTATTTATTATTCATTTGTTCGTTGAATTACAATTTTACAGCACTGTTTTTTTCTTTAACACTATCCTGTATAGTGATTTTCTAAAGAACAAGATTGGCAGAAGAAAAGTTCAAAGTACTCAGAGGAAGACTGTCTTCCTGGCTACAACTAGGAAGTATGGATATCCAAAATGTGAGGAAATTTTGCTGTTTCAGCCTGCAGGTCTGCTTCTTTAGTGGAGCACTACCTGATAATGTAGATATAGTCTCAGTTTCCTAAACTCCTATTTCTCTGTGTGATTCATTTTCCCCTTGATAGCACAAATGGAGAGGAGAAAGGAGTATGTGACTGTAGTGCCATTTTCCAGTTACTGAACTCCTTAGCAGAAATCAGTAGCAGAACGAGAATCCTCAAGGAGCCACGAAAAACAGATGTGTCTTTGAACTCCAGCCTACACAGTGTGTATTGCCAAATCAATGTATAGATATTGTACTTACTCACTTAATCTTAAAGCTTTTTAACAAATTGCAGAGATCATTTTATCCTTCTAAAAGTCATTTCTTATTAATTTCAGTCAGTTTTGAATTATATCATAGGAGAAACAGAAATATCTACCTGTCCTTCTTTGTATCATAAAACCTCAGCCACTTTAAAAACATATTAAAACTCCGTTCCACTTGTGCAATGCATGCATTATTTCAATTTTTGAAGCAAACCATTCCTGCATTTTGAAAGTAAATGTTTCTTTCGGCATACTTTGAGCAGACAAGATAATTATTATTATTTTTTTCTCTCAGATCTTTGTGAATTTTGCATAATGCTACTGAAGTCAAACAAGGTAAAATTATGCTGAGGTCAGAATCAAAGTATAATGGTCAGATATATCTGCAAAGAACAAAGCCAATATGAGAGTTGTGTGAACTTTTACACTTGCCTCAAGATATTTTTGATCATCCCATTGTCTTCCTCCAAACTATGAATGTGTACAACAACCACAGGAACGGGCACACAAGAGATAGCCAAATGATTATTAACGAAACAAATATGAAAGCAAACAGGTAAATACACACATGCACACACACTGGTACAAAAACATGATTGTCCATCTTTGTGTTTTAATCTGGTTTTAAAAGGAGTTTGAGCCCTTAAAAGAGATTACAAGCATGTTTCTTTTCCTTCTGCATGGTGACATTTTATTATAGGCATACTGCAGTAGAATATGCAGCCTTTTCAGAAAAGGCTGAACATTGTCAGCCAGAGATACAAAACATAAAATTTGCTTTGACATCAGATAATGAGCTTCTGGCAAAATTGTGTCTTCTCCTTGAGGCTGTCTTTGCAAATCATTCACCTCAAAAAGAGCAATGTGCAGTATATCTAGATTCTGACCAGATTTTATGGATTAATAAAACAATTTTATTTGTGTTGTGTTCTGTTTCCTGTCTGTAGCTAAGTGACTGAGAATTAAATTGTACTGTCATGGATCACATTGGAAGTTTTATTCTTCATGGGGAACAGAGTTTGTTCCTACATATGCAAGTGGTTTTATTTAATCTTTGGATTAATACTCTGAGACAATTAATACATTTTTGAAAGAATGGGAAAATAACTCCACCTTATATCTGCATTTATAACTATCAAATGTGGATCTAGGACAAATGATTTGTCAAAGTATGAACAAAAATAATTACTAACTGCAATGCTCATCTGGCTCAGATAAGATGTCATGCCCAAAAGCTTAGTACTGAAAGAAAAGAGGAAAGAAACAAATCTGGAGGAGACATGATACTTCCCAGGTTTTCCTATTTGTGCTGAGCATGTGTGTGAGCATAATGTCCTTCACCCTCACCCTTGATAAGTATAGAATACTCCTGTATAGCCAACATTTTTATTGTGCACTTGCAGTAACTGTGCCTTTTTTCCCTACCAAAAGATTGTTGGTAGGTTTCTTCTGAGGAAAATATCTTAACCAATAACAATAACTGTGATCTAAATGAGACCTGCAGTTCTGGCATTTTTTTCTTTAGTGGATTGAACAAAAATATAAGAATGAGTTCTAGTAGTCAGGCATTGGAATGGGTTGCCCAGGGAGGTGGTGGCGTCACCGTCCCTGGAGGTGTTCAAGGAAAGGTTGGACCTGATGTTTAGGGACATGGTTTAGTCAGTGACATTTGTAGTAGGGTGATGGTTGGACCAGATGATCTTGAAGTTCTCTTCCAACCTTAATGATTCTGTGATTCTATGATTCTAAGTGCCACTGGAACAAATAATATTTTCATATGAAGTTATGAAGACCTCAAAAACTGCAAGAACTTAAAGGAAAGGTGCACCTTGCTTGTGTTTATAACACCAAATTCCGTCACAGGTGTCTGAATGTTCTGCTGCCAGTATATTTTATGTATGTATCCATCTGTCTATCTATATCAAAACAAGATGTGCTTCCACATCTTGGACAGAATACATGATATTACCACAGTGTTTTTTTGTATGTTTGTTTGTTTGTTTAAGTTTTAAGACTCAGAATCAAACCACCTCCAGAGGAAGCCATACATTTTGGTAGTGAAATTTTGGTCCCCATTACTTGAGACCAAAGTAGTATTTATTTTAATATTAAGTCTAATGATTGTAGTGAACATAAAAAACATTTTTTCCCCCCTCAGGCACAAAGTTTTAAAAATATACAAAGTGACATAAATGTGTGCAGTGACTTTTTAAAAATATGTAGTGTCTTGTTAAGTATACACAGGTGCTGAGCAAAGCATTGTCAAACCCCTGAGGCTTCTATTCCATAATTAGTATTAATGTTTGATTATCTTTTACACAGAGTTCCTACTGTAGTTAGGGAATGGGTTTAGGATATAAAACATCTTTTTCTTTAATCAAATACTTTGGCAAGGTCATTAGAATAAACTATCAAAAGTGTCTTAGGAATATAAAAGCTTAGGTCATACTATAGAGTAGTGTTTATGTGATATAAAATGCAGCACTCCCATGTGGGAAGTAGGTATAAGATTGATCAAAATGCTTGTGAAAGCACACTGAGTTACTGTTAATATCCATATGTGCATTGTTGTTTTTTTCTTTTTTTTTTTTTTGCTTCTGGTCCTATGCACTTGTCATGTTAAAATCAAAGCCATAGTTTTCGGTCGCATAGGTATGGAGGTTTTTCCCTAACTCTCAATAACTTTAACTGAGTCTCACTTAATCTTTTTCAGGGTTTAGGGTTTCCTTTCAAAGCAGAAGCTCAGAAACTGTCATCCTTTCTTCAGCAGGCCAGTTTACACAATCAGGATTTCAACTGAGAGTGCATGATAGAACCCTTGGTAAGCGTTTGGAACTTTTTCCAACTCTTTGCTTTTTAGTACTGAGTATGAGATGTCCTTACTGCTTTTTGGAAGCCACATCTGAAATACTCCAAAGTTTGAGCACATTGGATTTTCCTATCTGTTTCTTTGTCAAACGCTTACACTATGCCACTGAACCTGAGTATTACCTTTGACCCTAATGTATTATTATAGTGCTGTAGTCAACAAATGGTGATGTTGTGAAGCCTCATGCTAGCAGAGAGAGACACCAGTAGGTTTAAACTCTTTTGAATACGGATGTCTTTTCACCAACTAGAGACATACAATTGAGACCTTTTTTAAATAGAAGTTTTCTCAGAGGTCACTGATATTTATATTTTAAGTGGAAACTCGGAGCAATATTAAAGTGTTCAGACTCTCAGAGCTGTATGAGTGGTTTTAGTGTTCCTGCTGTGCATGACAAAAATGCTGACAGGGAACCCTCAGGCCACCTGCTAGGCATAGTAGCATTCACTATGTGCCACATTAAGGGCTGAATGGCAAGGTTGACACTGAGTTGCTCAATAAAATAGATCTTTCACATCCTGCAAGAAATGAAACCCTAGTGTTTCAGGACAAGCATCTATAACCGTCCAAGAGAGCACTGCAATATTTGTATTTTTAAAATGGGATTTCAGTCTTCTATCTCCTTCAGCCTCCAGCTAGCAATAACAGTAAGGAGTACTGACGAGTGAAATCCAAGAATTCAAACAGTATTGAGGTATTTGTTTGTTTTACTCCATATTTATAGTCACGTTACATGCCATAGATACAACATTTTGACATTACCTAAGCTTTGCATTTGAATGAAGTAGTAGCTGCTTGTTGCATTACAAGATTTCTATTACAAAGAACTGTTGCTTCATATTAGAAAAAGTCTGCAAACCTTATTTGATTTTAATTTATTTTAAATTGGAAAAAAAGAATGAACAAGAATTAAAAGAAAAAGAAAGGAAGAAAGGAGGGAAGGTGGGAAGGAAGGAGGGAAGGAAGGACGGAAGGAAGGAGGGACGGAAGGAAGGAAGGAAAGAAAAAGAAGGAAGGAAGGAAGGAAAGAGAAAGAAAGAAAGAAAGAAGAAAAGAAGGAAAAGAAAAGAAAAAAGAAAAGAAAAGAAAAAAGAAAAGAATAAGAAAAAAGAAAAGAGAAGAAAAGAGAAGAAAAGAGAAGAAAAGAGAAGAAAAGAGAAGAAAAGAGAAGAGAAGAAAAGAAAAGAAAAGAAAAGAAAAGAAAAGAAAAGAAAAGAAAAGAAAAGAAAAGAAAAGAAAAGAAAAGAAAAGAAAAGAAAAGAAAAGAAAAGAGGAAAGCAAAAGGGAAAGCAAAGCGAAAGGAAAGCGAAAGAAAAGGAAAGAAAAGGAAAGAAAAGGAAAGAAAAGGAAAGAAAAGAAAAGAAAAAAGAAAAAAAGAAAAGAAAAGAAAAGAAAAGAAAAGAAAAGAAAAGAAAAGAAAAGAAAAGAAAAGAAAAGAAAAGAAAAGAAAAGAAAAGAAAAGAAAAGAAAAGAAAAGAAAAGAAAAGAAAAGAAAAGAAAAGAAAAGAAAAGAAAAGAAAAGAAAAAAGAAAAGAAAGGAAGAAAAGAAAGAAAAGAAAGAAAAAGGAAATCTCATCCTGTACTTAGGCTGCTCATCCTGACCACCAGGTCATTATTCTTTTGCCCTTGCAGAGAGCATTAGAATAGCAGCACAGCAGAAGTATATTTTCAGGAAGATCAGGCTGCAGACTGTGTTAAGAGTTGACTTTCCTATTGGAGTTAATAGTGAGTAATTCAGAATCTAGCCAGACTTGCACTAAGTAATTGTGCAATAATTGCCTGAGGTGACTTGGAAATTAAACATATATTCACATTTTAAATAAAAGGCACAGCATTGAAGAAGTTTCCAGGGTGGAATGTGGCTGCACTACATAGAAGTTCCCTAGGCCTCAACCTTAGATGTTAATCACACAAGGGGAATTTCGTGCGCGTACCCTAAGAGGAACAGCATGGAGTGTGGAGCAGGGCGAAGATGCTGTCGCCAGGCTCTGTGATCAGATGGGAACTTGTGCACACCAAAACTGATAAGATGCACTTTTGCTACTCTGAGCCAACGGCCTGACATTTTTTTGGAAAAAATGCTGTACTTTGGTGAACTTTGCTCATTATAATATCATTAAAATACCAAAACACACCTCCATCCCAAAGGCTACCCACCTCCATGTGCGACCATCCCTCACTGAACATGAGCTCTGAATTTCTCAGAGCCTATACCTTTAAACAGAAGCAAGAAAATTTTGCACCGATTGTAACCAAGATATGCACGACTAGAGTCACCCAAGCTCCCCCTAAAAGATAGAAAATAATATAAATTGGCTTAAGAGGGAGAGGTTATCATGGAAGATACCATTGTGAAGGATACATTCTGACTTCTGGGATAAGTTGACGGGCTGAGCCTCTCTTCCGCCCCATTGGGACGCCTTTGGGTAAGATTTGGACACTTGGTTATACCTAGTGCCTCCCTGGGAAAGTTGGAAATCTCTGTAGAGATTTTAACACATTTATAGCCAGTCTGTGTTACTCATGCTTTTGATATTTGTATGTGCTTTGCAGACAGTGAATTCATCACTGGCAATCCAAAGAACCTGTGTACCTGTTGCTTTAGTAAATTGCACTACATATTAAATCTAGCCGTGGTAGTTCTCATTGAACGCGACCAAACTCTTTAAGTGTGGCTGTGGTTGCTCATGGAGTGCGTCTAGATTGAGTGTGTATAAAGTTATTTGTGCATCTGTAATCATGATAGTTCAGTACCCTCAACACGACTGGACTTATAACGACAAATTGGGCATCACTCCTAATTACTTTAACCTTTAACACCACAGTAATATGTGCAGATCAATGGTGTAATGCTGTTGTAAACATTGTCGTAATGTCAGCCACTGAGTGCAATTTGTAATATTTCCTTTGAAAACTTGCTACTATCTAAAGCCGTTCAAATGAAAAGCAAATTGCATGTGAGAAACAACTGCTTGGTGGCCCTACTGCAATTGGAAGATGATATATATGGTGGTATATATATATATGGTGGGATGACAGGAAGAAAGGCAGCTGTGGAAAAAAAGCTTCAAATCTTTAAGGCTTCTTTTTCAGGGATAGCATTTGGCTAAACACTTCCCCCCCCCCCCCCCCCCCCCCCCCAATCATATTGTAATTTAACAAATTGACAGAAGAATATGAATCATTTTGATATTGTATATCTTTGTTTTCCATTTAACCCAATCAATTCCCTGTGTTACAGAACATCAAATCTGAAAGAAAATTTTCAGCTGTGAAAGATGATACACCGCATAGTGATGTCCATAGATGGACAATTAGAAAATGAAACTATGGTGAAGGATAAAAAATATATGTACACACAGAACCCACTTTGCTGAAGCAGGAACCTTTAACATTACTTGTCAACATTATCCTTCCCTTTGGAAGATAGCTTAGGCACATCAAGCATGTACATTTTCACGGAAGCAAAGCATTTTCAATAGATAAAAGACAAAAAATGATAATGAAAAATGTTCTGTTTCTTCTAATATATTCTAAATCAAACACTATAGTACGATATGTTTTAGGTTAATTAGTTTAATCCATTTTTAATTAAGCTGATGTTTCCATGCCAACAAATGGTTTTTAAATTGTGGAAATCTTGGTGATTTAGAGTGTGAATAAAAAATTAATTGCCTAAAACATTATTTTGTTGTAATTCTTTTAGCTAATATGTGAAGTGTCACATTTGTAGCACAAGTTCAGCTAATGGCCACAGTTCCAGTTTAGTGAGGGAATCATTTAGCTAAACCATGCTCATACGTCAATATTGTACCACAACAACAACTTCTCTAAAATTCCATCTTTAAATAGGCATGTGCTGGAAATGAGATATTCACTACTAACAGGTACTGCACATAGGTCCAGACAACTTAGACCTCTTATATATATATATATATATATATATATGCTGTATATATATATTTATATATATATGGATTGTTTACTACTATTTACTACTATTTACTATTTACTACTATTGTTTACTACTAGATAGTTTAGTAAGTTAGGATCAAATGTTGCATCAGTGGTTTTAGGCATAACTGTAGTGTGGAAGAGAAGGTGGTCTTGGTGGAAAATAAAGAAACCTTAAATAGATTTTGGGGATTTTCTTTCATTCTGAGTAACTCGGTTGTAAAATGTGTCACATGAACTGTGCAAATAGGATATAACTGGTATGACCAATGTGGAATACATTTATAAGTATAAAGGTAGTTTATCAGTTGAAATAAGGAACTCTGTGATTTCTTTGGGGAAAATACTTCCAGGCAGGTAAACTGGATGCCACAGCAACTCTCCATCATGCTGACAAGCAATATGTCTTACTTCCTTTCCCTTTCCTCCAACCCCCTCCCCATCTCTCCTTCCACTTTCTACTTTCTACTACTTTCTTTCTACTTTCTTTCCACTTTCCACTTTCCACTTTCCACTTCCCTCCCCTCCCCTCCCCTCCCCCCCCCTCCCCTCCCCTTCCCTCCCCTTCCCTTCCCCTGAAATGAGTCTGTCTCTCTCTCTCTTTTTTTTTTCCTTTTGTGTTTATATTCACTGCTTATATTACTTATTTTTCCTACTAAAACATAATGCTGATATTTTTTATCTGACTTCTGAGCACTGTGAAAACGCTGTTACTTTTGGAAACTATCCACAAGAAAAGAAGTTTCAGATAATGCAATTGACATTAAGCAGTTATTAAAGGAAATACATAAAACAGCCTTGACACAGAGCTAGAGCCAGAGGCTGCGTTCTGCCAGGCCTGTGTCTCAGATCTCTAGGCTCTTTCATCCCCCCATTTTTCTCCTCCTGATCCCTTAAGTCTTGAAATATATCCCAAGATGGCACAGTTCAGAAGTCCAGGGGAGAATGCATCATGAATAGACTAAATCCTCTTCAAATATTTGAGAACTGTGGGTAAAAAATCTTTAAAGCTGACGATGGCACAGAATCCAGGTTTCTTACTTCTTGGTTCAGTGGTCTGATCTCTGATCCAATACATAAAAAGACAATGGAACAACCACCAACAGTATGAAGAGAAAAAGAGACACCCTTCTCCATTTACAAAAGGGAGAGGTTATGTATCCAACCTGAGAAGAGGATGTAATCCAAGTCTGACAATGACCTCTTCTTACAGCTTAGAATTGGGCTTATAGACCCTGAAAGTGTTCAAGGTCCATTCTCCTTTATTATTTTCTATTGACCAGTTCAAGATGGAATCTGTTGTAAATCTCTACTGTGCTGCTTAAAACTTCCATGTAATATGTTGGGGCCTTCAGGATACAGGATGCTTTATGTGGTTTCTGACACCATCATGTCAACACCTTTGTGGATCTGCCTCTGGAATATAAAATTGCTTAATACCAGTACCGTTTTTCTGTTTTCTGAATTTATTTATTAAAGAATCTTAAATTATTTATCTTAAATTATTTATCATATCAAATCTTTAAGTTATAGAGACTCATGCCAGTATTGGCCTTGTTTTTTTGTTTGTTTGTTTAGTTGGTTTGTTTGGGTCAGATTTTAATGATCACTTCTCTTGTTGCTTATGTCAGATTGTTTCTGGTTGCTGCAATTAAGGAGATTATAGTTACTGTTTTTAAAGTCTAACTTCTCTAGAAAATCTGATTAAAACGAGTATGACACTGAATGTTTCTCTTTTGCCACTGATTTAAAAGATACAGAGATAATTACAATAGATTGCTAAAACTCAACTGTTTAATAACAGAATATTGCTGTTTATAGGGTGTGCCACAATTTGTCTTCATTTTTCACATCAGACTTCCCATCAAACTACATTTTACCAAGAGCATTTAAAAATAGTATCTTTAAAAACAAATTAAAGAAATATGTAATTCAAAATACTGACCCTTTCTATCAAGTAAACTCAAACTGCGAAATAATTAAAGGCTCCCAGAATATTCTGTGGGATGACAACTAATCCATATTGTTGTCCTGGCAACCAGAATGAATGCAAACTTATTTTTATACCAGAAATTGAAAACATTACTGTCAGTTAGTAAAATTAATTATTTTTATTTACTCATTCTCTTGAAAACTTGGAATTTTCCAAACATAACTGCTAATTATTAGATTTGCACAAAAATTTAGAATCAGGGCAAATAGTAAATAGGAGTTCTGTATATTTATAACAAGACCTGAAATTGTAAGCAACTTATTTTCCTTTAGAAAAAATATTCAGAGCAACAATTTTTGCTAGCTAGGAAAACTATCATAGCAAGAGCAGAAGCTCAAATCTTGAACATGTGCTGCAGGAAACTGGCCTTAAGACAATAAATTTGTGTTATTTATTTATTTATTTATTTTTGAAATTTATTAAACTACTGGAAAAAAATATAGTTGAGCAGATGACAACAGGTGAAAAATCTGTGAAGATGAATATTAGAATAAATGATTTCTAAAGTAATACTTGCAGTTCTAAATAGTAACTTCTGGCAGCTGATCTGTATGGTAGGGAAATGCTAAACAGAGTTCTGTTTCAGTGACACTTTCCCAGGGAAAAAAAATCATAATATTTTGTGAAAAGAAAATACTCCCAATATTTTTCTTGCAGAAAAACTAGTTTGCATTCAGACAACTTTTCTTCCATTCATGCTATACAAATTGCTAGTGATGAAATTGGTTTAAACTGAATTGGATAATTCTCAAATAATTTTGTGTACTCTACTAGGCGAGATACACAGCATTATTCTACAGTGAAGTCACAAACAGCCCTTGAAAGTTTAGGTTGAAGACAGTGTCAGTGAAGAAGTCACGAATGAAGTCTTATTGAGATACTGACGTCTGAAAGAATGATGTTGTAATCTTCTAAAGTGGTGATGTTGTGGTGAATTCCAGCATTCCTGTGATTAATTCTTCAAAGC
This sequence comes from Anser brachyrhynchus, assembly GCF_964034855.1. Lineage (NCBI taxonomy): Eukaryota > Metazoa > Chordata > Aves > Anseriformes > Anatidae > Anser > Anser brachyrhynchus. The sequence goes on along the minus strand of NC_137698.1, from coordinate 59,210,352 downwards.
AAGGATCATCAATAGTTTTTTTCCCTTTTGATTATTTGATTACTTGCAAGACAGTAAATCCCATATTGCTACTACATACCTTTTGCTAGTACATACAATGTAAGCACCTGGGTACAAAAGCATCCATGCACAGAAATGTGTTTGAACAAAAGTATACGTTTTCTGAGGGTAGAATAGTGCAGGCTTTAAAGGCTCAGTGGTCCCATCTCTCTTTGCCTTCTATACCAGGAAACATGAAATTCCAACTTTTAAAGTCTGTTTTTGCTTCAAGAATGGTATTATAATGTCATAGGTGTTCCTTTTTTTTTTTTTTTTTTTTTCTGTGAGAAATTTCCAGCGGTGCAGAATACAAAAAGTACTACATGCTTATCTCTCACAAACTAGACATACTGTTCAATAGTCTACCTCGTCTTGACCTATGTAGACTTGTCAGACATCTTTCTTGCTGTTAACATTTTTATAGGATAATGGATTTTCACTAATACAGATGAAATTCAGACTATACTGACATAAAGTTAAAGTGATTTGATCCAGTCTTTTTAAATCACAGCACTAGTGACATATAAGAATCTCTCCTGTTTCCACATATGCACAGTAAAGGGACAGAGGTACCAGACAGACTTAAGTTTCTGTACTGGCTCTCAGTTGGTTTGGCTCTGTAATTGAGGCAATAAGCAATTAATTCTAATTATTGTCATGAAAATAAGCTAGCATGACATTGATTGGGTATGGATAGGGAGTTAGTGGGATATATCAGAATGTACAATCATTAAGTAGTGACTTTTCATAGTAAATCTACTCTTTATCATGTGAATTCTGGTAGAAGAATCCACTGGTCTGTAATGAGACCCATGAGCTATTCCAGGTGTCTTCTGAGTGAGTTGAATGATCAAATAGGGTTTTAATCAGCCTTGGATTTGCTAAAGTTATTTCTCCATGGATGTTAGCCTTAGGTGTTTTGAAAACCAATGTGCTGTGTATATTACAAACAATTATTCTTGTGTTATGATTTTTTTTTCCAGATATTTAGATACTTAGAGAAAGAGTAATCCAATAGTAAGGATTGGGGAAGGAAGATTAATGCAAAGACTTCATTAAGTGGCACTAAGATTGCTAATTTAACCTGCTATTTCGGCTGAGAAATTTAAGATTAGGATTTATTTCTACCTGAAAGAAGCAGAATTTTAAAAATAGCATAAGATCCATTACAATGAAGAAGAAAAATGATAATAGTCTAGTGAAAAGTTTTAATTAATACTGGGCTAACCCTGGGCAACTGGAAATGTCAACTGCAATTGACCATGTCAATCTGAGCCACAGATGTGTGCAGTCTAGTGACCAAAGTGATGATAATATGAAGAAAGCAGAAAGGAAGTACTGTAAAGCACTTCACATCAAGGCATAAGAAACTTAAAAGAAATGGAAAGAAAAGTTGCTGTGTTGATCTGAGACAGCCACTGATACTAGCACTAAACACTAGCTTCTAGCAGTGTTGAACTTAGGGCCTTCAGCAAAATAAGATTGTGAAAGTAATGCATATTTTTCAATGTGTAATTCTAATAGCCTTGTCTTGGCTCCTTTTTGTCTGTTTCTCTATGCATACAATGAAAATACATATTAAATTTTTTTTCCCTTTACTCCTTTTTGTGGAGAAGATTGGTGTCTGAAATTCAACTGTAGCAAGTTCATTTTCTGCAAGTAATACTATCACCTATATACCATTCTTTAGCAGAAAAAATGCTATTGAAAGTTCTCTGCAGGTTTAAGAAACATTTTATTTATGCTGTAACATTACAGTTTCCACCATCTTCAGAGTACAATATAAAGAAGGAAGCTGCTGAAAGCCAAAACGTTATCATATAAACAAGGTGTTTATCTACTATATCTTCTGAATACCATTTGCTTGCTGAAAATGGAGTATGTAGCAAATAAATATTACATAGGAGTATGCTGGATGATAGACTGTTTTCCTTAAATTGTTAAGTTCTTCACAAAGGCATGGTTCTATTGTGTCTCTCTAGGATTGACAAAATTCTTTTGTACATTAAATATCACTTTGAAGCATTCATGTTTGGTCAGAAATGTGTTTCTAACTCCAAGAACACATCAACTGCTTTATGCAAATTAACTAAAAACAAAACCCAAAGCCAGTGATAACAAAATGTAAATGACCGGTTTTAGGCACTATTTAAAGCATTAACTAAAAGTAATTATAAAGCTACTGGAATAATATTGGAGAGATTATTTAGTAAAAGTTTCATAGGTGGGTGCAGAAAAGCAAAGTAGTGTTTTATAATTTGAAGTGAAGATTTTTTTTTCTTTATCTTCTTTTGGAATACTCCTGTGTACAGCTATGTAGTGCTTGAACTTGGATTTGACCTTTAAATTCAGGCCTTTACTGCATTTTTCAGTGACTCACTGAGATTCATGGTACTTGGTCACTTCTCAAAATAATCTTATTTAACATTTTAATAATGCAAAGGCACCTGCTTCTTGTTTCACTGTTATCTTTTGTGATCACAGTGATCTTTTGTGATTTTTTTTTTTTTTTGATTTCACAAGTGATCTTTTGTGTTCCCTTACAAGAATACACAACTTTTAAGAGGAGGTCAGAAGGACTACCTGATAGCTGTAACTATTACAACTGATAACTAAATCTTTTCTTCTTGAATTCCCCTATGGTATCCTGACAGATGATGAACAAGTCTCTGATATGCCTTTTACATCTATGCTTAGTACATATTTGGTGTATATTTACTGGGGTTTATCTAAACAATTTATCCCAACTTTAGCTGCTGTTGTATTGAATACAGACTATGGTCAGCTGTGTATCTCTTTATTACTAAATCACAATTTACTATATTGTACATTATGTTAAAAACTTGTTGAAGCACTTGTTCAACTGGAATAACATTAATAGTATTACAAAATAATGACTAGTTTTAGACTTCTGCTATACCTCACTCTTGCCCCACGAAGGTGGGATGTATGTCCCTCACTTCCCGGACTTGGACATTGCAGGACTTCCACTGCTACTGCACTTGATTTGCACTGTTGCAGTGGGATTACACTAGTCCACCTCTGTGACCATCACCCCCCAGGCCTAGAGATCTGGACAACTACTTTCATTGCTGCTCCTAAAAGTGGTCTTTGTAGATATAGATCCATTTTGCTGGATTAAAAAGTACGTGTATAGGAGGGAGAAGTTTAATGGCTGGGGCTTGCCCCATCTGATTAAATTCTAGTTCTGAAGACTCAGAACTTCTTGAGACAACATAACCAAACGCTTTATACTCTGTTTATTTTTTTATGATTTATATTTTCTGTACTGGGAAGTAACATGACAAAAGAAAAACAACAACAAAAATAACATCATTAAGTAAAAGGAACTTGGATTTTCAAATCCAAAAAGTCTCTGGATTGGACATGCAGTATAATGCCTGAAACAATTACTCACACAAATGCAAGTTAGGTGCCTGAGCCAAATTTTATTTACTGATGTTTCAGAGAATTGAAACTTCTCTCTATTGTAGGCTTAAAGTTACTATTATTATTTTTTTTTCCTATATTATCTTAATGGTAGTTTTGCCTACAGTTTAGGCTCTTCACCACTATGTATGCACAATGTGAAATAACTTTTAGACCTGTATCAAGTACGTTCTCATTCACTGCCAATCCTCTGTATCTTCAAGTCAGTTTAAAATCAATGTTTTAATATTTTTTTCTCATTTTATTTCAAATTGTCTTTTCATGCTACATTAAGTGACCAGATTTTATATTATAGAACATATTACTTTGAACTGTAGATACTATATTAACATATTTAAATGACACCTACTTAATAGTATGGTGATATTTTACACCAAGTACAGTGTATTTATATTCATTAGATTTGGAAGAAGTGTGAATCAGGCAACAATGGAGAATAACTTTATTCCTGTAGTAGATACTGCTTCAGGCAGATGGGATTATTTAATGAGTGACTGGTGAAATAGAGTAACAGAAGATCTTAATACTGTACCTGCAGAACGTTTAAGCAAACTCAGTGTGTAAGGGAAGAAACATTAAAGAAATTTGTTTCCAACATACTGGAAAGGCATGCTTTTTGTGATTTTTCTGTCTTTTTGTCTACATTTGTTTTTTAAATGCTAGAAAGCATAGAAACACACAACTTTACATCTATGCAGCACATTTGGGATGGGAAAACAGAAGGCGATAGTAACTTGGAAAACAACCACTAGTTGGTTTTAGAAATAGCGAAACTCAAAGAAATTGGCTGGGAGCTATGTGAGTAGGAAGACCATTGGTGGCTTATGCTGACAACCTAATTTTAAAATGTATTTTTTAGAAATAGCCCCTCATTTTTTTGGGAGGGCTGGGGGGAGCATTCTTGCTTTTCAGAATCATGACTGGTACATCACTGTGAGTTGGATCATGGAGGTTGAATCATGGAGGTATGAGCAGTTTCATGAATTCATCAGCAGCAGAGGATGCAAACAATATTTTAGAATGTACTGAAAGAAAAAACACATAGGCAGTAGACATAGATTAATAGACATTAAATCACAATTACAGTATACTTTAAAATATGTAGCACGTATTTAACAAAATAAAGGGAATATGGAAAAAAGTGGCATAATAGATTGTATTGTTTCTATAAGCAAAAGTTTGAGTATTTGTTATCTAAGTGATGAAAACGTCTGTGAGATCAGAGTAGTTTTTTCAGTCCTAAGCAAAAATGCCAACAAAGCTTTTAGAATAACTACATACATTTTTGAAGAAATTCTCAGTTCAGAAATTCTCAGCTTGTTGCCCACAAGTCTCTTCTGAATTTAAAAAAACTATTCCTCTGTACTTTCAGTTCTGTCACTGTCTTCTACCACAACAGCTTATTTGGGATTTCAATGAGTAAAACACTTATTTGCTTAATTTTACGTATATAAGCTTTGATACTTATATTCTTACAGTTTTTCTTATGTTTTTATGCTCTCAAATAAATTAAAAAGAAATGTAGCGTGGCTTCAGCTTGCTTTCAGGTTGTGGTTGTATTTTCTGTCTCATTTTAGTCAAGGATGTAGCAAATCTGCCTGTAATGTAGTATTGCCAGCAAACTTTTTAACATGGATGGACCAGGATTTGGTCATATATGAAAAAAGCTGTTTATGATTTTAGAAGCTGATTGAAGCTACTCATATAGAAAGTTTATTTATTTAACTGTTATGACTATTAATAAAGATCAAATTATTTGTCTGTTGTATTAATGTGAGACTAACAGCCATGCAGGCAACATTTGACGTGTTCAGACTGGGTTTGCATTCAGTTCTAGAGGCAAAAGTTTAGACTGATGAACAATGCAAATGAATCACTCTGGGTCTTGGCACTGGAGTATGCAATAATTGTAGCATAATAAGATAATGAAGAGACTGACTTTTATTTTCAATTATTATTATTATTATTATTATTATTATTATTATTATTATTAATAGTGGCTTGGGGACACAAATAGTTGAAAACAGAGAATACCAACTAGCTTCTCCATTTCTTTCTACTCTTCTGCCCTCTCTTTCACAGTCCCTTTCCATTACAGGCCTATTTCAGAATTGCAGTTAATATTTTTGTCATAGTAGAAGTCTTTGAATAAGAAAAATTGTGTATCATCTCCAGATCATTCATCTTCAGCATGCTATACAGAAAGGTGGAAATGAAAAAGAGAAATTCATTTCTGAGATAACAGATTTCATATTTCAGTATTTTGAAACTTTAAATTTTAAATTTCAAAAGCAGAAATTGCATGATGCTCTTTGTTGCACTCCAGAACTATTTCTTATATAGAACAATTGATATTTATTGAAAGTGCTATATAAAAACATTATTACCATTATAATTTAAATATCATAATATTCATACTCTCTTCAGTATACTTTAAAATGGGCCTAGAAGGGTCTATTAAATTGCATTCAAACCCTGTATGGTTTGCAGGTGTCCAGTATAATGAACACTTTAAATGGCTATGCTCTAAGGTTAATTTGTTCTGTAAAATTGCCCAGACCCCTCCAGAGTATTCATTAGTAGAATAAAACAGAGACCTAATCCAGATAGATGCTAAAGGATTATCATTATTGCTGTAAGGATGACTTTGATAAAATTCTAATTGGTATTGCTGCATGGGGACTGAACAAACGAAGCAGATTATGATAAATACTGGGTTTCAGACCTCTCTAACTAAATTCTGAGACTGGGGTAAAATAAAGTGATCAAATTCATCTGAAAACAGATAGCTACCTCAATTTACACTGGAATTTCTTTGAGTGGCATGAAAGATAAAATTATACTGAACTGCAGATAATTACACCAAATGTCAGCACTATACAATTAGAGCTAAAAGACCATTGTAGCACTCATTTTGCTTTTAACAGCATCTTCATTGCAAACAGTCTTTGTCTCATTAGTGCAGGACTGACAGATTTAAACCTGTAGTTATTCAGATTCATCCATAATAATAGCAAATGTGATCATTATATTTTCTTTTTTCTCTGCACTACATAAAAAGAAGATATTTTCAGCTCGACCACTTAAATACAAGACAGAATTTATATTATCTAAATACAATTAAAATAAACCACCTTATTTTGTGTTTAGATCTAACAGATAAAATTCGTGTCCTATGAAACCACAACTCCTATGCTATTAAAACATACTGAGAGTTAAGAAGCTAAGATCCATCAAACAGAAAATTTAATTCTTTGTCATTATGTTTTTTGCCCTTAACTAAAATTATAAATCAGTATGTTTTTATGTGAGTAAATATTAAAGTACTACCCATATTTTATCTACTTTCAACTACACCACCCTTGAAAGAATAATTCCACTCAATACGAGTTATGGTAGCAGAATACAACCTTTATTATTATTATTAGTTTTTGTTTGTTGCACTGCAAAATCGTCTTCTTTTTATGTCATTGTACTGGGTCTGGTAGTGATGGAATTAACTTTCCCTTCAGCAGCCCATACAGTGCTGTGCTCTGCACAGCAGAGCACAGAACAGCTAGAACAGCACTGGTATCACACCAGTGTTGTGTCTATTGCTGAGCAGTTCTGGAACAGCACCAAGACTCTCTCCAACCCCCTCAGAGCCAGCAGGTGGGGGGGGGGGCAAGAGGTAGGGAGGGGACATCACTAGGGCAGCTGACCTAAACCGACCAAAGGGATATGCCATATCGTATGGTGTCACACTCAGCAATAAAAGGTGGGAAAGCAGAAGGAGATGGGGGGGATCTCTTTATGAACATGTCTGTCCTCCCAAACAAACACTATGTGTACTGATTGAGGCCCTGCTTCCTGGGGCATGGCTGAACACTGCTCATGGATGGGAAGTAGATATTTTTTTTCCTCTCTTTCTGTGCTTCTGTGCGGCTTTTTGTTGTTGTTGTTGTTGTTTTGTGTTCCCCTTTAATTAACTTATCCTTATCTCAACCTGTGGTTTTTTTTTTTTTTTTTCTTTGCATCATACTTTCTTCTCCCCCTCTCCTTTTGAGTAGGGAGAGTGAGAGAGTGGTTTTGGTGGACTTCAGGTGCCCAGCAAAATAAAATCACCACAGACATGTCCACCTGTAGAATGCTGTTATTCTGGAAATTTCTGTTTTACAAACAACATGCAAAGTCTTGTGTGAAGCCAGTTTATTACTTTAATTATAAAGTTTGTTTGGAATCACTAATTCCAAAGGTTATAGCTGAGCATAGGCAGAAAAAAAAAAAAGATGCTGTGTAATTCAGAAAGACCAAGAAAATGTGTTTTCACTGTGATCTGTTTCTATAAACAGGCTCTCAGATTTAATTCTTTTGAAAGAAGTGTTTCATAACTTATAGTCATAATTTATAGTACCACTTTAGTGCTGATAGTCATCAGTTCCTTTACACGGTATTGGAAAATCGTAAAAGAAGATAATATGATCTATTCAAGAGTTTTTCCTTATAAGCATTTCCTAATGATGTCGTAAGGTTTTATCACCTACACTATGTTAGCAGCAGGCAGAACTGAGACTACAACCACCTCCACCGAAGACTCCTGTAATATATGTTGATCAGAGACAGTCCTAGTATACATTCTTAATCAAAGATGAAATATTTAGGATTCAGTTATCTATTCCTACTTTTTACTTCATCACACTGCTTTTTAAACATACTTATGCAGCATGAGGGATGTGTTTTCATATGATGTATTGATCAAGAGAGCTTCTGCAATTGCAATTTATCCATGTATGTCACAAGAGTATTTCAAATAGGTTTATAATACCTGTCTGTTCCAGTGTGTACAATCAGAGCATTATGGAACAATTTACAAATAAGATTGAGATACTCTGTATCATCTGTTTTCATATCAAAACCAAGTAATGAACAAAACCTCCACATACTCTATGAATGAAAAAGTTGTTTAGAGAGAGGTGGTATTCTAATTTTGTATGCAGTTGTGTTTTTTTTCTTTTTTCAACTATATCAATTGCTTAAATAAAATAAAATAAATCCCTCCTGCTCACCCACCTCACACCCATTATATCTTTAGACTACCATTATGTGCCTCATTATTACCATTAATTTCTCTAAATCAACTTTTTACAGTGTGTCACAGATCTGTAGTTATCTATGTTTGCAGCATGTGGAGGCCTCATAGACATCCCATTTTCTGCTGTCAGTTTCGGAACAGAGATAATCTGTTTTCCTGCCCCTATCAGCCCTGCTTCAGTGCAGCTTCTTACTCTTGATGCTTGCTTCTCTATCTTCCCTGTTTCCTAAATGGGCTTTCAGTTTTGGAAGTTGTCTCACTCACAGAGAAAACTGGCAGAAAACAACTCCAGCTGTATCACCTACTCTCTTTGTGATTTTGAGTGATGCTGATACGATTTTATGTGCATTCAGTTCAAGGCTGGCCATCTCTGTTCATATTTTGCTGCACATCTATTTCCATCTCCTTGCACATCTCTTCCATCTTGCCTTAGGACTAGGCATGGCAATAGTCTTCCTGCAAAACAGGAGCTACTCAAATATCTCTGTCACAAATCCAATTCTATGTTTTTGTTTAATGACAATAATTCCAGATTGAACTACACGTGTTTTGTATCATGTATGTTGTCTTAGAATATGTACAGGCAGCAATATTGATTCCTTGGAGTTTGGGACATTAATTTGGGTGTTAGAAACATCTACTCAATATCAAAAGTAATTAAAAAGGTAAAAAAAAAGAAAAAAAAAGATTTTAAAACGGTAGCAATCTATGTATTAATAACTTCACTTGATATTGATTCAAGAGAGTATGTACTTGGTAAGTCCCCACTGGGGAACAAAGGACAAGACATTTCTAGCCTTCTTGATTAAACAGGATTTCGTTTAGCTTAGCTGGAAGCTTTTCAGATTATTTCAGGTGATATTTAACTGATTAATTGAAATGGGCCTAAATGCATTAGGAAAAAATAGAAGCAAAACATTGTTACTGGAATACAGGTAAGTGAAGAACAATAATTTGATTTCCTCAGTTGTTTGCATGAGTTCAGTTGGTGATTCAAATTAATTTTTTTTGAACAGTCATGTTATTTTTTTCTGTTGGAACAAATGTTTAGTGAAAGAATGGGATAACAGTGAAGAATGATGAAATATATTTCTTATGCTGACTTTTGTCAGTGGAGGCTGCTATAAAGAGACAGGGAAGGAGAAGGAAATGAAGGACTTTTGATTAAAGCAAAAAGGAGACCTCTGCAATTTTGTAATTTGTTTTCTTTCCTAGAAAAACATTCTTAGGGCCCTATGGGTAAGATATTTTGAATGCTGTGGTTATAGTGCTGTTACCATGGAAGATACATCTCACTACTATTACAGTATTTCAAACTTCTCCACTGTTAAGTGCTATTGATGTCTCTTGTTCTGCATCCTTACAGTGTCATCTATGCTACATTCCTGTACACATTCAGTGGGAAACTGCTAGATCCTCTCTTATCACACAATCAGATTTAAACTAGTGTCTACCTTCCTACTCCCTGTACTCACAAATCATCATAGATATACATTAACTATACCTTTTTAGATCACAAATCTTTTGCAATCTTTTTCCTGTCCCATCCACCTGCCTTCACATTTCTTGCCTTCTCTTGTCTTCTACACTCTGAGATATAACTGAGATAGAGGCTTGAATTGATATAGTAAATACTTCTTTTATCTAATTTAGGTTAAACATAAAAGATATGATCAGATCTCAGTAGCCCCTACCTCTCTTCCCCCACCCTTTTTTTTTGTCTTGACAGCAAGTACTAACCAAAACTGATGTTTTTCAGCTCAGTCTTGTACTTTATAAAGGTCATCTGTCTATGAAGTATCACTTCCATATACAATAAATTTCCAATAATCACACTGAATCACAGAATCACAGAATAGCTTCCAGGGATGGGACATCCACAGCTTCCCTGGGCAACCTGTGCCAGTGCCTCACCACCCTTCTTCACTGAGTTCTTCTCAGTGAAGAACTTTTTTCCAATGTCTAATCTAAATCTACCCTCTTTCAGTTTAAAACCATTACCCTTAGTCCTATTACTACATTCTTTGATGAAGAGTCCCTCCACAGCTTTCCTGTAGGCCCCCTTTAAGTATTGGGTAGAAATATGTATAATGTTCAATGTCAGAGGGTAACGTAATCCCAAAGTTCTCAAATGATCTCAAAGAGATGCTACTCATCTTCCTATTGTCTGAGAGAACATTTATGATTTTATTTATTTCCTGGGTAAAAATAATTTTCAGATTGCTATTAAATCTAAAAATATGCTGTTTTATCAAGAAGCCACCCTTACATGTCCCTTGGCAAATTCTTCATAGTGGTAAAGATCTCCTACATGCACAACATTCTCTTTTCTTGATTCTGCTACCATAAAATGAGTTGTTGTTCACCAATAATATTATCTTCGTATGAAGTTGGAATAGAAAGCATATGTAGGTCAGGGCATGCTTGACACCCATTAGGTGACTGCAGTTGTATTTGCTGCATCATCGTGCTTCATAAGCAAACTTTTCACTCGGTGCATTAATACATTAGATTGTTACAAAAACATTTGTACTAGTTGAGTTACTACTTGATGTTCAAATAATTGGTTCTGACATGGGCAGCACTAAGTGATCTGGGACCTTCCAGACTGAAACATTTCCTTTCTTCTGTCATTTGGTGAGAGTGGATATCAGTCATGGATTTGCTTCTGCTTTTCTTGGAGCTGTCTTTTAGGATTATTCCATGTACTTAGTCTGGGAATGTTTATATGTCTTGTTCTTTCAAGCAAACTGCTAATCTGTCCAATTTTAACGGTTTAAATGTCACAACTTTTAAGATTAAATTGGAAACACCTATGCTAAGAAAAATATACAGCAAGTATTCAAACCAGGGGCAAGTGTGATTTAGAACATGGGAGCCTTCTTAATGTAGGGATTACTCTCTGGCATGGCATAGCAAAAAGAGACTCTGCTGAAATGGAGAGTTGTTGAAAGAGAGGCAGAATGGCTGTTCAGCTGCATTGCAGATCCATTTTCAATTCCATTCCTTGCATAGTTCAAGCACTACAGCAAGAAAATGGAAGAGAGGGACTAATTGAGAACCTAAAGACCCCTTAATACTTTTTGCTCATGAGTGTATCCAGATTGTCCAAATTTAATTTGCAAATCTTATAAAATTCAATATGAAATCTCTGAATCATCAGTCTTCAGAACTTTTATTCATAGACACTGTACATAAAACGGAAATACACAACCAATTATGGGATGTGTGGGTAGATAGTTTGATGTCTATCCACACATAATGAATATGAGAAAAAAAACTCAGTGGGTACCTATGAAGATCTATCTGAATCTTAGGGTTTAGCATATATGGTGGTAACAAGGACACTGCATGCCAGGTTATACACTTCACAGTAGTTGGAAAGTTGGGGAGAGAAGAGGAACAGGAAAAGATTAAACAATACTTCAAACTTTTCAGGACCACTAAGCAACTGAATTTTCAGGTGTATCAGTGAAAGAAGGCAAAGAGGTACCTTGACAAGAAAATCCTTCTAAGGCTGCACGTTCTTGGGTAAATTATTCTTCAGTGGAACACAGAGTTAACAGAGAGTTTCCCAATTATTTCTCATCATGTTTACACATAAAATTTTCCTGTTTCCTCTCCCAGTGCCTAACACTTACTAAGTACAACAAAATCTTATGAAAGAAATTTTAAAAATCACATGACAGCTGTGCCCTTAACACCAGGAGCCATTTAGAATCTACAGTACATGACACAAGTCCTACCGAAATGCAATGGTGAGCCAGACAATTAATTAGCATTCAGCTCAATATAAAATATCTAATATAAAAAGTATTTATGAAACCCCTTGTTGTTATCTTTACATTTATTCATCTGAGAATTATCAGTGCAACACAGATCCTCTTAAACTTGTTTACTAGTAAATGGCTAATGTGTTCAGATGTTAATTACTGTATTATTACTTGAGATTAAACCAAAAAAAAAATATTAGCCACTGACAGTTTTTGATTAGCAATTATGCTTTACTTTATGAAGGCTACTGCAGTGAACCAAGATATGATTCCCCAGTGAAACAGGTTATGAACTAAAGTCAGACTAGAAATCTTAAAGGTAACAGCTGCCTTCAAACAAGTACCAAACTGCATATGAAACCCAGGCATCCAACAAGAATGGAAGGGTCTCTGAAAGGTCAGGTCAAAGTATGCTTGACATCAAACTTAAAGGCTAATTTTCAAAATTTATCATTAACAATGTTAATCTTCCCCCTACCCTCCTTCCCACACATATTAGAAATATTGTTTCAGGTAAATATATTCAGGCAATTTATAAAAAGCATTAGTTTATAAATGGGAGTAAATGGGAAATGTAAAGTTTAATTTGATCTCAGAGTATCTACTTACATTGATTTACATCTCTGTGTATTGTTCTCAGTCTAAGCTTCAGCTTAGTAATATGTGGTATGTGTTACAAATACATAGTGTAATTTGCACTGTATTACACCATTGTGTAATGTGCCATAAAGAAACAAGAATGTACAATTAATGATTTAGTATGTATTTCAACATGATAAGATACATAAAATGATGCACGTTTTTCTTTATTGAAACGAACTATTGCTACTCCTTGCTTTTTCTCCAGTCTTTTGTTTTTTTGGGGGTGTCAGGAGAGATGGTTTTATTTTGCATAATATAAATATCTATTAGGCATATGCAGTCCAAATTAAGAGAGATTAGGGAGAAAATTTGAAGAGTTTATCCCACTTTCTCTGAAAGAACAAAACAATCTTAAAAAGGACAATACTTATTACTGAACAATAACTCATTCAAAAAGAACAATAATTATTAGTTTAATGTGGACAAGTAAATCTGCATCTAATCTTAATAAAATAAGGGTTACAATATTAATCAAAATTCTGATAAATTTCAAAAGACTTCTGCCAACAAAGAATGGTTTCCTTTTCCTTTCCAAATAAGAAATCATATTTACACCAAGGCCAGCAGTACACTCAGCTCTCAATTCACCAAGTCTAGGAAGATTTCTGTACTACCGAAAGGGCAAAAATTTTTAGTCCTCATTTACAATAGAATCACAGGTAGTTTGAAATCAAGGATCTTAATATTATCCAATATTCACACAGTTCCAATATTAAATATGGAAGTACTGTACCATTTCTCTTATTTTTGAAAGCTTTAGGTGTATCTACTAAACAAGAGAGGCTAATTTTATTGCCAAATGTTCTAAACAAGATGCCCATATTTATGTTTCTGTACTTTTACCCTATACCACTATTTGAAATATCATTTGCACTGCTGTCTAAAACAACAATTTCCAAATAATCTCATTGTTCTCGTGCAAGGAGTAACAGAAGAAGATAAAGATTAACCAGTTTTGAGGGCAGGGTTAATTGAAGACAACAGTCATTAGAGGTTTTTTTTTTTTGTTTGTTTGTTTTTTCAAAAATGAAATTAATTGACTGGAAAATAGCTGTAAATCAGTCTTTTTTTACAATCTGACAGGAAATATTAGAATACATAATGGCTAGAAGGGAGAAGTACAATTAAAATAATTGGATAGAGGAGGTAGGCTCCTTGCTTTCACCCAACCCCCCTCATTGTCTAACCTTTTTCACAGATGTGTTTCCTTTGAGTGGAAATTTTTATTCACGTCACTTTAAGGGAATTAAAATTAGACTAGATTATGTGACGGCAAACATACTACTTAAACTCACTCACACTGGAAGAAATGTGAAGTAACTGTGAGGTTGAGATCTCTTTCTCTTGAATTCAGTCAGTGCCTATCTTCCTGACTCTGCTTGAAGTCTTCAGTTTTAGTTCAAGTAGCTAATCTTGCAGTGAATTACATGTTGCCTATAACTTACAGTGCAGGTAAAAACAAAGGATATAATTATCATTCATATTTAAGTTTCTTGGGGACGAAACAATTAACAGCAGTGGCACTTAAAACATCATAATAAGTAAGAAATTAAAAAAGGATAAGTTTTTTTATCATCATACTGATTCTAATAATTTCACATAAGAAATAGAAAAAGTGGGAAATTGTATTATAATAATTTACTACTTGTCTAGTCTAATTCATGGGATATAATAACTTATTGTTTACCTCTTGTTCTTACACAAGTTCTTACACTTAATTTACCTTTTTTCTTTGTTATTTCTTCCCAATACTGAAATCGACATTTAGGAATAAAAACAGCACAAAGATACAACTGTAAAATCTATAAATATACATACATTTATACCATGAGACCGTAAATACAGATGCACTTAAATATTAGTTAAATTATACATAGTTTTTTTGTAAAACTAGCCTTATGCATTTTAGGGGTAAAGAATTATGTGCATAGTGATTGTGTGCATCTTCCACTGAAGCACGTGAAATTCCAGCTCTTAATGTGAGTATGTGACTACATAAATTAGCAATTAGTTTGATCCAGGAAACTGCTGTCTGTATGTTGCATTATTGTTTTTTCCTATCTAAGTGGATTGGCTATGCCTTCATCTATGTTCTTCTTTACTGCATTGAGCATTAACAAGTTAATTTTTTACAAGTTCTTATTATTGTTTATGTATGTTTGAAAAGTCTTACTTCATAAAGTATTATGAAGAGTTACCCTTTAGTTCATAACTTAGGTATTAGTTTCAATTTATTGTTCAGTTGCATTCTTCTTACACAAATAGCACATTAGAATAATGATAATATGAATGATAACATAGTACTGATGCTAATTTATCCTTTTATATTTACTCCATTATTTTATACAGTTTGCCATGCTCATATAATTAAAAAAAATACCAGTTTTATTTTGTAACTTAAAAAGAAATATTCATATAAATCAGGAACTCTTTAATATCTCCAAACTATTAATTAGGACTAAAATTACAGCAAGTTGAGTTCTCAGAGTTTGAAATTTTAAAGAGAAATATGATCTAGACAGATTTTATTATTCAGAGAATCTGAAGGAAAATAATTAAGCTTTGTCCATATTTCTTAGCAAGAGCTTTAATGAGACTCAATCTCTACTTTCCTATAGGCGGCTACTGCACTCAGTGATTTATGGAAATATATTAGTGAATTCAGTAATGAGATTTTCTGCCAGTGAAAAAGGCTGTCCTAATTGATACACTGATACATTTAGAGCCCAAACAAAATATACACTTTCTAATCAGTCTGTTATTGCATTGAAAATTGTTTTATATACTGTTTGCAAACACAATATTGAAGCAAATTCATGTATTGGATAAAACAGTTCAGTGTAAAACTGTATGGGTGCAAATACAGAAACTAAATAGAAAATTATCTGTTAATGGCCCAAAACTAGGGAAATAAGAGCTAGAGGTAAAACTGATTTTAGGAGGGTGCACATTTGATTGAAAATTTTCTCTTTGTTAACATTTCCTATTAAATCAATTGGGAATTTCAGAGAGGGTTTTTACTTTGGCGGTTCTACATAAAATCTGTGGGTGACTCTAGAAGGAGTCAAGTCTCCTCATACAACAAGGATTAAAATGCACAATGACCATGACAAATGGTCTAAAATTAAGATAAAATGCAATAAAAGTACTAAAAAGTACAATATTTCAAGAGAAACAACAACAATAACAAAAAAACACAATTATATGAGTTGGAGAATTAAGTCCTGAGAAGGACAATGTGCCGACAATGAAACAGCAGTTCATACTGTGAGGGTGCCTGCATATATATTTTACCTCTTGGTAAAATGTTCTGGATAACAACAGATGATACAACGGGAATGTAAGTCTACACAGTATATTTGTACTGAGCACCTGAAAGGGTCTGTCCTGAGATGGTGTTTTCCGAAAGTGAAGGATGCTGAAAAGGAAGCTGGAAATAACCACCAGCCAGATACAAGGATACAGTAACAAGAGACTTTGTAAACAAAAAAGGAATCAACAAAGAACTAGTACAGCACAAAAATGTTCAGTAATGTGAAGGGAGAGATGAGGAACAGAGCAGTGAGAACCTGCTTTGGTCCTGCCGGTCTCCCTTAGGCATCATGGCCTCTGCCATGATGGTCAGAGCAGCCTTCTGTGGGATGCTGCAAGGAGCCTGCACCAGCTGCTAGAGTGACAGTCTGGGGAGCAGCAAATGGGACTCACAACCCTGTGGGTACAAATGGTATCATGGGGGACTTTGTCATCAGAACATGTGCATTAGCTGCTTACGAGGAGAGACATAACCACATGTAAAGCTGATGCACTCAAATCTCCAAATATTTGGTAGGGTGTGGACACACTGGTAACCCACACATCCTGTGGCGGTGGGGAGTGTGCACATAAATCTGAGTATGGAGGTTGAGGTGGTTATAAATTTTTGTTGTTAGTTATTGGTCATTTAGATGTTTGTAGATGTGTATTAACATCTCATCTCAAGTTGCTCATATTATGATTTATCTGTTGTATTATTGATACTGGTTCTGAATGCATCACTTGTTAATTTTGTGTTCTTAGTAGGCCAATAAACTACCTAATTCAGGATTTGATTTAAACCATGTTAGCTGAGCAGTTCTCTTCCTGTGAAATACACTCTTTACAGAAAAGCAAAAAACAAACAAAAAACAAAAAACCCCACAAATGTCTGGAGAAAAGCAACCTTATGTAAGACAGCAGGAAGCTACAAGTTTGTTCTGCGAAGCATGGATGATACTTTATCATGGAGTCATAGAATCATAGAATGGCTCGGGTTGGAAGGATCCTTAAAGATCACCAGTTCCAACCCCCCTGCCATTGGCAGGGATGCCACCCACTAGATCAGGTTGCCCAGGGCCTCATCTAACCTGGCCTTGAAAAACACCTCCAGGGATGGGGCATCCACAACCTCTTTACTAGAACACTTTAATTTCAGTTATTACCAAAATGGTATGACAAAAAATAGTTTACACTAATGTGGCAATATGAAAAGAACCTTGGATTTATAAGAAATAAAGAATTTCATTTGTTGAGTCTTGATAAAAGAGGATGGAGAAAAAGTACAGCTGCAAGAAAAATGTAAAATGCTATAAAGGAAAGATCATGTCAATGGCCACTCTGTTAAGGACACCAATCCCTCCCCCCCCCTCCCCCCCCCCCCAAAAGAACAAATGAAAAACCAAAAATAATTCATAAAAAGCCTAAAGTTGACAGTGAAGATTTAGATTGTATATTAGGAAAGCTCCCCAAATATTGCAGCTGTGAAGTATTTGAAGTGGTTGGTTACAGGAAATGTATCTTATTGGACAGTTTCAAGAAAGATTCATTGAAAGCCCATACAGGTTTCTATACTTCTTCCAAGTAAAAGTGAAGTTTTGTAGTATTACAAAATACTACAAAAAGAAAAAAAACAAAAACAAACCTACAGCTGAAGGATCCCATAGCTGCAACAATACTCATGGAATGAGTTTCTGGAAATAAACACAGTAATTTCAGTGTTTTTTGGTTAACCCTATGACAAAGCTCTGACTTCCTGTCTTTCCAGTGCTGCCAGTAAAGCTGGCATAACACACTCTGGCCTCCAATGTAGCATTTTATACCATTTTACTTCAGCTGTTTCCTCTTTCGCATTTTACTCTTTAGACAAGATAGCAGGTGCTGTTACCATGGAATGAATACTGGTAAGGATACAACACATTCAAGGCAATCACTTTGGACCTGGTGTCATTTGTTTATTTTTGCATGCTTACTATGATTATACCCTGCCCTTATTTGCATTGGATTAGTGGATTTTCACCGTCTCTTTAACAGAAGGGAACATATGGCACTGCGCTTTGAAAGTATGCTACAAAACATAAGGAATGTTGGATTGACATTGTTACACCCCTAGGCTTTGTTGATAAAAACAAATACTTATACAGTATGACATTCTTTCTGCAAATTGGTACCCCTACTCAATGTATCATTCATGAGAAAAAGGATCAGATAGTATAGACTTGGTAAATGGGTAGAAACAGAAATAAACAAGCAGAGAGTAGAATGTAATTCTGTATTACAGAATACAGGGCCTGAATGTAATTGCTAGAAATAGACAATAAACTTTTCACTGTGTTTTGAAGTCATCAGGACTGAGACTTCTCAGGCTTGCTCTGTATGCACTTTTCTTGACCTTCCTGTAACTTCTTAAAATTTGATTTCTAACTGACAAGGTGTCTGTGTCTAATCTGTTTTACTTTTGTTTCTCTTTGTATAGTACAACCATAGTTTTATATAGATAAAGAGCCATTATTCTGTGTGGAATGATGTATTTATGACTAATGTAATGATGTAGTACAGAGAGATACAGACCTAGTATGATAATGGAGGCCTTGAGAAGCAGAGAGGCACAAGATGAGGCACAGAGGAGCACAAATGTAGGAAGATGAGGGAAGTGGCATAGGCTGGTGGATCCCATGGCTATAAACCACTGACTTACAGTCAGTTAAAGAAAAGGAGACTTGGAGCTGGAAAAACCTAGTTTAGGAGTAAGAAATTGTCCTGGTTTCGGCTAGGATAGAGTTAATTTTCCTCCTAGTAGCTGGTCTGGTGCTGTGTTTTGGGTTTAGGATGAGAAGAGTGTTGATACCACACTGATGTTTTAATTGTTGCAGAGCAGTGCTCACACTAAGCCAAGGACTTTTCAGCTTCTCATTCTGTCCTGCCAGCGGGCAGGCTGGGGGTGCAGCAGCAGCTGGAAGGGGACAGACCCAGGACAGCTGACCCAAACTGGCCAAAGGGGTATTCCATACCATCTGACATCATGCTAAACAATTAATATGGGGGGGCATCGGTCAGCAGGTGGTGAGCAATTGTATTGTGCATCACTAGTTTGTACACATTATTATTAGTAGTACTATTATTAATATTATTTTCCTTTCTTTTCTGTCCTAATAGACTGTCTTTATCTCAACCCATAGGTTTTCATTTCTTTCTAATTCTCTCCCCCCATCCCACAGAGGGAGGGGGGAGGGTGAGCGAACGTCTGTGTGGTGCTTAGCTGCCAGCCAGGTTAAACCATAAAAACAACATATTAACTTTGTACAATTAGGTGTCTTTTACTGCTGCTGGGAGTTGAACATCTCTTCTGACATATTGTTACACAATTATCAGGAGGAAGAGATGGTATGACAGTACCAGATCTGGTGGCTCATCTGTCTTACTCTGTAGAGATTCTTGAGATTTCAGGCATTAAGCAGATTCAGTAGCCTTTCATTTTCTTTCTTTTGGAAGCTGACACATATTTCTTCTATTTCTCCTTATTATGTGCTTTTTTTTTGGTGACCATTTCGTAAGATAGTTGGACAATTTCATATGGTAATACTAATGTTGTTCCTCAAACTGAATACAAATTGTGTGGCAGCTTCTGGCACCCCACGTTTTACTGACACTTTTGTTTGTCTTCAGCTGTTTTTAAAACATTTGTACATTTCCATTGCAGCTAACACAATTTATCACATTACAGATATGCTTGATCTCAAATGTCTGTTAAATAGAATATCAGCAGCTGTCTATCAGTGATTCTTTAGTGCTCTTCCTGCAAGATAATGACACTAAATAGCTTACTACTTCACCCTGCAGCCTTTCATTATCTGTTTATTATTTTGACACTGATTTCTACTAGCCCATATACCATGCAGGCTATATGTCTAACCTCAGACTTCTTGGAGTACTATTTGAAGTCATGTTGAGTAATCTACAGCTTATTCTCACACATTACTATATTAAGTCTATCATGTCCTGCAAAAACAATTTTGACTTGCAGGCAGCACCTTTTTTGCTGTCACATTTTTCTTAGGAACCTACAGAAAGTGAATAAAAATTAGCAATCTGAAATTTTGCTGCAATTGTACAAGACGTTGTACTGTTCTGCTATTCAGTCACATTTCAAACTGGTATGACTATATCCTGCAATTTAAAAAAAAAAATGACTCTTTATGTGCCTCCAGGGTTCAAAAGAAATGGTGTCCCAAAAGTCGCTTAATTATTTTTGGTTTTAAAAAATAGAAGACTGCGGGGACAAATGAGGGGAAAGGACAATTCAGTGGAACAGGTTAATTCCAATAGTGATAAGAAAAGCAGTTCCTTCTTGTTTCATAACTACAGTTTTGTCATGGCTTTCAACTGAGGCCATTATTTTTGGAGTACAATCGCAGAGTTGGATAGAATCAAAGCATAATGGTTTTCTGCATCTTCAGCTATTTATTCTTCTATGTAGCTGGCACCAATGACATCATGGTAGTAGACATAATTCCTTGTGTTCCAATACTGATGATTATATATTCCTTATTATTATAGCAGTGCTGTCAACTTTGTCATGATCAGTGATTAAACTACTAGAAGCTGTGCTTGTGCATCTTGTGACTGACAGGCGGTCAGTGACCTTCCTTTAGGAAGGAACAGTGAAGAAAAAAAATAGTTTCACTGTCTTTTAGCAATGAGCTGTAAGTACTGTTCAGCAAAAAACTGAAATAATCTCTCAACTTTTACTATCATTAGTAAAAGGATGAATAGTATGAGAACGCTAAAAGCAAACTAGCTAATATAGACCAAATTATGTTTAAACGGGCTTTTCTCAAACTGTGAAGAACAATAATTTCAAAGCTGTATTACAAAGTATTTGCTCATGGAAAAATGAAACTATTTGATCTTTGACACCACCTTGAAAGAAGGCACCTTCGTTTCAAAGACAGGCACCACCTTGAAAGAAGGCACCTTCGTTTCAAAGACAATAGGGAGAATTCCTTCAAGTGTGAATTGAGTGAACTGGAAAAAAATGACAACAGGAAAGAAAATTGTTCAGCTGCTCCTGTGAATACAGAAGTGTTAAAATAATCTCTTTGTATGAACCACCAAATTATGAATATTAGAAAAGATCAGAAAGTCACCAGAGACTATTAACTACCTTGCAGCAGCAAAGAAGAAATACCTATGGAGGATGAAAAGTTACATTCAAGAATGCTGATTTAATAGCTTTAGGAGGTAATACCGTTACACAATATTTTCAAGACATGGCCAAAACCATACAGTTTTCAGTTTCCCTTAAAATAGTCCCTGTTTTACCTTGCAACTGAATGAGACTATGTATGTTCTACTGTCAATAATTTTCCTTTTTTTTTTGGTTTGTTGCCCTTTTCCTTCTTGAACATGGGCAAAGATATGCGTATATGACGTGGATAATAGTTTTATAAAGGAAGTGATATGGACTGGGGCCAGTGCATCAGAATTAGCATCAAAAGTGCATGTTTAGTGCTGGTCTTGCTGAATTCAAAAAATGGTCACTAACATTTCCTAAGTGCTTCCTAAATTCACTAAGAAAAATCATTGGCAATGAGAAAATTCCAGGCTACATAAAAAGACTCTTGAAAGCTGCAATAATAAGGGATTGCTGTATCAAAACTAGATCTATTTACAAATTTCTGAAATGATATGGATTGTGAACAATATGGTTTGCTTCTCATTCTGATATAAGGTAGTTATAAGGTAGGTTTTTTTTTTTTTTTTTTTTTTCCTGAACATTCATTTGAACTAAATAACCATAGAAAAAGGTTTGGTTTTGACCCTGCTTGAGCAGGGGGGTCGGACTAGATGATCTCTGGAGGTCCCTTTCAACCTCAGCCATTCTGTGATTCTGTGAAATGAAACACTGTTTAACAGGTTTGTTTAAAACTCTGGTGTTTTCTTGTGACTTAATGATCTTGATTTAGTGGAGCATGACAAAAGTATAAAGTCTTATAATATAGCTGCTGAAAAATAGTACTTTTTCCAGAAGTTTAATTTCCAGGTTTGCAAAATAAAAGAAAACTGTTTTGACACATTTAAAACCTATGACACATTGTGTCTGAAAAACGTTCATAGAATACCTGATTTGGAAGTGACCCACAAGGATTATCAAGTCCAGCTCCTGTGTTGGCACTCAATAGTGACAGAAAAAGCTAAACAAATTATTTCACTTTCAATATCCTAACAAGTGAAAGGATAACTGGAAGTGAAACCCATTTACAAAAATATTGGAATTTTGGTTATGATTTGGCAGCCAAGAAAAATGTTCAAGGGTATTGTGATAGGTAATAGAACTGGAATTTATTCAGGAATTTCATGCTTTATTATGATAAAAATAAAGAAAGGCAATCTTGGCGTGTGAGCTGTTAAGACAAGTGTAGCCTTCATGTCAATATCACTGTATAGTCATAGGAGTTCCCTGTTTCAGCCTTGCTACTAATGGGAATGAAATATTGATGTAGCCTGGAGGGATCCTGTTAGAAATGGACATTGATCCTTTTGAACCATTACTCACTTTGAATTTCAACCCTCTCATTAGAACTGATAGTTATAACTGTAGACATGCAGAATTACACCTTTTATTGCCCTATCACATATTTAGTCAATATGCCTAAACTTTTTTGATCCATATGAAGCCCTTTTTTGGCCATATATATGAAAAATAGCTTGCTGACATTTAGACATTCTGTTCTCTCTGTTGTCTCTGTGGGCATAGAACATACTCTAAAATATCTGAGGTTTGCTATCTGTTTTTTCTCTGTCTTTTCAAGACTAAATTAAGTTGTTCTTTTTTTTTTTTCTTTTTTTTTTTTTTTTCCTTTGTGGGAAATTTTCAAAGCTTCTAAACATTTTTGTTACCATACTCTGGATTTCTGTTGTCTACATCTTTCTTATAGTTCAGTGGCCAAAAGAACAGAATTCCAAGTGAAACCTCACCAGTGCCAAGTAGAGCGGAATAATTACCATCTGTGTCTTACATTTTACACCTCTGTAAAATCCTACTAAAATGACTTTTGCCCCGAGTCACCCATACAGGTGACTCACATGCTAATAGTAATTTTCCACAGTATGTAGAATATTTTTCAGTCCTGTTGCCAAGCAAAATATTTCCTCTTTTCTATTTGTGCATATGATTTTTCTCCTGAAATGTGCTAATATTTTTGCTTTTATCATTATTTTGCTTCAGTTTATTGATTTCTTAACGTTATGAAGAACATTCCAAATTCAATTTATTTTGCATAATGTAAGAGAAAGATAGAGATAAAGACAGGCCATTAAATAGATGCTTTTTAATTGGATAGAACCTTCTTAAAAGTCACATTAAAATTATTAAAGGAAATATTACACACTTACACTGTAAAAACAACAAGATTGATGTTAAGCACTGTGTATCACTAACCTTCTGCAAGGATTCCTGTGGAAATCCCTCACAATTTATAAGCACAATCACAGTCCCTTTGGTTTACACTTGCTGAGTGCACTCAAAGCATAACCTCTTTTGTTAATCCCTGCTTCACAAGCTCTTTGAGGATTTGCAAATTCTTGTAAAATTGTACAATCCATTGAATTTCTTCCATCTTTTGACAATATACTGTGCTGGCAGTCACTGTGAACACAACCTTTCTTGCTGTTCTTACTTAACTATGACTCTCGAAGTCTTCTGTTTAATGATAGTTTTCTCTTCACATTATCAGACTCCTGTCCACTCTCCAGCCTGGCCTGATTCTGGACTTCCTGAGTCACGGACACATTCCCACCAATACTCTCCCTCACTTCTCTTGGCCCAAGTTCCCCCAGTGAACTAGTATCTTGGTGAATCAGTTATTAGGTCCAGTGTTTTAAGTTCCACCCATATATCATTTTCCAATTATTCACAAGATGTTTTATAGATTATCATTCCTTCTTCTGAACTGTGTAAACATGCCTCTGTGTTGTACTTATTTTGGGTTTGGGTTATACTTTTCTTTAGCTTCTGTCAGGTGTTTTTTGCAATTGTTGTCATCTGTGTAAGCTACTTGAAAACAAGTAGAAAGATGGTGCTGCAGAAACAACCACTCAAAAAATAAGGCTATACCATGCATGTTTTTCATTTTATTGATATTTAATACTTCCAAGTAGAGAATGAAAGAACACTAAGATTGTTTCATTTGTCTTTCTTATTTTCACAGATTTATTCCTACAGAGCTCAATCATTTTACCCCACCCTTTTAGACTTAATGATGAACTTAAATAATTTCCTTTATTCCTGGTTGCACACAGTGTAGGAAATAGTCAGTACTTTGGCATATGGTGGTTGGCAAAGAATTTTATTCAGTGTATTTTCCCTGCCACTTAACGTGAGCCTTTTCCTTAACTAACATGAGATTCTTAAAGATGATATATATATATATATTTTATGAAAATATATGTTGTTATGGTCTAATTATTTGCTTTCTTTATTCATATACCTTTATTCGTGTACCTCAAGCTATAGATCCATTGTAACTTTATCACCTGCTCTTTATGCAATTGCTCACTTTTTGGCACGTATATAGACACTGATTATTTGAAATAATACTTTGATGATACAATACAAATATAACACAGTATAACCCGTTTGACTAAATGATTGGATTTTGTTTTGATCAGTGTGACATTTTGCTTTAGTTCAATGTAGTACTCTAAGTAATAGGTCCCAGGTTGGAGTATACTCTCAAGATTTTATTTTTCTGTAGTTTATAAATGGATACAGAATCTTGTACATTTGAACAAGCAGCCTTTCAGAACTGGCGTAGATACCAGCTAAGTAATCTATGTGCCTAACCAGCTCCTTACTGTGCAGAGAAACAGCATGAAAACCTTTTAAATGACACATAAAACTTAAATTGAGTATATTATTCTTTTGCTGTGCATTTTACATAGAGGTAAATTTCTACACTTGCAGAATTAAAATGATAGCACTGTTAGCATATTCTGGAGAAAAACTACATGTTACAAGGAGGCAAAGCAAATTATCTGAGCTTTATCACCTTGAACTAAAATGACCTCAGATTGAAATGAAGTTCTTAGTCAGCTTTAGAGGTCAGTTTACCATGAACTTATGCAAAAATTCCCTTGCAAAGATTTTGTTGCATATTCATGGCATACATGAATTTAACTTCTTTGCCAAATTTATACACCTTGGTTAGCATCTTGAGAGATATGGAGTGTATGTACTGGACCCAAGGAATATTTTTTTTTTTCATTATTCATTAAAAACAAATAGAAGATTAATAATTTACCTATTTTATCTACAATTCCATAATATCTGCAGATGTGTTTTTTTTTTAATTATTTTATTTATTTTTTATGAGGGATTTCATCACAATTGTTGCTTTCACTTGCAGTATCTGGACCAACACAGTAGTCATTTGGGGAATTTTTCAGAGTTCTTCCTTACAGCTAGACCAGATATTTTCAACACGTCTCTCTTATTTCACCTTTCCACAGTAGCTTGTCTCAGTACTTGGAGAATCTGTGTGTTTGAAGCTCCTCTCCAAACATTTTCCAAACACCTTTTATATTTTACAAAATCTACAACCTCCTGGTATCAATGTAAATAAATGAACAAATTAAAGGATATATTATTATCAAAACCATATGGTTTCTGTGGAACTATGCTGAAAAAAATAGTTGAATTTTTATAAACAACTGGAAACATATACGTCTTCTTATGATGTTGATATTTTTCTGGGATGTAAAAAGCTATGCTTCAAACTACATTATTCTGCATCTGAGTTGAATGTGTGAGACAGTGACATTTGGGGGAAGGAAATGGCTGTTGCAGATGTGTTACTTTGTATAAATAATAAACATAAATAATTTCCTTTTTTTTTTTTTGTTTTGTTTTTGGTTTTGTTTTGTTTTTTTTTTTAGACAACCTTTAATCCATACTTTCCAGGATTGAGCTAAATTTTGAACTCAGGCAAGATAGTCAACAGTTCTGAGGTCTAGTAAGACATCTTTGTAAATCTGAGAGTGCATTATATAAAATATTAGCTTATAGCATTTTAATTCACTCATGACCTTCCTTTGGTTTAATCAAGAATGAGCACCTTGACATTGGATTTGTATTTTTGGAAGCTTTTCAATATGGTTCAGAGTATTACAAATTTAAGTAGACAGAACAACATTTTGTCTCTCTGGCTTCCTTAACAAACTTTTAAATCAATTCTAGCATGTTAAATATGTCTATCAAATTTACTTTCTAATTCTCTGCTAGTCCATTTTTTACTGGAGTTTGAAAGATCATAAAATAATTCAGTTTTGTAAGTCATACTACCAAACTTATTAGTGATAAAGTCTTGCATCCAAAATATGTGTTACTATTGGATAAACTTCTAATTTTATATCTTTTGGAACTTCTGTCAATAAAGTGAAGAAAAAATGCATTTTTTTCAGTGTCAGTTTAATTACAAATAGTAGGGAAAAATAATATTGTTTTCACAAGATTTCCATTGTATCTGACAAATTACAGTTTATCAATCCACTGAATTCTTTCTAATTTCAGGTTTTTTTGAACTGTAATTTTTAAGTACTTTGTTTTATCTACTCACTTTTACATGACCTTTTCAGGACATCCTAGAACACTGATTACATGAGGTAAGTGCAAGTTCTGTATACTTTCTTGGATAATGTATACAGTGTGGTACATCCAACTGCTGTCCTACTTGTCATCTTCACTTTTACCATGTGTGAATGCTTGGCTTGAATGCATTCCAAAAATGAAACACATTGTGTTGTAAACTGAAATGATCTGCTGAATTTTATTATAGAAAATGGTTTTCCTATAAAAAATGACTGCTCTTTAAAAAATACTTTTCTATAACAGAATTTTTCCTAGTAGATAGAGTTCATAAAAATAGTTTGTATGAAACTATGCTACTCTAGAAGCCATAGGGGAATTTTGCCTGCAAATCCTTATGTTTATTTGCTTATTTTCTGTGTCAAAATGCTTAGCTTCATAGCATAGTTTGCGTGGAACCATCTCATCCTTCTTAGCTGCTCCATGTACAGGCATCTTGAACCCAGAAAGAAATTAGGAACTACTTGATTTTAAGAATTAACAGACTTTTATTTATCACCTCCCATATTTGTATAAAAGCCAAGCAAAATCATATCAAAACCAGCTATGTTCTTAGAGAAGTAGGATTGTTGGAGGTGATAGACTCCTAAATGCCCTCTGCATTTAAACACATATTTTTAAAAATGTATGTATATATTATGTTTAAACAAATATTTAAACACTACTGAAACAAAAAAATGTATCTTCCTACTTGTTACCAAACTTTTACACACAAATATGTCCTAAATTATGATTTATTCTCATAAGTAATCATTGGACATTGAAATATTAGGCACAAAACTTATAATTTTTAGGTATTGCTATAACTTTATTAAATAGGACCAGGGACCATCCTTTTAACACAACTGTGTCACCCCAATATTGAGATGACTGTTTGTGTCTTCTACACCAATTAACCCTGTGGGACACACAGGTTTAAATGCATCATACCTGGTGACAAAACCCATCTTTTCAGGCTGTGTATCAAATACATCTTTTGTTCCTTTTCTTCACTTACCTAAGCATGGGTTTATTGTTTATTCAGAGGTAAAATCACTGTTTTGAATACAATCCTTAAACAGTAATTATGAACTCTTACCACATACTGTTTGGGTAAATTGGGAACTGACAAACTACAAAGTGATTTTAACATTCTGTCTTTGAGCAGTGGACATGGTGGTAGCTTTATACTGAGTAGCTTAAATAATTGTTTTCTAACAAGTGTGCAGTAGAGTGCATATAATTTATGAGAAAGAAAATACTAATCCAGTGTGTGCAAGTAGTCATGGAAGGAATTCAGAGCTGTAAATGCTGAATGAAGGGTATCATGGAAATGCACATCTCTTACTAAACAAGGACATATAAAATCACTTCTTCTCTTACTGGTCTGTTTCCCACACATCAGCATACTCAGCAACATTCAGCATATCTCAGCCGTTCACCAGGCTAACACTGCCAAAGTTTTTTCCTTTCCTTCCTCCCATTCACCAAGTTGCCTTTAATTTAAATAACTTGTATAATGCACTTTGGGAACCTCTGCTCTAGATGTCTAACTTTTCTGTGTATTTTGTGTTTCTAGATGCCAAAAAAAGTCCTAGGATTAAAAATGCTGGAGTCATGATCTACCGCACATTGAATTATGTGGGCATGGTGCATCGGCCTGGGTGTGGCATGGCAGTTCACATGGGAGGGTACTGTCACTGCCACTTCCAGTGGCAGTTGTAACCTGCTCGTATGGAGCTCCTGTCATGGTATCCATGCAGAGGTAAGCCGTGTCCTCTGTGTCCCCTATGGCCTCTTCAGCTACAGTAACTGACACAGCTACCTAGACAGAGCTCCCAAGGGAACACATGGCCATCCAGGTCTTTTCTGTCAGTGTCTGATGGCAGTAGTGAGCACACCTGTGAGAGGTGCACCCAGCACACCTGCTCAGCCTGGTGACAGAGCTTTGGGAGGAGGTGGGCAGGCTGAGGAGCATCAGGGAGTCAGAGAAGGAGATCGACTAGTGGCATTATACTCTACCATACCTGAGACAGATACATCAGCCAGTCACAAGACAAGAAACGAAGGATCCCGTACCCTCTTGCAACCAGGCAGTAGGAGGAGACCTAAGAGACAGGGGGGAATGGAAGCAGGTTTCTACTTGGGGCAGCAGGCAACCACCCTCCCTGACTACCTTACTTTCCCAGATACCCTTACACAACAAGTATGAGGCTCTGGACCTTCATGGACAGGCAAACAACAATGCTGATGAAGGTCCCTCCAGACTAGAGGCAAATCAGCTGACTCTCCGTATCACAACAACCTCCATCAAGAGAAAAAGAAGGGTTATTGTCATAGGTGACTTATTTCCGAGGGGAACAGAGGGCACAATATGCCATCCAACCCCAACACATGGGAAATTCTACTGCCTCCCTGGGACCTGGGTAAAAGATATTATTAGAAAAGTCACTAGCCTGGTATGGTCCTCTATTATCCATTATATGTTTTTCACATTGGCAGTGATAAAGTACCTAAGAGAAGTCCAAGGGCAATCAAGGACTTTAGGGCTTTGGGCCAATTGGTTAAAGGATCAGGTGCATGAGTAGTGTTTTCCTTTATCCTTCTAGTACCAGGGAACAATACTGAAAGTAACAGGCAGACCCAGCTGATCAACATGTGACTGCAACGCTGGTGTTACCAGCAAGATTTTGGGTTTCTGAATCATGGGATGGTCTACACAACACCAGGCCTGCTGGTGATTGATGGGCTGCTCCTCTTTTAGAGGAGGAAAAGGATTTTTGTGCATGAGTCTGTGTTGTGGTTTAACCCAACTGGCAGCTAAGCATCACACAGATGTTCACTCACCCTTCACCCCCACTGGCATGGGGGAAAGAATCGGAAAAAAGCAAAATCTTGTGGGTTGAGATAAAGACAGTTTATTAGGACAGAAAAGAAAGAAAGAAAAAAAATAATAGTACTACTGATAATAATGTGTACAAACTAGTGATGCACAATACAATTGCTCACCACCTGCTGACTGATGCCCATCCCATCCCCAAGCAGCAGTTCCTCCCCCCGGCCAGCCACCCCATATTAATTGTTCAGCATGATGTCAGATGGTATGGAATACCCCTTTGGCCAGTTTGGGTTAGCTGCCCTGGGTCTGTCCCCTTCCAGCTGCTGCTGCACCCCCAGCCTGCCCGCTGGCAGGACGGAGTGAGAAGCTGAAAAGTCCTTGGCTTAGTGTAAGCACTGCTCTGCAACAATTAAAACATCAGCGTGGTATCAATGTAATTCTCATCCTAAATCCAAAATGGCACCAGACCAGCTACTAGGAGGAAAATTAACTGTATCCAAGCCAAAACCAGGACAGTTAGCAGAGCTTTAAACTAGATTTGAAGGAGGAAAGGGATAAAACCAGGCCTGTCAGTGATAAGCTATGGGATAGCACACCAAAATCAGAGGAACTGCATGACATCAAGATCCTTCAGTCTGCTCTGCAAGGTGCTGGGTACAGTGAAGCACATTTGAGGTGTTTCTACACCAGCACATGCAGCATGAGGAATAAGCAAGGGGAGCTAGAAGCTTTGTCTCAGTCCCAGAGATATGATGTCATTGGCATAAGCAAAACATGGTGGGAATTGTCTTGTGACTGGTGTATTAAGATGGACGGATATAGGCTTTTCAGAAAGGATAGACAGGGCAGGCAAGGTAGGGGGTGGCACTGTGTGTAATGGGAGGGCTGGACTATATGGAGCTTGTAGTTAGCAGTGACATGGTTGAGTGCCTCTGGGTGAGGATTAAGGGACAAACAAATAAATCAGATATTATTGAGGGGAGTCTACTATAGGCCATCCAGCCAGGATAATGACACCGATGAAATATTCTTTAAGGATCTAAGAGATACATCTAGATCAGCTGCCGTTATCCTTATGGGGGACTTCAAATTTCGAGACATGAGCTGGTAATGCTACACAGCGGATACAAAGAGATCCAGGAGATCCTAAAACATCCTGATGATAACTTCTTGGTACAGGTACTAAGGGAGCCAATTAAGAAAGATGCCCTCCTAGATCTGTTCCTTGTGAACCGAGAAGATTTCATGGGTGAAGTGGCAACCGGTGGCTGTCTTGGCCATAGTAACCGTGAAGTAATCAAGTTTAAAATCTTTCACGAAAGGAGGAACCAAAACTTCAAACTTTGGATATGGTGAGATCAGACTTTATGATGCTCAGGGAACTAGTTAGTAAGGTCTCCTGAGAAACTGCTTTTGAAGACATTGGGGTCTATCAGTGCTGGTCAATTTTTTAAGTACCACCTCTGAAAAGCACAGGAACAGGCAATTCCACAATGTTGGAAGTCAAGCAGGTGGGGAAGAAGGCCATCTGGGCTAAGCAGGGATCTTCTTCTAATACTTAGGCAGAAAAAGTAAGTGTATGGCTACTGGAAGCGAGGTTGGGCGATGTGAGAGGACAACAGAGATGCTGTTTGCCATTGTAGGGAGAAAATGGCAAGTTGAATATGAGTCAACAGTGTGCCCTGGCAGATAAGAGGGCCAACCGTGCTCTGGGGTGGATCAAGCACTGCATTGCTACCTGGTCGAGGGAAGGGATTGTCCCACTCTGCTCTGTGCTGGTGCAGCCTCACCTCGAGCACTGTGTGTGTGCAGTTTTGGGCATCACACTATAAGGACATACAACTATTGGAGAGAGTCCAAAAGAGGGCTACAAAGATGCTAAAGGGTCTAGAGGGGAAGACGTATGAGGAGCAGCTAAGGCCACTTGGTTTGTTCGGCCTAGAGATGACTGAAGAGTTCTCATGGCAGCCTGCAGCTTCCTCGTGAGGGGGAGCAGAGGGGCAGGCACTGATCTCTTCTCTCTGGTGACAGCGACAGGACCCAAGGGAACAGCATGGAGCTGTGACAGTGGAGGTTCAACCTGGATGTTAGGAAAGGGTTCTTTGAGATGGTGGTTGGGCACTGGAACAGGCTCCACAGGGAAGTGGTCACAGAGCTGAGCCTGACAGAGTTCAAGAGGTGTTTGAACAGTGCTCTCAGATACACGGTCTGAATTGGGGTGGTCCTCTGTGGAGCCAGGAGTTGGACTCGATGATCTATGTGGGTCCCTTCCAGCTCAGGATATTCTATGATTCACTGAATTATTCCTTTTCTAATTTCAGCAAATAAATAGTATCCCTTAATTCTTTGAAGGAAGGAATAATCTATTCTCTCTCATGGCAAAATTTTGAGGTGTCAAAGCCAAATAATGTATATTGACTATGATTGCATGGAAATAATTTGGTCCTGAAACATATTGTCATTATTTATTTTGTTGTGGTAACTACTGGTGCTAAGAAAAAACTGTTTTTAATGATCATTTTGCTGCAAGAGCATTATCTTTATGATTATGGTGAATTAAAACATCATAAAGTTATTGTCAAAATAAATACATATGACATTATATTTTATCAACTTAAGAAAAAATACTTTGTTTACTATCAGAGAATGGCCATTACATCAGAGTTGTTTCCTAGAAATAACTGCATGTTTGGATGTAGGCATGCAGCAAACTGAACCACAAAAGAGAAAAATACCTGCTGAGCAAAACAGTACTTGTTAAGTAGTTTTAATACCATACCTACAGTTTCACTGAGAATAGAACTGTCATCATGCAGCTTGTCTTCAACATGTTTCAGAATTTTATGGAGCTACATTACGGTATTGTGAAATTCTTTAAAACTAGGGTTAAATGTATATTGTTGCTAAGAAAAGCCTTTTTGTAATGGTGTCTTCTCTTTAGTCTAATTATTTAATTCTCTTTGAAGAATGCCTACCTAGAAGCTGAAATGTGCTATTAGCTAAAAATGTACATGAAAGCTTCATAATAATTGGACACATCTTGTCATTTTTTAATTACTTACATGATGGCAACTGCAGATGTGAGTGATCCGATACTAACAGACACTATTACTATTGCTTTTTTAAGGTGAGTGTCTAAATGGGTTCAACAGCACAGGAAAAAAAATAATATTGCCTTTTGTGGACGTTGTTCATAAGAAAATAGTTGCTTTTAGGAAACTGCTGTGTCTTTTTTTTTTTTTTTTCCTGAAGAGATCTTTACAGGGTTCAATTTTTTAAACTGGGAAAGAAACTGTATGTTGAAAATACAATATTGCCCCAGGTTATGAAAGAGTAGGCAACAATGTTTCAGACAGAAATTAGGTATGGTCATGTTAAAACTATCCACTGTGCAGGGAAGTGCAATCTAATGAAAACACAGACATTCTGAAGAACACCATCTAATGTATACTTGTGTTTTTGTGTTTGTATTTATATGAATAAAATAATCACATTTTAATGAGTCATTTTCCTTTGGATACAGGATACACAAAACGTGCAAAATTTCGGTTGCAATTTGTACATTAATGAAAAGAAACATTCATGCATCATACATAATTTAAAACACTAAAGCATGAACCATCTGTTCATCGCTGTTAGGATCATCTCACGTCCTCTGCATGCATATTTCTTACTTGTTAGAACAGAAGAATATTGAGATAAATTGATGTTTCTTTAAGAAAATGTTCGGGTGCTGGATTTTATTATACTCTTTAACAATTTTAGAATGACATAATGAGTTTGTCTGAAGGGGTATATTTTTTTAAAAAATACAAAAATTTCTTGCCTTTTTTTTTCAGTCCTCTGCATGATATGTGGTATATAACTGCCACAGCATTTTATAAATAAAACATGTCCATAAATACTTCATAAGGAAGAAATTTCTGCATAAGCTTGTGAATACAATGAGTTTTCTTATTTAAAAAAAATAAAATCCTTGTCATTTTACTTTTTTTCATTGCAGTATATTTTTGTTTGGTTGTATATTTTTGTTTATTTGTTTTTAATGAAAACAAAAGATTAAAAAAGGGTCGAGATGTTATAATAGAGAAGGTGTCTAATTTCCTTCCACTTTTAATGTCATTTATGCCTGCATATATTATATGGAGAATATCAGTGGACTAATATTCTTCACTTCTTGACAAAATGACATCTCCATTGGCTGTCAGTATGTTTCCGAACCCAAATCTTCAGAACTGAGAAAGAATCCTGTCCCTTCATCTTAAGGCATATCTAAGCTTACTATTTGATAAATGAATTGTTTATCTTATTGTTATCTCGTTATCAGTAAAATCAGACATTTTTGAGATCCATAACAATTCCAATAGGTGAATGTACTTCCTCTGTTAGCTTTCTGTGCAAATTCATCAGGAATGCAGAAACTAAATGCAATCAGTTACCAGTACTTTAAGCAAAAACCCTCGTAGGACATACTTGTCTTGTGTATTAGTAACCTGTCCTAAACACCTACATGTAATCATATTAAAGCAACTAAAATTCATGGCAATTTTTGTTTTTCTCCTGATCACGTATTTTAATAAAGTCTTAAATAATCATGTTACACTAAATTCTAATGCACAGTACTTGGCAAGGAAGGCTTTGTCATAAAAGCTGCTTATTAGGATTTATGAAATGGATGTATCCCAGAGTGAACTCTAACATATGCTATATAATATTTTTTTGAGTTTGTTGTATTATTTGCTTTAAAAATGTATAAACCTTTGTGTGGGTGACAGACTGAATATTTACAAAGCATGATAGAATAAAAAGGATGTCAGAGTTCATCATTAGAATAATGTTTATTTATTCAGAGGTTTCATATTACTCCTGTGTCATCCCACCATTAGTATTAATAAAGTAGATAAATATTAATATGCTTATATTTTTCTCTGTTATTTTCATTAATACTGCTAGGTACTACGCAGCATGAACATTATGCATTCTAGATGGAATAAAATTTAGTTATCTTAGAACTGTGAAAAAGAGCACTTAATAAGGTTTCACCATTAAAACTGTTGGCCTCACATTGATTTGTTCTGTTCTAAATTTTATTCACTTTTTAATCATGAATTGGGATAAATTCTAGTAAAATTGGTACTTGTCACAAAGATTTTTGATGTAGAAAATATGAACAGGTCAATCATTAAAGGCTGATGGAACAATAAACACCATTCACTAAAATGAACTTGAAAATAAGATGAAATGCTGTCAGGATTAAAGAATGAAAACAGAATAAATGATAACACAGAAAAGTAAGCTGTACTAAGAACAGCAGTAACTGAAGAGCAGTTGGATCATGTGGACATGAGTTCACCCTGCAGCACCATGATGAAAAGCATTAGTGAAATGTTTTAAAATCTGAACAGAAGAATAGTGAATAAGGAATCCTACAGATGGTGGAAGCAAGGACAGGTAACCTGGGATGAATATAGAGACATTTTCTGAGCAGCCAGATATCAGGTTAGGAAAGCTAAAGCTGTGATAGAACTGAATCTGGCCAGGGATCAAGGGCACCAAGTAGACACCAAGAAAAGTTTCTATAGGTATGTCAGTGATAAAAAGAAGACTAGAAAAGTATGGTCCCTGTCCTGAAGGAAACAGGAAACATGGATACCCAGGATGTGGAGAAGGCTGAGGTACTTGACAACTTTTTTGCTTCAGTCTTCACTGGAAAGTGTTCTAGCCTCACTGCCCAAGTTGCAGAATGCAAACGCAGGAACTGGGAGAATGAAGAACTGCCTGCTGTAGGAGAAGATCAGGTCCGAGACCATCTAAGGAACCTGAAGCTGCAAAAGGTCCATGGGACGTGATAAGAAACATGCATGGGTCCTGACGGAACAGGTGGATGTAGTTGCTAAGCCATTATTCATCATATTTGAGAAGTCAGGACAGTCTGTTGAAGTTCCCACTGACTAGAAGTGGGTAAAAATAACCCTCATTTTTTAAAAAGGAAGAAAGGAAGACCTGGGGAACTACAGTCCAGTCAGTCTCACTTCTGTACCCTGCAAGATCATGGAGCAGATACTCCTGGAAAATATGCTAAGGCATATGGAAAACAGAGGTGATTG
The DNA here is from genome assembly GCF_964034855.1 of Anser brachyrhynchus. Taxonomy (NCBI): domain Eukaryota; kingdom Metazoa; phylum Chordata; class Aves; order Anseriformes; family Anatidae; genus Anser; species Anser brachyrhynchus. Next base: position 59,174,516 of record NC_137698.1, on the reverse strand, counting down.
GTGACAGCCAAAGTGGCTTCACTAATGGCAGATTGTGCCTGACAAATTTGGTTGCCTTCTACAACAAGGTTACAACACTGATGGGTAAGGGAAGAGCAACTGACACTACCTACCTGGACTTGTGCGAAGTATTTGACATTATCCCACATGACATCCTTGTATCTGAATTGGAGAGAGATGGATTTAATGGCTGGACCACTCAATGGATAAGGAATTCGCTGGACGGTTGCACTGAAAGAGCTGCAGTCAATGGCTCGATATCCAGGTGAAGACCAGTGATGAATGGTGTTCCTCAGGGGTTGGTATTGGGACTGGTACTATTTAATATCTTTGTCATTGACATGGACAGTGGGATTGAGTATAACCTCAGCAAGACAACACCAAGCTGGGTAGTGCGGTCAACAAAGGAGGGAAGGGATGCCATCCAGAGGGATCTGGACAGGCTTGAGAGGTGGGCTTGTGCGAACCTCATGAAGTTCAATAAAGCCAAGTGCAAGGTCCTGCATAAGGGCTGGGGCTATCCCAGTCTGTAACTGCCCAGCCAGTTACAGGCTGGGCAGAGAATGGATTGGGAACAGCACTACAGAGAAAGACTTGGGGATGTTGGTTGATGAAAAACTCAGCATGAGCTGGCAATGTGTACCTGCAGCCCACAAAGCAGATCATATCCTCAGCTGCATTAAAAGAAGCATGACCAGCAAGTTGATGAGAGTGATTCTTCCCCTCTACTCCACCCTTGTGAGACTGTTTGGTTGGGAACCCCAGCATAAGAAGGACATCGACATGTTGCAGTGAGTCCAGAGCAGGGCCGTAAGGATGACTGGAGGGCTGGAGCACCTCTCCTATGAAGACAGACTGAGGGAACTGGGGTTGTTCAGCCTGGCTCCAGGGAGACATTATAATGGCCTTCCAGTACCTAAAAGAGGACTTATAGGAAAGCTGGAGAGTGACTCTTTATCAGGGAGTATAGTGATAAGACAAGGGGTAATGGCTTTAAACTAAAGGACAGTGAATTTAAATTAGACATTAGGAAGAAATTCTTTACTTTGAGGGTGGTGAGGCACTGGAACAGGTTGCCCAGAGAGGTTGTGGATGACCCATCTCTGGAAGTGTTTAAGGTCAGGTTGGATGGGGCTTTGGACAACCTGATCCAGTGGGAGGTGTCTCTGCCCACGGCAGGGGGATTGGAATTAGATGATCTTTAAGGTCTCTTCCAACCCATACCATTCTATGATTCTATGGCATATTCAAAAATATACCAAAATATTGACCAACATATTGTGTTATTATTAACAAATAAGTTTAGATATGGATCTATATGGACATTTAGACAGTCTAGATATTGCTATTTCTACGTTCTCTAAAATCATGTGAAAACAGCAGTCAGCTGTATTATATTCCATTTCTGGATGAACAGAAGACAGACAAATGACACTAAGCAAAACTAAAGTACTTCAAATGTGAAATGTTAACTATTGAAGACCTGTGTTCTGACAAAAAGTCAAATGGTCAAAGTAACCAATAAACACTGTGAAGTAAGAGGAATAGGATTATAAGATAAAAAGGAAGAGGCTCTCAGGCTTACTTTGTAGAAGAGGAAATGAGAGGAATTACCCCAGATTTCATTTTCTTTTAATTAACAGTTATCTGTTTTAGCTGGACTCATTATTACTGAAAGATACAAATTTTAATTTACTTATCATTAAGGAACATAAAACATTGAATAAACTGAAGATAAAATTTTCTTATTGAAAGTATTATTTTCTTGTTCTCTACCTTGTTATAAATTTTGTTTTGGATTTAATCTAGTAAGCATGGTTTTGATTTGCTAATAAAAGATCATAGTCTGGTAGTGCAGGCATCAGGACTTTGTTTTGTTTTAGCCTAAGCTGATTTTAATTAATTCCAGCTGTAATAATTGTTCAGTGGTCAAGTAACTAATGCTTAAATGTGTTTTAGGTCTATGTAATCGTGTGACAGGACACCTGTTGTTAAATAATGGATAGTAAAATTAAGCAGATACTCTATAAAGAATGAACTACATATGACCCTAAATAAAACTGTATCATAGCTGAATACCTCCACATAATGATAGCAGATGCCACAGGCTGAATCAATATAAAAGTAAACAACTGCCACTGAAGGAGTGCAACCTTGGGAGTCAGGTAAAAACACTTTCAGAAATAACAAAGAGAAGAGAAAAACAAGTATGATGGGAACCAAGAATGACAACATGCTAAGTAGACTGTGTTAGAAACCATACAAAAATAACCCTATGTGGACCCAAGATTAAGAAGGAAGAAATTGCCCCACTACCACCATCGTACCAATACCTTACTACCTGGCAAATAGCTCAGGACTACGATAATTCACCATGAATCCCACCCATATCCAAGTCTTCTCGAGGAAGAAAGGTAACATTGACTTTAGGACCCAAAGAAACATGAAAAGATGAACCTAATATGAGAGAGAGGGGTAGATACTGGGAAATTTTATATGTAAATATTTCAATAATAATCAGTTAATTAGAACTGTATTCGTACTGAGACAATTAGACTAAGAAGTAGGCTAACACCTGATTGTTGTATTTTGCTTGGACAATTAAAATTCTTACTAAACTAAAAATAAATTGTCTATATATTTAAGATATGTTTACTTTGCCTATGACAAAAATTTTTGTGTAACAACATCTAAGTTGACACATGGACAAATTTAGGAAGGTAGAAGAAGAAAATAACAGATAGGCAGAATCTTGATCAAATGTGCCAAAAAACTTTTTGCTTACTGGAAATTGTCTGTAATCAGATGTTACTAATAAGATCTGATTAACAGAGTACTGTCAATCAGCACTTTTTCATTAGTGTTTATGCTTAATTTGCAATAACAAAATTAGTCACTGATAGTGTATAATATCCATCGAAAATAAAAGAGAAGCCACTAATTCAATATGATGGCCACTGAAGATTAGCATTGCAATATATTTGCTTCCAGTTAAGAAAACAGAATAAAACAGTTTTGTATCTCTCTCTCTTTTTTTTTTTTTTTTTTTTTTTGTCTTGAGCCACCTAATAATTTCTCACACTGTGTATGTCTTGTCACAGATTTTGTTTGTCTGTGAACAGGACTCAAAATAGAACACACATGCATGCATACTGCAGGGTTGGGAATTGGTAGTGACCAAAGCTATCTAAGAAAATTTAATGACTCCACATCAAAATATAATTGTGTTTTGGTAGCAAGCAAGACTCACAAGGGTACTACTGACCACTGTAGTAATATGCTGTTGATGCATGATCCCATCATTCCAACCCACCCACTACACAGTTTTGATTTAACAGATTTTGAGTTCTTCTTTCCATGCTGACTGTGTCAACCTAATTATACAAATATTTAAGATACAGATCTCTTCTTCCCCTACATAGCCACATTATACCATTGAAATCGATCCTTCAGGGATTTTTGTACTATAAATTTGACCTTGTGAGCACTTGTGCCTGTGTGTCAAGACAACTGCCACTTCTGTAGAAAAACCTTTGGCATAACCAGAAAAGATCTTAGTCATAAATCTGAACTAATGTACTTATGTAGAATTTCAATGTTTCTACATCAAATGGCAAGCTCTCATTCCCCTTTTAAATGCTGTGAACATTATATTAAGTAACTAGATGATGATCTAGTCCTGTTTAAAGGGTATTAAATGTAGAAAACTTGTTACCATTTGCTTACCTTCTTTTCAAATTATGTCATTTGTATTGCATAATGATGTTTAGTAACTGTACTCTCTCAAACATTAAATAAAGCTAAAAAAAATAATAAACTAGCAATTTGCCTGCCTTAATTCTTTGCAGAATTGTTTCTTTGGGTCCTGGAATTCGCTGACCAAGTACAGGATTTATTTATGTATTTCTACCTTGTGTTCTGATTCCATGTCCTCTAAGCTGCATGCTGTTCTCACTTCATCAGCACATTAGATTTGTACAACACTAGATGACTGTAACAGCTACTACCAATGTGTTTCATTACTAAACAGTATGTTTTTAATTTTTTATTTCCTACTCACATTCAAGCTGAGTGCAATGACTTTTTTTTAGTTATTATTTCTAAAAGGAAACAAAAATCCATGAAAAAGAAACTATCACCAAACTCTAAAACTGAAGTAATGTTTGCAAATAATATGAAATACCAAGTAGAGTGAGAATGGATGATGAAAGAAGTGCTAAACCAATAAAATATTTTAGAACACACAATAGGAAATTATATATTTAAGCAGGAATACAGATGCATGAGACTTGGTTAAAAAGAGTAGACAATTACCTCTTTCAAGTAAAAGCTAAAATAGAGATTTCTATCTCATTTTACTGCTTGTTCAGATAAAACTGTGAACTCAGCACAGTTAATGTAATTAGTTTTTATATTGCTCTCATCTTTATCTGAGGAAACCTAGCAATGGGTGCCCTGTGTTGTCCTGCAGTGTTAGCCTCAGTCCTGCAGAGATGTGCAGCCTCTGCTCAACTCCACAGACCTTGCTTACTACACATACTATCATCTAATCATTAATGTGTTGTGACAGCTGCAGAAGGGAAATTCAGTCCATTCCTTACAGCATTTATTTAGAAAAGATCCTTCCGTTATGAAGAAGCAATAGAATCTGATGCTTAGCCTGGTGTCAGCATGTTATTTTCATGGCAGTCATGCCAGAAAGATTTTTGACTCTTTCTAAGTTCAGCTATGAATTTGAAGTGTGCTTTAGACCTACACAATTACTGCAAATATATAATACCTCTTGATATGTATCTGGTCTGGGAAATCAAAAGCAATGAGATGTGAATGTTGGCCATATCATTCCACTGTAGACTGAAAACCTTGAAGAACATGTTTGATCAAATCCATTGACTTACGCCAGCCATTTCTTTGTTGACACAAAATATTTTTTTCTCTGTAAGAAATTCATTGTGACACATTTTTGTATTGAAACAATGTTATATTTACTTTCTTTTTGGAGGGGAATTAAAAAAATTAGTGGTAAGTCGCACCAAACCCCTTTTCACACAGAAGTGTGTTCACTGTCTTGTCAGAGGTCAATCAAGTGCCACTATACACAACTTGACCTATAAACAACTTACCTATTAAAATGTTTGTACATTCTTAACATGCAGATTAATATGGAACATAATATTTGGAGAAAGATACACTTTCCACTTATGGACATAAAGAAGCTATCAAAGAAAGAAGAAAGATATAAAAAGTTATTTTAAAATATATTGAAATAAAGAGAAATAGCTAATAAGGTAAACATAGAAGATAACTTCTAATCTAACAAAGAAACAATTCCACGTTTCCATGAAAGAGGAAAATTTTATTTTAAGAAGGTTTCACACCTGCAATTTAATAGAAAACAGAGAAAAAAAATCTCTCATGTGACCAAACAAAATAACCCAACTTTGAGAAAATCTCAAAGGCCTACTGATTATAAAGACAGAGTTACTTTGATGAAGAATAGAGATGTTTTCATAAACAATTTAGTAGACAGACTTGAAGGTTTTTTGAGTAACTTCATGTATGATACCAAATTGGGTGGAGCTGTTGACTCCGTTGAGGGTGGTGAGGCCTTGCAGAGAGATCTGGACAAATTAGAGAGCTGAGCAATCACCAACAATATGAAGTTTAACAGCAACAAGTGCTGGCTTCTGGACCTTGGAAGGGGCAACCCTGGTTATACATACAAACTGGGGGATGAGATGCTGGAGAGCAGCCCTGCAGAAAGGGATCTAGGGTTTTGATCAACAGCAAGCTAAACATGAACCAGCAGTGTGCCTTGGAGGCCAGGAAGGCCAACCATATCCTGGGGTGCATCAAGCATGGCATTGCTAACTGGTCAACAGAAGTGACTGTCCCACTCTACTTTACACTGATACGGCCTCACCTTGAAGTACTATGTGCCGTTTTGGGCACCAAATTATAAGATATAAAACTGTTAGATAGCGTCCAAAGGAGGGCTACAAAGACAGTAAAGGGTCTAGAGGAGAAGATGTAAGAGGAACAGCTGAAGTCACAATTTGTTCAGCCAGCAGAAGAGGAGACTGAGAGACCTCATCATGGTCTATAACTTCCTCACGAGGGAGAGCAGAGGGGCAGGTGCTGATCTCTTCTCTCTAGTGACCAGTAATAGAACTGGAGGGAACATCTTGAAGCTGTGATGGGCAGTTCAGGCTGGGTATCCAGAAAAGGTTGTTCACTGAGAGGGTGGCTGGACACTGGAACAGGCTGCCCAGAGCAGTAGTCACAGCACCGAGCCTCACAGTTCAAGAAGCATTTGGACAATGCTCTCAGACACATGGTCTGATTTTTTGGATGGTCCTGTGTGGAGCCAGGAGTTGGACTCAATGATCCTTGTGGGTCCTTTCCAACTCAGATATTCTATGATTCTGTGATTTGTAAGGTCTGAAATTCTATCTTCTGTTTAACTGCAAAACAACAAATCAGATGAAAAAAGGGAGAAGCAGGTCAGTCTGTAACCACTCTGTAAAATTAGGGATAATTTTTTCTTCATTTTTTCAACTGTTTCTTTTAAAAGACTTGATAACCATATCAAGTATTTAGAACATTGGCTTGTAACTCAAAAATCAGTTAAATTAAATGTGATTTAAAGTAATTATATTCAACATAATATTTTAATGCCTGTGTATGGTATAATAAAGTCTTGATAAACTAAAAAGTGCCCCACATCCCCCAGCACCTCCTCCTCCTCTGAGTGTATGGATAACAGGGCTATCATTAGATATTAACAGCCCAGGTAAAGAGTTGGTATTACATGAAAAAAAATTTACAGTATCTTCCATTGGCAATGTTGGTAGCTCCTAGATAGATTCAGACAGATATTGGCCCTTTTATCTTAATGATCATAGGAACAGAGTCAGAGAGCCAGATAATAGGACTGTGTGACTATTGTCTCATTAAGTCAAAGCTCAGCTATGATGAAAAAGGTACACGTCTCAATGGTTATCATTCTTGTAGTTTGAGGGTAGAGTTTTTTGGTGTGTGTGTTAAGGGAAAAAGAACACAAAAAGTTCATAAGAACTCCTGAATGTTTATGTAGGAGCCACTGACCAGAAAAAAATTATTTGGTTAATGACTACCTTGCCCAGTTAAATCTTCTATAGGATAATTGGCTGAGTCACCTTTTGTGTCAGTAGGATGAAATAAGCCAAAAATGTTGAGTCCTTCACTTCTGTACTCAAAGATTAGCACATTACATTGTAAGGAACTGAGGACACTGACTGCATTGATTACAGTGACATATATACATCAAAGACCACAAAACAGTGTTAAGCCAGTATGATCAAAGTCACATTGCTGAAGCAAGATTGTCCTCAGAGATCAGTACCATCTAAACCCTTAGGAGGATCCTTTATGCCAGCTAAATTGAACATAGCACTAGATTTAATTGGTGTCATCATCAGAGACTGCTAATTGACTACTAATGACTGCTGTTTCAGACACTATATATTTTATGTAAATAAGAACAACAGATTTAAAATACTTAACCCAGAAAATGTTTCCTGTAATTTGTTTCTGTAAAGCATAGTGTTTCGCACTAAAATCATGCTTTCTTCATATTAAGGAAAACATAAATGCACATTTTGGACTTGTTCTCTAAACACGTTCAGGTACAGCTACTCCTTTGTGGTAAAGTCAAAAAACTTAGTTTATCTATGCCCATGAGGGAATGCTGACACTGGTTTCAATAATGTGATATAAAATAAAGAGGAAGTCTGTTTAAAAAGATTAAAAAAAGAAAAAAAGACTTCTCACAGCTTGAATGAAATTACATATTCAGCCTTGTTTGCTTTTGCTTATTTTGGCTTGGTCATTTACTTAGAAGTGTCCAATTTGCCTCCAACTTAAGTGATTGGTAACATTACCTAACAAAATACTAGCCTGATGCAATTTCATTGTTGGTATTAATTTGCTTAGTCTAATTCAAATTGTTCATGTAACAACACTTTAAAATTTGATCTTGCAAACACACAGATACCTAATGTAATATGTAAGAGCAATTCTGTGATATTAGTGATGCTACTTACAGTTTTGATTTCAGGCATGTAGATATTTGCAGGATCTGTGCCTAAAAATATTGTATTTTTTTCCTTCACAAAACAAGTAAAAATACTCAACTATTTACAATAATAAAAAAACTGTCCTTAGAGCATAAGTACATTTGCTTAATTTAATGATCATCTGGGTATTTTTATAATGTTGTACCCATCATAGAAAGAATGCTTCAAGAAACATTAATGTATTTCCCTTTGCAATACACATGTGAAGCACTAAAGTATTCTTACGTGTTTTCTGCATTTCATGGATGGACAGCTGAGACCCCAGTGTAGTCACTGAAATACAACTTTGTTCCCTCACCTGAGGTTTCATGGTAAGAAAATGGACATTTTTAAAAGAAATCAAATATTGCAATGATAAAAATGAAAACCTTATTGTTAAGAAGCAAAAATCAACAACAGCAACAAAACAAATAAGTGTGCTTAATGGAAGGAAATAGTGCAGGCCATCATTTGTCTGCTTTGTTTTGCAGATAGTGCAAAGCATCCTGACCCAAATATGCCCTCTTCATTCTGTGATGTTGTGAACTTTCAAAGTAATGTCCTGTTGTCCTGAGAAAAGGATAAATACTAAAGGATCTGGACTAGAATACAAGTATAGAATACAACAGAATAGAACAGGCCTTAGTTCACTTTAGTTTTAAGTTAATAACACAGCTTATAGCAGATGTGGATAAGTCTAAACAGCTAGACTGCTCTCAAGACTACCCACATATATCCTAAACCCAAATCTAGAACTAAAATGCTCTGGAAGTGAAGATCAGTACAGGTGACGTTTCCTCAATCTCCTCTTATTTGGGAGAGTATAGTATTTAGAGCAAAATACAGAAACACAAATAGTTTATTGGTTTATGTTCATACTGGGTAAAAGACTGAGGAGCTTGTTGTTTTGTGAAGTTTAACTAATATGAATTATACTAAAAAGGTTTAAATTTTATTTTAATTGAAGTTATAGTTCCTAAAGTTACTATTTTTTAAAACAAAACAATGTTTAAACTCTTGACAAGTTTCCTTTAATGTTCTTCAGTGGAATACTGAAATAATGTAAACAGTGCAAAAAAACAGACACTGTGGAATGCAAGCATAAGAGTAATACTGAGGAATATTGCTGAGAGAAATAAAGAAGGACATACTTCATGCAAGATTCCAAAAGACCTTAAATTATGTCAACGCATATTTTTCAGAGTAGAGATTCAATTAATGAGTATCACCCTGGTACTGAAACATCCATAAAAATATTGCATTCAGGGATGTATGTGTGGTCTCAGCAGAGCCATATGGAGATAGATGATCACCTCCCTGCTCTGTTATACTACCATTTTGCTTTGCAAGCTGGTGTTTAATTTGCTACCCACACACCACTCATTTGGGTGTCAGCACCAAATGTGTTTATGCCAACTGTGTTTCAGTTTATTATTCCTTAGAGGTGTCTGCTTAATATTTTTCTATACTGAGATCTCAGGAATGGATTAATTTGTGTTTTAAAGATAAAAGAATGAAAACTGCATATCGTAAAAGAACAAAGGAAAATAGTTGAAACATATCTTCATTACAAAAATATATCCAGAATAATTTCAGTCACAGAAAATGTTCCTTTGATGGATCCATGTTGAATTTCATTTTGTTGGTCCCTATGACTCTTTCAAATCACCTGATACTTATTGTTTTTCAACAAATTTTGAATTGTTTTCACTGAACCCTGTGAATATTAACTATATATATAATATTTATCATATAGCTACTAAAACACAGATCATAGTCTACCAATTGTCATCAAGATTTATGATTATTTTGCACAGTATTCTATAATTGGGGTTTGTGAAAATTGCTGTCCTCAGAATTGCCAGTACATTATGCCAATACATGTTTAAAACATACTGTTCAGGCTATGACATTGACAACCAATTCAGGTAATGCCATTGACAATAAACTGTCATCTGTTTCAGTAATCTGTACAAGAGCATCTGATGTTTTATGTAAATATAGGTTACATTATGTTGTGCTTACTATTTTAATAGTAAAAATAACTAGTGTCATGTGTCACAGTAGATATCACAAGAGAAGAATGGGAAAAAAAAGATATGTCTTGTAGTCAACAAAAGTTAGTTTTCATTTAAAAATTTACTGCTTTAAAAAATATTTGAAGAACTATACATTAGCTATATATGTTCACTTAAACATGACAAGACCAAAAACGTTCATTTTTCTAAAAATGTATTATAGAGTAATAAATATAACATGGGCATTTTGTTATTCAGAGGCCCTCAGTCTGAACACAATGATTTAATTTATCACTTGATTACATATGAAAAGCTCCATTAAGTACCATGAGGAGGGAGTTCTAAACCAGATCTCAGTTGCTGTATAATAATTTACTTCCAATAACATTAATGCTGTTACAGTGACATACATTGTTTAAAGATGTAGTTTAATACACACGACTGAAGTCTTGTCCAGGATAGTAAACGTAGCTACAATTTACTTCGAATCTTTCCTTCATGATACTAAAGGCATAGGAAATGAGAAGAGAAAGTAAGAGGCATGAAAAACTAAATGAAATCACATGCAAGAGTGTGTAAAATGAGAAAGAAAAGGAAAAGAAATCGGAAATAAAGCTTACAACTTTGGATTAGGTCTTACCCAGTTTAATGTCATGTATTTTTAGAAGTAGATTTATTTCCATCCATGTTCTTCAGAGGTAATTCAGGATAACTCTTCATTCTGAAGACTAAGTGAGACAAAGTGTTGGTGTAATTTGTTCTGCAGGATGCAGAGAAAAACTTATGTGCATCTTAAGCTGATATTATGTGGCTAGCCTTGGCTAGCAACTGAACTCCCACCCAGCTGCTCACTCACTACATCCTTCACCAGTGAGATGAGAGTCAGGGAGAAAACAGGAAGAAAAGGAATGAAAAAGCTCATGAGTTGAGATTAAAACAGGGAGATCACTTAACAGTTACCAATGAGGGCAAAACAGGCTTCATTGTGGGATAGTTAACCATATTCATTGATAGTTAAAAGAAATGTTTAATTATTGATTTGGGTAGTGGGAAAAAAAAGAGAAACATTAAAACAACACCTTTCCTCCCCCCTTTCCCAGTCTCAATTGCTTCACCTGACTCCTCTCTACCTTGTTATCAGCACAGGTCACAGTCCCTTCCATGAAGAAGCAAAGGGCACAGGGAAGGCGTTATGATCCATACATAGTTTCTTTCTATTCTCCATATGCAGATTTTTTTTTCCTGCGTCTCCTTCCTCACAACTTTCCTCTGCACTGGTGCAGGTCCAACAGAGTCTACAGTGTGGATAATCTGCTATAGCACATGGAACGCCTTCTCCTCCATCTTCTTCTATGACCTCAGTGTACCTGCTGTTGTTTCTCACTCTTTGTGTTCCCTCCTTTTCTCTCTGTGACATTTTCTACCTTTTCTTAAATACGCTTTCCCAGAAGTGCTACCAGTGGGGTTACCTGAGGGGCTCGACTGTGCTCTGAGGCAGGTCTGTTAGAGCTGGCTGGAGCTGGCTGTGTCCATTGCAGCTCCAGCCTTTCCTGACAGAGGCTGCCCATGTAGCTCCCACTGCCTAGATGTTGGCTTTGACACCTAATACAGTGTTTTAGCGTGTAGTTTTCTGCAAAAATAGTAACCATGTAGGAAAATGGCTGGGGCATACTGAAGTTAAACTAGCAAGACAATGCAAGAGAGGCTAGAGGGCTCATCTATTCCTGTTAGAAAACTCAGCCTTGCTGGTCATACTGCTCTGCCATTTCATTTGTGTGAAAGAGAAGAATGAGGGAGAGACAGTATGCAAAGTGGTTCTCAACTAACTGGAAGAAGAAAAACATAAATAAAAGGGGATTATGGGAAAACCTAAAGAGAATTTCAAAATAAAACATACTGAGAAGAAAAAAAAGGAAGACCACTTTATGAGAAAAAAATATTCATAGAATATCCCGAGTTGGAAGGGATCCATAAGGATCAAGTCCAACTCCTGTCACCACACAGGTCTACCCAAAATTTTAGACAATGTGACTAAGTGCACAGTGCAAACGCTTCTTAAATTCAGACAGGCTTGCTGCAGTGACTGCTTCACTGGGGAGCCTGTTCCAGTGTGCAAACACCCTCTCAGTGAAGAACCTCTTCCTGATGTCTAGCCTAAACTTCCCCTGCCTGAGCTTGACACCGTTGCTGTGGGTCCTATCACTGGTGATTAAGGAGAATAAATCGGCACCTGCCCCTCCACTCCCACTCACGAGGAAGTTGTAGACTGCAATGAGGTCTTCCCTCAGCCTCCTCTTCTCCAGGCTGAACAGGCCCAGTGACCTCAGCCGCTCCTCATAGGTCTTCCCCTCTAGGCCCTTCACCATCTTCGTTGCCCTCCTTTGGACACTCCCCAACAGTTTTATATCGTTTTTGTACTGTGGTGCCCAGAACTGTACAGAGTACTCGAGGTGAGGCCGTATCAGCACAGAGTAGAGCGGGACAATCACTTCCCTCAACCAACTAGCAATGCCTTGCTTGATGCACCCCAGGACACGGTTGGCCCTCCTGGCTGCCTGGGCACACTGCTGGCTCATATTCAACTTGCTGTCAACCACAACCCCCAGATCCCTCTCTGCAGGGCTGCTCTCCAGCATCTCGTTGCCCGGTCTGTATGTATAGCCAGGGTTGCCCCATCCCAGGTACAGGACCCGGCACTTGCTTTTGTTAAACTTCATGCGGTTTGTGATCGCCCAGCTCTCCTACCTGTCCAGATCTCTCTGCAAGGCCTTTCCACCCTCAAGAAAGTCAACAACTCCTCCAAGTTTGGTGTCATCAGCAAATTTGCTCAAAACACCTTCTAGTCCTACATCCAAATCATTTATAAAAACACTGAAGAGGACTGGCCCTAAAATGGAGCCTTGAGGGACCCCACCAGTGACCATCCACCAGCCTGATGTGGCCGCATTTACCACAAACCTTTGAGCCCTGCCTGTCAGCCAATTGCTCACCCATCATATGATGTTTTTGTTAAGTTGTATGCTGGACATTTTGTCTAGTAGGATCCTACGGGAAACCGTGTCAAAAGCCTTGCTGAAGTCCAAAAAGATCACATCAGCTGGTTTCCCTTGATTGACTAGATAGGTGATCTTTAAAAGGAAATCAAATTTGTTAGGCAGGACCTACCCCTCGTGAACCCATGTTGGCTGGGAGTTTTTTTTTTTTTTTTTTTACCAAGACTGATAAGCTGCACTTTTTGCTACCCTGTGCAAACAACCTGTCATGTTTTGACAAATGCTGTACTTTAGTGTACTTTTGCTTGTTATAATATAATTACAATACCAAAACACACCTCCATCCCAAAAGCTACCCGCCTCCAATGCGCGACCATCCCTCACTGAGCACACGCTCTGAATTTCTCAGAGCCTATATCTTTAAATGGAGACAGGAAAATTTTTCACCAATCATAAGTAAGATATGCTTGACTAGAGTCACTCAAGCTCCACCTAAAAGACAGAAAATAATATAAATTGGCCTAAGAGAGAGGGGATGTTAGGGAAGATACCATCCTGAGGACCTCCTGATCCCTGGGATCAGGTGATGGGCTGAGCCTCTCTCCCCCCCGTATTGGGATGCCTTTGGGTGAGATTTGAACACTTGGTTATATTGTATGTCTCTGCAGAAACTTACAAATCTCTATAGAGTCTTTGTGCCTTTTTAACATGTTAATTTTGAGGCTGCACAACTGTGTATTTCATGCACACCAGCTTGCTTTTGCAGACAGTAAATTATTGCCAGCAATCCAAAGAATCTGTGTCTGAAATAAATTGCATTTAACTGCATTGTTCCTAGCTGTAATAGTTCTCAAAGAACTTGACTAGAGTAAGGGCGGTTATATGTTATTGGTGAATCTGTGACTGTGGTAGTTCACTGCTCTGAATCCAACCAGACCCATATTGGTTAATGCATTATTGGTGAATCTGTGATTGTGATAATTCAGTAGCCTGAATCAGACCAGACCCATAATGGTTAATTGGCTACACCCCTTAACATAATGTGCATACACTCCGACCCACCTAAAGAACCCTGTAATTGGCTGAAGGAAAAACAAAGCACTTACACCAAGGAGCAGCTCAGGCAGAAAGAGCTTTAAGGGGACACCTGTGGCTTATATACCATTAGGCCCACCTGGCACCCAACCAATCACCTGGGAAAGGGGTGGGGCAAAGCAAAAAAGTAGAAATCAAGCAGGATGAGCAGCAGCTGTGTTGTTTTTGTTTATCTGGCTTAGCTCAACAGTGTGCAAAGCACAGCACAAAGAAGTGGGCTGTTTCTAGAAACAACAATTTCTGTGCTTTTTGCTTCAACTTTGAATGTTGAAAGGACAATATGACCAAGTAAGTAACTGAAACTATTTCAACTGGAGTTAGCTCAAACCTTTCTTCGCGCTTTCTTTATGCTCGTGGTGGATGAAGATATCTCTGTATTAATTCTCTTAGATTTATAACTGCTGTTAGTAACGTTAACCACACTTTCCTTTAGAATCTGAACAGTCTTGTATGGCAGTAAAAGGATTGCTTAACGCTGGCTATTTTTTGTTTGGTGGCCTTTAGGTTCGTTGTTTATCCTTTTTAGAGAACTTTCATGCAGATAAAGACCAGGCAAGATTATGATTGGTCTTAATGAAACTAAGTACTATGAAAAGTGGAAAAAATTACTGGGAAAACTTACTGAGAATGTTTAATACCAGAAAGCTAATGCAAGTGGTAAAAAATGTTTTAAATACATTCATTTTCAGTGGGATTTGTGGAATAAATGGAAAGATATAGGGATAAGAAAATGAAACTTCCCTTAACATGGAGAACATTGCTTTTCCCAGCTGTGTAAAAGGGCATCAGCATAAACTTCTCACTTGGCCTTTTTGATTTTGAATCACAGTGTTTTAACTTTTACTATCTTATACAATACGTGAAACTGAGCACATGGTTGCTATTAAGGAGATTAATATAGATCTAAAGATATATATCTGTGCCTTCTTTTTGACTATGTTAGAGTAAATTAATCAAAAAATGGGTTTATCCTTTTGAAACAGCACTTTGACACTTAGAGGTTCTATCATTTGTTGCATATTCTAAGGATGAAAGCTACTTCAAATCATGTAATATCGATACCAAATACTGGATTATACAAGCTGTTCTCCAAATCACACTTGATACCAAAAGGTTTTTAGGGAAAGTTTACAGTGATGATTACAACCTATTAAAGTTCTCATCTTTGGGGTTCTGTGTGTTTATCTTTGTTCCTCTTTTTACGTTAAAAATAAATAATGAAAATAGAACTTGTATGATCAGTTCTATAGTTGCCGAAGTAAATGTTAGCAATCAGAAACTTCCAAGAAAATCCTTAGTATTCACTTCTTTCTTATTATTACTTGAAACTGAGCTAGTTATACTTCAGATCATTCTACTGGGATTCTCTTGAAGCAAGCAAAGATAATATATAACTGTGAAGAACTGCAGAAGGACCTCAAGATGCGAAGTGACTGAGCGATAAAGTGGCAGATAAATTGGTTAGAAAGTGAGGCATGAAGAAATGAGAAACACGGAGATATATGTTGAACTGGCCATCCACTACTGTGATACATGAATGGGATTCTAGGTTTGTAATAATAAAATGTAAGCTTAGTGCTCAGTAACATAAAAATATTATAAATTATTAAGACAAAAAACAAAGTTGAAAGCCAAAATATAATTAAAATAACTGTGTAAACCAGAGGTGAACACTGCTGAATGATATGTGCTTCTTGAGTCCTATGTCAAGAAGTTAGAAATGGAAAGAGAGAAGGTTATCAAGCTGATCAAAGGCATGGTATGTATCTTCTTTATGAAGGGTCCCATGCAAGAAAAAAGAAGACTGAGGGAGAGAGGTACAGCAGAAATCTGTAGAATTGTGACAATCATGGAAAATGTGAACAAAGAACAATAGTTCTCACCTTATCCAAAACAACAAGTAATTGTTTTGCACAGTATGTGGTCAGAATGAGAGGTTTGCCACAGGGTATTTTGGATAGTAAAAGCTAAGTAAGGTACACAGAGGATAAAAACAAGGAACATCATGTTAAAAAGTTGAAATCAGGTTTGGGAAGTTCACCTGCTAGAATCATAAAATGGCTTGAGTTGGAAGGGACCATACAGACGATCTATTTCCAACTCCCTAGCCATGGTCAGGGATGCCACCTGTATCAGGTTGTCCATGGTCTCTTCCAACCTGGCTTTGAACACCTCCAGGGATGGGGCATTCAACCACATATACTGTCTATTTCTGATTTAGAAAAAAAAAAAAAAAAACGATTTTAATTCTATCAACCAGTCTTGACTGAATTAGATATTAAGGCTTGCCTCCAATTTTAAGCGCTGATATTTTATCAAGGCACTTGCTCTCATTTTAAGGTATTACTGGGGAGATGGTGGGTCCCAACAGTACAGAGCAAAGATCACAGAATCACACAGGTGTAATTAGATAGCTGATGCAATTTTGATAGTTGATTGCTAGCTCTTAGTCAAGTGGCACAGGATCATTTGCCAGATTGCAAACATTACGCTATTTACAAAGGCTATATGTAAAAGCTTTAAACACATTCGGCTTGGTGGAAACAGGAGCAGTATTTACCAGCCTTCACTGCTTTTAAACCTGTTCAGTGAATTCTTCTTTACAGAAAGATGATGGGGATCTTCAGGGTTACAACACACAGCAGCCATCTCTGCACAAGTGCCAGCCTTGCCATTAACAAGACGATAAATTGACTGATTACTATTTCAGTGCTATTAAGGTTGAACCGAATTATGCCAGGATTCTGATCCACGGTTTTCATCAGTTGTCTTAGCTCAGAAAAGCAATTGGGCCAGGGGTGAGGAGAGACAATGACGACCTCCTGTAACGCAGCTAGAGATGGAAAAGAGATGTGCTGCCACCACTCATCCCCTGGCACTCATGGCAGCACAGGAGTGAAAAAGAGATGTCGAAAAAGTAAGGGACCAGCAAAATGGGGACAAGCAAATAGGAACTATAATGAAGCTATGTACTAATTGTGTGTAACTAATAACTGCAATTAATAGGCAGGAGACAAATCAGAGTTGTCAGGAAAAAATACAATAATTTTAAAGTAGTGGTTGTTTTTGACCTAAGAATCATTATATACATGCCTTCTTTAACATGAATTCTATGAAGCTCCTACTGCATTTCTTTATAACCTAGAGTTTTCCTAAGTCAGTTGGGAAAAACTAAATTCAAGTCACAACAATTATAGTCAGACAAACACTGTGATTTTTGTGATGTAACTTACTGTAAACATTAGAAATAACATAAAATTGTGCCAAAAGGGCAAAGGAACAGAAAGTTTACCTGTAGTTTCCACTTTATGACATTGACTAGATATGCTAAAAAAAAGTTAAATTACCTCACTAAAATTCTGAGGCTTCATAGGACACATCTGTGAAGATGGATCTAATGTAGTGGAAAATAACTATTTTATGGATCCTCCATTGACTCAGACGATGATTACAATATCTGATACTTATATTAGTGCAGAAATACATCTTCTAATTTGTTCACTAAGAAAGGTAACAAAACCTGTTATGTAGTGTGTCCTAGGACTATGCATCAGCAAAACTGTATTGAAACTGAGAAGGCCAGATAGTTTTCAAAAACAGTTTCTTCAACTACTAATACACTTAGTAATGCTTGATGGACAATGATTTTATTTTTAGGTTTCCCCATCTACATCATAGCATGACTTAAATTTCTACAGAAATATAGCTCCCATCTAATATCATTTGATAAACAAGGAAAAGCTGTTTCTGCAAGGTCTTATCTTTTTGTTACCTAACTATCACAGAATTGCTAACCATTCAAGAAGTCTAAACATGCATTTTTGAAAATAAAAAAAAAAAAGACAATCTCCTATGTTTCTTACCCATTAAAACTTGCCAGTTAAAATATCAGCAGGTACTCTTTGAAAATTTTTCTGCATAACAGGAGTTATTACTGCTACTGTAAACTGAATACACTTAGGTCAGCAGGATACCAAGTATTTAGTCTTGCTGTTCAAGTGTAGACCTTTACAAAGCTGCATGAGCAAAGCTAGAAATTCTGAGACTGCATCCCACCATTCTTACTGAAGATTATTGACATTTTCACCATTATAAAATGAGCTCAACATCAGTAAAGGAATAAATAGCTCTTTGAAGGCAGTACAAATGAAATACACTGAAGATTTAAAATATACATATATATGTATATATTTTTGCTAACATAACAACAGTGCTCCAAAAATAGGACAGTAAAGCAAATGATGTAAACAAAAAAAGAGCAAGACAGATCAACACCTCAGTAAGCAATTATAGCATTTTTCAACAAATTAGCAAACTCCTAATACCAGAATTCCTATCTACTTATTATACTACCATTTTGGAACTAAGAAAAATAATACCCATTAGTGATAATTTAATACTGATTAGTAGATCATACAATCTCATTTCTTACTTTTGTATGCTTTTTTTGTTTGTTTTCTTTTGTGGTGTACGTGTTTTATTTCTGCATGGTAGGGTTAGGAGAACATTTTATTTAATTGTTTATTTTCATGAAAAGTGTCAAATGGATATTTTGCTGTTCCTTTTATCAGTTTTAAGAGAATGAATAAAGGGTTTTACTGTATAGACTCCATCAGTGCAAGGATAGTTTCCATATTCAGAAGAACCCTGGAGCTGTGTGAGCATTTATATAAGTCACACAGAAATATGGTTTGCTGGAGTGCTTGATTCTGCCATGTACGCAGTGGTGCCTAGGGTTAGCTGAGATCCTCTGAGACATTTATGTGGTGCTGACATATCTAACAAAGAGCCTAAAGGATGTACGTGCCATTCTGCACTCATAGCAGGCGTGATATCTCAAGGCAGTTCAAATGGGTGTTGATTCTTGGTCAACAAAGAATCTACAAGGAGACAATGAATCAAAACCATTGTGTCAATACTATCTTAATGAAATTACACTGATTAAGAGGTCATATTTATATAAACGGTATGAAATGTGGAAGTGTATGCTTCTGGAGGAGAACTTATTTCTGTGGAATATACAGAGTGGCAGAATATGAAGGTATGAAGGAGAGTAATTTAGAAAGAGAGAAGCTAATGCTGTGCATCTGAAGTGTTTCAAAGGTTGGAAGATTTGGGATTAAGGAGAATTAACCTCAAGTGGACAAAGGAAAAATAATCCCCAAAGCAGTTTTAAGGACTCAGTGAAAAGTGACACACATAGGATGTTAAAATGACTCTAAACTGCTGCTGTCATCACCCTGATGGAATGAAAAAAATGAAACCCTAAATCTCTCTCTCTAGGACAGACTGAGACAGTAGCCCTGATGAAAAAGTCTCAAACTTTATTTAGTACAGCTTCCTTAGAAGCAAACTTGCCTGGTACTTTGTAATTTGTGAGTACTAGTGCCTCATAGCTGTCCCTTTTCTTCAAATGCTGGGGGGGGGGGGTGTGTGTGGAAGACTAAGGCTTGAGGAGCCTTTGTCTACAAGAAGTGCTGTGTCATTCTTCCCTGAATACCTAAAGTGATATCATGAAGTCAAGAACCAAAAGCCAGTCAATGAAGAAAAAGGATGTATTATTTGGATGTATAATTATTTTTTTCCATGATAGTGGCAGCACATTTTAAAAAATGAACTCAAGTTAAGTTGGGCAAAAGAGGGGTTTGGAAAGGATTTTGCACAAGCTGTGTTTATTTTCTTACATATGTCTAAACTTTATAACTCTGTGTGAATTAAGTTTTCTACAGTATTGCTTAATTCCTTTCAGGAATAGTAAGTGCTTACACATTTTGCACAGGAAGTGGTAGTATACAACATTCTGCTATTTATTGATAATTATATTTAAAAAAAAAAAGAACAAAACAAAAAACATAACATCACTTCACCTCACAGTTTGTGTCAATGAGATGTGTCCAATT
Source organism: Anser brachyrhynchus (assembly GCF_964034855.1). Taxonomy (NCBI): domain Eukaryota; kingdom Metazoa; phylum Chordata; class Aves; order Anseriformes; family Anatidae; genus Anser; species Anser brachyrhynchus. The sequence continues at coordinate 59,154,414 of NC_137698.1, read as the reverse complement.
ATGCAACATATTGTCCAAAGCAAACATTAAAATATACTGTTTTTCAATTTACAAGTTTAAAAAAAGAAACAATCAAAATGAATAATCAAAGGAACTTCAGATTTTACAAAGGAAATAGGAAAATAACATTTTGAATACTGTTTCATGGAATTAATTATGAGATGCTTTACATTTTGAACTAATTTGGTAAATGTTCTACCTGTTCAAACTAGTAAGGAATAAATTGTTGAAAGAAACTTCTGAGATACTGTACTTAAAATTAAATCTGCAATAGGGTATAAAGAAAAGGACTTTTAAAACTGAGAAATCCAGGAAATTTCTTGCACTGGCAGTAAAGTTATATCTTTCCAGAATTGCTTTGCACAGTTTCGAGTTGTTTCAAAATACATCAGTTCCCAAAGGAAACATTAGTTCTGAAATGAAATACTTTGCAAAAGGCATATATAGGTTTAAAAGGAATCAGTAAGACACAGGGTATCTATAGAAAATTCTCCTTACTATGCAGAAAATAATGTGATATAAAAGCAAAGTAAATGAAGTACATTTGTAATATTTTTGGTACTTGAACAAAAAGAAAATGTAAGTTCATATTTTACCTAGTGCAATGCATTGCTTGTACATTCCTTATACCTATTCCATCATTCAAATGGGTCCTGAGACTAATGCACTGACCACTGTTTGTCAGGAAAGAGATCCTATGGAATGTTTCAGGAGAAAAGAAATGGCGATTCTGTAGTTCCAACCAGATCCCAATTTACATTTTCCATTCATGTCCTACAGCGGCAAACTTTTGACCTTGCAAAGGAAGAAATAATTCTTCATTTCCTTCTGCACAACCTGTTTTATAGGACTGATAGATCAGATGTCACATTTCATTTCACAAATGCTAGGATTTCATTACTAGACAGAAACACGTAATATGCTGTGGGATACCGGGAAAGGAAATTACTACTTAACTATTAAGTGTTATTAAATTGTTCCTAATTTTAATTGTATCAATTTTAATTCCCTTAAATTTTCCGGAATACATGAACATAAGCTGAATTTCCTCTAACTTATTTGTACGTGTTATCATTATTTCAAACGTGGCTTTGAAAATATGTACAAAATATGCTTCCTTTCTCTGAAAAGCCACTATTTTTTTATGGGTGATAATAGTTGGCAAACTCAGTACCCTGTATTTCAAAGACAGGCTCTGTAAGACTGTTGTATTTACCTGAACATGAACCATGCAAAAAACAATTTCTGTAGGCATATATGCAGAGGCTTAGACTCCTTGGCTCATTGAGAATACTCTCAAACAAGAAAAGGAAGAGTAGGAATTATTCCATACGAGAACACCTTTCAGGGGTAGAAGTGTGGTGGTGCTTGCCTTATACTTCTGCCATTCCATATGCCATATATTGTCATATACCTTGCCATTCCGGTTAATTTGGAGGCCCATTTCGGCCCATTCTGGAGCCACCAGTCCCTGCCTCAGGGATGCAATGGGATGCTGGTCTCTAGATCCACCACAGCCCTGCTCTGTCTGCTTACATATCTCCTGGCACTCTGGCACAGAAGCTGTTGATGGAATGCCATCCTCATCTGTTAGTCTTCTGTAATGCACGACATTGCATAAAATTCTGTAGACTAAGCCTGTTTGCACACCTAAAATCAGAGACATGAGGCCTGGAAACCATAGATTATTACCTTAAATGCATTCCCATAGGAAGGAGGAGCACCAAACTGCTCTACTGCGTAACATATGCAATTCAATGGTTATGAAATTATATTTACTATGTAATTAAACTGCAAAATCAGAGAGCTGAAATATAGGAATGTTAGCAATTGAAATAGTTTTTGTATACTGAATTTACCTGCTTGTACACATGCAACGTAACATTGAAGAAATGATCATGCATGTAAGATCCCTGCTGCAATCTATGCTTGTGGTTGCAGAAATTAAACACGTGTATTTTGAAAGCAAAGAGAAAACTTGATGAGAAGAGATCTTATGATTAAGGTAAGCAATGACCTGTACAGATTAATATATTCATTACCTGTCTTGCAATTCTGTTCCTGACAAAATTCTGTCTGACAATATTTGCAATACTGTTTCTTTGCCCTACATAAGAAACTTGAGGCCATATTTTCAGAACTTCTGTGTTCTTTCACTGCATTTTAAATTAATTAGACCTGTGCTGTACACGTATACACCTGTATTAAAATGCCAAGAGCACTAAAAAGTCAAGTTCATACACTTCCAAGTTTGACATGCAAAACAGTCTTTTTTTTCTTAATTTTCGCATTCATCTCAAATTCTGAACACACAAAAAAATGGAAAAAGAATGCCACAATCTCACGGTCACTGGGGAAATTAATAAACATCTAGAAAGTGTTTCAATGTTATAATAGTAGTGGTAAAAAAAAAAAGGCACCACTAAAAATTATTTATTTTGTATAAAGTACGGGTTTGGATAATACTTAGTAAATAAGGTCTGGTTAAAACAAAAAAAGATTTTTGAAAAGCTGACAGAAAAAGATATAAAGAAATACTACTGTATGAGGTGTGATTCTGTGGAGAAAAACAAAACTACATTCAGTGATGTAGTGTTGACAGACACAAAGGCAAAATTAAAGTTGTCACGAACTTTCCCTTTTTCAAACTGTTAGTTTGACTTCAATCTTAATATTCTTATAATATATGACCAAGTAATTAAAATTAGTATGCAATTATGAAGAAAGTAAATCATGCTTTTTTAATTGAACAATCTCCTTTTAAATTATTATTTACTGAAATATTTTTTTCATAATTTCTCAACCCAGCCATCTGGCAACACTACAAGAAAAGAAAATTTGACTCCCCCTTACAAGGTACCAATTTGAATTTCAAAATCATAGGAGTGCTTCATAATTGCTTGAAGTTTGAACATTATTTCAGTTACCAGCAATCAGCTGTTTAAAAATAGTGTCCTTAAATCACAGATCTGTATTTTTTTTTTTCTGGGCCATTTTCCTCTTAAAATTGACTTGACATTTAAAACATCTGCTTTTTCACAGTGTGCATTCCATCTGCAATTATGCTGCAGCCCACTCTGCCACTCAGCTCTGTCCTTGCTATAGAAATAAGCCTGTTAAAAGAATATGTGTTTATGGATAAAATGGATAGCAACCCAGCACACACACACAAGAAGAAAAAGAACAAGAGAAAAGCGGACCTCCTTACCTATTGTACCATATAATGTGGTATACAGCATTTCTATAAAGAAAGGCATATTACATAGTGGAGTCTCTCCACTGTCTGAGTAATTACAGGATCAACAGTAATCAACCTCTTTCAGGTACTAGAATGTTAATAATAGTGGAAGTACTCACTTAATCTTATCTCATATTTTGCTTGCATATGGATGGAACAGCAAATTAATAACAGCGCTTCTGTCCTTTGTCATAACTGGATAAAACTTTATGTTAAGGAATCTTGATAAAATGATAATGTTTGGATTTCTGAGCTTTCAAATTTTATTTGGAGAATAGCAATTGTAATGACTCTAAATAAATGCTTCAAAGATCGTGGTAAGTGTGTTTGATCAGTCTGTTTACACACACTTTTTTTTACTGATTCAGTGACTAAAATTAATCCTAATTTGTTATGGCATAGAGAGCGAATCAGAGCAAGTTAACCTGCAGTGTGTTCTGTGGTCATGTGTCTACGCAGTTTGTGGTGCCTGGGCAAGCTAGTTTAAAGTTGACTTAAATTTTTCTATTCTACACAGCAGCCAATTGTGTAACTGAGAGACAGACATAAACTCTACTTTGCTTGCTTGCTTCGGTATGATTTGCAAATTTCGTAATGCAATTCATCTATTCATATAAACTGATACGGAAAAAAAATGAAAATGTAATTCCAAATGAATTTACATACTTAAAAAATCTTTTCACGAGGAATACAAACTGAAGCTTTGTTTAATTAATTCTGTGCTTTCTATTCGCAATTACCTATACCACAGCAGTTTTCATATTTTCACTTATTGGAAATTTATAATATGTGTTTTCTGTAAAACTGTACAATCATGCTGAAGTCTTCATCTCAAAGGTGGTATTTTGTACACTTTTCCTCCTAACATTTAGCAATTTTCATGAAATTTGTAGGAATTCAGACTGAAATGTGTTTGGAATTCATTTTCATGTTCTAAATCTACAAGGTGGAAACTGATTAACAGATAAAAAGAGGTACATAGGCAATAAGAAACTAGACTAAACAGAAGAGAAACCGTATATCAGTTTTATTTTCTATTCACTGGTTTTAAAATGACATCTGACTTTATTAACCTCTTGAAGAACACTCCCATTACGAGCAAAAATATTGGAGGAAGAACATCCCTAAAGTGTTGCAAAATAAGCATGAGTTTTCTTGCTTTAAGAAGTTGCTCGCCTAATTCAGCAGTTGATGGCAGACAGCCTAACTTCCTTCCTAGTTGTTAAGCCTATACCATAAAATATCCCTAATGTAGTTTTCAACAGTTCTGTTTATCTCCATGGGGATAAAAGAACCTGCTGTTTTGAAGTGTCAGATTTTATGCTGTGTTGCAGTGAGTTATTTTTATTTATCTTCCTTTCTATGTTTTTCTGAGGCATATACAAAAGTAATCTTCAAAGAGCTATTTGTACTATTTGGATTTTTTTTCACACTTAAGCCTTGGCTTGAAGAACCATATGGAAAACACATATATAGCCTACATCCTGGACATCATACACAGACTACACACCTCTGATAGATTTTTAATCATTTTTTTCACCTTCCAGAACACAAAAGAAGTCTATCATTCCAAATCACCAGATTTTAAAAGGTACCACATTCTGTTTGTTTTCTGAGAACTTAAAATGTTTGTGTCTCATTTAACAACATCTTCATTGCTTTGCTCTGTAGATAAGAAATATCCAGGTTGTTTGTGGTGTAATTATCTGTAAAGACTTGTGGATACTGAGGTGGTCTGAAGTGTCTCTCATGCTTAGGGCTCTTTGCAGGTCAGCAGTAGAGGCCTAACTGCCTGCAGTCAGGGAAGCAGTGGTAGTTTCCTGAATGTGTGCCACCAAACCTGGTAATGAATATAGTATCTAAATTTCTACAGTAAAATATGTGACTGGCATAATAACATTTTGGGATTTTCAGTCATCAGAAGTGACAGATATGTTGCAGAATGGTAAGCGGTTCAAACTTCACATTTGTGAGAAGTTGCTCTGGTAAGAGAAACCTCTGGGGACCTCTGGCCCAAATCAACCCTAATCATTTATTTCCCTTTCTGAGAATGAGAGATTTGAAAATCAGAATGTTAAGATGAAAAATTAAAACAAACAAACAAAAAACAACAATGTAAAAAAATACACAAAAAAGACCTTTCTGACCTAGTTAAACTAATGAAAAAAAATGTAATTCACCTTTCCTTGAGAGTCTTGAAGCTGAATTTCCATAAGAAACTAATTCAAGTGGGATTTATTCAAACAAATTCTTTTTTTTTTTCTGGTAAATAGAATGCTTACCAGAAAAAAGATCTGCTTGTGCATTTGAGCCCTGCAAATCTTTTTAACATATATTTAATTTGAAGAAATAGAACTGCTGAAAACAAAAAATTCCTCTCAGAAGTGCTCATAGATGTGTCTAAGAATCCATAAAGGGGTCTGTAGCATAGAATCCTAGTCTTTGGTTAGATATCATGGTAGCAAATTATCACTTACCTGTTCATCAGTGACTTTATAGTAAAGTTGAATTAGCAGCATGGATATGACCCATAAATAAGTAGATGTCTTCATGCATTTGTAGGCATGTATTTAGGTACACATAGCTGAGTTGGAATAGAAATGCTGATCTTGTACTTGCTGCTGTAAAGTTGTTTGGGAAAATATAGGACAAAACAATCTTGGGAAACATTATTAAAAAAGTAGAATCAATGAAAGGTGGAAAAAATACAGATTTTGCATAACAGTTATTAGGAACTATGATGTAGTTGTTATTTTAAGCAAGGATGTAATACTGCTCTTCATATTTAACCTTATGCATGTGGTTTAACTTTACTGTCTCTTAAGTAAGCAGACAGTAAAAAGCAGAGTTTTTTTTTTTTCTTTCCCCCCTCTATCTGATAAACAGTGTAATTAGAAAGAAACCTTACTGGAAGACTTTACATCAAATACGGAATTAGTCATATCCTCCATCTTTGAATTTCATGGAACACATTAGCAGTAACTACAGAAGAGGCAAAGCAGCTAAACTGTGTTTTGTAATAATGAATTATTAAACTGTCCCTTTGCATCTCTTCCAGATATTGGTGGTAATGGTTACTTAGGTTTTCTGGGTCAACGTTATTTTCTTTCATAAACCACGGCTTATTTCTCCTTTGACTTTCACACATTCTTATTTTAGTGTTCTACTAGTTCCATAATTTTTGAAAATTCTCTTCTCATTTGCTGTTTTAATCTATTCTATTCCCCTCTGTGTCATTGTACTTCTCTCTGCTCCTGTGCTATGCTGTCCTCAGGCTAACATGAATAGCATTATGTACATATCTGAGATTAGATGCAAATCTAGACTAACACCTTTTAGTGAACATGGCCTGAAACATTTTGCACAGACATCAGAAAGATGTTCAGATAGTGTAAGCTTGGATAAACTTAACACATTACTGGTTGCTATACTACAAGATATAGTGTGTATTTCATACCAAAAGACAGAGAATGTACTTAAATATGTTTGTCATATACTTGCATTCTACAGACAATACAGCTCCTTCTATGAAGTAACTGATGTCCAGGTTCACAGACATCTAGGGACCATTTACAAAGAGGTGCTTAGATGTTGTGATGGAGAAATAACAACAGGCATTGCTGTGTTCTAGAAATATAGAATATAGAATTAAACAGACTTGTGTTGAGAACCAGTCATTTCAAACACATTGAATCTGCAAAGGAAGGGAAGTCAACATGCCTGGTCTTAATTAAGAAGTAGCCTTGAACTATTTGTTTCTGTATTTTCTATCAAATGTAACAATTCACAGGTTCATGTAGACTGAAAGATCAAAATACAATCCTAGTAAAAGTTGCAGCTGAATCACCAAAGAGAAGGGCTTGTCAGGGAGGTGCAAAGGCAGGTTGCTCCCCTACAAAGGAATAGGAGCAGGGGATGAGGGTGGTACAAAGACAGCCAGAGCAGTGGCCTTACATGCAAGGATGTTGAACCAAGAAAATCAGGGTCAGAATCAGGTCCAGAAAAAAGGTTCAGGGCCAGCTGCAGACCAGTGATCACCTAGCAAGTCCATCATGATGAGTCAAGATCACACCAGAAAGGGAGATAGGGGACCAGGAACATGGGTAGCTGTCAGAGCTATGATGTAGCACAGGTGGGAACAACCAAGACAGAAAGCCTCAGACTTAAAAGCACTTCCCAGGGAAAAGGAGGGTCAGACCCTTGCTTGTAGTTCAATTCATAACAGCTTCCATTTATTTTTTCCACATCCCAGGCAAATTGTGAGACTACGGATAGAAGATGGGAGCCATTTCTACAAGATTGTGTTTTGAGTTGATAAGGAGTGCTTGCTGTTTGTTGATTATAATAATCATACTGGACATTGAGTGAATCTGATTTATGATTTTGGTAATCTATAATTGTTTTGTATCATAGGTATGTATGTGGACATTCAGTCCATGATACCCTTCTGAAGGAACACAAGAGAAGATGTGCAGATTACAAAAGAAGTTTTAACAGAAAATTTGACTCTGTGGGTTAGGATGGGCTTTTTTTCAAATTGCTTCTTTCAACAAAGTGACTAAATTACATTTGAATTTTCACTCTGGGGGATAGCATATAGTTTCAGATGTTTCCTGAAGTTCTTAACTTCAGTGAAGATCAGATCCTTTAAAGCCTTTTAAAATGTGGTTACTATTGTTTAAAAACTTCCACATCTAAAACATGGCCCAATGTCCTAAATAGAATGCTACTCCATTTTTTTGAGAGAGAAACAGATGTAAAAATCATCTGAATTTTGTTAGTCTTCTGAATGGGTAATCAGGAGGCAGCTCATAGTAAGGGTGGAATTGGCTGTGATCTGTTGAGCATGGTAGGGGAGAAAGATAGTGGGCAATTCCTTTTTTCTTAGGAATGCATGTAAAATTTGAATCATTGCTATCCTTAGTTTCTCTAAACAGAACAGTTACCTTCTATTATAGTCCTTACCAGCTTTTCTTCTAAAGCAAGGGATCTTTACTCTCAAATATAAAAGTATGCTGTAAAATCACAAGAGCTCCTTTATGGAATACAAAAATGATATTTTTTGTCATTTTTAGTAAAACTAATAGAAGTTATTGGAATTATGTCAATCTGTGTTCTGGAAAAATACAGTATTTTTTGCTTTTTATTTTTTGATGAAATATAATTCTTTTCAGTAATAATTTAATTAGGATCAGGCATGCATCCTCCTTGCATTGGGTTTTGTTACTCATGTTGTAACAATTCCAGAGAGAAATTAAGTGCACATACTTCCTGGACAACTAAGGATCACAGAGAAAGATTTAATCCATCCTCAAAAGCAGATCCACTTCTGCCCTGGAATTACTTTGTCTCAGCCAAAGTAAGTCACTTGGAATGCAACTGGTGCAGTAGGAGACTGAGGTTCCTAAAATTCCATTTTGAATTCTTTAAAACGCGTAATCTCAGTCTAAAGATGATCTGACTCCACTCTAAACAATTAGGAGTATATTGCAAGCAGAATAAGTTTGGAGTCATGTAATAAATTTTACGTGAATTTCATGGTAAATCCTTCAATAATTTTTCCCCAAGAGTAATCTGAGAGATATGAACAAGTGAAAGGGTTAATTATTTTTGAACTTTACATAAGAAAGACTAACTTTCAGTGATCCAGTATAGGCAACATTGATTGTTTTCAAGACTGCTCCCTGTTTGTGACCTACAGGCATTCAGCTAGGAAACTGAAACTGTACAATTTGAGTTATATGTTCAATTACAAGTAACCACTGCAATTTCAGCATGCAGAGTAAACTATTCAACCAGTTTCTGCAGTTTCAGACTATGCAAATGAAGAAAAAGTAGCGAACGATTTTATATACTAGGCTTTAGAAATAATTGCAACATGTCACTGGACATAGTACAAGTATTGTGTAAAACTTCACGAAGACTTGCACGCTACAATTTATATTAATATATGCATATAAGGATCCAAATATACAAATATACATACCCATTTATGGCTTATGTGGACATAAATAACTATGTATTCTGAGGAAGAACAAGCTTGTTCCAGGGGAAAAAATACTATACGGTCATATACTTTTCTATTATGTTGGCTAGCACATTCAGAAATGTAGCTAATGCTGTATTCCTTCACATCAGTGCCCTTACAAGGCTGGAGCAGAAGCAGGGAACTCACCATGGTCACACACTTAATCTTGTATGTGGTTGTTTACACTTGCTAATTCGTTCTATAGCGCACTATTTTCAAACAGTTTCTGTTGTTAAGTTAGAACTTTATTGTTGTTATGTTTCTGCTGTCTATCAAAGCCATGGAAATATATTAGAAATTGAATTTTTAAACTGCCTTGACACTTACTTTTCCTTCTGTTGGTTGTTCCAACCATTTGCCTTGACTAGACATCATTTATGTTGTGTGGCTAGACATATAAGTTATTGCTTTTGCTCATCAGTTCAAATAAGCAAGTAGTTCTAAGCAAGAAAGTAACAATAAAGAATCTTCAATGACTTTTTAGGTGAATAAGCGTTAGTGGTAAAATTAATGAAAATTTCATTTCAGAATCACAATTCTGAACACATGCAAACAACACTAAGACTCAAGCACATACTAAGAGGTTTTTGTAAATTTGGAAGAAGATAGGCAAACAGGTAACTCCTATTTAAGAATTCAGTACTATCAACAAGGTAGTATAACGTTCTATATCCTATTTTGTATCTCAAAAAACAGAACAAAAAAAAACACAACAAAAAAGTAAATATCTACATTAAAAAAACAAACAAAAACAGACAAACAATTGCCCCCCCCCCAAAAAAAGGGGGGGGGGGGGGGGGGGCAGAAAATACCTGGAACTGTACTGACCTGTATTACCAGTGATGTAACTGGAAAACAGTTGGCTAGTAGATCTGTCAGGATATACAAGATTTAGGAATAATGTATCCAGAAGGGCAGACAGTTATATGTACACAAGGTTGTTCTCAGCTCAATCTTTCTCATAATTCTGTTCCAAGACAGTGGGACATTTTCTGATCTCAGGGGCACCAGTATATATCCAGGGTAACTCTGCCCTCAGTGCTTCTATTCCCAGTTTACACTAATATCTCTATATGTCTTGGAGTGTAATTCTTATTTTATATAACATGTCAAAGATAAGATTTGTAAAACCAAATTACAAAGCTATGAAGAAAGCCAAGTTAAGCTCAGAAATATGTATTAAATGAACTCACTAATCAAAATGTGAAACTTTTAACATATGTTGAATCCATTTTTTCTGCATTTTCTTTCCTAATTCTAAGATTTTTCCATCAGCAATAGTGCAGTAGATTTACTATAGACATACAAATATATGCATAGCCATGAGGTTTTTAATGTTTTTACATTGTTTCCAATTTTAATAGAAATGTATTATCATATATATACTAGAAAAATCAAAGAGTAATGAGATACCTTGTAGTGGGTTTACCTGTAAAGGTTTTTGGTGGTGAGGGGCTGAAGGGGTGACCTCTATGAAAAGAATCCAGAAGCTGCCCAATTTTAGATAAAGGCCAGTTCCAGCTGGCTCCAAATTGACCTGCCACTGCCCAGAGCTGAGTCAGTGAGTGATGCTGTGAGAGCAAATTTAAGAAAGGGGAAAAAACCTGCTGTGCAACAGCAGCTGGGAGAGAGGGGAGGGAGGAAATGTGAGAGAACCAGCCCTGCAGGCCCCAGTGTCAGTGCAGAAGGAGGGCAGGACGTGCTCCAGGTACTGGAGCTGAAGCTTCCCTGTGGCCGGTGGAGCAGGCCCCTGGTGGAGCAGGCCCCTGGTGGAGCAGGCCCCTGGTGGAGCAGGCCCCTGGTGGAGCAGGCCCCTGGTGGAGCAGGCCCCTGGTGGAGCAGGCCCCTGGTGGAGCAGGCCCCTGGTGGAGCAGGCCCCTGGTGGAGCAGGCCCCTGGTGGAGCAGGCCCCTGGTGGAGCAGGCCCCTGGTGGAGCAGGCCCCTGGTGGAGCAGGCCCCTGGTGGAGCAGGCCCCTGGTGGAGCAGGCCCCTGGTGGAGCAGGCCCCTGGTGGAGCAGGCCCCTGGTGGAGCAGGCCCCTGGTGGAGCAGGCCCCTGGTGGAGCAGGCCCCTGGTGGAGCAGGCCCCTGGTGGAGCAGGCCCCTGGTGGAGCAGGCCCCTGGTGGAGCAGGCCCCTGGTGGAGCAGGCCCCTGGTGGAGCAGGCCCCTGGTGGAGCAGGCCCCTGGTGGAGCAGGCCCCTGGTGGAGCAGGCCCCTGGTGGAGCAGGCCCCTGCAGCCCATGGGTCCTACATGGAGCAGATCTCCACGCTGCAGCCTGTGGAGGAGCCCCTGCAGGAGCAGGCCCTGGGCCAGAGCTGCAGCCCGTGGAGAGGAGCCCACGCAGGAGCAGGGGGTCTGGTGGGAGTTGCTGCCTGTGGGGGACCTGTGCTGGAGCAGTTTGCTCCTGACGGATGGACCCCGTGGTATGGAGCCATGTGGGAGCAGTTATTTTAGAGCTGCTGCCCGTGGAAAGCCCACGCAGGATCAGTTCGGAAAGGACGGCATCCCGTGGGAGGGACCCTGTGCTGGGACAGGGACAGAGAGTGACTGTGAAGGAGCAGCAGAGATGGTATTAGGGACTGACCACAGCCCCCATTCCCTGCTCCCCTGTGCCACTTGCAAGCAAGAGGTGGAAAAGGGTGGAATGGGGGGAAGGTGTTTTTAGTTTCTTTCCTTTGTTTCTCACTTCTCTAGCTTGCTAGTAATAAGCAATACATTTTATTAATCTGCCTATGCTGAGTCTGATTTGCCCATGATGATAACTGGTGAGGGATCTCCCTGTCCTTATCTCAAACCTTGAGCCCTTTTCATTGTATTTCCTTCCCTTTTCCCTTTGAGGAGGGGCAATGAGAGAGTAGTTGTGGTGGAGCTTATCTGCCCACAGGAGTAAAACCACTGCACATGTTGTTGTGGGATGTATTCACTCACATAATTTGAGCCTTGTGAGTGCATTAATCTGAGCTCTTCGACCAGAAATGGTTCTAAGCCTAATTTTATCTCTATTCTCAGTTATAATGTGGTGTTTCATAAATGTTTCATAATTTGATTTGGAGTGATTATATTTCACTGTCTTCATAGGCCTCACAGAATTTGGAAATATATTAAAACCTCCTACTCCTGATGACTGGATTCCCACACTCAATCCTAATCCAGTCCAACAGTGACCCTATCCTTCACGTCTCAAAATTAAAATATTCTTTGGGACTTGAATACCCAGACTAGTCTTGTGGGCGTCACAGAATCCAGCAGTAATATGAATTATTTGTCCTCAAACTAAGGTATTTCCAACCTTTAGCCTCTTTCCAACCTTTCCAACTGTTTTTATTCTTCATAGTACGTTGCTCTTGAACCAGCACCCTAAAGTGCACTATAAAGCCTTTTGTGAGGTCAAACATCCATCCTTACTTTAGACTTTGCTATATTTGCAATAAATTTATTCTGTTTTACTCCCAAGACTAACTGTAATTTTACACAAAATACTAATTATAACCTTGGTGTCTCATCCAGGAACAAACACCGAAATGCTGCTTAGCTTTCACTATTCTCATGTCAGTTTTGTGATCTGGCTACAATGTAATGATGAACTGAGATTTTTGTGCAGTTGTCTGTGTGTGCATCTGATCTGAAACCCTGTTCTGTCTCCATCCTTAATAGCCAGCCACTGATAAATACACAGTCAGGAAATGTTATTAAATAGTTCCCAGTATCTGTCAGAATATCCTGTCCTGTCTTTTGAGGTTTAGTAGTGTATCTGCTTACTGAACCATAATTTTAAATGCAAACCACACTCTATTGTCAGTATTTACTCTGTGATTCAACCTGATCTAATATTACTATTAACATGTCCACTAAAATACTGTACTGGCCTGTCAAAACTGTGGCAGAAACCAAATTATCTGGCATCTCCTGTCAAGGCTAAGATGCCAGCAGTTCTGGAGGCCATGAAGTGTTAGCTGTATGGAAAGAATGGAGTCAAATCCAGTTGGAGGCCGGTCACTAGTGGCGTCCCCCAGGGCTCAGTACTGGGGGCAGTCCTCTTTAGTATCTTTATCGATGATCTGGATGAGGGGATCAAGTGCACCCTCACTCAGTAAGTTTGCAGATGACACCAAGTTAGGTGCGTGTGCTCGAGGGTAGGAAGGCTCTGCAGGAGGATTTGGATAGGCTGGAGCGATGGGCTGAGGTCAGCTGTATGAAGTTCAACAAGGCCAAGTGCCGGGTCCTGCACCTGGGGCGCAACAACCCCAAGCAGTGCTACAGGCTGAGAGATAAGTGGTTGGAAAGCTGCCTGGCAGAGAAGGACCTGGGAGTACTGGTTGATAGTTGGCTGAATATGAGCCAGCAGTGTGCTCAGGTGGCCAAGAAGGCCAACAGCATCCTGGCTTGTATAAGAAACAGTGTGGCCAGCAGGTCTAGGGAAGTGATTGTCCCCCTGTACTCAGCTTTGGTGAGGCTGCACCTTGAGTACTGTGTTCCATTTTGGGCCCCTCGCTACAAGAAGGACATGGAGGTGCTCAAGAGAGTCCAGAGAAGGGCAACGAAGATGGTGAGGGGTCTGGAGAGCAAGTCTTATGAGGAGCGGCTGAGGGAGCTGGGATTGTTCAGCCTGGAGAAGAGGAGGCTCAGGGGAGGCCTCATCGCTCTCTATAGGTATCTTAAAGGAGGCTGTAGCGAGGTGGGGATTGGTCTGTTCTCCCACGTGCCTGGTGACAGGACGAGGGGGAATGGACTAAAGTTGTGCCAGGGGAGGTTTAGGTTGGATATTAGGAAGAACTTCTTTACTGAAAGGGTTGTTAGGCATTGGCATGGGCTGCCCAGGGAAGTGGTTGAGCCACCATCCCTGGAGGTCTTTAAAAGATGTTTAGATGTCGAGCTTAGTGATATGGTTTAGTGGAGGACTTGTTAGTGTTAGGTCAGAGGTTGGACTAGGTGATCTTGGAGGTCTCTTCCAACCTAGACGATTCTGTAGCTGAGATTAGTATTAGAGCTGGTGTTTGAATTAGGACTTAAAGTAGTAGCCCTGTTTATTACTATCTTAGGGCTTGTGGTTTCTAATTTAAACTCAGGAAGTTATGCTTGCTACTCCCTTTCTACTCCTGACTCTGCAGCCCCTAGCTACATATTGAAACCTGTGGGAATAATTTTTCACCTTTGGAGTCTGTCCCTCAGTTACCTTTCCTTTGCTACTGATCAACACATCTGATGATCCTGAATGCAGATACTACAGCACATCTTCCCATGCTGTCTTTAAACTCAATTCAGTAGCTCAGCAGTTGATGATATAATGTCATCCCTGCAATTTGGATATGAAACAATTTAAAAATAATTACAGCTGACATGCTACTGCAGAAGCTTTTATAAGCCCTTGCTTCAGGAACAGTTTTGGAACTGCTGATCCTAGACCCTAAATTCTAGGTTACTAGTACGACAGTGCCATCAATTCAGTACCTCAATTTCTGGGAGATTAGGAGCTAATCTCATAGATTCCTGATACTTTTTATCTGCAGCTGTAAGATACAATTGAAACAGTTGAAATCTACAATAAAACAGGAGTAGATTCTAAGCTAATTTTTATCTCTATTTCATTTTATATAAATGCGTAACATTTGAAGGTTACCAGAACACCTTGCTATTGATATTTTCAAACAATTTTCACATACTCAGGTTTTCACTGAAAGTTAAAGATACAACGAGCATTTTGTGTATTCTGTGGAAATCCGCACTCACTTTCTTAAGTTTTATACATCCTGTTTCACAAAGGCTGTAGGGACAGTTCATTAGCTGTACATGGCATACAGGTATTCTCACAACAATTCTAGTTTAGGAAAAAAAGTCCATATATTTTTTTAAATGAAAAACTGAGAAATTTTTTTACTCAAATAGATTCCCCCAATCTCTTTTTTTTTTTTTTTTTACTAATCACATGGCACATGTAATTAAATTGCATTTCAGTCAATGGTTTATGAAAGGAAGCTGTCACTTTTGGATGAACTGTAGTGTATATGTTAAAAAGGCATGTGAATATTGACATAAAGGAAGTGGGGCCTGTGGGGAGAGGCAATAGCTTTTATTAAACAGCTGATGCAGTTGAAAAAAACCAAACAAACAAGAAAACAGACAAGCCTGAACTTAATGTCTTTTCCATCGAGGCTTCAAAGAAGGGAAGAGACTTGAAATAAAGTTGTTACAATGATATTGCTCTCCTAATGTAAAGAATGTCTTATTTCCTGTCTGAACTTGATTGGCTTCCATTTTCAGCTATTGCTTTCATTAGCTAAACAAAACACCTAGCCACTTACAGAGGTGCTCTTTGTCAATCCTCATAGACTCCGAAGTATTCACTTCATAATATTGCTTTGAAAAGCTACCGTGAAGCTAATGGATTTTACTTTTTACAGAACAACTATTACAGAAAACTTGCAGATATTCCAGATCTCACTTTCTGGGTTTAAGTTTAATGCACAATTTCACAATCTCAAGCCAATTTTTCTAAAGAAAAAAAAAACAAACACCAAAAACATCACAAAAAAAAACACACAAAAAACAACAACAACAAAACATTAAAAGATCACTTATATTCTTTAGGGCAATTTTCCTGCAGGTTGGATATTCTCAGGTAGATATTAGAATGATGAATTATAGAATCATAGAATATTCTGAGTTGGAAGGGACCCACAAGGATCATTGAATCCAACACCTGGCTCCACACAGGACCACCGAAAAAAAAATCAGACTGTGTGTCTGAGAGCGGTGTCCAAATGCTTCTTGAACTCTGGCAGGCTTGGTGCTGTGACCACTGCCATGCGGAGCATGTTCCAGTGCCTGACCACCCTCTCAGTGAAAAAACTTTTCCTGATATCCAGCCTGAACTGCCCCTGCCACAGCTTCAAGCTGTTTCCTTGGGTCCTATTGCTGGTCACCAGAGAGAAGAGAACAATGCCTGCCCCTCTGTTCTCCCTCGTGGGGAAGTTGTAGACTGCAGTGAGGTCTCCCCTCAATCTCCTCTTTTCCAGGCTGAACAATCCAAGTGACCTCAGCTGTTCCTCATACGTCTTCCCCTCCAGACCCTTCACCATCTTTGTAGTGCTGAGGAGAAGCCTCCGTTGCTGTGTAGGAGCAGTCTGACAGCATTAAGCCCAGCCTGTGCATTCTAGAGATTTGGTGATGTTTGTGTTGTATGACTACATGATGTTCAGACTCTGAAGGTGTGAGAAGCTTCCTCGCGGGCTTTAACAGAAGACTTATTGCCTGATATCTTTGACGAATCTCCTAAAGGCCCTTTCAGATGGGTGGGAAACAGTGATGTTAACTCTGTGTGCATGTTTGTGTATGTGCATGTGTGTGTGATTTTGTGTTTATGTCTAAATCTTATTTCTCCAAAGAATTTGGCTGATATGTTAATTGCCTTTCTGTTAGATAGAAAATCTGTTCGGCAGAAGACTGAAGTTCAAAGTGTCCTACATGAGCAAGGGGCAATTCAGACAAGGAACTGAGACTAATTTACAGTGCCTCTAAGAAGCACTTTCAGCCAGGCTTCTTCTACCAAACATTACAACAGAGGATTTTAAATCCTTTCCTCTGAATAGTACGTAGTTAACCATGGTCAGTCTTAGAAAGCCTCTGTGACAGGATAACAGCATTTGGTACGACATATTTAGAAAAGACATTAAGAAGCATAAGCCACCCACAAACTGCTTTGTGGCTGACATTCTAGAAAGGGAGTTCAACACTGTCTTCAGTGGGGCTAGTATTTAGTTTCAAGATAAGAATAAGTAAAATTGAGATGAAAATTCTGAGTGGCATTTTGAAAGATCTGTTTGACAATCTGTGTCTTGTTTATTTTCTCTGATGAGAAGAAACATTATTGTGTAACAGGGAACAATTTCTAAATGTCAATGATTTTTCTCTTCTTTGGGAACACAATGTCAAACTAGGTTAAAAAAAAACAAAAACAACAGTGACTCGAACAGTGTCAGAAATTTATTGGGCAGCAATGAACTCAGAAGTTGAATTTCTTTTTATACTTCTAGCAAGCAGAGTATGAGAAACAAGCACACACACGGAATCACGGAATGGTTTAGGTTGGAAGGGACCTCTGGAAGTCATCTCATCCAACTCCCCCTGCTCAAGGACTAGATACATAGAGGAGGTTGTCCAGCACCATGTCCAAATGGCTTTTGAAGATCTTCAAAGAGAGAGACTCCACAAACTCTCTGGGCAACCTGTTCCAATGCTCCGTCACCTGCACAGTAAAGAAGTTCTTCCTGATGTTTAGACAGAACCTCCTGTGTTCCAGTTTGTGCTCATTGCCTTTTGTCTTGGCAATTGGCACCACTGAAAATAACATGTCTCTCTCCACTTTCCACCCTCCCTTCAGGTATTTGTAGATATTCGTAAGATCCCCTTTGGGCCTCCTATCTTCTCCAGACTGAACAGTCCAGCTCTCTCAGCCTCTCCTCATAGGAGAGGTTCTCCAGTACCTTGATCATCTTGGTATCCCTCCGCTGAATGCTTTCCATGTTTCTCTTTTACTGGGGGGCCTAAAACTGGACACAGTTCTCCAAGTGCAGCCTCACCAATACTTGTAGAGGGGAAGGATCTCTTGACCTGCTGGCGAGGGATGCCTTGCCTAATACAGCCAAGAATACCATTAGCCTTCTTAGCAGTAAGGGCACATTACCGACATGTTCAACTTGGTGTCCACCAAGACTCCTAGGTCTAGGTCCCCCTCTCCAGCCTGTCAAGATTCAGCTGGATGGCTGCACGGCCCTCTGATGAATCAGCCACTCCCCTCAGTTTCATGTCATCCACAAATTTACTGAGGGTGCACTCTACTCCCTTGTCCAGATCATTAATGAAGATGTTACACGGGACTGGACCCAGTATTGACCCCTGGGTTACTCTTCTCATTACTGGCCTCCAGCTAGACTTTGCACCATTGACCACTACTGTCTGGGCTTGGCCATTCAGTTTTTGATCTGCCTCACTGTCTGCTCATCCAGCCAACAGCTTCTCAATGGGGATCTTATGGGGGACAGTGTCAAAGGCCTTATACTGAAGTCCAGGAAGACAATATATACACCTTCCCACTCATCCATCAGGCTATTTCATTATAGAAGCTTATGAGGTTGGTGAGGCAGGACTTCCCCTTCATGAATGCTGACAACTCTTGATAATTTTTTTCTCCTTCACGGGCCTGGAAATGGTTTCCAAGTTTAGGTGCTCCATCAGTTTCCCAGGGATCAAGGTGAGGCTGACCAGCCTGTAGCTCTCCATGTCATCCTTCTTGCGCTTCTTGAAGATAGGAGTGACATTTGCTTTCCTCCAGTCTTCAGGCATTTCTCCCAGTTGCTATGATCAAGCGAAGATTATAGAGAGTGGCCTAACAATCACAGTTGCCAGCTTCCTCAGCACTTGTGTGTTCATTCCATTAGTTAGGGCCCATGGACTTGCAAATGTCTGGTTTACTCAAGTATTCTCAGACCTGATCCTCTTCCAACAGAGGTACGTCTTCCTTGTTCCAGCCATTTATCCTGGACTCTGGGATCTGGGACTCCTGAAAGCTAGTCTTGCTGGTAAGACTGAGGCAAAGAAGGCATTCAGTACCTTGGCCTTTTCACTGTGCCCGGTAACCAAGTCTCCAGTTTCTTTCAGGAGAAGGCCCACATTATCTATAGTCTTTCTCTTGTCATTGCGGTACTTGTAGAAGCCATTTTTGTTGCACTTTTGATGTCCTTGGCCAGATTTAATTCTATCTGGGCTTTAGCTTTCCTAACCTGATCCCTGGCTGTTTGGACAATGTCTCTGTATTCCTTCTAGTGTACCTATCCTTGCTTCCTCCCTCTGTAGGCTTTCTTTTTGTGTTTGAGTTTGACCAGGAGTTCCTTGTCCATCCATGAAGGCCTCCTGGCATTTTTGCCTAACTTTATTGTCTGCTTGGGAAACAAGCAGACATTTGCAATCTGGAGTCCTGCAAGTGAAAGAATTTAGGAGAAGGAACAGCAAGACTAGGTAGCCCAGAGCAAGCCATAAGACTAATACTGTAGATGCTGTTGTAGTTGTAAGTGTTACTGTAAATAATTCTGATATTCTTTGGTACCATGTACTTTCAAAATCAGAACTCTACTTTAGGCCCTGCATTTTCTATCAGTAGGCATAAGATGTATTTGCATAAGAAAAAAGGCTGAAAATGCTACTATAGATACACTTTGTTGTTGTTATTATTATTATTCAATACAGAATGCTCTCTGAGGTTGCTTTTTCAATTTTTAAAACATCTGCGATATTGAAGCAAACAAATATACAACCTTATAATATTTCCTCTGTAGGAAAGCTCATACTCTGAAATTCAGTGTTTACCACTAGCAAAACTAGATGAAGAAGTTAAAAAGTAGGTTTGGAAATATCTATGCATAAGAAAGAAAACGATGAACCCCAAAGCAATGTCTTCTATGCTATTCTTTCTTAAATATATATCCAGTTAGTTCCCTTTAAAATTTTTGTAATTTTACCACTTTTAGGAAGAATAACTGACCTAAAAACAGTAAGTGGACAGAGTGATCAAGGTCAAAATCTGAACTGATGAACTTCAAGAATGAGATCTAAGAATTATTAAAAAGTGAACACATTAAAAATGTGCTTACAAAATTTTACCTACTATTTACTTCAAACTGTATTTTACTGAATACTTGTAATTTTATAATAAAGAATTGTGGTAGTCTTTATATACACACTTTTTCTTTTTTTTTTTTTTTTAGCATGGTTTAAATAGGCGTTCTGAAATTGTTAACTGAAGTTACAGTCTCATTAACAATAGTATGTAAGAAATTACAAGTTTTGTCATGGCTAATTGCTACCCTTTACCAAACACAATGCATCAGGAAATTGTGGAGGTCTTCTTGAAAAGCATATATGCCATCATTGCTACTCAGTGATCTAAATCAACCTTAATCCCAAATTTGCTGCAATGGAGTTTCAGGTTTTATGTATCTAAAGAATTAGAACAGAAATAAAAGGCACACGTACTAAGCTGCATGCATACAGTCACTCAGTAAAAATGCTCTTTGAAGCATTTCTGTGTTGTGAAGGACCCATAGTGAGCTGGCAAGAGTTGTGCATGGCTGTGCTAAACAGAAAAGCTCTTCAGGGAAAGGAAAAAAAGGTAGAACTGGGTGAAAGAGTGAAACTGGTATGCATGACATGTTAATGAGGTGTGTCCAAGCCATCTGAGCTTTGGGGAAGATAATTGCTGCTTGAGAGTGAATTCACCATTTTGCCTGTTTAGGACAATGTTCATTGGAGCTGTTAGACAATGCTGAGCAAAGCAAAGGAGCCAACTAAGTATTGAACCAACTTTTTAGCATCCTGGAAACAAGCATTTTCAATCCAACAGCTCACTGACTGTAACCAGCTCTTATATTGTTAAAAGAAGTAAAATACCTACTTATTTTCAATAAGGAATATTAATCAGCCAAAAAGCAAGTATTCTTAGGTTATTTCACTGCTGGTGTTGCAGATGGAAATGATATGCACCCCACTTGGATGAGAGATGCAATGACATGGTTTATTGATACGAAGTAGTGATTTGGCAAAGCTTAGCTAACTTAACAAAGATTCAGTGATGGCAAAGTATACTTGATTGTAATTTGGTAGATACACTTAATTACACACTACATAAAAACAGGGTTAATGAAATACAGAGTCAACGTTTTAGGGTGTGGTGGTTTTACTTAGGTGAGCAGCCAAGCTCTACCACAACTGCTCTCTCACTAACCCACCTCAAAGGGAAAGGGGGAGAAAATACAATGAAAAGGGCTCAAGGGTTGAGATAAGGACAGGGAGATCACTCACCAATAATCGTCATGGGCAAAACAGACTCAGTGTAGGGAGACTAGTAAAATGTATTACCTATTACTAACAAGCCAGAAAAGTGAATTACTAACAAGTTAGAGAAGTGTCTGTCCCCAGGACAGACAAAAGTGTTATACCTTTTTTTACTGTACCCCTACTGATGTTTGGCAATTTTTACCTTTACCTCTGATCAGGTTAGACATTTGTTCTAGCAGTTGCATGGTGTTGTATTATTTTTTCCAGCTATTTTTTTCTCCTCCCTGTCCCTGTACATACATCCACACATATATATATATCATTGATAGTCTAACCTGTTCCCTTCTATGATGCATATAAAAACTAGTACAATCATAGTGGACTTGACAGTCTACTTAGGAAACTTCATTTAGGAACCTCTCACAGGATTCAGCGGCACTGTGGGAATACAAAATACAGTTCTTTTGGAGGCTCTTTTTTGTCTCTGGACCTACAATGGAAGGTGAGCAGTGCAGTCCAGCAACCCTTGCAAGACAGTACAACTGAAGTGAAGAGTCAGAATGATACTAGTTTAGCTACCCATTTGTGAAGAAGAAAAATCCCATCATTTTACTTCTTGCTTGCCTATAGTTTCATTACGTACACCAGGGCAGTTTCTATCAAAACCCGAAAGACCTCTATTGACAATCTGGTGAGAAAGTATAGATATTTTCCCCCAGTTTCCTACAAACCAATCTCACAGGCTTTTCACATGATGGATAAAGTCAAATATGTCCAGAATATATACATACTTATGTGTCTCTCTCTCTATATATATACAAAAATATATGTATAAATAGAGAGAACTTTATTTCACTAACTAAAGTGAACCTACAGAAAATGCAGTTTCTTGAGGGGGAAAAAAAGCCATCCTTGCCATGAATGATTTGCAAAATTTCTCATTCTGAGAACATGTATAACAGTGAGGGAGTGCATAAATTCAAAGAGTTGACATCATGAGGTCTGCATTTCTGTTTCTGGAATGTGTGCAGAGCTGGCTGTAAGTACTTTTTTGTTCCTATGTGTATCAGCTAGTGCATTGAATAACCTTGTTTCTCCATAGTGTAAAGCTATTCCAGACGTGGAAGTTAGGACAAGGTGTCTGGGAGAGATGTGAAGTTTAATCCTGCAGCATTTAGAAGGCTGTTTTTTACTATGATAGACTGATAGACTGATTTATTAAAGCTGTTATAATTCTAAAGCCAGATTTTACTGGACACTATTTTTTATGAACTAATGAACTTAAAATATGAAAGTCTTGCAGTACGAGGCAAAGGGGATTACTTGTCCCTAGTCTTTGCTGCTGACTCTCAGCTGTATAACATTTCCTTACCATGGCATTTCTGGGGAAAAATGTAGGAAAGAAGGTGGTTTGTAGTATTTTTAGCAATCGAAAGAAGAAGAGTCTAAAGAGATCAGGATTTTTTGTTTGTTTGTTTGTTTGTGTGCATTTCAAAACTTTTACTTAGGAATGAAAGATGCACTTGACTCAACAAAAGGACTTAGTTACTGTAATAGTGGACATCAATGTGCTAGCCAATATTACTTTTTTTTCTTTTTTTTTTTCTTTTTTTTTTTTCTGAGTGTACAATCCAGTCTTATCCAGTTTTCCTAAACAAGGATAAAGGAAATCAGATACCTCAGAACAGAATCCGATCACCAAGGAAGGTAACAGAGAAACAATAAGCTAGTGAATAAGAAACAGTGGGGTAAAAAAAGGGTGTTTCTACTGTTTTGGTGTCTGTCTTTATGACAGGTAGCTCTGTTTCCTTGTTTTCTTAATAAAGCAAGTTTAACTTACTACTTAAATACAGGAGAAAAGCAGGTCTTAATATGGACTGTCTCAGCTAATTGGAAAGTAGCTGAATTAGTCATGAGGCAGCAAAAATATTTATATTCTTCTGTTACATCTAATCTGTCAGGAAGAATCACTACACTTGATCCAATTTTTTTGAGGGGGTGAGTGCACATTTTTTTCTCTTATTGATGCTATCCCATTTTGCAGAAGAATAACTGAAACCTGGTTACATCATTTTATGATTTAGATGCTCACACAGAGAGAGAAAGGTATTACTACTAAACCAGTTTCTGTATTTCACAGAAACTATCACTGCAAACATTCTGGAGAGTTATATTCTAATATTCAACACAATATATTCATTCAAACTACTCAATAAAACCTGATTTTATATTAATCTCAAGACAGGCAAAGAGTAGCCCAAACCACCACAGAAAGGCTGCATCTCGTATCCCCTTGTAAGTAAGATTTAGTAAATCAATTAAATCTAGTAAAGTATTTGATAAGCAGCTGCCATCCTGAAGGATAGGTCAGAAAAGACCTCAGGTTTAAATATACTCTAACTGTCTTAGCAACTTGACTATTGTATTAAAACCCACTCCATTCATTTTGAATGTTGAATGTTTTGAATGTGTTAGTGTTAGGGCAGAGGTTGGACTCGGTGATCTTAGAGGCCTCTTCCAACCTAGACGATTCTGTGATTCTGTGAATGAGAGTGGCTATCATGTCAGTTTATGATGTGGAAGTTACCTTGGTGGTGGAGTCAGATCACACTCAGCTTTCAGATCTAAGGAGGTGGATAAGCACAGGGGTTGAAGACCCTGAGGAGACAGTCACAGCATTGGTTTGTAGTCTAAACCAGGTAATAACTTTTGGCACAAACAGAAGCAGAAATGCAGGTGCTGAAAGAGTAAAACAATTTCTTAAGATTGCCTTCTAGGACTTGGAAGAAATTTAGGTTCCTAATTGTCCACTTAAGAAGTTATATTTGTAATTCTAATTCTTTTGGCACTTCTATGTCAGTATTTCAGATAGAAGAGGAATGAATTTTTAAAGCAAAGACAGACATCCCCATTTACCATACTTTGTTTTAAACTGCAGAGCAGGCTCAGAGTATGAGAACTGAATTCACTTCAGATGATACTCAGCTAGAAAATGGACTTCTCAGGAGTTCACATAGTGAGTCAACAATAGCTAGTAGGAGCTTGGGTCAGATCTAACGAGTTAGTACGAAATAACCCTTTGATAAAATTCAGTGTAGGTGTTATGTCCTCATCACCAATTGTTTTGTCCTAGAAACTTGCTTCTACCATAACTCACAAGTTGCTAATGTGGTCATAACCTTACCAAATACCAAATCAGATTTTTTGTATAGTCCATGATGCTTCCAGAAGTAATCTAATAAATGAATTGTAGTAAAGTCAACATACAAGTTATGGAGGTCTTGGAAAGAAGTTAGTTATCTATCTCCCTCTCACTTTCTCCCTCCCCAAAGTGAACATTTCTCACCGTTAGCTGACCTGGTTTAGAGGGATACAACATGGTATATTGTTTGCTTTTATACTAGATTTTCTAAGCATTTGTAAGATTAGTCTAATTGTCCAAGAAAAGTAAACAATAAATAATTACATTATTGCTTTCTATAGGTTGTATAAATATCCTATATTTATAAATATTCATATGCATTTGGCATAAATTTTATCTTCTCTTTTCTCATTGGAGGTTAAATAGGAAGGAATGTTGCTTTTTTGGTTTACATAAGAACATATTTAGACTTTGTATTACTTGCATATGCTGAGGTATTTTATATACTCTGTATCACTGAAACTAGTCATCTCTAGGAGTGCATAGACATGATCTGGCTGGACCTCTTCTGAGCAGGAGTTTGGACTAGATGACCTCCAGATATCCTTTCCAACTTAAATTATGCTATGGTTCTATGATTTTGTGACACAGCAATATCTGTCTCAGTTGTGTGTAAGATTTAGGATAACAACTATATTTGTTGCTTTGTTTTCCAGTTACAAAGCACAGGAAAACATACTAATATTTTTTCTTTGATTGTTTTCTTTTTAATGCAAACAAAATTACATATATCTCACCATCAGACCTGAGCTGAACATACTGCTTACTAACATTATATAAGATAAACAGCAAATACTAAGGAAAGAGTATTCAAAGAAACTGAAGTCTAATAGTGTGACTTGTTGAAAAAGATTCAGTTAACCATGGACAAGCATATTTACATTTGTTAATACAGAAATAGCAATATAAAATAACATATAAAATTAAGTAACTTTGTTCAGATATATGACCAGCAAAGCTGTAATAATTCTGTATTGGAGACTGCCTCTTTAGCACAGATTTATATATGCACGGGAGAAAATATGTAGCTTGAATGTAACGAAATTGTTTAATAGATTAGAAATAAAATTGGCATAGACTCTTTAAGGCTTCCTCATGAAATAACATGTATGTGTTAAACTGATTCATGCTGACTGCTGTAACGTTTTTGAACAGTTTCAAACCACCTTTAATTGTAAGGATATATTATTATTGTGCCTTTAACAGTCAGCTGTGCATTTTTGGAATGAAAGTCTGATTTTATTCATATGTGAAAAACTAATAAAGCATGTTTTCAATAAAAATCTTAAAGAACTATATTTGCAATTCTTACTGACAGAGGTAGAGTTTTACTCTTCTGCTCACCTTGCTGAAATGTGCACCATGCAGTAAAACTTTAAATGAGCATAAAAGTAGTTAGAAGAAGTGAAGTTGAGGGCAAATTCCTTTCAGAAAGATTCCTTCTGCAATAGATATTGTCAATCCTTGCCATTTCTGACACAGCATGTGCAGACAGAGGCTGTTGACCACAGCTAAGCAGTCCAAAGCCCACAGAATAACAGGCTGATATGGTATATCGGTTCATTCATCCTGATAAGAGTATGGAATGTGTTTAATTGAAGAAAACAAGAGTTGTAAATCCCCAGTGACCATCTGATGGTAACAACTATATCAGAAGACAAGGTTATTTTCTCTGCTCTTTTTGAATCATACTCCTATAATATATATATACACATATATATATAATTTGAATACTACAGCACAGAAAACTTACACCTTCTACCTGCAAACCCTTCCATACACCTAATTGCCATCTGTTCCTAATAATGCACAAAACATCAAAACCCTGAAGAATTTGGTTAGCAATCTTATTTTCAGGTCATCCACCTAACTGTTTAACTATTTAAAAACATTTTCTCCAAGATACTGTGTTCCCTTTGACAGCCCAATATTGTTTCTCCAGGAGAAGCTAGAGTGTCCAACAGCATTAAAGTTCTTGTTTGTTCCTTGGCAGGAGATCAGCTGGGAAAGGTCACTCAATATGAAAGAGCAGTGAGGCAATTTATTTTTATTTTTATTTTTTTTCTGACTACACCTTTAAAAGTGAAATGAGCCCTGCTGGTGGGGCACTCCCTACAAGCTAGTCCAAGGCTGTTAGTGGTACAAAACAAGCTGTATAGTAGGTGTTCACTTAAAATTTTACTTTGTTTTTTCCCTCAGTCTCCAAGCAAGGTTTTCCAGCCTGAAACATATTTGCTATTCATCTGGGAGAAATCAGAACTGAACTCATTTGGAGAATGATATCATCCCCTGAAGCTTAATAGTGTGACAGGGCAGGTGGACACCCATTGTGTTTACACATCAAGAATTGAAAATAAGAAACTCTTGATTTTCTTTGAGTATATTTTCCTCAGGGGATACAGAAAATAGGATTTTTTAGTCTTTTCCTTTAAAAAAAAATAAATCTTTTTTCTTTGGAAAAGTTTGCTTAATCTGGGATATGGTTTCAGGTTTTACCAAGGTAGATATAGCAAAGTGTAACTTTTGTGATTTTAAGATTTAGAATATATGCCCGCTAAGTCTTAATGTCAGTGTGAAAAGCGTTCAGTTACTATATTAAAATAAAATGGCCGGAATCTTCAAGAACAATAGTAGCCTATATGTGTTTATACACTATTTCATCCCTAAATAAATATAGTTTAGAGGTGTACCAGGAACAGTTTAACAATGAAAAACGTTTCCCTGTAGCTGCTTACATTCAGTATAAAGATTTCTAATTTGCTAAATATTTGCCTACATTTTTCTTTCCAATTTCATTAAGTATAGTTGGGCTTTTAATTTGTATTCCTTTCTCATTATAGTTGACTCATACAGAATGATATTTTTAATGATTTTTCTTTGTATAGCTCTCTGAATTGTAGTACTTTGAATGAAAAAGATTTCAGTTATTGAAATAGTTGTTGTAAAGGCTAGTAAAACTGGAAAAAAAAACCACGTCTTTTTTACTGTAGCTGATGTTACATTGATCTAGCAGGAAATCTGTCTTTTACTGAGACAGATGGGGGAGCTCTGGGACTCGGTTTAACATGGTTACAGCTACTGCCGATGCTGATGCCTTACACTGACAATAGCTGCACTCTGAAAAGCAGAGTTTACATGCCTGAAATAAATTGTTTTGATTAGAACCTTTAGGAAAGAAAGTCATAAGGTACAGTTTTATTGACTACTTGCCAAACAACACAGACCTGTGCTCTGTAAGCTTGTTTTGCTCTTGTAAGTCAAGCACCAACTGGGCTCTTATTTTCTAAGGTTATGGGCTTACAGCATAATACATTATCATTTACTCTGAATTATTACACAGACAGTATAATAGAAAAAATAACGCACATTCAGTTCTAAGTGTAGTTGACCTTAGGAAAAATACTTTTAAGGAGACTATGCATTTGTCTATCTTGCACAGGTTTATAAAGAAATTTGTTATTGATAAAAATACTTTCAAAACAAAAAAAGCACATATAAACCAAGTATGAGGAAGTCATGAAGGGCAGCAGTATATTAATACTTCTAATTATTAGCAAAGATTCACTATTTTGTTACAGAATGTGTTTTTTTTTTTTTTTTTAGGTGTCAATTCACATTTATGTTCTAGTAAGGGTCAGACATCACTGTGCTTATGGCACAATGATACTGCAATGATCTAAATAGAGTTGGAACAATTGTTGTGCAAAGCAAAACTAGGATTTTCTTCCCTTAGGTAAGATTTATACAATAAATTATTATTAAAGGCATGATTTGTTGCATCTTCCTTTTCAAAATTAGTATGTGCAGGTACCAGAACACCCATTTATCATTGTCTGTTCTGGTCTAACGCATTTAAATATTTAGTGTGATAAAGCACACAGAACACATCAACTTTTGCATTATATTGTACCACACTAACGATGGAGTTCCGGCTTGTTTATTTGCCACTTTGCTTTTTTTTTTTTTTTTTTCAAACCAGCATCTTCTCCTGAAAATGACTTTTATTTCAGATTTCATATATTTTTAAGACATAGTCATTTGATTTAAAAAAAAATAAAAAAATAAAAAAAGATTTAACTGCATCCTCCATAAACAACTGTGTAACCTTATGAATTTCCAAGCTTGATACAACATAAAGATGTTGCTTCATGCCCAGCTACTTTAGCATATTGATTCATATTATTATTATCTTCAAAGGTTAGATAGATAGCTTTTAAACCATCATACAATGAACATTACTAGAGTTGTTTTATTTTTTATTTCTCACTTACCTGGAACAACGAGTTGTTTTCATGGCAGAAACCTAGCCTGAAACATAGCCTGCGAGTAACAAAGAATAAACTTCTATATATTCATACACACACACCCTTGTTATTTTTTTGTTTTGTTTTGTTCAGGGTGGAAGTTGATTGGCAGTTACATGAAAAAGGTAACAAATTGACACGACGGTTCTGGGTGAGCTCAGTCCAGCCACAATACGGGGTTAGGAAACCCTATGCAGAACAATTCTCTTGCACCGCATCATCTGAAAATATGTTCTTTAGTGGAACATGATAATGGGAAAGCTACAATTCCTTGACTTGTTCTGCTTCCTGTTCTTCATACACCAGTAAACCTGCAGATTAGTAAAAAGATCTAGACTAACATCAACATGTTCAAAATCAGTTAATTATTAAGCTGGCTCTCTGTTGCTCGTTCGTTCAATAGGGTTCCATTTCAACAGGACTATGTTTTGTAAATTATCACTCCTTAAAAATAAGACTGCCTCAGGCAGCACTATTATTAAGCCAGCTTATGTCTTAAGCAATCATGTTGCTAGGAAAATGGGCAACGTATTCAGGCTCCTGATCTGAATCATTTCTGAAATAGCCTTTCTCCATTGACTGTGTGCAGAAGCCTTAGTGAATTGACTATATTTAGTGGGTATGAGTACTTCACCCCAAACTCTCAGCTACAGCAAAATAATATATCCTAGTTTTTACCAAATTTGATATGCTGTGAACAGACCATTACTTCTCAGGAGTGAAGTCTGGTTTTACAATAGATAGTAATAGAAAATATTGTCTCAGTTCTAAATGGCAGTCTAATAATAATAATCATAATAATAATAAAAAAGTAAAAGGAAATAAAATGTTCTAGTTTATTAGGAGTAGAATAGAAGATAAAACAGTATAATTGTATCTCAGAGTAAAACCTGAGTATTGTACAAAGCTCAAGGAAAAAAAAAAAGCTAACATAACTAGGAAAAGCTAATAGAACACTGATAAAGATAAAACAACATCCATATAAGGAAAAAAATAATCTAATTAAACCTGGGCTTTCGATGCTGAGATAGAGATAACTTGGATCTCTTATCTTAGAGAAGAGAAGGCTGAGGAGTGACTTCATCGTGGCCTACAGGTTCATCACAGGGCTTGGACAAACTGAAACCCATAGGAACATGTTTGACTAGAAGTCACTGAACAACTAATTGCAATGTATTTAGCTAGATATGTATAGTTTTTGTAGTTCCAGACAATAAACAGATGAAGAAAGCATAATATGGGAAAACTACATTTTACAAACTTTGATCCCATTGTAGTATTTCTTTGGAATATATAATGTTGCCAAAAGGTAAAAGGACCATATGATCATCTTGAAGACAGCATATGCAAATAAATATGGTAGCAAGTACAAACATATGTTTAATCTTCCCACTTCATCAATATAGAAAGCTCAAGAGTTTTTGTCCTCACAAGCCAACAAATCTAAAGGCTTAAACTGTGTTTCTGGTACTCCCCTTCTCTTAATTCTCTTAATGTTATATATTTCACAAAAAGCTACACAACATTATTTAGTTTTTAATAACTTATAAATAAACTCCTAATGAGCATAAAGCTGTAGGCAGCCAGGCAAACTAAAAATTGACTAAAGGTACTTAGGAATGTAATGGATTTGTTTTTATGCATTGCACAGAAACAGTTTATACTGAAGTGAGATAAGAAATTAAGAGGTTTCCTAAGTAGGGAAAAGAAGCATCAGTCATCTCAGTGGTCTACATAGTGGGGGAATTAAAAGTTGTACTTGATGGGACAAGATTTTTTTTTTTTTTGATTTAAACCAAAATCTTCTTATAACTAAAGACCATAAGAAACTGCTAGGTCATCCGGAGGATAACTCTCTGAAACCCTCAAGTCAATAAATTTTTAGTCAATAACCCTATACTGTGTACTTATATTTGTATTTGGCTAATACCTCCTGTTCTGGAAGTGAGCCGCTCTTCTAAGCATAATATTACCTGGAAAAAAAAATATTTTGCATTAGTGGATAAACTTTTGTTGTCTCCATTTTTTTTTTTTTTAAATTCTTTTGATAACTCAATTTAGAAAAATTCTAAATAATACATTATTTCACAACCAAAAGTTGAAATCTTTCAGTTGGGAAAAATCATATCAAAAGATGAATTCTGAAAGGAGCTGACTGAAATTGTTGATTTATCAATTTAATGGTTGAACTGACATGGTTAAAAATCAAACAAAAAAACAAACCAAAAAAAAAAATAAACAAGCCCACTACCACCAACAACGTACATTGAAGAGAAACGGATTATTTTTTTAATTGGGAAAAAAAAATATTCTCTTAAAGATATTGTTAATCAGTGTTGCCTTTGAAAGGAAAGAAGGAAAAGGGTTCAAAATTGATCCTGTTCTAAGTACAGATTTAAGATGGTCATCACTTTCATAGGACTGGAAAGATATCTTAAGTGGCAATCATAAATGTAACGCTCAGTTCATGTTTGTGAATACAATCCACTGTATTATATTTCACTCTAGAACAGAAATTATTATATGATATTTTTTATTTTATTATTATTATTATTTTTTTTTATTCAGCACAAAAGCACTTTGTTGTCAAGGTGCTACATATAGTTTGACCTAGTCTCACATTTCTGTAGAAAATTGTTTCAGTATTAGAAGCAGTCAGATTTGGATAAGACTAAAAAGTACAAGTATTTTCTTTGTTGGCTGGTGTCTTAAAATCAACACAAAACAAAACAAAAAAACATTTTTTTTTCTGTTCTAATGAGGCTCAGTTTCCATCACTGAGAAGAAAAAAATCTGAGAATAGTAGAATCTAATGACATTTTAAACAAATTGGTGAATTTACATCATTTGTTTTGAACCTTACTCAGTATACAAATCTATTCCCTTTCATTCTCCAAACTTACATATAGTCTATGTATTAATTGCTAGCATTTTGCAAAGATTTTAAGTAAAATATTAATATTAATATACAGTTAATAATTTTGTCTTTTCAGTTTGCATATATGTTCATTTCACAGCAAATATAATATTCCTTAATTAAAACCCTTTTTATTCAGCACAATCCACTTTCTTTTTCCAGGTAGATTTCATGACTTCAAGGCATAAAAAGGAATCACACTTTTTTGATATATAAATAGCAGTAAAAGTCATTGCTTAAAAATAAGCAGCTGCTGGCTTGTTCTTTAGAAATTATCTGGATCTTCTTTATTTTCAGAATTTACAGTGCTCTTACTGGATTGTTATTAGTTCATAAACTTGGATTTGATGCAATGAAAAACAGGAGCACTTCGAAAATATTATGTGCCAGGTTTTATCTATCTAGCATTCAATATAGCTGTATTATGGTGCATTAACTGAAGATCTAACATGCAGTTTTGCTTCTGAAGAGCTACTTTTTGATGTTGCAAAGTATGTGTCTATTCTTTCTGCAAAACAAATGAGATGGTTTCTTACCTGTTCCACCAAAGATATATGTATTTTTTCCTATAGACCTCTGAAAAGAACAGGATAGTCAAAAAACTGCTCAGCTTCAGGAAATATCCAAATTAAGATTTTAATTTTTTCTTTAGATATTTGCTCTCAGTCCTCATTGTACCAACTGAAGCTGAATTTACTAGTGTGAAGGCAGTATTGGTCCTATGTGATTAATGTATTCTGGCAAATTAAATTAACTGTAGAATCATTCAATTTGTTTTATTGTTTCTAGTGGTCAGATAACTGAATACATCACTCATCAGCAGCACTTTCCTCACAGTTCTTATCCATAAAACTGGATTTGGTGACTTCTTAACAGAAGATTTTTTTACTATTATTATTGTTTTTTGCATATATGTAGATCATATTGTTGAAGGTATTGAAGAGACACAGTTTTGTTCAATTTAATTTTATAATGTAGAAAAAAAAAAAGACGTAAAATCATGTAAATTAATCTTAATAGGACAAATAGATGTTGAAGTGTACTGTTCAGTGCAGCAGCCTCCTGCAATTATTGTAATGAAGACCAAAAAAGAAGGTGTATGTGTGACATCAGGCAGGCATTGTTTCTTCAGAAGGTGAGAATAGAACACACTATTATTCATATACTCTCTTTAGATGAAACTTTAATCTGTGAGGGTTTTCTGCTACCCTTAAAATATAGCAATGATTACTATATAAGATATGTGCCATAGACTGTTGAAATTATTAAGGTCATTGCAGACTTTATTGCAGGACCTCACACCTTACAGAATTATGCTCTTTTTCACAGAATCACAGAATCACAGAATGGATGAAGCTGGAAGGGACCTCTGAAGATCATCTAATCCACCCCCGCAGCCAAGCAGGATCATCTAGAGCATGTTGCACAGGATGGCATCCAGGTGGGTTTTGAATATCTCCAGAGAAGGGAGACTCCACAACCTCTCTGGGCAACCTGATCCAGTGCTCTGTCACCCTCACAGTAAAGAAGTGTCCTCTCATACTCAGCCGGAACTTCCTATGCTTCAGTTTGTGCCCATTGCCTCTTGTCCTGTCACTGGGCACAACTGAAAAGAGACTGGCTCCATCCTCTTGACACCCTCCCTTCAGATATTTATATACATTCATGAGGCCTCCCCTCAGTCTTCTCTTTTCCAAGCTAAACAGGCCCAGTTCTCTCAGCCTGTCCTTGTACAACAGGTACTCCAGTCCCCTAATCATCTTAGTAGCCCTCCTCTGGACTCACTCCAGTAGTTCCATGTCCCTCTTGTACTGGGGAGCCCAGAACTGGACACAATACTCCAGATGTGGCCTCATCAGGGCTGAGTAGAGGGGGAAGATCACCTCCCTTGACCTGCCGGCAGCACTCTTCCGAATGCAGCCCAGGATACCATTGGCCTTCTTGTCTGTAAGGGCACATTGATGACTCACATCAGCCTGCTGTCCACCAGGACTCCCAGGTTCATCTCTGCAGAGCAGCTCTCCAGCAGGTCAACCTCCAGCCTGTACTGGTGCTTGAGGTTATTTCTTCCTAGGTGCAGGACCCTGCACTTGCCCTTGTTGAAATTCATGAGGTTCCTCTCGGCCAAACCCTCCAGCCTGTCAAGGTCCCCTGAACGGCAGCACAGTCCTCTGGGGTATCAGCCCTTCCTCTGAGCTTTGTGTCATCAGCAAACTTGCTGAGGGTGCAGTCTGTTCCATTGTCCAGGTCAGTGTTGAATAAGTTGAACAAGACTGAACCCAGTACTGACCCCTGTGGGACACCGCTAGCTACCAGCCTCCAACTAGATGCTGCACCACTGAGCACAACCCTCTGAGCTCTGCCATCCAGCCAGTTATCAATCCACCTCACTGTGGCACAGCTAGACTGGCTTTCTTAGGTCTTAAATCTGAGCCTGAGAAGGGACCAGGCACCTTCTCCAGGAACCATAAGGAGGGACTGAACCCAGTAGACAGGAACTCACACAAGGAAGCTAGGAGCATCCAGTATTCCAGGCATGCAACAATAGTACTTGGTAAGAATAATGCAAAAGAAACATAGAAAAACTGAACTAGAAGGGCCTCTCTGGGACACTAAATCTAGTTGTCTGTTACCACAGAAATCCATTTCACACCTTGTAACTAGCAGCTACAGGGAATTTGTTGTCTTTTCCACCTGGAAGGCTGCTGCAGAACCTTTAGCTGGAATGGTCAGGCCAACCTTTTCTGGTAGAGTAGACCTTGAATTTGATGATGCTTCTTTAGCTCTTCTTTGAACTAAGTTCCATCTAAATTCATCCTTGTACAACATGAATGCCACCCACAATATTCAGCTTACTATTTCCTCATAGTTTTGCTGTGTAATAATATTCATAAACGCTATTGCATTTGCCTTTTCTACAATCCCATTTGCAGGCCATAGCCATGCTGTGATCAAATATTACAGCCACATTCTTCTTTCGCTGAGTCTTTTCCAACTAGCAAGTTCGTGTTTATAGATGCTTTGCTCTTTGTAGGTTTTCTCATATGCATCCCCAAATACAAGGCACTGTATTTTTTCTTATTGAATTTTATGTGTCAAATGAGAGGTCTGAGAGGCACAAGTCTATCTTCAAATCAGAGGACAAAATTTACTATGCAGTCATGACTTGTAAAGTGCCCATCACCATCTTGTCTTACCTGCAGATGATAGCAAAGAAACTGTGATCTATCCCATTAAATTCAATGGCATCCAGAAGGAAGTGGATGTGAAAAATCACAGAAGTTTACAGATCACCGTTTTATAACATTCCACTCTAAAAAAGCAATTTTCCAAAATGGAATATGCAGAAGTACACTTTAGACATATTAAACTATGTTAAAATGTAGCACTTGCTTTCAACATGAATAGATATAAGCATTTTGTATGTATTTTATGATGTATTTTGGAAGTAGGAAAGTTATTTGCTCTTTCAGCTGTAGGTGTCCTGTATAAGAACACAGGTTAGGATTTGTTAGCCAATTTACCCATCTTTAAATGAGTCAGTCATTACTTTTTTTTTTCTTTTTTTCTTTTTTTTAAAAAAAAGGAGGAAATCATATAACAGAAGACATCTATAAAACTCTCACTTCATTTCCACTGATCAGATAGCTTTTTCTGTGAAATTACAAAATGCTAAATGGCTCATGAGGGTGAACCATAGCAAATAGAATCCTGATGTTCACTTTCTTATTATGCAACATGACTGAAAACGTCCCAATAGGTGTAAGAGGGAAATGGAATGAGGTGATAAATAATTTATAACTAGAGAAAACTAATCAGAACTCCTCAATTCCCATTGTCCCCATACAGGTGCTCAATTACTTCCTTGAAGAGGCCAAGAGACCAATAACCTGACATCTGGGATATAAATGAATTTTATTATTAAGGAAGATATTAAAACTTATATAAGTACACTAAAGTAGCTAATCTAAATTCTGTCCAGATTTTCTAACAACCTTTCATGTCCCCTTCCTGATGGGGCTTCTTGTACTGTACTGAGTCTTGCTACAGCAATCTGTTATCTTATGTAAAAATCAATGATTTCACTTATACCACAATCAATGTTTGTGCAGTCTATGAGTTTTTTTTGCAATATCTTTTTTTTTCCAAAATATGTTTACTCTGTTCCTTTAAAGAACAAAATTTTATCTATATACATAAAGAATATATATACATAACAAAAAAGGTATCACAATGCTTTGTATAAGTCTATCTTCAGAGCTCACTGTTCAAACTACAACTGCATATGCAATAGTAGCAGTGCACAATTTACAACTTGAACAGTGTGCATTTAGCATATATGTATCAGATATATAGTCAAATTATTTTTAAACTAACTAAATATGCTTAAGGATGAAAAAAAATTGCTTAATTAAAGCCAGTGAGGCTGGATAGAATCTCTCAAACTTTTTTGTAAATGTAATAGAAGTATTTATTTATTAACCTTTATTTAAAACAACAACAAAACAACAGGAACAAAATATAGTAACAGTCTTGTCATGTTTTGGCAAGTCATGCTTTAACTCCTAGCCTCCCTCTGGAAACAACAATAGGTATAGAATATACTGATGTTTTTAAGGTCAATTTTCTCACCAAAAAGAGTGGTTTTCTAGTTGTGTTGTGGCCTGTAATTCTCAAGTCTCTTCAGCCTTCCTTGCACTTCTTTTGCACTTCTGCTATTCGTTTAAAAGGCTTTTGGATTATATTTTTTCATTAAAAAAAAAATGTTAGAAATGTATTTCATAAGGGTGAATGACAGACTGAAGACAGTGCTAAAATGGCATGTTGGTAAGCTGTATATGTATTGCATTCTGGGTAATAATGATTTAAGAGTGGGGATGAGAACTGCTTGTAAATATGAGAAAGAAAACAACCTATAGTTGCTTTCTGTCCTGGTTTCTGCTGGGATATATTTAATTTTCTTCCTAGTAGTAGGTATGATGCTGTGTTTTGGATGAAAATAACGATAACACTGGTGTTTTAGTTGCTACTGAGCAGTGCTTACACTGAGTCAAGGACTTTTGGCTTCTCATGCCAGTAAACTGAGGGTGCACAAGAAGCTGGGAGGGAACACCACCAGGACAGTTGACCCAAACTGACCAACGAAATATTCTGTAACATACAACGTCATGGTGAACTAGGAAAGCTGGGGGAGTTGGCCTAGGAGGGCTGCCATTGCTCAGGGGCTTGTTGGGCATTGTTTGGCTGGTGGTGAGCAACGGAATTGTGAATCACTTGTGTTTCATTATTATTATTATTATTATTATTATTATTATTATTATTATTATTATTTGATTGACTGATTTAGTTTTATTTTTGCATCTTTTTTTCCTTTCTTATTAAACTGTCCTTATCTGAGTCCATGAGTTGTTGCACTTTACCTTTTTTTTTCTGTTCTCCCCCCCATCCCACTGAGGGGGAGTGAATGAATCGCTGTGTGGTGCATAGCTGCCTGCTGGGTTAAACCACAACACTGTCTTAGATACTGCAAGCATGAACATTCAAATCACCTATGTGATTTCCAAGATTTTGAAAGTAAAATAAACTTATAATGGTAAATCATGCTTACCAAAAAACTGTTATTTAGAAACTGCATATGAATTAGGTAGTATTGGCTGAGTAAGATCTGTCGTGAATGTTATACTACTTACTGTGTTTCACTTCAAAAACTGCAATCTCTTCGCAAACTACTGCGATGAGTTTATGCATGTGAATTTCACAAAAAGCATATGATCAAAAGTCAGAAGTATTCACTGAATTCACACTCAGTGAAACTCAGTGGATCTCTAAAGGTCTTGCAGATTCTGCTCCCACCTCGATGTCTTCTACTACTCTCTAATCCTTCTTCAACTTTATCCAAGCTTGATAGTTCATAACAACTCAATGACTCAATTGATTTCCTCCTTTCAGTTGTCTTACCTTTAAGCAGTCCTTAATTTGATTTAATTTCAGATATTCAAGTTCACTTCCAAAAGACTCAACTGATTTATTATTTTAGTGCTGCTAATAATGACTCTGTACTCAGGAATGATACATGGAAAACAGTAAAATGTATCTTGGTTTCTTAGGATAGTAAGTACTTTATGTACTTTTAAAAAGATGGTCTATCTGGCAAGCAGCAGAAACTTTTTTTTTTTCCTGGAGGAGACACTACATAACAATTTTTTTTTATTACCTGCTGATGACCACATTCACGCTACTTTAAAGAATATTCATTTCCCATAAAACATCATTTGGGTGTAGCATACTAACATATGGATCTTTTATACTGCATTCTCAAGGAAGGACAAAATGACACAAAAAACGTAGCTCTTTCAGAGATATGAACTTCATATTTGTATAGGTAAAGGGCAGTCATGTCCCACTCCAAACTGGTGCTTTCCCATCTGCTGTTTCTCACCAAGTTTGTGGGATCTTATCAACTCATCCAAATACTTTAACCTTGAGACATTTAGTCTATTGAAAGTTGTTCATTTCAGCCATTACTGTTGAGCATGGACTGTTTAAACAAAAGGAAAAAAAATACAAAATTATTCTACACTTTAATGTAGAACATTTTTACAATGAAGATCATTTTAACAATGAATTCAATACTTGAATGTCTTCCAGTTTTTAAATGCCATTCTGTATTTCATGTCCTTTGAGTATATCAAAAATATTCAGTTTGTTTCACACTACTTTATAGATACACCTGGGAGAACAATATGGGTGTATCTGTATCTGTATACCTCTCTATATTATTTTACTTTTCCACAGCTCCTAAAACCCATTGTCAGGCTTGTAAAGACTTTATTTTGTGTACTTGGAAAAGCTATGAACAGCATAAGAAATCATTAATTGGTATCAGAATTCAAAGCCTAGTTTGAAGAAACTAAAGAGATCCGTATATTTGACGATGGATTTAGTTTTCTCACTAGTATAACTACTAAATGTTTCAGTTTTACTCTAACTTTAACTGAATAGGCTTCAAATCTCTGTACTCTCAAATATTTTGAAACTTTCTTCACATGAAGAGACATTAGCTATGCTACAGCATCTACCTTGTCAAACTGCAGACAAGATGCACATGAAAGAAATCAAACCACTAATATTCAGTTTGTGGGGTTCTTTTTTTTCTTTTTTTTTTATAATATATTTTTTGTATAGCTTTTTGTTGTGCTTCTCTCACTCTTAACTGCACATTTTCTGTGTGCCTCACAACTCCCTAGGGAGAGGGAACTGATTGCAAATATAGTGATAGGCAAGTACTTTGTTTTGATTTGTTTTTTTTTTTTTTTTACCCAGAAAATTTCTGTTGTTTTTCACTAATCTATATGCAGTTATACTTCCCAGATAATTTTGACATCACTTTTAACACTAGTTTGTGACTTGGATTTCACAAACTACTATTAACTTCATTAAATCATTCTGGAGTAGGAGAGAACTTTCTGGTAACAGTCTCAAATGAATAAAGCTCATAGTCATGAGCAAATGAACCCCAGCTGAAATCAGAATGTTCTCTTGTAAATGGCATGCATAAACTCTTGCAAATTCAGGGTGTGTGAGCACTAGTGACTTTAACAAGCCCAGGAACAGCAGGAGATTCCCCAGTATCTCTCCATGAGTTGGAATAATCACACAGTGTTCATTTTTAGAAGCTGAATTTTCTAAATAGAAGATGTTTTTGTTATTAGACCTTGAATTTAAAGTACAGAGTCACTCTAAGACCATCATAAACAGCTAAAAGTACTCCACATGACCTAGAAATACATGAGATTAATTATCTAACCTATCAGTGAAGCACCACCATTAAATATCAGCTTAAAAACAACAACAACAACAACACTTCATAAAAGGCAATGTTCTTAATCAAAGGCTTAAACCCAATAAAATAATTATTCCTGCTTGTCCTTCAGTTGGCATTAACTTAAAACAGTCCTACTGTTCTCCTCCCTGTGAAAATAAAACACCCCACCCTATAAACCTTCGTGTAGAATGACACCAATTAAATAATAAATGAATTCTGCAGTTGAATCTTAATTAAACTTATCTTTCTGCTGCATACTGCTGGCAGCAATGAGAAACAAGTCTAAATATGCAGGTGATCGCTATTGTCTTATTGAAGAAAATATCACAAGCTCATGTCCTGTTTTTCTCCTTGTTCCTTTGCTGCCTTCTTTCCAGTCCCTGCCCAACCCAGTAAACCTCTCCTCCCTGGTGGTCAGCAGTCTTGACTGCTTCCACAAGAAAAGTATGTGGGTGTAAAACCATAAAGTGGAAGAAAAGAAGTAAAAGCTATTAGGGGCCAAAAGACATATGATTGACTTGGGAAACAACAATAGTAAAACACCAGTATATGAACAATATATGTACAATGTATAAAGCACCCTCTACAACACTGCCTTGGGGCACCCATTTTCCTAACAAATTTCTTGTTGACATTTTGTATCCTCCTTTCTTAGTACTGTCTAGTTTCACTTCTCACTTGCCCAAGGCGAAGGTTATGTTGGGTTTTTGTTTGTTTGTTTCCCACCTCCGACCTTCATAATAAAGGTGTTTAATCATAAAAAATACATTTTTTCCAAGCTCCCTCCAACTTGACTTTAAAATAATTTTAATTACAGAGAACAAAATGCTCCAGAGAGACAGATACACATTAAGGAAAGCTCCTTGACTGTGCTGTTTCTTTCAGTTCGTCAGTAGATGGAAGCAGAGAAGCTCTTCCACCATGATCTGCAGATGAGTGAGTTGTTTAGTTTTCCTGTTAAGAAAATGTTTATAAAAAATTTAAATGAGTAAGAAATATTTGTACACTACATTCTCATTTTAATTCTTATCTGATAAAAACGTATATGGGATTGCACAGAAGAAAAGGTACTTTTCTATTTGCATAGGAATATTTTCTTCTATAGCGTACTCAATATCATTATTACTTTTTATCCTATTGAACAATTATCAATAATTCAGTATTCATCACTACAT
The DNA here is from genome assembly GCF_964034855.1 of Anser brachyrhynchus. Classification (NCBI taxonomy): domain Eukaryota; kingdom Metazoa; phylum Chordata; class Aves; order Anseriformes; family Anatidae; genus Anser; species Anser brachyrhynchus. Next base: position 59,113,899 of record NC_137698.1, on the reverse strand, counting down.
GTACTTTAGAGTACCATAAGTAAATCACAAACCAGATATGAAAGATTACTAGATGGCATTAATAAGATGGAATGTGCTTGTGTAGTGTTCTTATCAGTTATGTGGAGTTAAACTAAATTCTACTTCGCAGGACATTCATTCGGTTAGCACACAAACAAACATATACTGGATCTTCATGTCCAAATGGAAAAAACAAACAAACAAACAAACAAAAAAAACACGTACAAAATCTGAAAAACTTTGCAGGATATCTGCAACATTAAAAACAACCCCTAGCAGAATAAAGGCTTGACCTACAACCTACTGAAATCCAGTGAAAACTTGCAGTGAATCCAAAGAAATCAAGCTCTTGTAAAGGAATGAATTCCAAAGGTAGGTTCTCTCATGCTAAACTCCTTATTTTCTTTCAAAAATAACAATAAAAATATAAAGAAAAGTCTGCATTATGCAATTGTGGTATTAAGGAATTTGTACATATCAACTGATAGACTGAACCTGCTGGTATAATAAAATACACTGACAGTAGAGAATTAGCCTCGTCCTTTCAGAGTAACATTATTCATTCAGTTTTCTGAAAGATAAAATCTAAGGCAAACTTGTTCTCAAAATATGAACTATACTGTAGGTTAATAGCATCCTCTGTTTTATTTTTTTTTTCTCTATCTAGAAATACATGCTTATAATGCAAGCTTTTAACCGCTTGATACTTGGATTTGATGTCAGTATGGCATTAAGATAAATAAGGAAAATCTTCACCCCTGTTGGAGCTGTTATTCTTGCCCATGTGGAAAGAGAGTAAACAATATATAAGTACACTGATTTATAGAATTAAAGTCCTTTTTGAAAGCAGAGGAGCTAAAAACTTTAGTTTGTTTAACAGAAGCTCAGATGTTGCAAAACTGCAAAATATGGAGAAAACCTCAGGGATCTCACGTTGCCTTGATAAGCAGTGAATCAGTGCTGTAACTTATGTTAACTCTAATATACTGTGCATCACTGAGAGGACAGAGCCTTAAATTCTGGGAAGATGTGAATATTTGTGCTAGAGGAATTTCACTGTCCATTCTCCTATTTCAAGACATAACATCTGTAGGGCTAAGTCATAACTACCTAATTCTCTAAGGTTTTTATGCTTTAGTGTAGTTTCTCAGCACCATCTGCATAATATTAAGTGCATTAATAAAGTTTCCAGTGGATAAAAATACTGATTAATTTTTAAAAGGCACTGTCTAGCAGTATGAAAATATGGTATGAAAATGAATGGATACTTCAATATGAAAAATTTTATTAGACAATTGTTTACACTGTCTGTTGGTTGGTGGGTTATTTTTTATTTTGATAATGTGAAGCTAGTATAAATCTTTTCTCTGAACAGCAGCAAAACAAATAAAACCCAGTATCTCCTTTGTTTTCTAAAATTGATTCACTGAGTAATAATAAGAGCAAAAGAACTGTAGGCTATGTTTATGTCTTCATGCTTACATCCATGCTGTCAACTGACAAGAGGTTTAAGTACTTCTTACTTGTCTTCTTACTATTTAAGGAATCAGGATTGATACTTGAACTTGGACTACAGAACAGCATCTAACATGATGTACTTTCCATCCAAAGACTTCTGTTGGTACAACAGAAGAGGGAAAACAATACATTTTCCTAATTCACCCTAAGACAGTAGCTTGCACCTCCTGCATCCTAGGTGACTTCTGAAGTGAGCAGAAAGTGAGGCTGCCTGCAGATTCTCAAGTACTTGGGCATACAATCATAGATGTTATTCACATATTTCCACTGAAACTGTGTTAAACAAAGTAAACAAAGCCACATCACCATTTCAAAAAGAGAACATAAAATACAAACAAACTGTAAGAGATTTTGTGATCAGCAATTTTTCCAAGCTTATTTTCAGAAATATGGTTCTTGAATCACAATGAATGACCCTTATGCTTATTTTTCCAAGCTTATTTTCAGAAATATGATTATTGAATGCATAAGCATGTTGGAAATGTGTTTTTTCTTTGTGATTTTATCCATTGATTGTTGATAATAAATTAATGGTAAGAACTTTGATTTCTTCTTAGGGTGGAGTCGCAATCCCTAGAGGCATTTAAGAGAGATGTCGATGTGGTGATTAGGGACATGGTTTAGTAGTGGGCTTGGCAGTGTTAGGTTGATAGTCAGACTTGGTGATCTTAAGGGTCTTTTCCAACCTAAATGATTCTACTTTTCTGTGATATTCTTCTCTACTTATCTAAAGGAATATTATTTAACACAATAATGTATTTTTGATTACTTTAGAACTAATTTCTGAAAAACATTTGGTCTCAGAATCTTCTTCGTATGAGTACTGAACAAAATAGTACTTTCAGTCCAGGGGAAGGGAAGGGAAGGGAAGGGAAGGGAAGGGAAGGGAAGGGAAGGGAAGGGAAGGGAAGGGAAGGGAAGGGAAGGGAAGGGAAGGGAAGGGAAGGGAAGGGAAGGGAAGGGAAGGGAAGGGAAGGGAAGGGAAGGGAAGGGAAGGGAAGGGAAGGGAAAGGGATTATTGTGAATTTTGGCTTCTACTCACTTGCATATTGAAGGGAAAATTCAAATTGTAACTGCTCAGCAATGGTAACTTGTAACAGAGGAATTACCTGGTGTTGCAGGCAAGACAGTCTACCTGCAGAGTGGGTTAAACTGGATGGAAGCAGGAATTCCAGGGACAGAACAACTCCATGTATGGGAGCAAAACTTTATTTCTGAAAATAAATTCTCCATTGAATGTGAGTGCTCAGGACCACTTCTGTTTTTTAAATTCTCCTTACAGATTATAAACTTATAAACTAAATTCCCCTTTAATCATATTACCTGCTTGATACTTTGTCAAATGAGCTCACAGTTCTTTATATATCAGAATGCGAAGTTATTGAGTACAGATTTAAAGAAAACACATATGGCATGAAGCAGGAATTGGGCATATGGATACCCTAATTAACCCAAGCAAGTGAAAAGGAAACAGCTGGAGAAACAAAAATAGGGTGAGTACTGTTCTTTGGGAAAATGGGGTTCAAACCAGTTGGATAAAGGAAGTCACAGACTTCCAATTTCCATTAAGATGATCCACAAAACTGCATCAATAAATAAAAGTAGGTTACCTCATCCTTATTTCTGTGAAACAAGAGTAAAATTTTATGTTATTATTTCCGTTAACACTCTTTTGCAGATTCAGTCTGAGTTCCTGGATAGTTAAGTGATGACTGAAAAATCCAATTTTGATGATGAGCAAAAACATAAAAAAAGGATAATATTAATCTGCAATAAAACCACAAATGGAGCTGCTGCAAAAGAAAATAAGTAATTCCAATATGTAGTTTCTAGTAAGTATTGAAAATTTAGAAACTTAAAAAATTCTGGCTTCTGTACATATGTGATTAAACGTTTTTAAATTTGTGATAAGCATGTTACTTTGGTAGTAAATTCAAAATGTCTGAGACTTTTTTCTTCAGCTTTAAGTACTTTTTAGCCTACAAAACCTGCAATGAATTTCTCATCAACCTGTTGAATTATTTAAATGTCAAGATCAAGTACTTTGTTGATGGTTAATACACCTACTCATACAAGTTGTTGTTCTTTCCATTTGCTTCTGACATGTAAATAAACAAATGTATTCAATTTCGCATACCTATGTTGTGTAAATACTGTAAATAATGTACATGTACACATGACTAAACACTTTCAATATATTTAAAAGTACCCTAGAGGTTTCTGGGATTCGATTATCATTTTACTACTTCTACATTTTTAAGTATTTTTACACTTTTAAGTATCATTGAATATTGATATCAAAGATGTGCCACAATGCTTTACTTATATAAACTAATAAAAACACTTAACATCTGCTTTTTTGTTCTATTCCTTAAGTACCAAACTGATGAGAACCTAAACATAAACTACTGTCTTCCAATTTCCAGCTTTTTGATTTAACTATTAATTCCGCCTACTGATTAAGAGAGAGGTAATGGCAAATATTTTCAGTAGATATTTTTCTATGGTTGAATATATTATCCTTCGAAGAAAAAAATGTCCTCTGAAACTACCTCAAAGAAAAGTAAACTGTCCATTTTTTATTTAATTTTCAAAGTGCTGTTTTCTTCCTTTGAAGGATTTTGATTCTTATGTCTTGTTCTTGTTTGTAAAATATCTACCATCACTATCTGGATGCATATAATTTGTCATTTCATTTTGCTACAACTCTGGCTGTATTAGTAATGTTCTGATTTGTTGTAAAAAAAACTTTCTGCACTGACCAGCTGAATTCACTACATTTGTTCTCTCAACCTTCTTCTTGTTTTATTTTGTTTTGTTTTGTTTTCAATAAGGTCTTCCCTGTCAGGATACGGGAAAGAAAAAAGTGGAATTCACTGCCAGAATTATTTAAACATAATAAACAGCAAACCAATATCTTTCCTTATTTGCAAAATAATATTTTTAATCAGAAGCTCCTCTCTATTACACATGTGAACAGCTTTAAGAATTATTAAATTTATTCAAAATAGTGACAAGAGCACTCAGTGAGTTTTTCCAACATTTTCTAAATCAATGTTCCTTAAATTAATGAAATCTGGGTATTAAAAATAAACAAGCAAAATTAAAAAAAAAATCAGTGATAATTTTTGAAAATAATTCAGAAAAATACAAAATATCAGTGATCATTTTTGAAGATATTGTCTTTGAGACTTAAGAGTAGCAGAAAAATAGGAACCATATTATATATTTAGCACAGCTAAAAGAATATTTTCCAAATGGCCAAATGGATATTTTTTATTTTTTATGTTTTTTTTTAGTTATTATTATTATTAATAATATTAATAGTCAATAATTTAATTTTAATTATTAGAATGTAAATTAAAAACTACAAATGTTATGTAATGGAGTATTTTCTCTCTGATTCTTCTTCTTGCCTACAGATACCACTAGAAAAATTCTATATTATATCTATTACAATTTGCTTGCTATATCTGTTATAAATGTTTTTTTGTGTGTGTGCTTTTTTTTTGGGGGGGGGGGGGGGGACATTTGTTTTTTTCTTGCAAAATGAAGAGCTCGATAAGAATCTTTTTGCCACCAGTTCCTTAGGAATATAATGTAGGCTTTGGAACGTAGGTCAAGTGAAATTGATGTGCTGTGGAAGGCCTGAGGCCTGACCAAATTAACAGCACAGCTGGATATTTTACATGTTCTAAGAACATTGGATGATACATTGCATATGCAATATATCTTGATTCCCCTCGGTAGGGCACGTGAAAACTCTGCAGCTTTTCACTGGATGCCTTCCAAGTTTGAAGTGTACTGGGGACAGCCTACTGGCACTGACAGAGAGAAACATTTCTGGGTAGAAAAGCTACACAAGGTAGAACTGATTTTTAAAAAGTCCTATTAGGACAGAGTATTATTAGGAAATGACAGCACTCCACTCCCGGCTCTCACTGCTGAGTGGACCAACATTTTCGTTTTTCCTCTCCTCTCCTCTCCTCTCCTCTCCTCTCCTCTCCTCTCCTCTCCTCTCCTCTCCTCTCCTCTCCTCTCCTCTCCTCTCCTCTCCTCTCCTCTCCTCTCCTCTCCTCTCCTCTCCTCTCCTCTCCTCTCCTCTCCTCTCCTCTCCTCTCCTCTCCTCTCCTCTCCTCTCCTCTCCTCTCCTCTCCTCTCCTCTCCTCTCCTCTCCTCTCCTCTCCTCTCCTCTCCTCTCCTCTCCTCTCCTCTCCTCTCCTCCTCTCCCTCCCTCCCTTCTTTTACAGCACAGTTAATGCTTAATTTGAATATTCATAACAAAACACTGCTGAAATAGAAGCATTTACAGAAAGGGGTGGAGTAATGTTATGAACTTTTACCTTGAAATATGCAGACTCTGTAAATCTGATAATCAGTTCAATCTCCTTTTGTAAATTAACATTGTATTATGTACTGATGTTAAGAAATACTTTCATACAGGAGGGAAATACAAGAACTCCATACAGACTAAATATCCTACAGGTGTTTTTTCTTCTGATTAATATGTTTTTTCTCTGAGTATTTGATCTCCATATTTCTGATACTTATTTGAAATATGTTTACATATTTTACACGTATTTTCAACATTAGATGGTTTCATGGAACAGTATCAGTCCCCTTTACTTCAAGTTTTGCTTTTTCTATATGGCCCTGATGACCTGCATCCCATGGTCCTGAGAGAAATAGCTGATGTAGTTGTCAAGCCACTCTCCGTAATATTTGAAAAATCATGGCAGTCAGGTGAAGTCTCCAGTGACTGGAAACAGGGAAACATCACTCCCATTTTTAAACAGGGTAGAAAGGAAGACCCTGGGAACTACAGACAGGTGAGCCTCACCTCTGTGCCTGGCAAGATCATGGAACGAATCCTCCTGGAGGCAATGTTAAGGCACATGCAGGACAAGGAGGTGATCTGGGACAGCCAGCATGGCTTCACCAAGGGCAAATCATGCCTGACCAATCTGGTGGCCTTCTGTGATGGAGTAACTGCATCAGTCAACAAGGGAACACCAACCCATGTCATCTATCTGGAACACTATACGGCCTTTGACACGGTCCCACATGACATCCTCATCTCTAAATTGGAAATATATGGATTTGAAGGGTGGACCATCTGGTGAATTGGCTTGAAGATCGCACCCAAAGAGTAGTTGTCAATGGTTCTATGTCCAGGTGGAGTCTGGTGACAAGCGGTGTCCCTCAGGGATATGTCTTGGGACCAGTGTTTTTTAATATCTTCATCAATGACATAGATGACGGGATTGAGTGCACCTTCAGCAAGTTTGCATATGACACTAAGCTGAGTGGAGCGGTTGATACCAAAGAAGGAAGAGATGCCCTTCAAAGGGACCTGGACAGGCTGGAGAAGTGGGCCCATGTGAACCTAATGAGGTTCAGCAAGTCCAAGTGCAAGGTGCTGCACCTGGGTTGAGGTAACCCCAGGCAGAAGTATAGTATGGGAGAAGAACTCATTGAGAGCAGCCCTGCAGAGAAGGACTTGGGGGTTCTGCTGGACGGAAGGCTCAACATGAGCCAGCAGTGTGTACTTGCAGCCCAGAAGGCCAGCTGCATCCTGGGCTGCATCAACAGAGGTGTGACCAGCAAGTCGAGGGAGGTTATTGTCCCCCTCTACTCTGCCCTCATGAGGCCCCACTTGCAGAGTACTGCATCCAGGTTTGGGCCCCCAGGAGAAGAAGGATGTGGACCTGTCAGATCAAATCCAGAGGAGGGCCACGAAGATGATCAGAGGGCTGGAGCACCTCTCCTGTGAAGAAAGGCTGAGAAAGCTGGGGATGTTCAGCCTGGAGAACAGAAGGGTCTGGGGAGAACTCATTGCAGCCTTTCAATACTTAAAGGGGACTTATAAAAAAAGATCGAGAAGGACTCTTTACTTGGGTAGGTAATGATAGGACAAGGGAGAATGGTCTTAAACTAAAAGAGGATAGATGTAGACTAGACATTAGGAGGAAATTCTTCACTGTAAGGGTAGTGAGGCATGGGAACAGGTTGCAAAAGAAGCTGTGGATGCCCCATCCCTGGAGGTGTTCAAAGCCAGGTTGGATGGGGCCTTGGCCAACTTGATCTAGTGGGTGGTATCCCTGTCTATGGGAGGGGTGGGTTGTAGTTAGATGATCTTTAAGCTCCTTTCCAGCCTGAGCCATTCTATGATTCTATGATTCTATTCGGTCTTTTTTATTAGAAATGTAAGGCAAAGTCTTCACTTAAATGACATAGTAGCAGAGGTCTTCAAACAGATATTTCCATAATTATTTTCTTGTCATGAGAGGTACAACTCTGTGTGTACTCTGTTATATAAGATCATCATCTTGAAGCATGTCAGTGTGATACTGATTTCTAGATGTAGAAATAGCAAAGATAAATAACTGTAACAACATGACACAATATGAAAGTAATCATGGATTGAAGATAATATATCAGTACAAACTCAAAACACTAGTCTTCCTGTTCAGAAGCAATAAGTATTTTTGTATTAACTAATCAAAATACTTTCAATACCTTTCAATAAATGTTAAAATTAAGAAAAATAACTGTTTTTTTTCCTGGTTTATGTTCTTGCTTTTGTTTTCTTTCAGAATTTAGAAGAAATATTTTATACTACTTCTGTTTTTGATGTTTGTATTGAATTTTTAATGATTCTTATAGCCTTGCAGTTTGCCTTGACAATAAAGAAGAAGTCAATGGAGTGGAAATTGGCTATATTATAAACACTATGCTCTAGGAATAAAGTTAACAGAAAACAGATAATCTTTCCCTGTCGATATCAGTCTAATATCAATGGACATTACAATGTCTGTGCTGCAAATGTTGACCCCACCTAAAACTCAGAAAAGAAAATAAACCTTTCTGTTATTTACTTGTGCTTCTCTAAAAGGGAGAACCTAAAGATAATCACCAGTGTCTGAAGCATGGTACACACTTAAAACAGAATAATAAATAATGTTAAAAAGAGAGCAATGCAAGTGAAGTCTTCAACCTTTCAGAACCTCTGAAAGTTTCTAAGTACTTCTGGAAACTCAATAGACCCTTTTATACACCCTCAGACTCCCTCTGGTCTTCTCTCAAAGCCTCTTGTTTAATATTCCTTTAATATGCCTTCTTCCCTTATAGCTGTAGAGTTCATTGCCTACATTTTTGAATGTCCAAAACAAATCTGACACCATGAAATAAAAACTGAAGACTAATTAAACTATTTCCAGATCATATGACTTTATCACAGAGGTTATTTTTTCATTACTAAGACAAAAGTCTTGATCAGAATAATCCATGGAGTGAAATATCCTTTATATTATATGGAATTAAGAGAATAGTATCATTTAATAGCTATCTGAGAAGGATTTCTAAGGATACTTTTTTTTTTTTTTTTTTTTTCTCCCTCTCTCCTCACACAGTGGCATTATCACATTACCCCAAGATACATTTAGTTACGTAGAATAATTTTTAGGATTTTCTGTTAGAATTGCATCTGTTAAGGGTTAAGTTTATTAATAGTTAAGTTGTCAGCTTAAGTTTCGATTCTGGAGAATAAAAATCAAAGTTTTAGCTAGGCTTCATATGTTAAAATATATTGCTTTCTTTTAAGTTATGTCAGGTATTAGTAAAACTAACTAGTTACTTTCCAGTGAATACTGCAATTTGAAAAAGTATTTTCAGATTGATCTGTGAGACAATTCAAAGATAAATATTTGGATAAGTATCAAATTGGCATTTGCATTTGTCTGCTGTAAACAGACATGTGCAGAAACATAAATATAGAAGCAGAACTTTCATTCTCTTACTTGCATAAACATACTTAGTAGAATCTCTAGTTGGTAAGTAAGAGAAAGAAAGGAAACTACAGTATGCCAAAATACATTTCAGTCCTTCGAGTTGTTAGGGAGTGTAATTAATTTTATCATTCACTGAATAATAAGATATAAGTAAACGTTAAAATATATAGCACTATATAATTGCATTGTAAAATGTGTGTAGGTAATTTCTATATTTCAGTTGAAGACTTCAGAGCAGAGGAAATTAAATGACATCAAAGTTTCTCTACAGTTCATCAAATTGCTAATTTAAATTAGAAGATATGTCTGTCACCTGTATTTGTTTCTTATAATACCCAGTAGAAATTTTATTCTATTTATTTGATGTGTATTTACTTAGGATTGATTAGAATAGACTTAATCAAGGCATGTAACTTACACTCACATTTAAATTCCTAATGACTTAACATTCCTAAAGTATGATACTGATTTACTAGCTTAAAAATTGGGATGTAAATGTCAAGTGCCATTTGAAATACTCAACGATATGCAAACAGCTTAATGAGACTACCATGAGATTTGCAGGGTACACAGGATTTGCAGGGACCCATATACCTCTGGCTTAACAGCTGGAGGATTGGTAACATGCCCTGTTGCATTTCAAGAGGCATTAGTGACCTATGCTAAAGCAAATGAATCAAGCCTACAGTGTCTGAATTCTTCTGTAATTAAAAAAGAGAGAAAAGTGCCTTCAAAGGTCTCAAGGGAAAATTTCTCCTCTTAATTTAGTTGCCAAATCTTAGCTAACGACTTTTCCTTTTGGAAGTATTCAAATAAACGTATTTATATTTACTAACTTCACTGGAACTGAGAAAATCTGTAGACATAAATTAAAATACGAGAAAAGCAAAGTGGATCTCAACCTATGAATTTCTGAAGGAAGATCTTAATCTTTCCGTTTTTTGTTGTGCTACTTATCATCTCCAATTGCAAAATAATTGGATGTGCTTTTAGCTTTCTCAATAACTTTTTTCCTCAAATGAAGAAATGTTTTATTAAGTCTTTCACCAGGAATTTTCTTTAGTCCCTTTGATATTGTATATGTGGGAAAATCATTAAAGAAATGTCAACTACAATAAACTGATAGTAAATTAAAAAAAAAAAAAAAGAAAAAAAAGTCTTATTTCTCGTATATATGTATATATATATATAAGATGCAGAAAAGTTTTTTTTTTTCACTTCCTTCTATTTAGTCTTTATGTGCACTTTCAATTCTGAATTCAGTTTGTCTATCCTTACTAAACTCAAATAATTACATAAAACATTTCTTTGATTTCAGTACAGTTACCTGTAGATTAAAATTCTCCTCAGTGTGGATAAAAGAATGAGAGAACAACCTGACATTGTTAAGAAGTATGGTATGATTCTCAACACCGTATGAGTGCTTTTCCTAAGGCCATTGGAAAACAGCTTCTGTTTTTTGAAGAGGGCAACATCCTACATTGTACTATGTCCTTTAAGCTAGACAGTTCTGTATTATACATAATAATTTGATGAAATAATATAAACTTGCAATTCAAGAAAAGCAAGTATTCAAGTATTTTGTTTTGGCTTAAGGATACTTAGCCAAGTATCAGGGTACGTCTGTACTATTTTGTACTAAGGAACAGAACAGTTTAGCAGATGTGAACTTATTTGTAATAAACAAACTAGCTTTTGACACAAGGTAAAATATTTAGAGGTTCCCATAAAAATTGACATCATTTTGATATCTGGCATTGTCATATCCATGTATTGCCAAATTTTCAAAGGGATTTAGGAGTCTAAATATACAGAGAACCAGTCAAGTCCCATTCAAGGTCTTAACCCTCAGTATTACCTGGGAGGAACTAAGTACATACATATGAGCTAAGAGTTTAAAAGCCCTTGTGCTTCTGGGTCTAAGTAATTGCAAGGGTGAGGTTGTTACTCATTTATACACTTTTAAAATCTCACTGGAGGCCTATCTGAACCTTACTATAACAAGACCTTTGAAAACTAGGCTCTTAGGAGGCTAGGTAAATGCCTGTATCTCTTGAAATAAGAATTATGTCCTGAATACAAAGGTGAGAAGCAATTCACCTAATTTAGTCCTCAAAGTTACAAATCTAATCCCAGCATGTCATTCAGGCCAACTTTTTACTCAAAGGGAAGAGACAGAAAGAGATGACTCCTGAGGGTAATTCATCCTACCTTAAAACTAACATTTAAGGAAGGTAGGACAATCATCCTCAAGGGATGCCTACCTCCTTTCTTCTTAACAGATGAAGGGATTTAGTCACATGACTTAAATGACATGCTTTATTTCTGGACAAGGAAAGATTAGATGAATACTTTCTTTAATTCTCTAGGCCACATCTTCAGAAGCGTTTGTTCCTTTTCTTCATGTTCCTTTTCCAAAGAAACTGCTCTGGTACATCCATTGTTGCATAAGCACTAATTCTCTAAGGTATTGTAATTTCTTACTGTGATCTTAGAAATACTTTACATTATGTTTATCTGGCTACATAATAAGCCATAGAAGATAAATTTGCCCCATTTTTTCACCTACCTCATCTTACTGCCTATTGACTAACTACTCTGGCATCATATATTTTTCAGCAGTATAGAAGAGTCTGGGAAAGAACCTGCTTTTTTTTATTATTATTATTATTTTCCTGCCATAACAAAGAAATTGTTTCCTGTAAATTCCTGCAGACAGGTGAACCAACAATACAGAAAAATCTCACAATGTGTCTACTCAGCCAGAAAACTCCTTGCTTAATATTTAAAATCTGCAAATTTGACAATTTTTCTTCATGCTTTGAAAGTGTGTTTTGTTTATTTATTTGTTTAATTTTAAAATAACATAAAAACAAACAGACCCATGATTTTTAAGCTTCTATAAGATATCTAACCTCAGAGGTCAATCTCTTCAATATGTTGTTAGTATTGTTTATATATTCATTGCTATGACTCAGAAGGATTTGCCAACGTAGAACAACAAATTCTTAAAAATAATAAAGACAGAAATAAAATAAAAGATTGACAGCAAATCTGCTAACCTGTGTCAGATGTACTGCATTTGCATGTGTAGTACAAGCAGATATCCAAACAGAGGAACAATAGGATTCCATGAGGTATAAAATATTTCTCAGTGATCATCCACACTATCAGTTCTAGAATCTGTTCCTTTTCACGTGGTTCATTCTATATTCAAATGAAGTTTGACAGACAGAAAAAATGAAATCCCCACCTTTTTTTTTTTCAGTCTTTATTTAAGCCAACTATACTTATGAAAATTTATATATTCATTAAATATTTTTGTTCAAGAATAAAAATCCTATTCCAGAAGAGGCAGTTCTTACAGTAGCAATAACAGAATTTTTGGTCTGTAGACACAACTTGATTTATTTTTTTTTTAAATGTGTACAGAACAAAGGTACCCTAAAAGATGCTATCAACTATCCTCATTTCTATTAACAGGAATATGAAAACCTGAAAATATTATCAAAGAGACAGAAAGTAAATTTAATCTTTTCATTTTTTTAGCAGTGAAATTGCAAAGATTTGGGGCACTCAACTGTTTAAAAATTTCAGTGTGAATTTTGTTGTCTATAATCAAAATATTACATCCATTCTTACACTTCTTTATTACTTTTATGGGATAGGGGGGAAGAGATCTGAATCCCAACTGCTGGCAGCTACAGGAATAACAGGAGGCTGTAACTGATGTCTGAACAAGCAACAGTCCATGTAATGCGTATCTATAGTTAACAGATGACTGGGTTACATGCAATTCTGGATCATCAGTCGTGTCTTTTCCACAGCACAGAAGACAGTGGTAAGTTACCACAGTCAGAGTCCCTGTTGAGAACATGTCAATGTTTTTCCATAATGCAATTCTACAGATATTAACATAGCTGACATAGTGAATGTCATGCCGGCTAGGTGAATCCATAAAAATAAGTTTAATATAAGCATGATTAACACAGACTAATGAATCTGACAATTCCAAAAACTTAAAACTCTGCTTGTTGTCAGTTTTGACAAGCAAGTACACGTTATCCTTATTGATTAAGTGCCTCATACCTAACAGAGGAAAAACCCAGATCATTCACTTCTGTCTGTAAAATGTGATCAAGGATATTTCTTGTGTCATTTTGATCATAGAGATTCCTGCAGAGAACACAAATTTGACTGATCAATCTATACACTACTTTAAAGTGATGTTCTTCTTTTATTTCAGCAGAGGAGAAGTTCCAAGAGGATCCAGGACATTATCAAAGGCATTCCAGAAATTAAAGACAAATTCCCTGGCAGATAGCTGTATTTTAAGACTAGTTCTAGTCCTCACTGATGCCTATCTCAGTTGAAAACTGTCAGTACCATAATAATTGGCAGAATATGCTGTGATTGGGTGATTGGATGGGGAAGCCACAAGCAGAAAACCATACAGTTTATTTATTAAACAGGATGGATTAAGTGGATAGTGATTTCTGGTGCTTCCATCCTACACATCATATTCACCTCAGTCATGTTCCCTGCTCCTCTGGTCCAGTTTAGATCAGTAGCGTAGATGCACGGGCACAGGATACTCATGCTGAATGCAGAATATGTCCTAGCCCTGCCTGGTAGGCTGGCCCCTATGTGAAACAGTTCCACCTTGTGCGTCAATATGGTGTACAAAATCCACATGAAGTATGCTGATCTCACCACAACTGGGCAATTGTTTTCTGTATTTATTGCTTTGTAAACTAGATTATCAGCATAAAATGCCAATGGCCTTGCTAATTATGTAGGCCCAGGCCAAACTCTTTGACTTTCTCTACATCTAAGATTGATTAGCAGTTATCACTGTTCTCCCCAGGATTTCTGTCATCCACTGTTGCCCAACTCCAAACGTGTTACAAAAGTGTGAAATTGACAACAGGCACATAACAAAGTTATTTTTGCTCTGGGCTACAGTATGAGGAAGACTTGTAGAGATTGTTCAGAATGTTTCCAAGTAAGAACATTTTCAAAAAGCAACCAAGATATGGGTAAAGTACTCAGCTTCTCCACTGCCTGAAAATATTAGCTTCCTGCCACTGAGGAAAAGTCAAAGTATATGTGATGGTAGCTACTGCTGAGTATCTAGGTACCATCTATCCTTTCTCCCAGTATTGGCAGAAAGATCCAGTTCTTTGTATCTCTTCTACTGATAACAAAAGCGATCAAGGTCTTCTTGAGGTGTTCAAATTCCATAATGTCTTATGGAAGTATCCTTGTTTTATATAAGTTTATTCGTATGTAGTACAGAATTTCCTTTCTAAAACAGTGAGGAAATGTATCCTCGTGAAAATACAATACCAAAGAAGTAATACAAATTAGAAATACTACAGAAAAAAAAAAAAAACAACACTTTTTTTTTTGAATTAATTCTTCTATCCTGTCCAGTTTCTTTAATGTCCATGTAAATGTTTGTACAGGCATAAAAGTAAGAGCTCAAAAATAATCAGAAACAGGTGTGTGGGGGGACCATTTCTTTCAGCACTAGTGCTGACTAAGAGTGATAACAAAATCATGGAACAGCAGTCTGCAATCACAACAGTAACAGCAGCATTGCCATTAAGTCCTTACTGTCTCATTTGCTTCCCCCTTTTCTTGCTCATTACTGAAGCATTAGGTTCGAGATACGGTGGGCAGATGTGCATTGCTGTCCTGTGGAGTCAGCTTGTGCATGTCTTTGTAGTTGAGCCGAATCCATCACAAGCAGAGAAGGTAAACTTGTCAGGGAAGACTAATGTAACTGAGCAACTACTGTGACTGGCTGTATTGGAGATAAATACGGAGAGGAAGAGGAGATATTTAAGAGGCTTTCAAATACCTCCTGATGCTTATAGCACAGGACAAGCAGTACAATTGCATGTAAGGCAGGGGAGATGCAATGTTCCTGCTTCTCTTCTTTACTGTTCTTCTGCCTGTATTTTAATTTCTGTAATAAAATGTGACATCCTTTAAGCTGGGTAAAAGTTGCATTTCCTAGCTTCTTCTATACCCTCTAGAAATTGGTCTTATTTTACCACTGCAGTCAGCCTTCCCAGTCAGAACAATTAGTATAATTATCTCAGTTCACACCTCAGTTCACAGTGCAGACACTCCAGTTTAATGGGCTGAGACACAGATGAACTCAAACACAGTTCAAATTATTGTTCTCATAGTCTCTGTTCCAAAGTCACTGTTCCATGAAAAAATATTAGAATAGAATTTCTAACTCATATTTTTTCATTCTGTTCTCATGTTAGAACAGATTTATTTATTTATTTTCCCCTTTTTCTGCACTACCATCTGATTGCCTCACTCTGTTACTGGCATCTCTCCCTCAACAAAACTCTCAGCAGATCATCATCTTAAGGACTGAAAATAAATACCTCTGGGCTAAATCCTGCTCTGCTATGCAGATATGCCTATGTAAGTTTAAAGTCACTTAATTGATTTTCTGGTTAGAGAGGCATTGGAAATGGCTAAATAGGAGGCCAAATCTCTTTCAGCCTTTGGCTCCAGATGCTGCTATTACTGATAAACCATTTCATATGCTTCTTTCCTTTTCAGATATGTTGCTTGTAAACATGAATCTTGCCTTTAGAAAACTGTAATCAAATAAGTGCTCTTGCTGTCTAATATAAAACAGTGATAGCTGTACAACACAGTTAGTGTAATCTATTTCACAGTATGTCCTCTTTTAATCTTTTATTTGGTTCACAGAAACTGGCAGGTCAAAGAACACACAGCTGTTTTCTCTGACAGAAGAGTCTACTAAAAGTTTCCAAAGACAACTATAATAATAATAATTAAACTATACACGTGTGTTTTTTTTTTTTTCTTTCTGCCCACCTCTCTTCACTTGAGATGAATTGTGAGTTTAAGATAGAAATTTGAGACCACAAAACCCACAGTGTTTCTGAATTTCCTGATATACTGTGTGGTGGGGAAGATAATTTTAATGTGGAAACTCTTCTGTGCTTGCTCATCTGAAAGTGACAGGACTTACACCTTTTTTACTTCTCATAATGGACAATTTAAAAATACATTTTTGAAGATTCTGAAACTGCTTCAATCTATTATGAAATCTGGAGTAAAGAAAGAATTTTAAGTTATTTTACCCTTAACCTCTCAGCCATAAACAGCTGAAATCAGAACCCAGCTGACCTCCATGTTTTGCAAGCTCATGAAAAATACAAACTTTCTCACTGTACTGTCTCCACCCTGAGCCCCAGTACCTGATTTTCAAGGCAAATGGTCTGTTTTGCAGTGAAACATATTCGTAAGTATGACAACAGCTAGGGCAATCACAAGTGGCTAAAAGTGTGAGTTCTAGAGAGCTATAGGGCATATTTCTGCATATGTGCATGGATAAAATTGCCATAAGAAGCCATGATAATTTTGTTAATATTTACCTATTCATATACTTGCCTTAGTACTATTGGTAAACACACTTAAATTATGTGACAAATAAACAAAGATATATAAGTTCAGATCTACAGATCAAACTACGGACCTATCCAAAAAGGATAGGAGAAAACACAAGTATATCCAATATTTTGATAAAAGTTGTTAAGTTCAATATTGTGTTTGGCAACATAACGGTTGCATTCTACTTTGACCTTTAATAGACAGCTATACTGATGAGTCTTCTGTTTTGAATTTGCTGTGCTGGCTAGAAAATATGTAGAAATGCAAAAGGTGCTACCCAGATTTGTTTCAGAATTAGCATTGTGTTCCACATAACTCAAGGATATAAAGTGTTATTATCAGGGAGCACTAACTGAAGATGTAACAAAACAGAACAGGAAAACGACTGGAGAAAAGTCATTTCACATTAATTCAGCTTTTAAAAGCTCATAGATATACGGTCTATATATTATTGCTGTTTGGAATCCGCAAAACCCTCAAATGCTTCAGTTTCCCCAGATAACAATTACTTAAAAAAAAAAAAAAAAAATCAAACCCACAGAAAGTCATATTTTTACTTAGCTTTAAAAATGAAAAATAATTGTCATCTTCAGCGTACATAAAATAAAATCCTCTTTCATCCAAACATACACAACTCTTCAGTGCTTTTAGTTAAACTTGCACTAAATTTGCTTTTCTTAGATAGAGGTAAAGAAACTAAGGTATTATCCTCGGAGTCATTTATGGTAAAATGCTATTTTTTTCTTGAGCTTAAATCAATCAAACTTCTCTCTCTCTCTCTCTTTTTCTTATTTATTATTATTATTGCAATGACTATCAATATTGGTATCAGCATTGATTTTTATTGATATCAGTATAGCTGAACACTGGCAGCTTGGTTGATTTGCAACAGCTGAAATCCTCAGGTCTTCAGACTGAGAATATTACACGTTATTGTAGAAATAAGAATTGCAAGTAAAAATATTTTCTCAATTTTTCTCAAAGTTTTTCTAGATCCTCTCCTGGTCAAGCTGATATGACTCATTGAAATAAATTACTTTCACTCAATTCCAGGAAATATACACAAAAGACTGTGGATTTTTATTTGTATTCCAATTTCTTTATGGTTGACCTTCATTTCTGCTTCATTTGAACTTCAGGAGTTCAAAAACTCAATGACAACCTTTTAAATCCTGCAAGAACAGCTTTATGTGACTAATATTTTCATTAGTCTTTTTCTTCTCAAAACTAAACTCTAAACTGTCCACACATTGTAGAATATACATTTCAAACTTCATATAAAGAAGTCTTTGGAAATTCTCAAGAATATTAGTTGAGTTGAACAGATACATCCCCAAAGTTAATTTTTGTAATTTGATATTTAGGTATGCAGTGCTTACCTAGGGGGCATCAGGTCCACTCCAGCGGAATTTACTAATCCTCGGTAAAATTTGCTGTCTCCTTTTCCTTGTGTACTAAGCATGAAGATTGACATAGGATACACAAGAAACAGCTTGTCTATGGTGATGATATAGGAGACAATGTCAAAGGCTTAACTACAGTCAAGGTAAGCAATATCTACTGCTCTCTTCTCATAAAGCAAGCTAGTCATCACAGTGTAAAAACCTATGAGGTTGGTCAAGAATGATTTCCCTGCTGTAAGTCTGACTACCCCTAGTTTCCTTCTTGTCATTCACATCTTGGGAAATACTTTCCAGGAGGATTTTCTCAATCATCTTAGGGGCTGTGGTAGGGCCTGTGGTTTCCCAGCTCTTCCTTCTTTCCCTTCCTGCAGATAGAAGTGGCATTTCCAGATTTCAGGAACCTCTCTTAATTGCTGTGACCATTCACAAATAATTGAGAGTGGCCTTGCAATCACTCCCACCAGCTGTTTCATCACTTATGGGTACAACCTGTCTGAAACTGTGGACTTTATATATATGCACTTCGCTTAAGTGTCTTCTGCCCTAGTCCTCCTTCAGTGAGGGTACATTTTCCTTGCTGAAAACTTCTCCCCTGGCATTAGGGAACAGGAATGGACCGGACCTTTCTTCAGCTTGGAGGAGGTGATTTTTGAATATCGACCAGCTTTCCTGGACTCCCTTTTCCTCTGGAGCAATATCCATAGAGATCTTCCAAGCATATCTCTGAGTAGGTGTAAGTCTACTCTTCTGAAATCCAGGAGTCTTTTTGGATCTTTGTCCAAAACTAAGATCCCCAGAAGATCTGTCTCAGTTTACAATTAGTGTGGTAATGTACAAGTACATTCACAGCAAGGGGAAAATTCATTCTTCCTCAGTTAATTCCAGTAATTTAGCTGCTAGAGCACTTACATAAGTCCTTTGACTCTGTAGTATTGCATTTGCCCAATTCAAGAACCGCTTGGAAGCTTTGCCTTTCAGTATAGTTCCTAGGAATCAAAGTTAGATATCTTACCTATTTATAAATGCACAGAATTGAATGCATCATGTTTCATCTTGGAATACATTAAATCCATTTGCCTACCTAGTTATCAGGAAATTCAGGAGGTGAATTTACAATAGATGAACTTCAGAGAACCTCACAGAGGCTATCCAATATAGAACTAGAATCATCTGACACGATCAGAGAGGATCAAATTGAATTCAGGTGACTACATCTACAGTGGCTAATGCAATAAAAAGAAGAGCATTAATGCCTTTTGCATCCCAAATGGCTTCCCATGCTACTCACCTGTTGTTAAAAAGGAGAAAGCAGCCTCAAGAAAAGTTAGAAACAGTTTTTGTACTTTGGTAAGAACTCGTAGCTGAGCATCCTACATCAAAATAAGTGCTTTCATGGATTAGAGGGATGAATTTAAAACTCTTCTTCTCCTGTCATTATTTTCTTATTGGTTAGGATAAATAGTCAACCATTTTGGGGACAGGATTTTTAGGATTCTGTATTTGGCTGTTAGCTCTCTGCTTTCATTAAAGCGCTTAGACCATTTTGGTAATTTGCTGTTGTGAAGGATTGTACTGATATATAACATTTGCCTGGAAATTTAGCTGTTTTAATTATTTGGATCAGTTTCCAAACATTCATTTCATGTGTACGTACAAACAAGTGTCACACTACACACACACAAAAGGTTCAGTATTTATCCATCAGGAAACTAATATCTAATCTGTATATCATTTATTGTTGTTACAATAGGCTGAACTGTCAGAAAGTTATTGAAATGCTGTTCAGAATGCAAAGAATAAATGGTTCAAATGACCCATCCGTTCACCCCTAAAAGCAGAGTGCTTCCTAATACATGGAGATCTCCTCCATTAATGTTCACGGTGTTGCCACAGTATCCATCCTGTGCTGGTGCACACCTCCAGGTCCAGTTTCTACTCCTTATTCTGGTGTATCATGGTGTTAGGCTTGTAGCTATCACATGCACAGCTGGTGCTAAAGCTGGGGTGAAAACAACATTGTACCTAAGGTTAAATCTTTGCATGGGCAGTGATCTTGCTGTCTCTGGGGGAAGGGCTCTCCTGCATGTAAGTATTCAAAGAGCACTGTCAGAAATCCTGTGTAGCAAAAAAAGCATCTATGCAATTTTGTTTGCTGGCTATCCTATGAAAACCATTAAATTCAGCAATGATTTTAAAGGAAACAACAAGCTTACTACAGAAGGTTGATGATTTTTTTCTTTTTTTTCTCTCAGGTTATTGTACATACCTTAAGTTTGGTGTGCATGATAACATGGCCTGAAAAATCTTCATTTCATTATATGGATCTCTGACAAGAATTATAGTAGCCAACAAAGGTAAACATTCAAAATAATAAATATCTATGAAAATTGCTACAATTCCTAAAATTGTTTAACATTCACTGCAGATACAGAGGGAGAGAAAGAATGCTTTATCTTTAAAACCAATTTTTATTTTTTGTTTCTATGACTATAAAATAGAACTTATGAATATTAAAAAAAAGAAGGTTGGGAATTTGAAGATTAAGAAGCATATATATGTATGGGAAAAATAGAACTGCACAAAGCTCTTCACAGCAGAGATTCGAAGAGTCTTAAAAAAAACAGATTTGCATGGGAAAACTCAGAAACATGGATGAGAACAGAAGGAGAACTACAGATCAGATGAGAGGTGAATTACAGGAGCTGACAGGAAGAGGCAGAGGGCTTCCCATTGCTTGTAAATTTTCTTTTAGATTATTCTACCTCCACAAACATTGTTTTTCACCTGATACAGACTTTTTATATAAAACTGAAATACTGAGCTACAATTCTGCTACATAATTGATATTCTTTTTGTTCTAACAATGTGCTGAAGTAAGTAGGGAAGTTTTGCCTTAGAGATATTTTGCTGAAGTCATATGCAAATAGAAATCTAACACATGAGGGATAAAAACATCTAGTAACAATTGGTTGTGATTACATAAGCATGCTTTGATGATGGTTTAACACCAATGGACAGAAAAATACCGCCACACTGCCCTCTCGCTCCCCGTTCTCAAAAGAACAATGGGAGAAAACACAATGAAAAAAAAAAAAAAAGAAGAGAGAAGCTCATGGGTTAAGATAAGGGTAGGGAGATCTCTCACCAATTACCATCATGGGCCAAATAGACTCAGCATAGGGAGATTAACGTAATGTTATTGACTATTGCTAATAACAGACTATAGCAATAAGAACTAAAAGCAAACTAAAACCAACTTCCCACCCCCCCCCCCATCCACCCTCTTCTACCTCCTCCCCCATGCAGCACAGGGGAGTGGGGAATGGGGGCTGTGGGCTTCAGTCAGTCCCTAACACTTCATCTCCGCTGCTCCTTCACGGTCACTCTCTGCCCCTGCTCCACATGGGGTCCCTCCCACGGGATGCCATCCTTTCCATGTGGGACCCATGGACTGCAGGGGGACAGCCTGCTCCACCAGGGACCTCTCCTCAGGCCACAGGGGAACTTCTGCTCTGAGCCTGGAGCTCCTCCTGCCGTCCTTCTGCACTGACCTTGATGTCTGTAGAGCTGGTTCTCTCTGCTTTTCCTCAGTCATCTCTCCCAGCTGCTGTTACACAACCTTTTTTCCCTTTCTTAAATTTGCTCTCACAGCATCACTCACTGGCTCAGCTCTGGCCAGCAGCCGGTGCTTTTGGAACCAGCTGGAACTGGCCCTTATCTAACATGGGGCAGCTTCTGGACTCTTCCCACAGAGGGCATCACTTCAGCCTCGCTGCTACCAAAGCCTTGCCACGTAAACACCATACAACATCTATAATGACTGCTGATGAATCATGAATTTAAAAATAATGATACTCTGATATTAAAACATCTGTCTGATCCTCGCTACTTTTGAATTCTGAAGTGTTATAAAGGCTGCATGCCATGCAGAAGGTGAATTGAAAAAAAAATTAATAAAATGGAGCTTTTAAAAACATATTAAATTAAAAAAAAAAACAACACTCAAATACTCTAGTATTTTAATCACCACCACCTAAAATAACCCTTAGTCCCACTGCAGAAGATGAAGATTTTCTACATGGAAATAAGTTTTTGTATTTAGTAGTGACAGAAAAATGAAAGTAGAGGTAAAATAGGTAGCAAGCCTTCATCTCATTTTTATATGCTGTCATCACACGTGAAAGGAAAAAAATGCCACATGCAAAGATTAAGATGTTTTTGACCATTTCCCAGAGCTGACCAGAACCAAAATAATGTGGATGAGAAATTTCCATGGCTGTAAACCTAGGATTTAGTAAGTAGGTATATATCCTGGAGAGGGATTACTGAGCATAATGATTAGAAGTATCAGAAAGAAAAAATGTTTGAGATCCAAGTGAAATTAAATCATAGCTGTGGATTTTTGAGCAAGATAGCTCTACTATTTGTTTTCACTACATTCAGGAGGAATATATATATAAAATCCAAGATTACATCTCAGTGTATGGATGGTGTCATGGAATATTTTATCCATAAAAACATGGCATTGAAAGGTCTAAGTGTTGACCTTAAAAAAGTCAGTATAGGGCTGAGCCTTAAACATTATGGGTTATCTGTAGTTATTATTCTAATATTCAACTGCAAATGAACCTGAGATTTAAAATACAGATAGTGTAGAGCAGGTGGAATATCATCAAGATGCAGAGGTGATTATAGCTAAGAGCAATAAAAGTGGGTCTCAAACAGAAGTTCAGAAACAGTGAATCACAAAGTGAAAGCAGACTGAGCAATTCATAGCAAGTGTATGCTATTATATTGTTGACAAGATCATAATACAGTTAAAACTATTTTGAAGAATGACTAGTGATCCTCACAATAAAAATCTTAGCTACTCTAAAATAACTTTCTTAAGAAGTAGGTCATGAGTTTATGGAAAGTTATTAAAATTTATTCATGGTTTTATCCTTCAGACTAAGACAGGAATCCAGACAGCTGACAACCAGGCAGTCCTCCTATTTTGATAAGGATCTCATCTGTTTTGACTAATGCTTTCAGTATAAACCTAAGCAGTTCATAGGCTGTAGTAGCTGCAGAAGGCAAAGACAATTCTTGATATACTTTTGCAGCCTTTGTAAAATTTACACTACTTAATGGTTTTCATTCATCTTCTTTTAGCACTTCCACATATGTAATAGCATATATTTCCATTCAGAATAAATTCTAGCTTTTGTTTACTTCAAGACGTCTTGCATAAAAAAATTATCATTTTCCCTCACTCTTCAAAGAGGTTATGGTGTCCATTGTTAAAGCAATTGGAAATTATGTTAGTCTTATTATCATGCTTGTTTTTATGCTTGTACCTAAATGTGCCTCATTCCAGGGAGCAAAAACTGGTATGGCTGACCAGTGGTAACAAAATACTGAACATATCTAGATCCTCATTTGCAGATGCATTAAAACTCCAACAAAAGTAGACTGGGAAGGCATTTTTGATTTTCGTGATGTCAAAGACTTCCTTTTGCTGTATATGTAATTGATTTAAAATCTATACTTAAATATTTTTTGAACTATAATGTTGTAATTATTGCCTTAATAATGTTCAGTCAAGAACAAAATTTCATTGTGCCTGTAGGAAAGATCCATCAACACTCCTATTTCATTTTCTAATATTCTGTCTTTTTGGACCAAAGAAGCAAGAAGAGCTGGAGGGCCAGATAACAGTTTCAATGCAGTATATCTATGAACACTTGTCATTTTGAGTTTGAGATATTTTTTTTTTCAGCTGAGAATTCGTTAATCCTTGCTTGCACTTAGTATGTGGGCACTGTAATGGGAATCGCTGAGACCAAGACTGTGTAAAAAGCACTGAACAGTAACAAATCATGTGTCTATACTGAAGTCATCACAGTAATTTGTGGAATGTAAATCTATGTATACTGCTTTCTAACTAGATAACGAATTCTCAAAACATCAAGGTCCAGCGAGGGCTACTGACTCAGACATTATATTTGACAGGTTTTCTTAGTTGTTCACTCAAACATATCTTGATCTCATCATAGTTACAGCAGCTGTATTGCAGATGCTGCAAAGGTTCATACATATCCTTCTAAGCTGTCCAGGAAGATTTTGAGACTTGTCTGTGTGAGTCCAGGATTTTGGAAAAAATAGGTATAGTACATTGTACATACACAAAATACTGCCAGATGATAGTGTAATAAGTCTGCTGAAGAAAAAAAGCCACAATTCTACAAAGGAAGATTAAAATAATCATTTTCTTTTATTGAATGAAATTGGAGGTTTTATGGTTAAAATAGGGAGTGCAAATATGGTCTTTTATATTGCAGAAAGAATTGTTTCTTCAAAATTGCCGAGAATTGAATAATTTTATGATTTTATTTGTTTATTTAGGGTAAAAGCACAATGTTCTAGAAAACATTTCTGTTTTACAGAAACGTAGTCCATACAGGGTAAAGGATTCAGGATTAATGATTTGGCTATAAAAATGAAAAGAAGGAAGTACTTCCAGGGAGGTATCTATAGAGCTGAACAGGCTACAATCAAGACTGTAATAAAAGTAAATTTTGTAATTTCTTAAATACTCACAATGTTTATAACTTTTGCAGTTATTTCTTAGTCTAAGATTTCACATTTTTTCGTCATGGGTATTCTGACTGTATTTTCTGCTGTTGTGCTTGAAAGTCTACACAGTATTTAACTCCATGAGAAAACAAAATTATAAAATAAATACTGTATCATCTTTGACATTTCTATTTCTTTACTGTTCAATGAATATATCAACACTTTTGTGGTATTCTTAGTAAATAAAGTTCTATTAGACATGGAAATTTATTCAAAGAGGTAACCAAAAAATGGACTATATAACTAGAAGAGTTGGTTTGCTGGAAGAATGTCAGGTATGGCTTTAATATGATTTGCCCACCTACTCTTCCAGAGAAAAAAAAAAAATTACAACCTTATAAATAAATGAAATGTAAACTTGACAGTTTATTGTATTTATTATAGATTTCTCTGTCAGACAAAGCAAAGGTTAAACTGAGACATCAGTGAGATATCAGTTACTTGCTTACACACTCTCATGGTCTCCACAGAAACAAATGTTTTACATTATCAGAAAAAGTAAAATTTACTTATTCCCTCTCTCAAAAACAAACAAACAAATGAACAAACAAAACCCAAAAGCTTTCACCTCTAGGAGTGATATGTATTTTTTATGTTGAAGATGTCACTCACATTGCTGAAATACTGATTTAGTCTTGACCTCCTGAAAGTACCAATTATATATATATTCTATCATTCAGTAATTAACATGGATTAATTAGTTGTTCTTAATCACTTTTTTTAAGAGCAATGTTTTGGTAGAAAACCAAATTATCGAACACCCTCTCCCATCTTTTAAACCATACCAGCAATGGTAGCAAGACTTAAAAAATCAAATGTAAAGTATTCTTTAAAATAATAGCTATCTGTACAGAACTATTGCATAGCACATATACTTTAAATATGTACTAACTTCCAGAGATGGATAGGAACTATGGATTACAAATTCCTACTTCTTGGTTCAGAGATTTCTCTCATGTATTTTTCTGTCTTATTATAACATAGCTCAAAGCACCATCTGATAGATTCTGACCTTCAGATCTCCTCAGTAGATTGCATGACACACTGATATAACCACAGTAGAGTTCAGTGGGATGAGGTCTCCTTCCTTCTTTTCTGTATATCATCTCCAAGGCCTTATAGGCACTTTGTAGGAATAGCTGCTGGGAAGGATGACATGATTCCATGACGTGATTTTTCCACCACCTAAAGGTCTTAAAATGAGCAGAACAGGACAGCTTTTTGCATGGTATTTTTTATAACCATATGTTTTTTTGCTGATATTCCAGTTTGAGGAAATGAAATTATTTATATTATTGACTGTGAAACTATGGAAATACTGTGAAATTGGTAGAGCAGGTTTAATACCAAAGCTTGTTATTTTCAATCTTCTACATACTGCATGAAAAACAGGACTTAAGTTTCACAAGAGTTTTAACTCACTGGATGTGGATTACATAGGAGTTGTCTCTGAAATTCTTTTTTGGTAGCATATTCTGCTCATATAAAATAAATAAATAAATAATAATCCTTCATTTGTATTTTATATACTGGAATTAAAGGATCATCAAGTCCAACTCCTGGGTCCCCAAAGGACCACTCAAAAAGTCAGACCATGTGTCTGAGAGCATTGTTCAAACACTTGAACGGGCTCGGTGCTGTGACCACTTCCCTGAGGAGCCTGTTCCAGTGCCCAGCCACCCTTTGGGTGAAGAACCTTTTCCTGATATGCAGCCTGAACTGCCCCTGTTACACTTCAGGCTGTTTCCTCGGGTCCTGTCACTGTCACCACCGAGTAGAGATCAGCGCTTGCCCCTCCACTCCCCCTTGCAAGGGAGTTGTAGACTGCGATGAGGCTTCCTTTCTCCAGGCTGAACAAACCAAGGGACCTCAGCCGCTCCTCATATATCTTGCCCTCCAGACCCTTCACCATCTTTGTAGCCCTCTTTTGGACACTCTTCAACAGTTTTGTATCCTTATAGACTCCAGACTCAAGGCTGTATGGAAATAGTACTGAACATGCTATAGTAATAACAAGCTGGTATGTGTGGTTATGTGGGCATGCATACGGATTATATATTTATACATATACACATATATAAATGTAAATAATATATAAATAAATAAATATACACACATAGATTTATATATCAACACCCAGATACAGATGAATAGATAGATAGAAGGATAGATAGATAGATAAACAGACTTGCCCAACATATATTTTAATATTTTGTATACAATATATGGACACAAAAGAGAAAAAGTGCATAAAAGGATTGATTTCAATGGACTCTCCAGACCAATTGATAGACTAAAGGCTGCCAAGGATCAAAATGGTGGCTGAATAATTGTGCTTTTTGTAGAAACTGTGAAATTATTCTAAAACCATATAAATAATTTATTTAGAAAGTTACCTCATCTTGCCATAAATTTACATTTGTCCCCTTACCATCCTTTGCAAGCTATTCCCATAGAAATTATCATGATTATATTCTATGGTGTTTAAGGTTAAACTTGCTAACCCATGCCCATGGGACTTCTTTCCAGTAATGCCGGCCATAACATTACTCTGCAAGCACACGGTGAAACAGCTGTAAAAAGGTCACTTCTAAATATTTTATGATTTACTACTTTCTAAGATTGTATCTCTCATCTGGTAGTATAACCCTGAGTTCTTTCTTGCAAAGTGCAGTAACCTGTACTTGCATTTTGTTGGATTCTGACAATTTAACCAAATTATTTAGATTAAATTCTAACAGTAAAGTACCCTCCTTTTTATTTACTATCCCATCAATCTTTGTGTCATATGCAAATTTAATCAACTAAGATTTTATTTCATCATCTAGATTGTTTATAAGAATGCACTGAGTACTGTTGGACCAGGAATCTCTCCCAGGGGACCTCACATGGAACAGCCCCGCTCACTGATATCTGCCAATAAGATGTTTTTTAATTCATCTAATGTGTGCCATGTTGATTAAAGATCTTGCATTATAGGGAATTAAAACTGTCATGTGACACTATTGCAGAAGCCTTAGAGAAATACAAAGATGATACAGCAACAGAGTTGCCAGTTTTGTTTGACAAAAGATACCTTTCCATGAGACTTGAGCAGTATTCATGATATTTTTTCGTTTGTGTTCTTCAGTGAAAGAGCCCTGAAAAGAATTATTTTGCAATACCAAGGTGAAATAACTTTTACTTCCTTTTAAAGCCTGGAAAATATTTTTTGCTGCTTTTTTGTTTGTCTTTGAGTTGTCCCAAGAGCCAGGAAAACCTGATTAAAACCACTGGTATTAAATAGTTTTCCTTTAAACTTCAAAACACATGTACATACTATACATATGCATATACATATACCTGTACATACAAAACACACGCATTCTAAGAGTAACAGTCTATATCTGTAATTCTCTTTTCTTCATACCCTGCCAAAATCAGCTTAAGTTCTTCAGTTCATTTCAAAAGAAAAGAGTTTACAATCCTATGTGTCAAAATGTGATTTTCTTACTTGGAATATACCCATTCACTACAATGGAATTCTGGATTGAAGTACACAGACCATTCTAGCTCATTATGATTATGGTTCTGCCATATTGAAAGAATATTTATCACAATCTTGAGTTTTCTTCTGCCTCCTTTTCTTTATTATTTCTTTATTATTTATTTATTTATTTATTACTTATTTATTATTATATATATCTTTTATACCTTTCCTAAAGGAAGTGAGCTTGAACATGTAATCCCTTTTTTCCCTTTTTGGTCTTAGGAGAAAACTGACTTATGACATGTTGATTCTCAATGTTTAGCATTTAATCTAGTGGTAGCTTTTGTAGCATTATGAGTAGTAAAGTCCCTGGTCCAAAGTGTCCTTACCTTTGATTTTCACTGAAACATTTCTTCTACTTCAAATGAAGATGCAGTTATAGTGATTCACTTTCACTACTACTTTGAAAGCTGCTTTTGATCATAAATTGAAAACATATTCTTATTTAAAGTTCTTAAAGGACTTTAAAACCTTTGTAACTTTTAACAAGATACATATTTTAATTAGGTTAAATCTACTAAATACTTTTACTAATTGAAATTTTGGCTATGCAGATCAAATCCAGAAAGGTAGGAAACTGACAATTTTTATAGAAGTTCAGAGTGGTTTTTTGTTGTTGTTGTTTAGTTTGTTGTTAAGTTTTATGTTTAAAACATACAGACATCTTGAAAGTGGGGATAGGACAAAATATGCAGATATAATTATCTTCAAGTTGTAAACTTTGTACAACTAATTAAATCTTAAATTAAGATATATTAAAAGAAAAAGCTCAGATTAATACCAAAACCAAGTAATAATTAGAGGGAAGAGCATATGCATGATAAAATAAAAACAGTCTACAAAGACAGCTTTTACAGAATAAATGAAAAACCTAATTTAATTAAGATGGTCACTTCTGATTGTCAGGCAAAGCTGATCTCCTAGCAGCAGCAATACCATGATAATCTTATGTTTGTTTCTTTTATTTTTAGTTAGCTATTACAGTTTTGAAAAACAAATATAATACAGAAGCCTGAGTAAATTGTCTGGAAAACTGTACCTGACATATTAATCAAGGAATGAGGGACAAGAAGATATAGAGCTTAAGAATGAAAACAGAAATCTGTCCTTCTTTATTTCCATTGCTCTCATTCATACACTGACACACATGTTTATATTCACTTTTCCAGAGGGTGAATTAGGAAAAGGGGCCCAATGGAAAGAATGATGTACAAAAGTAAGCTTGTATTCACTGATCCTCTCTGTACATTGAAAACTTCACGTCCTGTGAAGCAAAGGTCAAAGTTTTTTAACATATTTATAACACAAGAAATAAATACAATTTTGCTGTAAGAGGAAGAGGAATGCACTTGCACCTCCATTTGGACTGAACAGTTGCTTTTGGTCTGATTACTCCTGTAGGTATTATGTGTGTAAGGTACAAGACCTCAAGACAGGCAGATCATCCCTCTTCCCATAGAGACAGTATTTTCCAAAACATGTCAAGCCTAGGTTACTATGTCCATTTTATGCATACAACTTGAATGTAGATCCAGGAAAATATGATAGGCTTCTGTGTATGGGCATCTTTGTAGAGTAAATGTTCTGTTCTCATGAGAGTGTCTGCAATGCAAGTAGGACAAGTGACACCTCTATCACACTCTAAAAGGGCATCACTTTTAGTGAGTACATCACTGCAAGTGGTTTGTCAGCCAACAACTTGCTCAGTGTACTGTTTGTTGAAGTGATATTAATTACTTTTAAATGCAGTCCAGCTATTGGACAGCTATTGGAGTGGCACCACAGTTCAGAGAGATTCTTTTGAATACTTTTCTAGTAGTACAAAATTTAATTAAAAATTCTCAACATAGTAAGTATAGAGAAAGCATACAAAATAGAAGGGAAAGGTGCTGAGTATTGCTAATGCAGTCTTATCACAAGTCACACACTGGAAATTTTGGGATAATTATCAGAGACTCCAGACTTTCTGGGCTGTGCAGAGACCTGAAGAAAGTCTGTCTCATGGCGCAATTACACATCAGAAAAAACTTATGATGATACAGGACCAAAACTCTATTCCTATCTACTCAGTTACAGGTCTAGTAACTGGTCTGTTTGGTATTAGTAATGGTTGGGGTGAGTATCAATGAAGATGTGTAATGTGTTATTATTACAAGCTATGATAATAAGATAAAACCTGTTATAGCTCCAGAAGCCATATGCAGAATCAGCAAAGGCAGAGCACATTGCATACAGCACTTACAATGAACCTTTGGATGACAGACACCAAACAGTTCTGGAGGCTCCTGCCAATGCTGAAAGACACCAAAGTATTTCACATAGTCCAGACTGTTCAGATTCTGTTCATGTAATACAGTTCTCATCTCCAACTTTACAAATATTGTTCAATAATTGATGCTGTAACCAAGCCACCCAACCAGAAATATTAACAATGTATTTGATTTACTATGACAAAAAGGCTGTATTAGAACAGAATTAGATATATTTTAGTGAAGACTGCTTTCACAACAGGTAAATCACTATTGTCACCAATTTGAATAAAACTCGCTAAGACCATAGGGTATTATTTCATCACCTCATGGAGGCTGCTTGCTTGGGTTTTTACTTCAGTAAATATCTTTTGGTGTAGTACAGAATTTTTGCTATAACACAATAGACAACATCCAGCACTGTAAGCACAGAGCTTTATTCATCCTGGAAATTTATGCAAGAATCTACTCAGAACTGAAGAACTAAACAGAAATCAAATCTGTTTTAAGCTATGAATATAGAGATTTTGTGTTTGGATAATAGCTTTGTAAGGACAATGACAGGAATCTGAATGGAATGATATTTTGGTACACTTTCTAGTACTTCCACTTTTTTCCTCAGAAAAGAAAGCAACTGAAAAAAAAAATCCTTTTGGTTCATTATAGCAAGAACACTCCCATATCACTTCAGTTTCCATACTCACATAGGCAGATACATAAATTTCATGGATTTAGAATCATTTATGATGTTAGTCCCCAGTGTGTCATATGAATCTTTTAGCAACAGCATAGGCAGTCTGGGAATATTAGGATTCTTTCTCTGCTATAAGAAATTGAGAAGTTAGTGTTATTTTTTTTTTTTTGTATTTTTTTAAATATATACATATATTATTTATTTAAAGTTATTTAACAGTATTTTCCTTGCAGAAGTGGAAGTTTTTTAAATTGACAATGTTGAACGTTGCCCAACATTACTAGAAGCTGACAGAATCCATGTAAAATATGCCAGCATTCAGTAAATGATATTAAAATAGTTGTGGGATTCAGGAATTCTGGGCTTCTATTCTTCACTGAGGACTCTATGATTTCTTTTTACTTCTTAGATTTTGGAACACCCAAATTGGTTTTGCGATTAGTAATTTTTAGGAGTTTTGATAGGTGGCAGGAAAACAAAACAAAAAACAAAACAAAACAACAAAACAGTCTATAGGAAAAAAATATATTTGTAAATTTATGTAAATGTACTCAATGTAAAAAATTTTTAAGAAAAAAATGTTTTAAAACAATGCTGAAGTGACATGGTTATAACAACCAGGTAGCCTCAGTAAAATATCACTGTTAGTCTGTGTTTCTCAGTACTGAAATAAAAAGAGACTTTAGCATATCTGACTATTACAAACCAGAATGATGAAGAGTCTGACATATGAAAGCAGTATAATGTTTAGCAATGGGAATTAGTTCAATTGTTCACATAAAAGATTCACTCTTCAGACTTGCATTATCTTTGAAGTCTTTTGCAATGCACTAGTTTCAGTGATACACATTCTTGCATTGCAAAAATAGAAGTAAACTGGCACTGACATATTTTTGCTGTTTCTCAGGGCACAAAGTCAGAATTGCAGTGGTAGTAACATTTGTTTCACATCACGGCATCTTTTTTTTTTAATTATTATTATATTTATTTATTTATTTATCTATTTATTTATTGCTATTTCTTTTTTTATTCCAGACTTGCATTAACAACATTCTGCCTGGACTCATGACACAGCATCATTTCCAACACTCATGTGCACTTGCTTTTTGCTCAATAAAGTGGCAAGACTAACTTATACTTGCTCCCCACATATCCTCCTTCTATGATCTTCATAAGTACAGTCTGTAGAGATAAACTTCTGCAGATTTTCTCCAAACACAGAATCTATATCAACTCTAGTTTTCACAAGAAACCCTAATGAAATTTTGGGGCAGTTTTTTTTTTTTTTTTTTCCTTTTTAAAAGGAATATTTTTCAGAAAATAATTTCTCTGTCTCCAGATTAGAGTGGCCATGATATTTAACTTGAAAGTTAAGCACAGGTGTGGTAAAGAAAGAAAAAGTGTGGTCAAAGGCCAAAAGAAAAGATTCTATTCCATAACTGCAAGTGAATACCTGCAGGTGTATCTTCACGATTTTAAATATTCCAACTGACTTCAGCATGTGATATTATCACTCGCACAGATGAGGTTTTTATGCAGGATTTCAATGGAGTTGATCTTCAGATACACT
The DNA here is from genome assembly GCF_964034855.1 of Anser brachyrhynchus. Lineage (NCBI taxonomy): Eukaryota > Metazoa > Chordata > Aves > Anseriformes > Anatidae > Anser > Anser brachyrhynchus. The sequence continues at coordinate 59,081,076 of NC_137698.1, read as the reverse complement.
AAAAACTGTGTCTTTGGAAGACTGCCTCTAGATTTAGGTATTCAAGTCTAAGTTTTAACCTCAAGAACTCTGCTCTGTTTTCCGCTAGCCCTAGGGGCATTTACCTTAGCTACTTTTCAGTAGCTCATTCCCAGTCTTTTCAAGAATTTAGCACTTGCACATATGTTAATGTGCCACCTTAGGGCCCATGATAGCTCATGTCATAAGAGTTTCTGAACTGGCTACTCTTAACTTCTGGGAAATCAAATGATTGAAGATTTAGGCAAGATCATTAAACTTCAGTATCAAGCTCTTCCACTCTTTTGGCCGAGATTCTCTCATGTGGCATAGTGCTTGTCTGGAGAGTATATTCATCATCTGAAACAGTGATATCATCTTCTCCACTATTTCCACTGTCTGCCTTCTGCTCTGGGCTTGGCCTCAGGCTCCTTCATTCTAATGTAACTGGTGAGAGACCTTTTCTCCAGTCCCCTAAAACATGTGATTCACTACCTATTTGCATCATCCTGATTCAAAATGTACTCTTCTCTCTTCAAGGGGCTGAGAAGAGTTAGATTTTTGAGAAGGTAGACTATTTTTCCTGTGAGCAGTTTTAGGGTATATAAATGTTATTTTGTGAGCTGAAAGAATTTCTGTTTTAAATTTCTGTGGCATTTATACCACTGTGATTTGAAGGAGTAGAAAAAGAAATACAAAGTTTCAAAAGGGAAACTGCATCCTCATGCAAGCACTCTCTTTATGAGTTCCCAGTTGTCAACAAGAAATCATAAGCTGTTTGGAGACAGATTTCCCTAATTGTCACACAGGAGTAAGCAATAAAAAAAGTTTGGGAAATATAAGACGAAATGTCTGCACTATGTTTTTTAGCAAACAGTGAAATCATATCTTTGTATTTTAATAGTAAACAAATATCCATATGTAGAATTACCAGAGACTGAAAAGTACGTATTTATGGAAAATAAATCAGTGATTAAAACAAAGCATTCTTTCATTTCTCAAAGTCTACTTTCTCATGATAATGAAACTAAATGGAGTCACACCATCATCAATTCTGTTACAGCTGCTTTGAGACATTCCAGCTGAAAAAGCAGAAGCAAAGCTTAATGCTGTTCACTTTCTAACCCTAGCATTCAGGCTCTTTTGGGAGAAGGAGAATTACCTTAGGCTCTGCTGCTTCTCAGCTGCTGGAGTAGCTCCTTGGGCGGACAGACTGCTGTAAATTGCAGTACAGATTAGATTGCCCCTGGCTGATTCTCAAGTCAGGGGAATAAAAATATGGCTCTGTTTCCATTTTCTCAGCTGTGCCAGCTGAGGAACCAGCCTTAAAGTTTACCACTTGCCGAAGGCACGCAAGGGTGCCATGGACAGGGCTGATAGTCATGTCTGCCTGAAGGACCGAGGGCTACCAGCTTGCCTATGAAACAGCACATTTACTTGTGTCCTTCTGTATATTTGTGTGGTGCTTTTTACAGTGGATGCCTAATGCTTTCCGGGGCCTTTAGGTACTATTGTGCAGCAAATAAATAATGCTTTGCTGTGTATATATGAGTGAGCTAAAATGTTCCTCAGTATTCCTCCACTAAATTGTCTTATTTTACAAATAGCATATATTCTGAGAATTAAAAAAATAATAATAATAATAACATGGAAAGAATGGATATGCAACACAATACAGAAAAACAATATGTTTAAAATCTAGAATAATACTTAAAAATGTTTTGAAAATACACTGTTTTCTTTAAAAAAATGTTTAAAGTTGGTTAGATGATAACATGTTATATTGAAACTAGTATCTTGCCTACAAATTGCAAACAAATTGCTTTTTCAGTGATTTAATTTCTATTTAAAAGGCTACACTATACTGTGGGATGTTGACTTTCAAGGATTTTATCTCCAATATCAGCTTGAACATAAATTCAGCTCTATTCACCCCATTTCAGTAAACATTCAAAACAAGTAATAGAACCTCTTGTGTAATAAGAATTACCTCGGGTGTCTCAGGTCTACACTTAAATCTATCAATAAACATGATTGATAGACCTATCTTAGTTTTTTACTTTTGATATATGTACACTCATGCAGGAAGGAGTATTAAAAATCTTTCTATTTATAACTTATATTGTATAGACTCTTTGAAAGTATATAAAAGCAAGATACTGCAAAGTGTACAAAATGATATCAATACCCTGGTGACACATTTATTATAGAAGAAGTATTATAGGAGGTAAATATCAATGTACGTCTTCCTACACCCTTAAGAATTTAGTCCCACAAAGAAACGTCTCAACCCTTTTTCAAGTTTTATGAGGGCTTCTTTAAATATTTAGAGTTGGGAAAGCCACTTCTTTTCTACCTCAGGCCGATGAAAGAGGAACTTTCCTTTAGTATTTTTGAAACATGAAAGGGGCAAGATCACTAACATCAGAAGCCTCCCCCATTTTCTCTAAGAACTGTTCTTTCAAATCTTCAAATAAGAAAATACTTTCCTCTGTAGTTTCCTGATCTTGCACAAGGTGTTGAGCCACATACAGTGCTTTAATCCCACCAGGCTGTGTGTGTGTGTGTGTGTGTGTGTGTGTGTGTGTGTGTGTGTGTGTGTTGGTGTGTCCATGTCTGTGCATATGTTATAGGAACAGAAAACCTTTTAATTTTCAAACACTGTGAAGAATGTAAGAATGAATGCTAGTTATATGTTGTTACTTCAGCTAGTCTGCCTGCCTATATAGTCAAGAATTAAGGACAATAAAATGTTATCATTTCTTATAGATAAAACAAGGCAAGGATAACCCAAAATAAACAGGCAATGCAATTCTGTTTATTTTTCAACAATGGATGTACCCAGACTCCCATAAGATTGCAAAATTTCATCTGAATGTTTTTAAACACCCTGGGAAAGAAATGTTGTAGTAGTAGTAGTTGTAGAAGGAGAAGGAGGAGGAGGAGGAGAAATATAGAATCATAGAATTAAAATCATCTAGGTTGAAAAGACTTTCAGGATCACCAAGTCCAACCATCAACCTGACCTACCAAGTCCCATAACTAAACCATGTCCCTTAATAGTGTTAGTGGTAGTATTAGTGGTGGTGGTAGTAGTTGTAGTATAATGGATACCATATATCAAAGGAGTTGGTACAACTACAAAAGGGAGCAACCAGCTCTCATGATTTCCAGAGTCCCAAACCTGTCGCATCCTACTTTCACAGTGGTCCATAGAATCTGAGGAGTGCAAAGGCAATTGGGACGTGCATAAAAATGGTCTGATTGAGGGTGCAAAAAAAAAAATAAATAATCCTAGATCAGTGCTCCCTCTTATGTTCTATACACTCAAAATTCAAGCTGAAGGGAATCATCCTAAGCATTTCTGTGCAATCTAACAGTAACAGTGCAGAAGAAGATGAGGATGGACTCTCAAGCAGTCAGACTCTAGGATTTCAAGTCATAAAATCATAGGTTAGATCTTAAATCAGACTTGAATGGTAATTAGGCCCTCAGGCCTTACAATGGTCCTGCAAACTTTGTCCTTTTATGTTTAGAGCAGTGCCATGCTTACATAATTAAAATGAGTTACTTTCATACACTTTTTAAGTATGTTAAAAAATGACTAACATACACTTTTAAAGGAAATAGTTCTGTGGTGACATAGGGTTAGTGGATTTACTTCAGTTACATGCACTTAGAGAACTTTTCAAAGTACTTGACACTAAAAGCTCCTTATACATAATTTATATCATACTTGCTAGCTGAACTCTGTTCTTGTACTTCATGCCTGCCATTCTCATGAGCATAATAGCAATAATCCATCATGTATATGTATTGTAGTCTGATGCTGTTTGCAGTTTGATAAAGACACAATGAAAAGATAAATAGATGGTAGTTGCAACAAAGCCATGTCATTATTAGAATTTAGGAGCAGAAATTTTATTCTTTCATATTTACATTGACTTTTGGGTACCATGTTTTACACTCCAGTGTTTTAGTGATAAATGCTGTCTGTCCATATTTTTTAAAGGAAAAGGACTACTTAATATAAATTCCAGTTATTTTCTATTCTTATTAGGGCAACTGCGCTACTGTCATAAACATATTTAGCTTTCTTGGATCCACTGGAGTCTTGCCAGTTCATAAAAGCTATGGAATTGGATATCATATGTATAATTTGTTCCAAGTATCACCAAAGTAAACTGAATAAAAAGATTTGTATTTAAATATTACCATTTTTACTGGATTTCTAGAGAGTTACCTGAATATTTGGAGAAGACTCCATGTTTATAGTATATAACATTGCAAATACTTTTTTCCTCAACAATGATATGAGCCAAGAAGTTTGATGCTTCTCTGTGATTCTTGCAGAAAGCTGGACCTGTAATATGTGACTTCTTAAGGCATCATGTGGATGGTCCGAACTTTCCCTTTTTTAGTGTGTGTAATCTGATATTTTCTACAAAGAAGAAGAAAAAAAAAAAAAGGATTAAAATAATTAAAGTAAAAAACTGGCCTGAACAGATATATTAAAGAAGAGCTAACTAAAAATGTTTAAATTTCAGTGAATGCATGGACTTTTCAATTGCCTCTATCTGTCTCAAACTTTTCTTTAATTATTTCAGAAAGTATATTTTGGAATAATATTTCAAAAATACAAGATTAACAAAGATTTACAGGCCTCTAATATATGTTTTATTGGTCACTCTGGGCACACTCAAAAGATTTTCATTTTATTTTTCAGTAGAGAGCAAGTTGTTTTAACAGACCGTTAATGGAAGCTCTAAACTTACTGTCACATGATTGATCGCATAAGGAGAAAATAAAATGATTTAACTGGACTATCCTACTGGCAAAAAATATTAGAAATTTGTAGTACATGAGTACTGATTTCAAGAGTGTGTGATAAAACTTGAGTGTAGTTAGTAATAGAGGTCATTTATTGCATACATGAAATCCGTTCTTCATTCATGTAAATGGTGAGTCCAGTTGCTGCTTAAAAGTCCTGCTGCTTTTAACAAGACTTAGTCCTTTTGTCTCTTTTAGATTCCAGTCCATTAAAAGGAAAGTACTCTGACACTTCAGCAGTAAAGATGATTTTTTGCAACAGCAAATCTAGAAAGGCTAAAAAAAAAAATAGCACTAGTAATGTACATAAAAAGAAACATGGAACGGGTTCCACAAAATCATTAAAAAGAAAAAAAAAAAGTTTATTACTTCACAGAAAACAACAAATAACAGATGACATAATGAAGCATAAAACCTTCACTATATTTTTTCTTCATTCTTCAACAAAAAGGTTAATTGTGACCTTGTGACCAGAAGCTTAAAATATTTAATATTAGCAACTAAGTGCTAGAACTACATGGCAGAATTGGCTAACAGATAGAAAAATTCTTAGATGAACCATATCTGCTCAAACCATCATGACTTAACAACATTTTTCCCTAAAGTATTTATGAAGTAAAATCCTCTCTGAACCATTAGCTGTCACCTTTGAGAACTTTTCAGTACAGATAAAGGCTGAAGGGACATCTAATGGAAAAATACAACTAGTAAACTAAAAAAGAACAGAGTATTATGTATCATCTGCCTAGTTCATACACAGCATGATACTGGAATAAATAATTAATCAGTGATTTTCTCTGTCAGTACCTAGAAAATTGGAGGTTCACAAAAAGTAACCACAACAGAGTTACTGAAATCACAACAGAGTTACAAATCACAACAGGCCAATCTGATTTCCTTCTATGACGGCAGAAATTGCTAAGTTGGTAATGGGCAAGCACTTATGTACTTTTTCTATCTTGACATGTGATAATTCCATATGATACTGTCAAAAGTATGGAAATATGTTCGAACTGAAATTACTGCAAAATCGGTTGAATCGCTTAGCAGAGACAACTTAGCATCTGTTCACTGTCAGACTGAAAGAAGTGTTTTAGTGCAGCATTATGCAGTATTTTCATTTACACTTGATGAAGCAGTATTTGTGGGTAACAATGACCAGGTGGGATATGGACATTCTGGAAGGTAGGATTAGATTCAGCATGATTTTGATGAACTGGAGAAATGGTACAAAACCAATAAAATGGAATATAAAAAAGATATATGCATACTGCCTTAGAAGGAAATAAAATGTAAAATGCAGAATGGCTCACTAGGCAGATATACTGCAGAAAAGGGGCTAAGGATTACAATTGAGTGCAAATGGAGTGTTAGGTAATGTAAAATTAGAAGAAAAAAAATAAAAATAAAAAAAAAAAGAGGATGATTTAAAGTAAGTCCTGAGACATACGGAGCACATATTTCAGTCTAGTCAGCATTTGTGAGGTCTTGACGGGATTACTGAATGTAGCTTTAAGTACTAATGAAAGAAAGGAAAAAGAAAGAAGCTACAAAAGGTCAGTAGATTCGAAAATATGACCACTGTGCAAAGGATGAATGAAAAAAAAAAAAGAAAAAAAGAAAAAAAAAAGCCCTTCTTAGTTTTGAAAAAAGAACCTTGGAGTGACATGATAGCAGTCTTACAATATACAAATTGTTGAAAGGAGAAAAATCTTTTGTTGTTGCCACCAAAAGTGAAAAAAAATAATCATTTGCAATAAGAAAGATTTATGTTATATATAAGAAAAAACTTTTCAATACAGTTAAGAACAGGTTTCTTACACTGCCTGTGGAATGCCTCTCTTTAGAAATTTTAAAAAATATGTTTGATAGATGACTGTTAAGATTGGACGAAATATACTAGTTCCAGCCTCAAAGAAAGGCATGTGATATTCAGATGTCCTTTGCAGCTCTGCATTTCTGGGATTCTACATTTCATTGAAAAGACTTGTAAGTCAATATTTGAAATTATAATTATTCTCAAAAGTTGCACATTTAACAAAATAATAAGTATTTTCTACCCTCCAGAAAAATATGAAAGGATGATACAGCCTTGAAATTGGAAGGGTCAGGTGATTTTTCTTTCTTCGTTTGTTTATTTAGTATAACAGAGTGTATAAGTGAGTATTATTTTCCATTTACAAAAAATAAAAATATATTTTAATAAAAGTGTTTAGTAATTTTTTTCTAGGTTACTCTTCCAAATGAAGGGAACATTCTTACAGCTTAGCAGTTGTAGAGGTTGCCATTTATCCCAAAGTTTTCATAACTGTTATTTCATAATATCTTCTGTAAAGTATGCATTTATATTTCACCGTTAAAAAATAAATAAATAAAACATTCCTGAAAAAATTCCACACTACCTGTAGCTATAACTTCTCTTACACTTAGAAAATAAAGGTCACTGTGACTTTTTTTTTTCTTTTTCAGTCAAAAAATTGACTTTTAGTAAGTTACAAATGGTAAACAAATCTTCAGTCAAGACCTTCAGTCACTAAGTAAATAAGAATTATCATAATGGATAAAATCTTAGCAAAACTCCCCTGAAGGTCAGTGTAATCCTGATTGGTTGAATAGATTCATCTATGTCATTAAAGGTATATCTATTTCACTATGAGAATGAAATTTAATTTAAACATTTAAAGATAAAATGAACTGGCTTTTGTGTTGGTGACTTAATCTTGATGAAAACGAGAGAGTGCTCTGGTGCATGGGGCTTTTTGAGAAAATAAAAAATTGCTATTCCACCTTAACCATGATTCTCTTAGCATTTGTAAAAATACATATCTTGTTTTCTATAGAAAATGTCATAATGACTCATATCAAATCATTTGTGTTAATGATACTGAAATATAATTTATGTTACGTTGTAGTTAGCTATGTTTTTCATTCCATTCCTCATATTGTTTGTGGGAAGTTTGGAGTTAGACATAAGTTCATTATTACTCTGACTTGTCACAAGTGTCCATTGTTAAACAGCACAAACATCATATGCTGACCTACAATGCAACATTTCCATCAGGATGAGATCTGTTCTGCCCCAATTGCAAGTTTCATCTCAAGTTGCTTACAATGAACAGAGAACACCATATGTTTTTTAATGTATTCACAAGTAGTTTCTGAGTTTAAATGAAGCAAAGGCAGTCCCTCTGTGACAGCACATCTGTATCACTGTGCAGAATCCATTTCAAAGCCTTCACTGTAGTAAGAAAAAAGAAAAATACCTGCTGGGACAGTCCTGTTGAAGATATAGACACAGAAATGCCTATTTTCGAGCCCTGATTTGGGGTTAGGTGGGATGGTCAGATTGTTATGCCAAGAAACAGAAGCACAGATGCTTACAGATGTTTTATCTCCCCAGTCAGGCAGCTGCTGAATGGTACATTTTGGCACATAATTCTGGTTTAACTCCACCTTGCTCATTCGTGAATATAGTATTAAGCCTAAGCATGAGAAGGATCTTTATCTCCCTCAGTATAAACATGAAGTTATTAAAGAAATAGTGAATATTCTTTTCTGGCCCCAGAAAGTATAAAAATGTCTGAAACATATGAAAGAGATTTTCCTGGAGAGTCTGTTTTTGAGTTTGCATTATCATTAAGAAAAATTTCAAATTGTTGCATGATTTAAAATAATGTACAACATTTTCTGAGTTTTCATGAAATTATTTAACTAGGAAAAAAAAGCATAAAAATTAGAAGAAATAATAGGCTTCTGTGGCCATTTGTTGTACTGAAAAATACTCAAAAAATAATGGTTGATCCCTTAGGTATATGGTATTTCTTATCTCTGCATTAGTATAGAATCTAAGAGTTTTAAATTTTGTTTTATACTGGAAACAGAAAAATAATCAATCAGATCTGAAAAACAAATTACTTAAATTACCTTAACTGTGTTTTTCTTTCTTACATATTATAAATTTTGATATTATTTATCTTCACAAAAGAAATATTTTTTTTTTTTTTGGAGGTGAAATGTTACCTCAATACAACAGAATAGAGAAACAGGACATTAAAAACTTTCTAGCTTTCCTCTTATTGAGGCAATTGCATGAGTCAGATAAATGATCTGACCATACAATTCACCAAGAAGACAATATAGCCAAATGAAATTAATTCATTTGTAGAAAAATGACAAAAGAAATTAAATGTAAGTTTTGATCCTGGCTAGTATATCTTGCTATAGCCTGTTCTGAGTATCTAGGTTGTGAGATTAAAAATTTGAGCAGATTTAAAGTTTGATAGAGTTATCTTCTCTTGTTTATCTACCGTGTATAAAGAAGTATAAACTGAATTTTTCAAAAGTCTTAGTTAGAAGAGACCAAAATACAATACACTTTTGGACTAATCACTATTAATCAATATACCTTGAATTTTTAGTTGTATTATTAAATATATATATATATGTTACTTGAAACACTCAATCTACTGAAATGAAAGAGAAAAATGAAACAAAACAAAACAAAACAAAAACTTGAAAAATGTCTTTAAATAATTTGGCTATTGATTATATTCTGTGAAATCTACTTGTGGTTGTTCAATCTGAAAATAAAGGAAAAATGATCTTCCTTATACCTCTTCCTTGTACTTTTAAAGTCATTTCTAAGGACTTGGATAGCACTTTGGGTAACTATAATACTTAAAATAATAGATTACAAGGTTTAAAACTTTTAAATGTTTATATGCAGCTCTCTGATCATGATTCCAAATAGATTTTTAGACAAAAAGAATCAGTAGAATCATCTGGTTTAGGATTATTTTCAACTGCATCTTGGTCACCATGGATAATAAATTTTGATTAATAACGTGTTTTCTTTGAAGAATTATTTAGAACAGAAATAATACATCAAACTTTCCAGTAAGTATTTTAATTTCATGTACTTAGACATATTTCTAATGATATTTGATGGTACATTGAGTACTACAATTAGCTAGGGAATTGAAAAGAGACATTCCATAAAGCAATACAGTAATATATATTACATTAAAAAATATAAAGTAAGAAAAAAATGTTGGAATATTGAAGTATTATGTTACAAAAAAATATTAGTGTTCCTAAGAGGCAATTTAATTATTCAGTAGTGATAACTTCCTTCTACTAGGAAGTAACTAGGAGTTTATATAATATAGAAAAATGAGCAAAAATAAAACCACTGAAAAGTCCAGCAACAGTGTTAGTCTCTGGGAGGGATGCACTAATAGATTTTAAAAAGAGAAGTAATGAAACTTTTCACAGTTGTTTCCAGCAATTGTTCTAGTGCTGACAGGTATATCTATAATGCATCGCAGAGAACAGTACAGAGATGCTCAAGGTAATATAAAGCCATCTGGAATAGGCCTCTGGCACAGAAAAGCACTGCATAGTACTAATTTGTACACTAAAATCCGGGCAGATAAACAAGCAATGCTAATTGATATAAACAGTGGCTCTATGAGGCATTTGTCCTGCATTTGGTGCTTGTTCTACTATCTCTACCAAGCTGTGATAACTCCTTGCATCATGTGGTAACTTGAGCATAGGGTATTTGAAACTTCTTTTCAATCTACAAAAGTGTGAAGTGTTTAAATATTTTTATCGAACTTTAGAATTCAGTTAATTTATAGCAACAACTAATACCGGAAGTAGCAAAATAAATGATATCAGGGCATATATGTCTGGTCTTTTTTACCAAAATAGTGAAAATAAATTTAAAAATTGGGTAAAAAAGAAAGTTTCTTAAAGCATTTTAGATAGGTAAGAAACCATATTTTTTCCTATATTTTCTGTGGTCATAGAATTGTTTTTATTATTCAACATCAATATACATTTTACTCAGAAACAATATTTTGAGATAAGATCTTGATAACTATAACATAATCTTACAGGACTTTCAAAAACAAACATACTGACTAACCACCAAAGTCCAAATTACTGTTGATGTTTTTTTATGGCAAAGCTTGATAATCACTAAACACGCCACAAAGTGTTATGAAAGCAAATTTCTAAGAAATCTGAAATGGTAAGATTTTGAAAATTCTTTTAAACATAACACTTTTGCTGAATTTATTTATTTCTAGTCATTATCTATTGATACCAATACATCAGTAACTTCTTCTCCAATCTGCCTTTGAGATCTTTTTTTCAGCTTTAAGCAAATTATTATGATCTCTTTACTGTCCTGGTTTCAGCTAGGATAGAGTTAATTTACCTCCTAGTAGCTGGTAAGGTGCTGTGTTTTGGATTTAGGATGAGAATAATGTTGATAACACCCTGATGTCTTGATTGTTGCAGAGCAGTGCTTACACTAAGCAAAGGACTTTTCAACTTCTCACTCTGTCTTGCCAGCGGGCAGGCTGGGGGTGCAGCAGGAGCTGGGAGGGGACAGACCCAGGACAGCTGACCCAAACTGGCCAAAAGGATATTCTGTACCATATGACATCATGCTGAACAATTAATATGGGGGGGCTGGCCAGGGTGAGGGGACCGGCTGCTCAGGGATAGGCTGGGCATCTGTCAGTGGGCAGTGAGCAATTGCATTGTGGATCACTTGTTTGCACACATTATCATTATTAGTACTATTATTATTATTGTTATCCTTTCTTTTCTGTCCTAATAAACTGTCTTTATCTCAATCCACAGGCTTCATTTTTTCTGATTCTCACCCCCATCCTAGAAGGGAAGGGGGAGGGTGAACAAACAGCTCTGTGGTGTTTAGCTGCCGGCCGGGTTAAAACACAACACTTAGAGTCCCATGTCAAAAATATGCAATGTGAACTGCATGTATTATCCTGTTATATTACAATTCAAGCAATAGGTATTGCATTAATATGATAATCACCAGCATTTGCATTTTATGAATTAGCAAATATTTATGATAATATTATGGTTATTATAACTGGAGTGGATCTACTGTAGTGTCCATGCAGTAGGAAACATATAAAAGACCCCTTTATAAATGTGATGATTTTTTCTAAATACTCTTATGTTGAAAGACTAGTGCATGTTACTGTACTTCTTTATTAGAGTTAGCTTTGTCAAATCAACAGAGCCTTGAATGTGTTTAGTGCCAGGGGAGGCTGACAGAAGGTTCTGCTCCAGGGATTTGTGAGCTTCATTATCATACTGTATGAGTTATAATTACACTTCTTGAGAGTAGCAGGATGCTTTGTCAAAATCTTCAGGATATATAAGATAATATTTCAATACCTATTTGTAGGTCTGGAACAGCATACAACGGCATAAAAAATAGATAAAGTATGTCTATTCGCTGTGCACTACATTGGTACAATTATTTTTATTACAGTTAGCATATATAATTTCTCAGGGTTCCTATTGTCTCTGCTTCATTTCAAAGAAGTTTTCATGATTTTCCTCATCTCATAATGCTTTGCAGCCCAAGGGAAAAAAAAAAATAGATTAAGCCTAATAGTAATTTTAAGGCCCTTCTCTGGGCTCTGCTAACAGTATAGGAGGGTGGGGCAGATGATGAAGGAATTTTTTTTCTCTGCCCTTAATTTACTTTTGTTGCAGTCAGTGAACATGCACCATTGAATAACTTCTCAGTTCAAGCTTTTGCACGTGTGACAACACAAGATACAAAAGGCTACAGTTTGATAAACACTTATTTCAGTGCCTGTACTGACTCAGGCAGTCTGTATATATCTGGCTCTTCTCATCTTTATTTCCTTTGGTTAAAAATAACTAGGGATTTTTTTTTATTTTTATTTTTTACTCTGGATCAATTTCTCAGTCCTGTGGCACAGAGTTGCAAACAGTTATACCAGCTTAGCTGAGGAGGTAGCATAAAGGCTGCAATGATTGACGAGAACTCCTTAAGCCATAACTGATGCTGAAATGTTCTTCAAAATAGACTGCAAAGACACACCTTTCATGTTTTTTTTTTTGTTGTTGTTGTGTGTAAATATGAATAGGAGAAACAGAAGAATTTTTTGGAATGTAGTAGACATTGATTTTTCTATTGTGCACTTCTAATTTTTTGACATTCCTGATATTTGCTTTATTTTTTTTGTAAACAAATGAATCAGATTTTGTTAAAAAAAAAAAAAGTGTAAAACACCAGGCAAATAAGAAATGTAATCCTATTTTAACCTGAACTGATCTACCTGTCCAGGAAAACTGGACTTTATTAAATTGCCTTTTCTATGTTTCACTTCATTTTACTGGCTTCATTCAACTATTTTCCATTCTTTCGGTGTCTTTTGCATATTTATTGCTATGAATTCCTATATTACTATATTACTTATTACTACTGAATTCCTATATTATGATATGATTCAATAAGATTCTTAAGATGCTATTAAAAAATATTTTTTGGAAGTATAAAAGAGCTTCACTGATAAAAACAGAACATGCCTAGGAAAATGTTGGATAATAGCTCAGGAGCCTCTGGGTTCTCTCTCTCTCTCTCTCTCTCTCTCTCTCTCTCTCTCAGCCTCTGCGTTCTCTCTCTCTCTCTCTCTCTCTCTCTCTCTCTCTCTTTCCAAACAAACAAACAAATAAATAAATAAATAAAAATAAAAAAGTAACCTGAAGAAGTTTTCTTTGTTAATGGTTGTACCATCAGGATTCAGAAGTTGATTTTGGGTTATACTTCATTCTGCTACTTCTAACAAGTTATGTTAGATTAATGCAGCATTGTATATGGAAAATTAAATGGATAAAGTTATTTGTTTAAATTAATGTCTAATCCAAGTTATTCTAGGATCTTGCTTTTAAGATTTCATCCTTTCCAAGGAAAAAAAGAGTGTCATTGATTCTCTTAATTAAAGTTTCTGCCACTGGATACTTTGCAAGAAAAATACGATAACAGCTATAGTGGTATACAAAGGAGTCCAGAGACTGTGAAGAAATATTCTCAGATGTATTTTTATTTTGAATCTCAGTAACAGAAGCAGTTTATTTATTTTTGTTTTGGTGGTTCTTCAGTGATTTTAATCAATGTCAGCTGCACATCTTTTCAGTTATTTTTCATTTTCTCAGTATGTTCCTTTTCTTTCATCTTTTTGTCATCTTGATTTTTGCAAATGTGATTAGATCAGACCTAAGTCTACTCTTCTGTGTAGTGCATTCAAGTGGATGCCATTGATTATTTGTCATTCCTGTACAGGGATTTTTATTTTTATTTTTTTATATAAGATTGATTTTGTATTAAAATATCAGAAAACAAACATTTTCAAATTTGATCCTCAGTCTAAAAAAAAAAAGTTAAGCAATATATTAATAGGATCCAGTTGAAATTGAAATGTATGTCAATAGGGACAATGCCACAGAATTCATAATTCTGAAATATTATACAGCTAAAGGCTTTGGCTGTTAATGGCATTTGCCAGTCACCTCCTCATTTGTCTCTTCTAATTTGCAGTTTTCTGATAACTAATTTTAGACCCAGTAGATGTAAATTTTCATTGTTTTATGAGCAGAGCTAAGTCAAATTTCCTTGTAAAAGGAAAACATTTATTCTCCTTTGCATTATTTTAAATACCATTTCAAGGTACTATGTACATTCATCTCAAGTACTACTTAAAAGGTTTCTGGATGACTTTGGGATAAAACTGCTCATATTTTTATTTCAATGCCAGGGTTAGAAGTCATGTTGTTTCACTGCTAAGCTTGTTACCTCCTTTTTAATTATTATTATTATTTTTTATTTTATTTTATTTTTTTCCTCCAGGAATAATCTGTTTGGCTTTAAATATTAATTTGTATTGACAAAATGGTATGTGGCTTATTCATCTTATCAGCCTGTTAAAGTATATTTGCCCCCTCAGCTCCATACTTTGACATTTTTATTATTGTCTTGTCTGACCTAATTTTTCTGTGTATGACAAATGTTTGTCTTAGCTAGAGTGTGTGAATATGTTTCTTAAATAAAACTTTAACAAATAATTAGCTAATATTCCATGTTAATGGTTCAATTTATTGTTAAACATTCAATTCATAACTCATAAGTTGAAAGAGTCACTTTCAAAAAATAAGTAAGTGCTCAAAAACAGCAAGAATAATGAGTCTGGCTTTAGACTTAAACTAAGGTTTCTACAGTTTTTCTACAGGTCTCAGAGTTTAGGAATACTCATTCACAAGTAGGATGGCTTCCTTGAATTGCTGCGGTAAGTCTTGACCCTACTGTGTGGCCTGCCTCTCTCTTCTTCCTTCATGAATAAGCATTTCACCCAACAAATAATGCAGAAATATTTTCACTTTGGATCTTGGTGTGTTAAAGAAAAATAGTCCCAGTGCAAATTTTCTTCTTTCTATGAGTCTGTGGTTGCTATGAGTTCTGCTCTCTGTGCAGGAGTGCAAACCTCCAAAATAGGGGCAGAGTATACAGGTGTACATAAAATTTTCTCTAACTGTTTATGAATCTGATCCTTCATATATACAATGACTAGTGTAATTCACAGATCAAATATTTTTCAAGGTCACTTACAATAGTCTTCATTGCAATGACTTTAAATTTGCTGCAGGGTTTTGCTGGACTTTATGTCTTCCAAGAAGGGTCTTTCATATTTTGTAAAACAGACTTTAAAAAAGTTTATTAGAAACTAACCTAATTATATTTTTGTCAAAAATAATAACTTCTCCATATTGCTTGTTTTTGTTTTCTAGTTAGACAAATATTTTAGTAGCTGTAGGCTATAATATCTGTCATTTATTGTGAGAAATAGGGTGGAGTATAGTTCTTCCCGTCACAGCTGATGACACCTAATTATATACCAGAAAATAGAACTCCCTGGGGAAGAAAAGAATTCAGATCATGCTCAAGTGCAATTGTTTAAGGCTATTTTGGATAGTGTGAGTATTTATGAGCTCCATTAATAATAAATGAACTAATGTTGTAGCTCTACAATTTCCAGACAAACTCATCTGACCGTTGAGAAGATGCTGGCTGTCTGGCAATAATGAAAGTACATAAATATTAATATCTTCAGGAAAGAAAAAAAAAAAAAAGTCTTACCACTGTATAATGGTTGAAAGTACATAAAACATGATGAAAAATATAAAACTTGTTGGGCATTCAAATTTGGAGTAGCTAGCAATATTTCTCCATTTACCGTTAAAAAGACACATTAGGTATTTTCTCTGTAACAAAAGCCATTACATTTTTACCCTTCAGCCAATTGCTTAACCTAGAGTATTAATTACTTGTTGAATCATAATGCTGGGTAAATATGCAGATGTACAGAAAATTTGTAAGTCTTTTCACACAACTTTTTGGAGTAATTTTTAAGCCTGTCTGAAAGATAAATAAATGCTACATAATTCCAAGTAAGATAAAACAAACAAACAAACAAACAAAAAATTAAATGAGTCCCATGTAAAAGAGCACTTATTGTACTCATCATGGAATTTTATGTTTATAGACACACAGAAGCCCACACAAATGCCATAAAATGCCTTCTAAACCTCTTTTCACTGTTTGAAAATACTGATAATTACAAAGTTGATAGCATTTTGTTTGAGGCTATTCTTTCCTTGTTACATAATTAATTCCACAAACATTATACCATACTCAACAGGAAAATAATGTGTTCATACTTTCTGTTGTTTATGATAGTCATTATAATGCCTAGGAAGCCCAGTCCTGGAGGAGGGCAAAATATGAAAAACAGTATTGTCTTTTTTCTTAAATTTCTTAAAGTCTGAAGATATGCTTTTACCCACCTTCATCGAGGTGGGTATCACACTCCACAATTAGGAAAATAAGAAGCACCCTGAACCGTGAGTCAGGATAGTCATCTTCCTTCCACTTAGATTTACAGCAGAGAAAGTTTCTACTTGCTGAAGGATTTCTACAGTATGTGATGCAGGTGCATCCTGGGAGCCCTGTGCAACTAGGGGACAGGGACAGGAGGGGAGAGAAGACACAAAGTGTTAGAAAACTTTCACAATTCTGCAAGTCACATACTCTTGTTTTCCTGGTGGTGGCAGCAGTACTGTGCAAGCTTTTTTTTTCTTTGATTTCCTAACAGCTAAACTGTCAATTATACAAAACAGGGACAGAACATTTTAATCTGTGAATTCAATCAGCATAACCAGGGACTGTAAAAGATTAAAAAATAATAATAATAAGAGTGCAAGTTAATTGCTTTTATCTCTTGTCAATGAATTCAGTTTTTTTTTTTTTTCAGTAGTATAAACGTGTCTTTATCATCACACAATTTCGCACAACTACTCATATATTTATGTATCAGATCTAAGAGTAAAGTGATAAAATAACCCTCTGGCATGAAAGAAATGACATAAAAGTATAAAGATATGAGCAATTGTAACCTGAAATCCAAACTCCGAAATACAAAACAGTACCAAGGACACAGTTATAGTTCAAAGTCTACAGTAGCAGGTACCAAACAGATATGATTTCTTCCACAGCCTGATACATTCTATATACCAAGTCACTTTTTGAGCTACATCAAAAGATATGGCTCAGAGAAAGACAGTCTGATGAAAATTCTTTTCATCTTCTTTCAAAAAATTTCCATTGTCTATTTATCTGGTTAATTAACCTGTTTTGTATACCACCTTTGAAACCCAGAACATTCTGTTTCAGGGAAACAGGATAATGGAACACAAGAAAAGTACAAGAGATAAGAAAGAATCCTTTATTTATTTATTTATTTATTTTCCTATTGTTGAGGCCTATTTTGCAGGGGCTTTTGCAACATCTGGGAACTACGATACATAGGAAATACGAGAAAACTTACATTTTTCATAGTCCCGAGTCGTTATTTAGTTGGTTATCCCCATGCTCACAGAGTTGGGTATTTGGTAACCCACATAGACTGTAAAAAAGGACATGTGGGAGTAAATTACAAGATCCTTCAGCAAGGAGGCCATTATTTATTTTCCAACACATAAAAATTGATAGTCTCTGTTAGCATTATCTTAATAGCAAATAACCTGTACTAATTTTGTTTTGTATGGTGGTGTTCATTTAAACCTCTGTTGTATTATATGCCATGACATGCATATGCATTCTTATATGTACGCATACAAAGACTACTACAAAATTTTCTGTTTAGAACCCCACCATCTAAAAAAAATAGACTTAACAGTTTCTAATTATTCTTTAATTCCTCTGCCTTAGTACTCTTATATAGCTGCTATATAGAACTGTGTGCACCCCAAAACTCTAGACATCCTTCTTATTTCTAACAAGGCATTTGAGGCATTAGGGGGGGTCAAAGATTCACCCTCATTCACAGAGCAATATTAAACAAGAATAATTGGAGATACTTTTGCTATTTTTAAACAGCTAAGGGAATCTCTATACCAATAATTTATTTAAACCATTAGCAGTGAGATGGCAATGTTTAATCCATGAATAATTTCTATTTTATGGATTTATCTTCTACTTTTTTTTGAATCAGAATGGTAAACCCATCCCAGATATAGTAATTTGCAGAAGACAAAAAAGACTTTTCTTGGTTTTAATAATGATAAAACTTGAGATTCATTCCAGTTGACCAGTACATGTTGAAGACAGCATGGCATATTTTTTTTTAAAGACTTTCTAAAAGGAAGAAAAAGAAAATTGCAAGATCTGTAGGTTTAACATTGGTATCAACAAAATCTACTAAATATACTACCCTTCATTGAAAAAAAAATGTTCAGAACTTCTTTAGGGTGAAATGTAGACATCTTTTTTCATTAAGAACTGAGTCTTATTCCACTGAACCTTACGATCCAGATCTTCTCATAACACCTCCACATTTCACTTTGGTCAAAGGAGTTTCCCCCACTGGTACTGGATGGTTTTCTCTTGGGGTAGGGTGCTACTCAACACACAAAGGAATTAGAATCCATCCAAAGGTTCTATCAGATTTATTAATAAACAATGAAATATTTTACTGGTTTTTAAGAGTTATATGAACTGTTGTTTTTTTTTTTTCTTTTTTTTTTTTCTTATTATTCATCAACCAAATAGTCCAGTTTTGTTTCAAACCACTAAGTGCTATAACAAATAATATACTAAAGTGTGAATATAGACAGCATAGCTGTCGTCTAGATGTATAATATCTACTATCTATACACAACATGAGACCAATAACTTAAATTACTGTTCTTAAACGTATGATGTTTTTCTGAGTCATTTGAACTCTCCTATTTTCTAGCTGTTGTTTATCTCTGTAAACCATTTTTATTGTTGTTTAATCACTTATTGTCTAAAAGTATGAAAAAATAAAGTTAATTTGAAGCAATTGATGCTCTGACTGAATACAAGGGAAAAGGCAAAATTTTTTCTCTTTAAAATAAAAGAGGGTAGATTTAGATGACATGTTAGGAGGAAATTCTTCACTCATAGGGTGGTGAGGCACTGGAACATGTTGCCTAGAGAAGTTGTGGATGCTTCATCCTTGGAAGTGTTCAAGGCCAGGCTGGATGGGGCTTTGAGCAAAATGGTCTAGTGGAAGGTGTCTGTGCCCATGGCAGGGGGGCTGGAACTAGATATTTTTAAGGTCCCTTCCAATCCAAACTGTTCTGTGATTTGACATATTTTTTAAAAGAGGTTTTACCATAGGAATTTTGTTTTTTGGCCTAGGGATAAATTGGGAATAGATAATATAGAAGAACAACGGATATTTCTGTTGCTGAATCTGTATGGTACATTACATATAAGATGGAAGGCTATCTGTGAAAAAACAGTCCCTCTGGCTTTTCACAATCTTCACTTCTCTCCTGCTCTCCATGACCAATTATATGTTAAAATCCAAGGCTTAGATTTTGTCTTATTCTCATTCTGCCTGTTTCAGTGCTAAATCCAAAATTTCATTTCCATTCTATTCTCCTTTTTACTCCCTTTGGTCTGAACTGAATTTCACTTGAACTGGACAGTTTATTTCTATTACAATCTACTATGAGATTCTCTAGAAGCATACCAGCAACAATTTACAGTTGCTGGTTAACAAAAGCCTGGGGCTTTGGAAAAAAAAAAAAAGTCCTCCTTTACATTAGAATAGAGAATGTTTGGTTTAAGCAAAGATGTCTGAGGCAATAGTTGCTAACCATCTTCATGTTGTATATTAACTTTAATTTCTGAAAGGCCTCTAAAAGATTAGAATAGATTTTCATATAGAAGATTAAAGGAATATCTTTCCAGCAAAAGCCACTCCCAATCAATTTGTAAATAACTGCTCCAAAATATGATGATATTCTACATCTTAAAAAAAAAAGGCTGGCGTTCATTTAACATTGACAAAAAATATATTCTTTTCTGCTTTCATTCTCAGAAATACACAAGCTGCTTTATGTGACATTGAAGTTAAAAAAGGAAAAGAAAAACACAAAGAAAATCAATTGGAAGCAATCATTTGAAATGGAAAATGTATACCCAAATAGATGAAGTTTATTGATATTCTGAGCAACTGAAAGCAGAACCTTGTAATGAAAATGATCAGACTATCTTAAAAATAAGTGGCATTACCACCATCTAAGAAAATAACTGCTCAGATATGTTTGGGGAAATTAATGCTCAACAGAATTAAAGGACAACACAGTTGCAGAAAGAAAGCCAAATCAAGTAACTGTTCCCTCCACATTTAAATATGATTATGTTAGAATTATGCAGTTTATATATTTTTTAGTACTGAAATTCTGGTGGTGTCCTACAGTAACCATCTCTGGAGTATTCTGTGCACACACAACAGGGACTTTTATTGCAGTGACCTTCACTCATTGTCATCTGTGGACCATTAGATGTTGAGCATGGCATGCCATAAGAACAGATTTACTGTCTAGGTCTAGTTCTGGTTAAAATTATTTAGTAAGTACCAATTAAACATTCTGGGACTTGAGATGGTGGATAACTAAGTACTGTCAGCTTCACTGTATGGAAGGAAAGTTCAAATACATATGTAGTGAGCTGGCCCCTTTTCTAGATCACAGTTTATATTCTCTAAGGGAGAATTCTCATTCAGCTCGCAATGAGTTCTGTGTGATCTGAGGCCAGATGTGCACAGGGGATCAGGGAGAAGCTTTAAAACAAAACAAAACAAAACATTTTTCTTATTGTCACCGTGACTTTGGAAGTGGACTTAGCCTACATTGTGAATGAGAAGAAGGGCTGGTATGATGACATATCTACATTCAGTGCTGTTGGGGAACTTGTCCAAATTCCATAACTGAACACGGTTTGGGCTGACATAGCCAAGCCAGTAAAATTTGGATTATGATTTCCATACACTTTGCCTTCCCTCTTATTCTATACTGCACTGATTGATATCTTTGTACATTGACAGCAGAATCAGAGCTCTGTCTGGATGCTGGGGAATATATCTTATTGACTTTTAATATGTAGATGCTGTCTAAGTAAACGTCTTACATTATCCATTTCTTAATATCCCTTTCCCATGGTAGGCTCCTTTAAAAGGAATGCTGGCTTCATCATTTCTTCAGTATTTCTGTCCCTCTAACCAGCTGTATCAGAATGAAATACTCTGCCTGACTACAATAGCTACAAGGGAACTCTGCCATTTCACACTACAGCTTAATACCAACTTGTACCTGTATCATCATGGGTGGTTTTCTACAGCTTCTCTAAATATTTCCTTAGAACTGTGTTCTTGCCTCGGCTGGTTTTTGAACCTTTGTAGTATGAATTTTAATCAAACCTATCTGTCCAGCCTGCTGTGTTTTCAGTTTCCCCATTGCTTCCTGAGACCTGGCAGATAGGTATATTTTCAACATGGTCATGCACATACATGACTGAAACAATTCTGTAAAGACAGAAGAAAATGTTGTGTGTCTGTTGTTGTTGTTATTGTTTTTGTGATAAAGCTGTGTAGTATTTCTTTACTGTTTGTCAAAAAAATAAAATTAAAGAGCTTTAAGAAATGGTACACGTTATCTTCTGCAAGTACTGCAATAAAATATAGACTCACAGAGAGCTAAAATACTTTTAAAATTAGAACCATAGAATCATCTAGATCGGAAAAAAATATTACTATTTCAGTTCATTATAGTAGAATTATACCTAAGTAAATTCTACCAGTCTCCTAATAACTGCTTCAGCTGCTTCTTAAAATGGCCTGATTAGATAAGCAGTTCAGTCTATCTATCTAAAAAGAAATATTTTTTTCTTCTATATCTCTTCTGAGCTTTCAGCTTCTGTTGAATACGCATAAAATCCTGATACTCTTCTCCAGTCTACAGTCCCTTTAGAATGCAAATATCTCCCAAAATAATTCTGCCACACTGAATTTTACAGGACATTCCACTGAGCCCCACCCTGTAAAAGAGTTTAGTTTCATATATTTGACGTAGATATGAAAAAATACATTGCAAAAAACAGTTCCAATTTTGAGTGCTATTAACTCATTAACTTCCATGACTATATAGAAGGTGCCTGAAAGGAATTTATTACATGATCTGTTAATTCTTTGTCATCTTTTGCGCTCAGTACTAACCTAACTGGAATAATCATAGAGTAATCAGAGAAAATAATGACACTGAAAGGGACCTTTGGAAATCACCTGGTTAAATCCCAAATATAACTCAGGTTGCTTAGGACCTTTAGTATTCAAAAATAAAATATCTCCAACTGATATTTCAAAATCTCTTTGGAAAATCTGCTCATGTGTTTGGCCACCTTCACTGGGATTTGGTGTTTTTCTTATGCCCAATGAAAACTTCCATTGCTGCAGCTACTGCCAGTTATCTCATGCATGTCACTGTGCAGCTCCATGAAGAGCAGCACCATCATCTTTGTAACCCTTGAATATTTCAACTAATTTTTCCTAATCTTTCTTTTATCCAAGCTAAACAACCTATATCTCTGTCTTTTGTTGTTCAGTGTGTGCTACAGCCCTCAACACTTTTAGTTTATCTCCACTGGACTTGTTCCAGTTTCTTTATATCTCTCAATTGTTGATGGGCTGAAAGCCATATACAATATTCCAGATGTGGCTCAATAAATACTAAGTACCATCAATAACCACCTCCATCAACATCAAAGCTATATTCTTGCTATTGCAACCCAATATGTAGTTAGCCTTCTTCACTGATTCATTTTTGCATTTTTTGCATCTCTGATGCATTTTTTTCATTTCATCACTGATACGTTTCATCAAAAGCTGATTCATGATTACTTCATCCAGAAAGAGACATATATTCCTTACTTTTATTTAGCCAATTGTCTGCCAGCTTGTGCAATTTTATTGAATTATTAAGACAGGTTCTTCTAATTTTATCCCTGTTTGCTGAAGCAGTTCTGTTGTCCTCCTTGGTAGCAAAAGCCTACAACCCATTTGTTGTGTTCAAGCTGAGAGAAGAGTGCTGGGTTCAGCCATGGTGGCATGTGCCTTACCCACTCATTTTCTTGTACATTCATCTAGAATCTCTTGTTTGAAGAGGCTGTCTCTGAAGCTCAGTTTGTTATCTTGCTTTCTTTTGCCCTTCAGGCCAGACCTCCTGAGAATCCGCTAGTAAAAGCCTCTCACGAGGTCCAAAGAGTTTATTTAGGTATCACTTTAGGATTTTAAAGTTTACTATATCACGATCACTGCAGTCAAGGCTATCATGAGCCATCACATCACTGGACAGCTTTTTTAATTTGTAAGCAGCACATCCAGTACAGCATGTAGTCCAGTATGACCATCAAAACCTTTGTCAAAAATTGCTCCCAACACACTTGAAAGATTTTTGTGCTGACCCACCAAAACTCTGCAATCCTAGAGATGTCATATCTCTGCAGATCTCCATGGGTTTCCTGTTCTTTGTCTTTGTCCCTCTTGGTGTACAGGTTTGTGTAGAGTTGAGGCAGCAGCAAGCTTCCTGCTCCACAGCCCCAGCCAGGCAGCAAAACAAGCAGAATATGTTCCTGGGGATGGAGATGGGCTGAGACCAGGCTGGGATGTCAGCCCATGGGTGGTGGTCAGTATCAGGTCTAGTGAGGGGAGCAAGGGACAGACACAGCTCTGGATGTCTGGGCAGGGCCATGGGGACATGCTGTACTGGGCTTGGCTGGTATGGAGTTAACATTCCCTGCAGTGGCCTATAGTGTGCTGTTCTCTGCACTTGTAGCTAGAACAGCACTGGTATCACACCAGTGCTGTGTCTATTGCTGAGCAGTGCTGGCACAGCACCAAGACTCCCTCTAACCCCCCAAAGCCAGCAGGCTGGGGATAGACAAGAAGTGGGGAGGGAACACCACCAGGGCAGTTGACCTAAACCGACCAAAGGAATATGCCATACCATATGATGTCACACTCAGCAATAACAAGTGGGAAAGGAGAAGGGGAGGGGGAGCTCTCATTATGAAGCCGCCTGTTCTCCCAAACAACTGCTATGTGTCTTGAGATTCTGCTTTCCAGGACATCGCTCACTGATGGCAAGTATAAAATAATTGTCTTTGCTTCTATGTGGCCTTTGCTGCTGCTGCTGCTTCTTTTTTTTTTTTTTTTCCTCCCTCTTTCTTTTCCCCTTAATTAAATTGCCCTTATCAATTATTAATTAATAAAATTATCAAACTGTGAGCCTTTTTCTTTGCATCATACTTTCTTCTCCCCCTCTTTTGAAGAGGGGGAGTGAGGGAGCAGTTATGGTGGAGTTTGGCTGCCCAGCAGGGTTAAACCACCACACAGAGACAGGCCAAGCCTGGGCCAGGGTACCAGCCTGTGGACCATCTGTGTTCCTGTGAAACTGCATCACTTAGTCAACTGCATTACTGCATTACTTAGTCAAGGGGACTAAGACCCTGCAGACATCTTTGTCAATCAATTGTCCCTCCTGCTGCAGATCACAGTCAGGTCCTGGGGCAGGAGGTAAGACTGCATCAGAGAATCAGTTCATTTGACTCCCAGGAAAGAAGAAATTTACAAACATCAGCACAAAACAGCCCTAAAGTCTTGCTTACTTTGATGGCCCACAAAAAGTGTAGAAGGGGCAATGCAAGAAATTTGAGACCCTTCTTCTGAACTCACACAACTTTTTTTTTTTTTGTTCTGCTTTCTACTCACAAGAGGGAAGACAATCCCTAGTAGACTTCTCTAACTCTGATTTTATAAAGACTTTTAGCTCTATTCCCACTGTAGCAAACAATTGAAAACTCTTAATGTATTTTATATATATATATATATATATATATATATATAAATTCATCCATTACATTAGATCAACTCGCAACCACAAGGATAAAAAGATCTGGCAAACCATTAAAAAAAATGCACTGTATCAGGTCTGTTTAAAAAATAGTAAAAATAATAATAATGCATAATGAATGCAAAAATACTGACAGTTCTTAATATATTTTATTTGATTATTATGAATTTCAATAGAGAAAATTCAGTTTACAACAAACAAGCTCAAAACAGAAATAGAGGGTCTTGATATTCAGACTCACTTCTGAATGTTTGTCAAAATACTAGATCTGTTTCATTAAATTAGTTCTCTTTTATCTTGCTTGCCAACAAAATATATTAAAATATTTATGCTTAATATATTTTAGGAGTTCTGCTAATATGCTGTTGGAACTTAGCCCGTTATGATACTGTCTCATTTCCATGATTTTTTTTTTCTCTAAGTTTTCAATTATTTGCAAAGCACACAAATGGAACGGTCAGTTGAGAGATTCATAATGGTAATAACAATAATTTAAATTACAGAGGAAATCATACCAGACAGTAGATATTGCAGTGTTTTTTTTTTTTTCTGGATAATAAAAATGAAACCTGAAATATCACATCATTAACCTGTTTTTGGTAAAATTAAAAACAGTGGAAAACCTCCATAGTTGGTAATGATTGTAATATTACAACCCTGTTGTTCCTTCTAAACACTTTAATATCTTACATTTAAAATTAACTCAATTAGCTAATCAATTTAATTTTAATTTTACAACTACAATACATAATTCTTTGCCAAGGAAGACTAAATATTCACATTTATTCTCAGGTTATCAAGTCTTCCACTTCTTAACATTAAGATAGTATTGTTAAGACATGTACAAACCATAGAATCATTAAGGTTGGAAAAGGACGCCTGGTCCAACCATCCCCTTACCACCAATATCACCCACTAAAACATATCCCTAAGTATCACATCCAACCTTTCCTTAAACACCCCCAGGGATGGTGACTCCACACCTCCCTGGGCAACCCATTCCAATGCCTAATCACTCTTTCTGAGAAGAAATTTCTCCTAATTTCCAACCTGAAACCAAAATGAAATAAAACTATACAAACAACAAATTTCTTCAAGATTTTAGTTTAAACCCAACATTAGAAGACTAGTGAAGACTTACATTTTTTTCTTGTTGTAGTTCATAGAAGTTCTCATTTAGACAAAGTATTAAGCCCTCAAAATATCATCTGTTTCATAGCAGTGAAAAGTTCAGGATCAGTTCTTAAGAGTGCCAACAGGGTGCCCAAGACAGGGTGGAGCAAAGGCAGCTTACTTAGCCAACAATCTGGCCTCTGAGAGTAAAAAGAGTTAAAGAAGTGACTACAGTGTTATCACAGAATTTATTGTAAAAAAAAAAAGAGTTGATGAAAAGAGAACAAGCAAACAAACAAACAAAACAAGCAAACCACTTTTACCCTTTACTTGGTTTAAGTCCACAAAATGAGTTTGATGTCAGTGTTATAACAGTATAAATGAGTCTGCAGATAGGACCAAAGCAGATAAGAATCAAGAACATTTCACTTCCCCAGTGCAGCACAGAAAGAAGCATCTTCCTGGTCACCAGTTATCACAGCTAGTGTATCCTTCACATGTTCTGAGAAAATATGGTCATTGTGTTGAGAAATTTGAATGACGCCCCAGAAGTTATTGTTGGGGGGAGAATTACCAGCATCTAATAGAAGTTTTAATTTAAGGGAGGCAGTGGGGAATAGGGTGTGTTAATCCCCAGATGTCTGTAGGTCCTAAGAAGTTAGCTAGAAAGTCAAGTAAAGATGACTAGAAGGGGTTGCTTATCTTCTTTGGTTGATGTGGTCTCTATAACTTTCAGCTTGTGGTTAAATAAGACTTTCAACTATTTTTGAGTCATTAGATAGGTGATACAGCCAGCATATTTTTAATCTCAATTTAGCTGTTATCTCAGAATCTTATCTTTAAATTTGTCAAGGAAATGTGTCAAACTGTTAAAGGAAATATTTCTACCCTCTAGCCTTTAAATCAAGGTACACTTCTTTCTGCATACTTGCAATATTTAAAGTCACTCATTCCTAAGTACAGAAAATCCATATAAATAGTCTGTTAAAACTGTCATACAGAAACTCTCTTCTTTCACAGAAGAATCACAGAATGGCAGAAGTGGAAAGGGACCTAGATCTTCTGACGCAACCCCCTGATAAAGCAGGGACTGCTAGTACAGGTTGATCAGGGACATGTCAGATTTTGAATATCTCCAAGTGAGATAATGGTGGTGATACACCACCACCTCTCTGGGCACCCTGTTCTAGTGCTCAGCCACCCTCACAGAACTTCTTTTAATTTACTCTTATTAAAAATAAATATAAATATTAATCATTTATATATATATATATTAAAGCCTATGTAGTTTAAAGACTTTTTTTTTTTTCTCACAACTTTTCTAAATTAACAAGAGGAAAATTCCCTAGTTCTGCTTGCAGTGCAGCATTATTTTCACACTGTTAAACTGCAGCCAACGTACTATCAAAGCTTCAAGAGAAAGTCAGTGTGCCAGGTCTTTCTTCTCAGTGTAATATCCCTGACAGTAGAGCGAATATCAATGACAGCATTAAAAGTCCCCTGGCAGGGCTTTGCTAAATCTGAAAAAAAAAATAAAAAAAATTCTAGCCACTCAGTACAAGCTTGCATGCATCTTTAAAGTCAATACAAGAAAAAAATCTCCTTACGTGCAAACTGACACATGAAATAATTGAAAGCTCTGCACTTTTCCTATTTTAACTCCTTGTGGAATGGCTAATGACAAACAAGAAGCTAACCATAAATAAAATGCAGATTGTCAGATCAGGTAAAGCAGAAGGTGGTATGCTAATTTTAGGATAGTCTTGAATTTTTAGCAGATTTTTTTTATAGTATTTAAGGGATACTAAATAGAATGACACTAAGAAAGTGGCAGGTATTGTTCTAATAACTCCCTTAACAGCTTTCTCAGGAGCACATTGAGAAACATTAAATTTTGAAGAAGACAGTTAAAATGCCTTCTGCTGAAAAATGGCTGGTTATGTTATACACTTGTTTTGATAAAAAGTGGAATATTAAACATGAACAAGTTGTACACTCTGGTTACCTTATCTGGTATAAAGTTAATGAGTTTTCCAGTAATGGCAGTCTGGACAACATAAAGATACTGGATACAACTACTAGTGCCCTAGTAGGTGCATAATGCAACATGCAGCAAAGAAGCAGTCTGTCCAGGACCATCCATTTCTTTTCTGTCTCTTCATTTTCCTCCTCAGATTCTCTTAGTAACTCCAGGAATAAACTGTAGACCAAAGCTGAGAAATGTTTGATCACAAGAGAATTTTTCTTGTGATCAAACTCAGTATCTGGATGCTATTTTTGTATTGTTAGAATTCAAATTACAGTAAAATAGCAATATAGGAAGATGTTGCTGCATGCATTCATTTTGAATCACAAAATATCAAAAGATAGTGAGTTTTGACTACAAATGTTGTGAAGTATTTAAACATTTTTCAAGTTTTTTTTCAGAGCTCATTTTTCAGAGCTCATTTTCATAGAGCGGATGAGGTTGCAGTTACAAGTCACTGAGCAAAGCCAGAAAACCAAAAACATTTTCACAGTTAAAGAACTTTTTTTTTTCAAGTCTCAGAGTTACTATTGCTTATAAGACTGTTCTTGGTGATACAAATTTGTGGTTGACACATGTTACTTATAGTGTTATTGTAAAACAACACTGTAGTGTTACCATGATTTACCATGTAGTTTATGCAAAATATCAGATGGTGTTTTACAGTAGTTGTGGAAATAATGCCATTCTTTACTCTAGCCTTCTAACAGTGACTAATAACACCACATGAAGATAAGAGGCTAGAGAGTACAAGGAAGACATTTGACCATGTGTCTTTCCCTGGCATTCCACTCCCTCTTATGTGCTTTGACATCACAAAATCACAGAATGGTTTGGGTTGGAAGGGACCTTAAAGATCATCTAATTCCAACCCCCTGCCATCGGCAGGAACACCTTCCAGCAGAACAGGTTCCTTAAAACCCCACCCAACCTGGCCTTGAATACTTACAGGAACAGGGCATCCACAGCTGCTCTAGGCAACCAATTAAAGTGCCTCACCACCCTCTTAGTGAAAAGTTGCTTCCTAATATCTAATCTAAACCTACCTCCTATCTTTTAGTTTAAAACCATTTCCACTTGACTTAAAGTAGAGAATTGCATGGCACTGGCACCATTTTGCTATAAAACCAATTATGTTTTACCAATGGGGAAAATTTTAGAAGAAACAGATTATTAACTCATAAACATCATCCTTCATAATTTCTTAAGGGCTTATTGACTTTTGGCATATCCATTTTTAACATGGGACCCTGTTCAGAAACTAGTTTTACATAACAAGGCAAATGTTACTTTTTGGCTTCTCTGTAGAAATATACATCTTTCTTATCACTAGAAATTTTTAGACTTGTTGAAATTATGCTAGACTAGTAATAGAAAGGGAATCATTAAGAAGCTAGGAACAGATTATAATAGAAGAATCCCTGCTAGCCTGCTAGCAGTGTCAAGCAAAAAATGATAAACTAGCAGCAGGTAAAGGTGAAATGCTTCTGTGTTTTTAGCTATCTAAACAGTTGATGTTTAGAAAGGCTGAATACCTGAACTCTCAGGAACTTCAATAACAGTACACAGAAATAAATATTCCTAAAATATATATACAAAGTTAATACTTTCCTAAACTTGGAGGGCAATTCTTCGATAAAAAGAAGTGAATTAAGCTAGTAGTGTTTAGGCCAGACATTTACTATCTGAATATCTACAGTAGAGTAACAAATCCTAATAGACTCATTAATTGATTTCAACAGAAGTTTCATGTGCAAACAATATATTTATGCACTAAAACCTTATTTTCTTGTACATGTATCTATGGACAACTTAGAAATAAGTTAATGACCTGTAATTCCCATTGAATTCAGAAGACATGATCGGTACCTGTGAAAATTAAGTTCTTATTGTGAGGGAAGGGAAGGGAAGGGAAGGGAAGGGAAGGGAAGGGAAGGGAAGGGAAGGGAAGGGAAGGGAAGGGAAGGGAAACTATTTAGGGGAAAAAAAGAAAAAGAAACAAAACAAAACAAAAAGAGTTCTAGAAGTTCTTTAAGAAAGTATATTATGTCCAGGCTGCTTTTATTCAGTTTTGGCATAGCTTATCTGATAATAGACTGTTCACTTTAATGTCAATGATTAATGCTATGAATTGAAGAACAGCTGTCAAGTGTAGAAATAATGTAGAGGAGATACAGAGATGTCATTCCCCGCTAAATAATTCTCCTCAACAAGAATAAAATTATTCTGACATGTTTATGAAAATGAATCAAAGTGGATGAGAGATCTGAGATCTGAGATCTTTGAGTTGGTAAATTATGGTTAGGACCGTAAGAATATGGGAATCTTGTGTTACAGAGCACACATTTGAATTCCTGGAATATATTCTAAAATGGAAGTGTAACAGTGTGCTAATAATTTATTTTTGTTGCCTAAATATTTTTCAGAATAAGGCCATTATTCCACAACCTAGCCCTCACAGTTAAATCCTTGGTCTCTATCCAAACTCTACAGATTTCACTCATTAGCAAAAGTGAACAAACCTGATTAATTTGTGATCTAAGTTAATGTTCTTCGTAAGTGAAAATGTTTCTTATCACTTTGAATCTGAGAAACAAATTCCATTGTTGCCAGCCGAATTATCATCACCAGTATATTTCACCTAACTATGTATAATAGGCGTAGTGAAGGTGTTCATATCTGACTAGGAAAAGAGGATTTTGTTTTAAAACTTTTTTAATTAAATAACTTTATTGATTGAGTAAAAGAGAGAAGAAAATCTACCTTCATTTTCTTACAACTTGATTACTTATACATTTCTAACAAAAAGAAAAGCAATCTAAAGTACATTACTAGTAATAAAATGCAGAGATACGCCTCACAATTAGATAAGGATGAATATTTTCAAATCATAACTGAAAAACCTGCTGGAGAATTTTGCTGAAATTCACAAAATCCACCAAGTGATGTTTTCAGTTTTATCTAATTTTGTTCCAGAATAAAAACAAACATCCTACTGTAGTAATAAAGTAGTGCCATTACAGAATACTAACTATACACATACATTAATCTTCAATTATGGAACAAAGAAAAGATTACATTAAAGAAATGAATAGCATATGACAGGTGATTATTGATGGTGTTTTGTCTACTATGTGTGCTGTTAAGCATAGAAATTGGTAAAACAGAACAATTACTTTTCATAATGGGAAAAATGAATAAGGGCACTCCCTTTTTATTTCATACAGTGAAACTATGATAATAACTTAATTATTAGCATGTTCTTGTCAATACAAATGTAATTATGCATTATTGATTGTAGTGGAAGCATATGTTTAAATTTAGAAAGATTTATGTAATTTAGTTTTAGCTAAAATGCTCTTTAATCAGAAATATATCGGTTTTCACTTTTTTTTTTCTTTTTCTTTTCTTTATTATCTCGTCTATATATATAATCAAGTGAATCTATTCAATATTTTTTCACCTCATAACAGATGATACTTTCAATAGATAATAGCACAGAAATATATTCATGCATGTTATGTCAGAGAAACTATTTTTTTTTTTCATTTGCACTTATCTCCCTGTATATTGCAATTCTTTGTTCTTGTGTCTCTATTTTAATGCAGGAAGAAGATTTCTTAGCTGATGAATCAGCACTGCCAAAGCTCATATATTTTGATGCCTGAGTGACTTTTAGAGTAGTAACGAAAACTGCCACTTCCTAACAGGTATTTTGCTAAGTCTAGTGAAAAAAGAAATGTTACATCTGGATTTATAGACTGCTGAGTCTTAGCTGCAGTTTCTTCTTTTGGTTGAAAAGTATTAATAGTATCAATACCAATTATAACAGAATAAATTGTAGTTTTGTTGTTGTTGTGTGTGTTGTTTTTTTTTTCCCTCCATATTTTCAAAGCATACAGATATCCTTTGAATTACAGGGCAAAATAATTTATTTTTAATTTCTAATGTCTCCAAGCATCTAAATCATTAACTGTGAGCAGTCAGCTAACAAAAATTCTTGGTCTATGGATAACATAATCTGTGTAAAATTTTCTGTCCTGATTCACTAGCAGTCTCTTCTTCTTTCCATTTATTTTGTTCTCGACATATACATTCATCCAGAGTTGATATTTTAATGGAACCATTAATAGAA
This sequence comes from Anser brachyrhynchus, assembly GCF_964034855.1. Classification (NCBI taxonomy): domain Eukaryota; kingdom Metazoa; phylum Chordata; class Aves; order Anseriformes; family Anatidae; genus Anser; species Anser brachyrhynchus. The sequence goes on along the minus strand of NC_137698.1, from coordinate 59,048,842 downwards.
GATGTCTGAATGGCCTGGCTATTTGTGGTACTGAATTATTTTGGACAAAGGAGTCATTTATAGTCATGTTTCCAGATGTTTTAGAAATTGTCACGTCTGTATTGTTTTCCCCCTTTCCTAATGAGGAAGGTACAAGTCCTTACAAATTTGAACTGAACTATGGAGAACTCTGAAAGCACTTATGCACTTGCCTTTGGTTTCCACTGTAGTACTATTTTGAATAGAATCATGAGATCCATAGGCATATCTATAATTGGGTTTGTATAAATAAATAAATAGTTTTATTAAAAAAATCTACTGTAGGTTAGCGTCTTTAAAGACAGAATTATGACTTGTTTAGGCAAAGGATTTGTATGATGTACTGCAAAATGTTTTTTATTCCAATGTCAGAGATTTCAGGCAGGCTTCATATTATGGAAAAATGTTGGAAAAAAAATGTTAAAATACAGGATATTTTAAACAATCAAACAAATGTATGTCATTTGGTTAAATCAATTTGGTTAAAATCATCTGGTTAAATCAACTGTAAATTGTAAATCGTTTGGTTCCAAGCAAATAAAAAACAAGCAAACAAGTAAACAGATGAGATAATGTTATTTATTTATTTATTTATTTTATTTTTTTCTGATCTTATCACAGGTAGTACATTTAATCACTTCTGGAATTATACCTGCTTATAAAATGTGGAAAAAGAGTATGCTATAGACAGGCACAAACTATAACTTTTTTCCTTCACAGAGTTACTTTTTCACTTTTGTACTTAGTACGTATTGAGTGTTAAATTAAGAAGGAACAAATAGGGTTCACAGAAAAGTTTGCAGAAATATAGATGTTCATTTGTTAACCAAAATCAAGCAACTGTGAATGACACTTAATATTTTTGATGTGCTGGGCTTTTTGAGCATTCATGTATGTAAAATTCCATTTCTGTGGATATAATTGGCTCAAGAATGACCAACCTTATTGTGATTTTTTTTTCCTCCTCATATGTAACCAGAATTTATTTTGTTGCAATTATTGTCTATTTCCCCATATCCTTTTTCTGTGCACCTCTGAGAAGCAACTGACTCTATCATCTCTATAACTTCCTACTAGGCAAACAAAGAGAATAAACTCCCCGCTTAGCCTTCCTTCCTTAACCCAGCTCCCTTAACACCTTCTTACATCCTATGTGCTCCAGCTCATTTTACCACATTGCTGACTTTCTGAAGGACTCAATCACTTCAAGTTGTTTTTTAGTGTCATATAAAAAATTCCACATAATGTGCTTACTGTGCCTTTTCTACTCAATGGTCTCAGTAAAATCAAACATAAAATTTCAGATAAACATTATGAGACAAGAGAAACTTCTTCCTCATAAAGAACAATAAGGCGGTGGAACAGGCTTGCCAGAGAAGTTGTACAGTCTCCACCCATGGAGGTTTTCCAAGCTTGACTGGACAAAAAACAGGGAAACCTGATCCGGCCCTATTTTGAGCCTGAGGTTTGACTGGATGACATCCTGAGGTATCTTTCAATCTGAACTGTACTATGAGACTACAAGCAAATTGAAAATGGCAAAATACAAAACAGATTAAAGATGGGTATTAATGAATTCTCTTTGACTCCTGAATGCAGCTGGACCCAGTACCAAGACAATATCTTTTGATTTTATACTCCAAATAAAAATAGGTTGGAAGACGTTTCAGGTGGTCTAAGTTTAGGGACATTTGTTTGGAGATTTTGTTTCAGTTTGTAGCAGTGTAAATATTTGGAGTTCTTTGGAATTATTTTCTACTGTTCTTTCACCTCAGTGAGCTTCAGAAAATTGTGCTTTATTTTGAAACAGAAACAAACACTTGAAAACCACTTTGAAATTCATCAGTTTATATCTGTTAGGTTGGAAGGATAGTAACCTGAACAGCTTAAACATATGGGACTTTTTAATTCACTATAGCTTAACAATAGATGGATTGCAAGTTGATTCCTTCCTGTTGTACATGGCCAAGTAAAGGGACTAATTAAAACTCATTTGTTATAAAAGATTTATAGCTATGGAAATTAACCTGGCTATACCAAGATATTTGAAGAGATTGAATTTTCTTTTTTTTTTTTTTTTTAAGAGGATTACTAGTAAAAGAAATTGAATTCACTAAGAAATACCATGCTTTTGAATACATGCAACAGTACTGAATAAAAACAAAACGTTTTAATGAGAAAATTTGACTGTAATAACTAGAACAAAAGTTTATTTTGCTAATAATACCATTTTTGACTACTTAATTTCATTCACTACATACTGAATACAAAGATTTTTGAGTCTTTCCAAAGTGTTTAAAATCATTTGTCAAGAAATATCCTACAAATCATATAATTATTTACCACAAACACATTTATGTCCTGAGCTCTATCATTGATTCAGATCCCCTGTGCAATTGTTAAATTGGTATACTTTCCTTGATGACAATGAGCAATGCAATTGTTTAGCTGAAGATTTGGCTTACCTGAACATGACTGGTTTTAACCTTATTTGTAGCATTAGAGGTATTGGCTAACATACCAACAGAATGTATCTTAAGAAACTGTGTGTTTCCCAAAACATTCAGCAATTGGGACAGATAATAGGGCAGGAGTGAGTAGAGGTAAATAAAATGTTTTTTTTTTCTTCTTCCCCCAAGAGCTAAAAAACAACTCAGTACCATGGTTTGTATTAAAACACTTTGCGAAGTGATTTATCTGCTGATTCATTTTGTTTAAATACGTCCCTCATTTGCTTGGTTGGAAACTTGTAACACCAATGTCAAAAATAATCCTTTGTAAACAATAAATATAAAGGTATCTTTAATATATTCTATTGTTAACAAGGTTAATTCAGAAAAATATGGACCTTACAGTATACCTACGTCTTTCACATGGGCTCTTTGTGATTGTACTGATATTTTTTCTTTCAGATGTGTTAGGCTGCCCATAGTGGCACTCTATACAATGTAGTGATAATCAGTGTTTTCATGCAGTCTTATGTACCTCAATAAAATAGTCCTAAAGCAGCACTCACTTTGTCAAAAATATTACTACTGGAGATGTGAATAGTAATAAAGAAATTAAAATGGGAAGACTTCTGGCTGCTTCTCTTCAGAATGTTTATATATATATATATATATATATATTTTTCCTGCTATTAAGACATCACAAATGTCCTGATAAGAAGCAAGAATATAATATAAATTACAAAAAAAATTCTTATAAATATAATGTTATAAAGCATGCTTGCAGCGTAATCATGTAATGGAATAATTTCCTCAATACTAAATTATAAGAGTATAGAATATTTCTAAGAGCATAGAATATTTTTAATTAAAAAATGTTGTGAAAGCTTTAGTTAAATGTTATCTGCATCTTCCATATATTTTAAACAGTTCCAGTTCTTTTGAGTATCAATAAAGTACAATAGAGAGATAATAAAAGCTAAGTAAAATCACTTCTTAATTATATGTTTTATCTGATATGACTCTCACACTATGATAATGTTTGTATCTTAAAATAATTATGCTGAAATTGCCATCTTCAATTATTAGTACTGCTGAAAATAAAGGCTCTAGGATACTACAGGCCAGAATAGCACAATGTGTTTAGCTACACACCACACTGTGCTAGAAGGAAAGACAAAATGCAGCACGACTGTAGTTAAAAAATGAGATTTCCTCTGAGTTCACATCCCCTTCAAGCTAAAATGTGGTTTGATGTCTCATGGTCAACTCATGTACTGAGGATTAAGTTAATTAAGAGTTGCCCTACTCTATTAAGGCTCCCTGTAGACTAATTATTAAAGTGCCTTGAACCATTACAAACCTACAGCAATAGAAAGTTACAAAAAGGGTTGCTTATGAGTGCTTATGAGCACTCCAGTACTCAGCAGATTATCTTTTGTACTAAAGAACTTGCACAATAAGAAGATTGCCTTTTCCTCTGCTTTTCTGCCATCTAAAGAATAGAAAAATGTACCAACAAGAAATCTGCACATTTATTAGTATATATATTTTTTTAATATATGCACATTCATCTGCTTTTATCACTTGTAGTCAAATTCCTTTTAGGTGGAAAAGGTTACCTTTGTAATTTTCTATATTTCTTTTCTTTTTCTAAATTCAGTCAGCATATGGAATTTAGGGACTTTTGAAAGATCTAATTATGAAATTAAAAATATATAGAATCATTAAACAGAATTTCTTATAGAAATGCTGAAACTATGTAGAAATTGCATGATTTTTTCTTACACTTTGTTATTTTATCTTTTAAGAAAACAGAAATCACAGGATATGACTCTATTATCTCACCCGTTTCACACCAGTGTAGCTCTACTCATTTCACTAAAGGTTATCATAGTTTACAACCATGTTGCAAAATGATGAATTAGACCATTGCAAAAGAATATTTTTTAAATCTAATTTTCTTTAATGTATTTATATATTTCCTCTTCATTCTTAACTGTACTGAGAATGATGAAAAGGGGAAGAACAGTAGTGAAATCACCCTCCCAGAGCCAAGTAGTATCTCCTAGGCATACGTATATTTGTCTCTGACAACTAATTTTCCTGAATAGGGCTAACTGTACCTGCCTGCTAGCCGCATGAGTTTATCAGCAGTTTCAACAGAAGCATACAGGGAAACTGTGTGCTTTTGAAAACCCACTTCTGCATTTCCCCTAGAATTTCTAGGTATAGGTACAGCTGTTTTGGCCATTCAGCATGAAAAGATGTAGAGTAATTACATGGTCCTTCTTAAAGGAAACACTGAACTTCAAGTTTATTACCAGAGCAAAGAGACAACCTCATACATAAGGCAGTACACTGAAAGTAACAGACTTTGAAAAAGCTGTTCAGTATAATTGACTTGTTCTTGTGCTTTGCTATTGTACTGTGTAATTTAACAGTTATGTTTACTGGATAAATATGGGCCATTTAAGACTGTTCCATAAGGATGAGAATGTCCTTTCCCTCACAGTTACGCACAGTGAACAAAATGAAAATAATTTTGTTTTACAGACCTACTATTTAATTGGAGACACATAGAAAGAAACTTCTGTTTTTCAAATACAAATCACACTTCTGATCATACTATATCATCTTACCATGTAATTATTAATAGTCTTTGTTAATCATAAATTATGTATTGCAGATTATGCTTTTACAGTTTCAAATAGATACAATACCTGATTGATTTGACAAAAATAGCCCTCTTACCTTTAATTGTTGATTTGCATATGTTTGCACTGGAAAAATATTTTACACTATTTCGTTAATCAGTGTTAGAGACAAGAGCTGCAACAGCATATCTGAATGACATAAGACTAAATTTAGTAAAATACATTTGTCTCTATATGTATAGGTATATCCTATGAAAACTGTTTCCCTCAGATTTGGAATTGTTGAAAGACTCATATGAGACAAATCCTGTCATAGGTCTGTGGAGTCTTGTACATGCAAATCAAAAGCTGAAAATTCTAGTTTGAAGTAGAAATTTAGAATTAGATTTGAAGTAGAAATAGGGACTTATAAACAATAATTCAGAAACCCTCTGTTGAGCTGTTCTATCAAATTGAGGTCATTATATCAAAAAATCATAGAATGGTTAGGGTAGGAAGGCAGCTCTTGGGATCATATAGTCCAAGCTCTGTGCTCAAGCAGGATCAGCTAGAGTAGGTTGTCCAGGACCATATCAAGTTGAGTTTTGAATATCTCTGCCATAACATCTTGGTGCAATCTGTTACAATGTTTGACCACCTGCTTGTGTTCAGATGGAACTTCATGTGTTTTGTGTCCATAGTTTCTTGTCCTGTCAGTTGGCACTACTGAGTAGAGTCATAGTCCCTCTGGTTCAATCTCTCCCATCCATATTAAGGTCCCCTCTGAACCTTCTTTCTCCAGGCTGAGTAGTCCCAGCTGGCTCAGTTTGTTGTGTGACATGTTCCAGACTCTTGATCATTTTCATGGCCTTGTGCTACTCACACTGTAGCAAGTGCAAGTCTCTCTTGTACTCGGGAGCCCACAACTGGACCCAATACTCCAGATGTGGTCCCACCAGTTCTGAGTAGAAGGGAAAGATCATCTCCCTCAGACTTCTGGCAATACTTTGCCTAATGCAGCCCAGGATGCTGTTGGCCGCCTTTGCTGCTAGGGCACACTGCTGGTTCATAATCAATCTTGTTATCCACCAGGACACCCAGGTGTTTCTTGGCAAAGGTGCTTTCTAGATGGTCAACCTGCGGCATGTATTGGCACTTCAGGTTATTCTTCCTCCATTGAAGGACTTCATATTTTCCTTTGCTGAACTTCATCAGATTCCTCTCTGCCCATATCTCCAGCCTCTTGAGGTCCCTCTGAATAACAGCACAACCATGCAGTGTATCAGCCACTCTTTTCGGTTTGTAATGTCTGCAAAGCTGTTGAGGGTGCACTCTGTCCCACCATCCAGGTCACTAATGAAGAGACCGGAACAGTATTGGCCACAGTATTTACCACTGGGGTACATCACTAGTGACTGATATCCACCTGGATTTTGTGCCACTGATGACAGCTCTTTGGGTCCAGTCATTCAAACAGTTTTCAGCTCACCTCACTGCCCACTTATCTAACCCATATTTTGTCAATTTGTCTATGATGATGTTATGAGAGACAGTGTCAGAGTTTGTACTAAAGTCAAGATAAACTATATCCACTGCTCTCCACTTATCCACACCAAGGAGAACACCCACATAGTGCATCCACAATTCGACAATAGATGACAGTCCAGTCATTAAATTTGGAATTCCCTGAGCTTGTGGGCTGGTTTGAGTCACTCATTTGAAGAAGACACCATGTCCTGTTTCCTGCCAGCCTGCCTGATAACCATTGTTATATAAGTCTTTGCATGCTCAAATATTGAGTCTAGCCCAGTATTACTGCATTACAGAATTTTGTATTGATTGAAACCACATAACTCATCTATTGAAATGACCCAGATAGTTGTAATACTGATTTATGTTTGTTACTGTATTGCTTTGGGGGGATAAATTGTTTATCCCTAAAGCTGTTGGTCTGCTGTCTGTTACTGTATCCCAAATCTATAAATTTGTCAGCGCAATGTTAAGCCCTTACAACCTGTAACTGTACATAGACCTCCCTCCAACAGTTCAGAGTTAGCATTCCTAGGTACCAAAAACTCCTTAGAAGTGCATCAGTTTTTAAAATACTCACCATGTCCACATAAGGCCCATTCTTAAACATAGAATGTTTCAAATACAAGGTATTTGCCTCTACTTATTCTTCAGGGTTTAACCTAATAGCTATCATCCTTGAGTTCTGATTCTGTATAAAACTTGTATATCCTAAGCCAGACACATAGTGGGCTTTTGGGAGATTTCTGTAATTGTGGCATTAATGTTAACAACAATAAAGTTCTATGGTAATGAGTTGTTCCACTATTTTTTTTTATATTTGTTTTTTATGACACAGTAGTTATGGTTTTAATTTCTTTTGCTAAAATAAGCACATCTTTGCCATTTAGGAGGATAAAAAAGTGGACATGAGATGTAACAATTTGTACATTATTTACAGATTATAGATTTATATACCACAGCTACATGTTTCTAAAAGTTGACAGAAATATATAAGCACCTACCTAACAGTGTAGTTCAGAAACCATTTGGCACATACTGTGCAAACCCAAAAGTTGACATTTCCTGCATGCTGTGGCTTAACCCTGGTAGGCAGCTAATCCTCTCACAGCTGTTTGCTCACTCCCCCACAGTGGGGCTGGGGAGAGAATCAGAAGGGTAAAAGTCTGAGAACTCATGGGTTGAGATAAAGACAGTATGGTAGGTAAAGCAAAAGCTTCATGTGCAAGCAAGGCAAAATTAGAAATTCATTCACTGCTTCATACCAGCAGACAGATATGTAGCCATTTCCAGGAAAGCAGGGCTCTTCACATGTAATCGTTACTAGGGAAGACAAACACCATCACGTTGAATGTTCCTCTGTATTTTCCTTCTTTACCCCAGCTTTTATTGCTGAACATGATATCATATGGTATGGGATATCCCTTTGGTCCGTTTGGATCTGCTGTCTTGGCTATGTCCCCTCCCAGCTTCTTATGCACAACCGTCTCCTCACTGGCAGAGCAGTGAGAACCAGTAAAGACCTTGACTCTGTGTAAGCTCTGCTCAGCAATAATTAGAATATCAGAGTGTTATCAACACATTTTTTGTCATAAATCCAAAACATAGCACCATATGAGCTACTACGAAGAAAACTAACTCTATCCCAGCCAAAACCAGTAAACCACATGAAAAAAGATAATTAAAATCCCATCTGTCCAATTGCAACATTGAGAACTACAGAACATGAAGAATATTAGACCACTGACTATTGCTGTCATGAAGGTGATAAATTACTGTTTTGTTTACCTTTCTGGTCCATATCAATGCAACAGTTGTTCAAACTAGTGTAATTTCTGTGTGGAGATAAGATTTCAGAGCAAGGAACAGAAAGTGACCTAGGACAGAAGGAGCAAATCAGAATACTAATGGGAGCCACAAACAATCTAGATGTTTTTAATTCCATTAAACTGCCAGAAAGCACTGACTAAAATTATCTTTTCCCAAATCAAGAGCATCAATAAGGATTACAAAGATTAAATCCATTCTTTTTTAGGCAGCACAAAAGAATCAACTATCTGTATTCAAGAGCTCCCAAGTACAGTTGCTTTACCTAATAAACAGAGTTCAGTTTTATATATTCAAATACATTTAAAAGGAAAACAATAATGAAAAATAAGACAATTACTTTGTCTTGAAGGTATTATTTAAAGTCATCTTATCACAACATTTTTTATCTTATAGATACACTTCCATGTCACATGTTCACCCACCTTAAAGTCTCACACATAGCTGCTTTGTCAGCTAACATGAGGAGCATGAGAAAAGGCATAGAGAGAGAGAGAAGAGATGCAGAGAAAAACCACAAACAAGAGACAGAGTATTTGTCTTCTATTAGTGACAGAGGAGTATTTTGGTATTTAAATGTGCATGGAGTCCATTTTTAAAACTTGCCCTGAAAAAATGTACTGTAATTCTCACTCCAGTGAGCCAATTGGTTACCATAGGAACAGCTGAAGACTTTCAGTTTTTTAAAGGTTGAATCTGAATCTGTAACAGTTCGTATATATGGCTCCAGGAATAAGTCTGGCCTGATTCTGAAAAGGGATATCTATGATAGCTAGGCCATTCTGAGACCCTGTAAAATTACCTATATGTGTTATAATTATTTAAGAAAAAGTTGTTAAGAGAAAAGCCTAGTAATTACAGCAAAGAAGCTATCTAGTTAAATGAAAGACTATGGTGATTCAGCAAAGCAAAATAATCCAAAAGCTATGAGATAGGAAAGGCTGGGAAGAACCAACAACTTTCTAAGGGTTTAATGGGAATTTCTTCTCTATCTTTACTCCTAGTAAGGTCTATATATTTATTAGATCTTCTAAGTTTTATTTAATTTGCAATATATTCATAGGTTGATCATTATACCTGATCTGTTGTACTCACTGGCAACTGTTGTGCTTCTCTACATTTAACACTTTTGAAAACTTGTAGAACAAAACACAAATGTGAAGAATGGAAAAATACAAATGTGCCTTTCTATATCAAAAATGTAACTCAAGGTCTTAAATCAGCTATTAGGTTTAGGAGTAATGCACTCATCACCCTGATAAGGCACCCAGAGTCTTTGCTGCCCTGACTGGCAACAACTGGGAGGAGAACGATTAGCCTTTGCAGCCCCCTGGAACAAATCCTCAGTGTTACTCAACTGGCATCATCCACTGTCTCTGCTGACACAGATGAGTTGACCCAAGGATTCCTCCCTAGCCTGACTACACTTTCTGGTTATTTTGATTTAGGATTTTACACCCTTCCATGCTGGTATTTTCCTTCCTGTATCCTTCATCACAAAACAATTCAATTTTAACAAACCCAGGTCTGTAATTTTGCCTTTCTTATCACTCTACAGACTTTCTTGCAGCTCTTTCTGAGTAGTGTGAATCAAGATCGGGCAGCTGATCATTGGAGTCTTGAATCCCCAACAGCTAAACCAGGGAAGAAGGGAAAGATTAAAAAAGGTAGTTACAACATTCTTTCTTAAAGTATTTATTAAGCAGACCAAAGAAAATAAAAGTGAGGAAACAACAGAAAGTAATAGTTGCCTTGGAGCCAAGGTATGAAAAAAACATTGTCCTCTCTTATCCTCACAAGTGTTAGGTCTCTTAGGTCATCACCATAATAAAATCTTTAACAAAAGGGTATTATTCTCAGAACAAGATGGGACAGAATGTTATGAGAAAGAAGCTGAAAATCACTCAGGAAAAAATAAAAGAGATGAAACAATTATTATTCTTGCAGTCATTTGAATGTTTTATGCAGGTTTAAAAAATCTAAAATTATAAAAAAATAAATAAATAAACTGAGATGCAAAACAAAGTGCTAGTGATTTATATCAGCAGATCCTGTGACAGATTAACATCATAGTTTTATGTGACTGCTTATCTATTCTGTATATTCTTATTAAAAAATGTTTCTGTTTATTTGTGTATGTGCTATGTATGAATCTAGATGAAATATAGGGAGAAGGATTTAGAAACAAATATTGAAAAATTCTTTTTTAACTGCTTTATAAAAATAATCAGTGTGAACAATAAAACATGTCAAGAGGTGTGAGCTGTCATTATTTAGTCGAAACTTAGTATCCTGATTTTGACTCAAGACATTGAGTGTTCTGTTGTCCACATTCCCCTATGTTTCTGTGTTTCTTTGTTATGGCATAGCTTACACAGTCTACAGAAATGGCATTTCACATCTATAGTCAAATCTTCATAAAAAACAACTACTTACCTTACAGAAAATGTTAATATTGTAAATTTTTCTTGGACACCTTGCACAATTTTTTTCAGTTTCTAAGTTTTTTAAGCATGTCAGGGAGACCTTCAGGCAGTCAAACCATTCTGAAGAGACAGTAGGACTTCACAGAGAAATTTCTAAATGCTAATGTTGACTCAGATTGACAAGAACTTCTGAGGTTCATTGTTGACTGCTTTGTTGTTAGATAAGTCTTTACACATTTCTGTGTGGTGTTCTTTGTAAAAATCTGACTAAACCCCATCTGTGGAGAAATTTGAAAATATTGAATTTTAGTTCAGCCACATAAGAATTGTAAGTAAGTATCTTAACATCCTTTCTAAATTTTAGGGCCCAGAACTGGACACAATATTCCAGCTGAGGCTGCATCAATGCTAAATACAGTGGGATAATGTATACCAGAATATGCACTTTTGGCTACCAGGGTGCACTGCTAGCTCATATTGAGCCTACTGTCAACCAGCACCCCCAGACCCTCTCAGCAGAGTTGTTCTCCAACCACTCATCTTCCAGTTTACACTTGTGTCTGGTATTACTCTATTCCAAGTGCAGGATCTATCTTTTGTTCTTGTTAAATTTCATGCTGTTGCTGATAGCCCAATATTCCAACCTATCTAGATTCCTCTGCAAATCCCCTCACCCCTCAAAAGAGACAACAGCAACTCCCAATTTATTACTGTTAGCAAACTCATTAAGGATGCACTCAGCATCCAGATCACTGATAAACGTTGAAAAAAACTGGCCCCTGGGTTGAGGCTTGGGGAACACCACTAGTGACTGGCCACCAGCCAGGTGTAGTCAAATTAACTACAGCCCTTTGTGCCCTACTGTCCAGCCAGTTCTTCACCCAGTGTACCACGTACCTGTTCATCTCAGATTTGGACAATTTTTCCAGAAGGATACTGTGATGGATACGGTATCAAAAGCCTTGCCAAAATCTAGAAAAAAAGCCTACATCCACTGCCTTCCAACTAAGTGTATGATCTTACCACAGAAAGGTATCAAATTAATGAGACAAAACTTTTCTTTCATGAACTCATGTTGACTGGACATGAAGATTATGCTATTCTTTAAGAGTCTTTAAATGGAATCCAGGATAAACTCATCCATAATTTTTCCAGCTACTGAAGTTAAACTAACAGGTCAGTAATTTCCAGGGTCTTTTCTTGTGCCCTTCTTTTTGTGGTGTTTTCACTCTGAAGGACAGATAAACTCCACCTCAACCATTCTCTCACTCCCCCTCCTCAAAGGAAGAGGGAGCGAAATTACAATGCATAAGGTCTCAAGGGCTGAAATAAGTATAGGGAGATCACTCCCCAATTACCTTCTTGGGCAAAACAGACTCAGCATGAGATTGATATAATTATGATAGCCTACGACCAATGGACTAGAGCAATGAGAAACCAAAATCTAAATAAAAACAACTTCCCCCCATCCATCCTCTTCTACCACCTCTCCTGAGCAGCACAGGAGAATTGGGAATGGAGGTTGTGGTCCTTCCATAACATTTCACCATCTGCCACTCCTCCCTGGTCACTCTCTTTCCCCTGCTCCATTGTCGGGTCCCTCCCACAGGATACTGTCCTTCCTGAACTGATCCTAATGGGCTTCCCACAAAGCGCAGTTCTTCAAGAACTGTTCTAATATGGGTCCTAACTATGGGGTGCAGTCCTTCAGGAATGGCTCCTCTCCACAAGGCTAGAGACCTGTCCCGGAGCCTGCTTCTGCAGGGGTTCTCCATGGGTCACAGCCTCCTTCAGGCCACATCCACCTGCTCCAGCAGGGGCTCCTCCACAGTCTACAATGTAGATATCTGTTCTGCTGTGGTACACCATGGGCTGCAGGGGGACAGCCTGCTCCACCACAGTCTTTTCTACAGGCCTCAGGGGAACTTCTACTCCAGCACTAGAGCACCTCCTCCTCCTTCTTCACTGGCCTTGGTGTCTGAAGTATTCTGTCTGTCTACATTCTCTCACTGCTCTCTCCCAATTGCTGTTGTGCAGCATTTTCCTTTCTTAAATCTTCTCTCACAGAGGCATAATCAGCATTGGTCATTGGCTCAGTTCTGGCCAGGGATGGGTCCATTTTGGAGCTGGCTGAAAACTGGCTCTTATCTAACATGGGGAACCTTCTAGACTCTTCTCACAGAGGCTATCCCTGCAGCTCCCCTGCTACCAAAATCTTGCCACGTTAACCTAGTCCACTGGTAAACTGGAACAATGTTACCTAGATTTGATTCATTGAGGACCTACTTAGATTCCCAAGACCTTTGGTAGACAATCGAGAGGAGACCTGTTATAACATCCACTAATTCCCTCCATACTTGGGTGAATGCCATCAGGCCCAGTAGACTTATAAACATTCAGCAACCAAGTTCTCTTGGATTCAAGGCAACTATTATTTCACCTTCATTTCCTCGCTTGTATTTTCTTTTGTCTGCTTACTTTGAGAAAGACTGTTGTAAATACTTTTGAATGAAAGAACTGATTCCTTTCAATTTCAGTGTCAACAAATGAAATGTCGCTGCTTCCCCAGTCATGGTCCTCCAACTTGCAGTACTGGGCAACCCAAGGCCTATCATTAATATTAAAGTCTGAGGCAACAAAAGCATTAAATGCCTCTGCCTTTTATCATCCCTATTTATCATGTGATCAGCTTCATCCAGTAACAGTTCAATATTTTCCTTAGACATCCTCTTGCTATTAACACACTTAATAAAAAAAATAAAATCCTTTTTGTAAACCTGAAACGTTACTGGCCAGTTTCATCTTTAGCTTAGCTTTGTCCTTTTGTCTTTTTCCTTCCTTCCTTACTGTAGCTCTGTAATCTTCCTGCGTGACCTGACCTTGCTTAGAGATATCACACACCTTCTTATACTGCTTGAGTTCCAAGAAGAGTTCCCTGTTCATCCAACTTGTTCTTCTGCCCTTCTTATTTAACTTATGACACAATGGGATTGCTTGCTTCTTTACTCTTAAAAGATAGCTCTTAAAAAGTAACCAGCTGAGGAAATACTTTGATGCTGACTGCCAACTGATTGTAACTAAATAAATAGTAAAGTAGATGTGCCCTTGTGTAATGAAAAGCATGATCCTCTTACTGAAATATGAGTTATCTGTCCATCACATCAATCTCTCCATTTCTGCTCTTTGTCCCAAGCCTAACTTGAGTTCCCTAGGACAGAAAACTGAATGCCATTTTTAGGTAAAAGAGGTGGATTTTGTTTTTTGTTTTATTTGTATACTGTTGAACCTAGCTCTGATTCATGACTGAATCCATTTTTTTAGTAGGACTGAAATGAAGTAGAAATGAACACATCTTTTAATTTCTTTGTTCTCTATCTGATATAGCCAATCATCCATCTTACTGCAATAGAATTCTAAACTTCTTGGAAGAAATATCTCCTAAGAATGGTCTTTTGCCCAGATCTGATCCTAGTTCCCATTCAGCCACTCAGCAATAATTTAGTGTCAGAAATAACGAAGAATAAAATTTAAACAAACTTTTCCAAGGAAAATTCCTTCCTTCTGCTTCCTGTAACAATAATGTAGGGATAGCTATATTTATCCATTTAGTAGTTTGTGTAAAAAGGTGTCTGAAGCTCACATATACAAAGAAACTTTGACAGGAATTTTGAATGGGGTGGAAAAACATTTTCTAGGAAAAAAAGATCTCCATCCTTTCCTAAAAGCTATCAAGTCAATAGATTCAAGACCTCACCTGCTGGGAAGAAGTTGAGCAATGAGACTTGTCATAGAGCTTGTCAATGATTTAATTCATTGTTGTTGGTGTAGTGTGGGGAGAGAAGCACCTGGGAAAGAGGTGAAAATAATAAAAAGGTGAATATTTATTAGCATTTGTATACCTGCTCTCAATTACATATATTTATCACATATATAAAAATATGTGAAGTGTCTATGTAGAAATATTTACACCACTTATATCTGTACACAGAACTACTAGCTACAGTCAAATTCTTACAAAGTCCTTTAAAAAAATGGCTAATGAAAACTTTCACATAACTTTGTGTGTTGAGTGTCTAGACAGAATTACACTTCTGGGATTTCTCTCTGGCCAGTAGTAGCATAATGGCACTTCTGGAAGGTGATCTGTTCAACCTACCTTAGACATCTGTCTTCACAGAGACTAAGTGATAAATATTTATCTGTCTTCACTGACTGTAGGGAGAGTCTTAACAAATAGCTTGCACTAGTTGCCCAGTGTTTCGATGGCCAACTTTAAGTAAGATGAATCCTATTACCAGTATCAGCCTAGGAAATGTACAGTCACCACATGTATCTGAAGGTATATGTTCCTTCATCTTCCAGAAATAGCTCTCTCTATTCATTAATGTTGAGACTACTGAAGTAGTTTAGACTTAATTTTAGGCATCAAGAAGATGAATATCATTTTTAGTTGCAAACTGCTAAAAAAAGTACAAAAAAAAATCTGATTTTGCAGCTCACATTACCTCTAAGAAACTTTTATGTAGTACTTAAAATCAAAAAGAAATGATTATTTCATTACAGGTAAAAGTCCTAACGTTCAATAGTTCATGCTGACTCAAACAAGTCCACATCCCCCTATTATTTCCTGAAAAAGTGTTTATCAGATTTTCTCTGCCGTTTCTTTTATTTATTTTTAATTTTTTTTCCAATGTTGTCTTTTCTTCTGCATTGCATTTTGGGTGGAATTACTTACTGGTTGGAAAGCTTCTAGAAGCGATTTCAAATTTTATAAGTAAATTGGTCATTTAACATACATTTTCCTAAGCTATTTACACAAATATTTCTATAGAAAGTATATAAAAAATCAAATGCATAGTAGAAAATAAAATACTTTCTGACCTTTGTAAACTGAAGTTTGAAAATGCTGTCAGAAGGGTTCACCTCTGCACATTTTATAAAAGGAAATAAAAATTTTAGTACATGATAAAGAAAAAGTAATGCAAAATATCTTAGTTGTCCTCTAAAATATTAAAAAATAAATTGTTAATAGAAGAACTGAAATACTGGTTAGAAAAATTTTCAGTCCCTACTGACAGAATCCAGATATGCTATGTTGCTCAATTGCCCAACTAGTATGCAACCAGATTGCTTCAATCTGGTAGCTCCAATATCAAAAGTATATCTTATGCTCAATCTTGTGTAAACTTTTAGAAATAAATCCAATATTTGATTTAAATGTTTCATCATAAATTATAATAACCATTAAAATAAAATATAGTGTAGTGCCCTTTTCCTTTTTTTCAGAGATTACAACAAAATTAAGCAACTCTTTAGCATAGGATAACTGTCCATACATTTAACTCTGTCTGATTCTTGCAATCGCTTGATCTTTAAAGGTCACTAATTCACAGAAAAGATTTCTGATACACCTGGGTAATCTAGAAAGATCTTATTATCTTTACTTTTTTACTCCCACCCCCCCCCCCCCCAATCCTTCAAAGTGCCAGGAGAAAAAAATGTCCTGCAGGCAATGTCATAAGCCAATGTTTCCAAACTGAAATTATTAATATATATCTTTAACCCCATGCATAGATGACTGAATTTCAGGAGTGTTTTCTAAACAAAATGTTACAACTACCTGAATAAGAATTACTTGACAATGGATAGCTAAATTTCTCTAGCTGTTTCATGCATATGGTGATATTAAGTGAACAAGGTGTTGTGATTTATAGCTGGTAGTCAGCTAAGCCCTACACAGCTGCTTGCTCACTGCCAATACAGTGGGATAGGGGAAAGAATCAGAAGGGTAAGAGTGTGAAAAATTTCAGGATGAAGAAAATACAGTTTAATAAGTTAAGTAAAAGAGCAAAAGCTGCATGCACAAGCAAAGTAAAATAAGGAATTCATTCACTACTTCCCATCAGCAGACATGCTCAACCTTTTCCAGGAAAGCAGGGCTTCGTCATAAGTAATAGTTTTTTGAGAAGACAAATACTGTAACTCCAAATGGCCCTCCCTTTCTCCTCCTTTTCCCTGAGCTTTTATTGCTGAACATGGCATCATGTGGTATGGAATATTCCTTTGGTCCGTTTGGGTCAGCTGTCCTGGCTTTGTCCCTCTCAACCTCTTGTGCATCTCCAGCTTACTTGCTGGAAGGGCAGAGTAACAGAAATATTAATTTGACAAAAATAAGAACTTTGATAGGGAAAGAACTTTTTCTTAAAACAAAAAGACCTTAAATTTTATTTATATCAGCATTAACTGGAATTAATACCTAATAATGTAGGGAAAGTGGGGTGAAAGTAGAAGCACACATAGAAATGTTCATTCCAGTTTGTTTGTTTGTTTGTTTATGTTATGTTTTGTTTTGCTTTGCTTCAATTCTACTTCCTGTGGAGCACCTTCTCTCCACTTCCCCAACACAAAGAAATAAACGAATGAACATCACAATCTCTTGATCACTGCAGTTAAAAACATAATGCCAAAAGAATTTTATAATAAAATGGATGTTTAGTTCTCAACTTGTTAAAAGCCAAGGACTGTTTTTATTGTTGCTTATTTTGTTTTATATAAAAGGACCTTAAAACTACTTGAACTGAAATCTTCAACTCATGAATTTTGCAAAACTGGCAATTTTGTACAATAATTTTTGTTCACTTTTTTTTTTCCTGAAGTAACTTATTTCAACACAAATTGACTGATTGATTGCTATCTAGTTTTAAGATTATTTTATAGAGCACATATGTACTTAACTGCAAGTGTTATGACTTCCCTAGAGAAAACATAAATCTCAAAATGGAACAGTACAGAGTAAAACAGATTCTGAAGAAATATGAACCAAAATCTACTCTGGCCTTAATATCCCCTCTGAGAGCTATTCTTTATATAGGGTTTAGCATGCTCTCACTGTAGCCGTATTATATTTCTGTTTAGTTAGTGCACAATATTTTATTTTCCTAATACAGAAACTATCAATGGATGAGAAACTTGGACATGTGTCAAAAAAGAGCTTTAGGAGAAATAAAAGATGTAAGACATCAATGAAAATTTCAGATAAAAATCATAAGCTCTCCCACTATACATACCTGTCCCCAGAGGAAAAAGTCCAAACTCAGAATGCATACACAGACTTTTTTGAGCACTGTTTTACAGTCAGATATAAAGGGTCATTCAACCTCAAATATTCCTCTAGTTGGCTTATGGAAATATCATCTACGTGTTTTTGTTTGTTTGTTTGTTTGTTTGTTTTTCCAGGAAATCTTACTTCAATGAAAGGAAAAATATATATTTTTTTTTTGAGGTGGCCTCCGCACATTCCCACTAATAGGATCCATCCCTGCCAATGCATGTTTATACTGATTATCAGTATGTCTAAAGGCACAACTTACCTAAGGACATACAGAAATTTAATTAATCATTGAAACTGTAGACAAATCTCAAGTTTCCTCGGTGACAAATGTGGTTTTTAATTAGCATTTTATTGTATTGGTTGGAAAGGAATATAAAGAGAGTGAATACTAAATAATTGAAATTTAATATACCATAGAGCATATATAGTATTGCTACAATTCAGTGAAGACTATTAAAAGTTCATGAATTTTTAAATATTACTTCTGTGTTTGTTAAACTTCCGGTTAAAAACTATGATGGAATTGCACCACAACTTCAACTACTCTTGGTAGGAATTCAAATTCCCTTCATGTGGTTTCAAATTTATGTAAGACAATAACCAGTCTGATGAATTCATATCATATTTCCATTGTCTAGAGTCTCAAAGGTACTACTGAATGCCTACTACTTCTTTCACAGTTGATAACTCCAAAGGAGGGATGTCATTATCCCTAAACAATAATATCTGTAACTATGTTTTTGTTTCAGTCTTCCCCAAAAGATACAATTGTTCTCGTAATAAATGCTACTAATAAACTTTGAAATGCCCGTAATCAGTTATAAACTGTGGTAAGTCTAGATCTCTTTAACAGAATTTTAAATCATGTTCAGGCAAAAAATTATGACAGCTTCTGTGAAGCAATTCCACAACTTCTGTGAAAACATAGACAGAAAATATTAATGCCATTCTAATTTGGGTATCACTGAAATATGAAAAATATACTAGTGGTGGATTGGCAATAATTAATTATAAATCAGCCTTATATAAAAAGATAAATTGCTGGACACAAATTTTATATGTTACAACTATAGCGTTTTAGCAAAACAGATGGCTATGATAAAGATTTAAGCTGTTGCCTTTTAGATGAGCTATAGTTGAGAAATGACAAGATGTGAAACGTGTGATAATCTACCCCTTAAGCAGCAAATCTGCTTACTAGTACTTCCAAATTGTTCATATTGAGAAAGGATCTCAACCTGGCAATATTTCTTAGGTAATAAGAAATATTCCATTAGCAGATTAAAAACCATGTCCACAGGCAAAGCAGAGTTGAATGTAGGTATTTTATACAGTCAGCAAATATTTGAAGCCAAAAAACAAATCTCTAATTTAATTTAGGATTAGTTTCGTGTTACTATTAAATTTTCAATCAGTATCACAGGAATAGTGGCTGGAATCTAGCTAAATGTGTTTGCACAAATAATAGACAGACAAGGCAATTTAAAAATTTAGCAATAAATAACACCTATAAAGACATAAAAAGCAGATAATACTATTAGGAAAAATAAAAAAAATAAAAAAATCAGTGGCAGCATTTTAACAGGAAAAGAATCACAGAATCAAAAAATCATAGAATTGCTTGGCTTGGCAGGAACCTTAAAACCATTTAGTTCCAACCTCTGTGCCATGGCAGGAATGCCACCCACTAGATCATGTTGCCAAGGGCCTCATCCAACGTGGTCTTGAACACCTTCAGGAATGGGGCAACCACAACCTCCCTGGAAAACCTGTTCCAGTGCCTCACCACCCTCTGAGTAATGAATTTCCTCCTAACCTCTAATCTAAACCTCCCCTCTTTTAGTTTAAAACCATTCCCCCTTGTCCTGTCATTATCCGAGTGAGTAAAAAGTTGCTCTCAATCTTTTTTATAAGAAGTATAAAAGTATTGAAGTTGCAATTACGTCACCCTTTGGGTGACGCCTTCTCTTCTCCAGGCTGAACACGTCCAGCTCTCTCAGCCTTTCTTCATAGGAAAAGTGCTCCAGCCCTCTGATCATCTTCATGGCCCTCCTCTGGACCCACTCTAACAGATCCAGATCCTTCTTTTGCTGGGCGCCCCGAACCTGGATGCAGTACTCCAGGTGGGGCCTCATGATGACAGAGTAGGGGGGGACAATCACCTCCCTTGACTTGCTGGTCACTTCTCTTTTGATGCAGCCCAGGATGCAATTGGTCTTCTGGGCTGCAAGCATGTGCTGCTGGCTCATGTTGAGCTTTTTGTCCACCAGAACTCTGAAGTCCTTCTCTGCAGGGCTGCTCTCAATGAGTTCTTCTCCCAGTCTGTACTCCTGTCTGGGATTGCCCCAACACAGGTGCAGCACCTTGCACTTGGACTTGTTGAACCTCACTAGGTTCATGTGGTCTCACTTCTCCAGCTTATACTGGTCCCTTTGGATGTCATCCCTTGCTTCTATTGCATCAGCTGCTCCGCTGAGCTTGGTGTCATCTGTAAACTTGCTGAGGGTGCACTCAATCCCACTGTCTATGTCATTGATAGAGATATTAAACAATACTGGTCCCAGAACAGACCCCTGAGGGACTCCACTCTTCACCGATCTCCACTCTGTGTGCAACCTTCAAGCCAATTACTTATCCACTGAATGGTCCACCCATCAAGTCCATATCTCTCCAATCTGGAGATCAGGATATCATGTGGGACCGCTTCAAAGGCCTTACAGTATTCTAGGCAGATGACATCGGTCGGTCTTCCCTTGTCGACTGATGCAGTCACTCCATCATGGAAGGTTACCAGATTGGTCAGGTACGATTTGCTCTTGGTGAAGCCATGCTGGCTGTTTTGGATCACCTTTTTGTCTTTCATGTGACTTGAAATTGCTTCCAGGAGGATCTTTTCCAGGCACAGAGGTGAGGTTTACCAGTCTGTAGTTCCCCAGGTTTCCTTTCTATGCTTTTTGAAAATGGGAGTGATATTTCCCTTTTTCCAGTCACTAGGGATTTCACCTGACTGCCAGGACTTTTCAAATATGATGGAGAGAGGCTTGGCAATTACTTCAGCCAATTCCTTCAGGACCCTCAGATGCATATCATCAGGTCCCATAGACTTGTACCTGTACAGTTTCATCAGGTGGTCTCGAACCTGCTCTTCACTTACAGTGGGAAGGACTTTGCTCCCTCAGCCCTCATCTATGGGTTCAGGGAAACAAGAGACGTGGTAAGCAGTGAAGACTGAGGCAAAGAGTTGCTGAGTATCTCAGCCTTCTCCATGTCTGTTGTTGCTTGTTCACCCTTTTCATCCATCAGAGGAGGTACATTCTCCTTGGCCTTTCTTTTCTGAGCAATGTACCTATAGAATCCCTTCTGGTTATTCTTTGCATCCCTTGCCAAGCTCAGTTCCATCTGTGCCTTAGCTTTCCCAATCCTATCCCTGCACATCTGATGACCTGTTTCTATCATTTCTCATTCCCATTCTGTCAATGAACTTTAACACTTATATTAAAGTCTGTGCAAAAATTCTTCTCTATTTGAATGTACTTGATGATTTGAACCATAAAAAAATGCAAAATTGCTACAATGTCATTTTTTTTTTTTTTGAAAAACCTTAAAATACAGACAAATGTGCAACTTGTTCTGATCATCAGGCATTGAATACGTTTTAGACCCATCAACCTTTTACATTACTCTGAATATCTTTGGATATTGCTTCAAAGTTTCTACCTGTTTTATGGATTAAAAACATTACGAAATATGTTATTTCAGGAATGAATCCACTTTCATTAGAATTATATAAGGATGCTCAGCTGTGACAGTACTTTGATTCTGAAGCTATACTCTGCTATGTAACATAAGCAAATATCAAGAAAAATGTCTGAAACTGATGGTAACCTAGTCTTTCAGAAAGGTGGTGTCTTATTTCCCCCACAAGTAACACTACAGGGTTGTGGGTTTTTGTTGTTGTTGTTGCTGTTCTTTGTTTTTGTTTGTTTGTTTGATTGATTCCCACTAATCCTGTAACTGGTCTATTGCCAAATACAATGAGAGTGCCATGATTTCCAGGTTATAATCCTTTCCATTAGAATTCATTTAAATCTTTTGAGAATTATATTTGACATATCTGTGTTTATGATGTCAGTATTGAATTGCATACCGGCACTAAAGACTGGTCACTCTTTTATCTATTATACTGATAAGAATTTGAGAAATTACAGAGGCAAACCTTTCAAGTTATATAATTATAAGTGTACTTGAATCATTATGGATACAATAGTATATAGGCACTTAACTATATTAGAATCAGAATTATATCAGAATTAAATCTTATGTACAAAAATACCTGAACAACGTTGTCTTTCTGTTGCATTTTATTGGTATTTCTTCACTAAATTAAATGAAAAATAATCAACAACTTGAATAAAAAATTAATTTAAACTGAGTGTAATTACCAAAATATTGCATTAATACCACAGTTTCCTAATCACACTCAGCAAAACTTAGACTTGTAACCAAATGTGAGCTCAGTCATTTGAAAAACAGAATTTGACTGTGTCTCTTTTCTTTAGTCAGAGAATTGAATTAATATACTGAAACTAAAAGAAACAAAATGTTTCAAGTAAAAATATCCTACGTGGAGCTAATACTTATCTGTTATACAATTGCACCAAGAATTAAATTAATAGCTGGAATTTATTTGGTTTCATTTGTTTGAAAATTCATATTCAGATGTCATATGTGGCATCTGGCAATCTGCCTGATTCCTTTGAACCTCTAGTCATTCATTACATATTGTTTGTTTCCTAATGGTACCTATTCAATCAGAATCTGTATTTCTGAAATAGTTTACATTCTTCAAGACAAATGAGATACTGTGCATGTAATACATGTTTCTTTACTCATCCTTAGTCAAAGCTGTCAGATTTTATTCAGAGAGAATATTCTGAAAGGTTCTTTCTTCTTTCCCCTCCCATGATAACCATCACATACTCTGCCCTTAAACACAGAGGTTCTATCAACCTTTTTTTTTTTTTTCTTCCCCCCTCCACAATACCTTTACTTTCTATTATTATTTCTATTGCATCTGTTGTTAATGATTTTCTTCATACAGTCCAGCACATTAAAGATATTTCTGCTGCTTATTAAGTGAGAAATCCATTTGTGTAATAACTGGTAAAATCAAACTAAGGAAATAGAAAACAGAATTAAATTTCTATTCTGTTTGGCTGATATCAGAACTAATTAGTCAGTGCAGTTTGGCTGTTATGTGCATTTTGATTATTCAGTTATACAGGGAAATAGAATTACAAACCACCTTTGTAAAATATACCTAAATGAATGCAAATGTTATTCTCATTAATAGAGGATCTTAAAAGTTTTGTCTTTATCCATTGCTATCCATTTTTTTCCCAATTTATTTCTTAAAGGAAGTAAAAAGGACTTGTCCTTTAGCTAAACAAAACAAAACAAAACAAATATAAATAAAATTATACTTAGTTCTTCTTGACTCATTTTTAATGTTTAATGTCAAATTATCAAGGAAAATTTCAAAGAGATAGTATGTGCATTTATATTTTTCACATCTATTTCCACAATGACAGAAAGGTTGTATATCACTGAAAGTTGCTGAGCTGCTTGTAAGGACCTACCATTTTTGACGTTTATCACAGAATTTTATTTAGTTTGGGCTCTCTGGAGATCATCTGCTCAAAATCTTTCTAATTTTAAAGTTGCTCAGTTTTTTTCAGGTCCATATCCAATTAAGTCTTTAAAATATCTAAGGATGAAGAGTCCTCAGCCTTTCCGTACAATCCACTAATTCATTATGAAGTACTTTTTCCTTGTTACCATTGCCTCCTGTCCTTTTGCGTGCACTTCTACGTCTGGTTTTGGCTTTTTAATATGATCTCCCAGCTTTTTGGAACACTTTAATTAGTTGTCCTCATTAGTATTTGCTCCTGCAGGATGAACAAACTAAACTCCTTCAGCTTCTTCCCATATTACATTTGATCCAGGTGCCTGACAAGCTTAGTGGCACTCCACTGGGCCAAAATGTTGTGTACATATCTTGTACTTGGAGGACCAAGGCTTGACAGAGTTATTCAGGTTTGGCCTCATGAATGCTGAGTTACCCTCTTGTTAATACAGTCCAGCAGGCAATTATCTTAAGAGCATATTGCTAACTTGTTTGGTTTCTTCTCCACCAGGACACATAGGTCCTTTACTGAAGAGTTGTTTTCTAGTCAGTCTACTTTAATGCTCAGAGATGTTCTGTCCCAAATGCAAGACTTTCCCATGCGTCTGCCAAACTTCAGAATATCCTGTTGCCTCATTCTTCCATCTTGCTGATATCTTTCTAGACGGCAGCCCTGCCCTCCTGCATATTGACAGCTCACGTCAATTAGGTGCTATATGCAAATATGCTAAGTGTGCATCTGCTGCATGAACCAAGTGCTCAGTCAGAAAAAAGCATACATATTACTGGATATAATTCTCCACGTTTGGGGGACTTAAAGACTAAGACCTTCTCTTATAGTGAGATAAACTTTTTGTACTAACATTGCAACTGTACCACCTGCACTCACTGTTGAAGTCCTAGACAGGCATATACTTGATAACAACTTTTGTTAGGCAGGATCCTAAATTCTAAGAAAGGATCCTGTTAGTAAGAACAATATCTTTATCTAAGCAGAGTTATCCTTGCAGTGCTGTGAGAGATAATGCCTAATAAAAGAACAGCCCTCAAACTGAGCATCATCCAAGTGACCATCAGCCAACTTGCCCATCTATTTGTTTTATCTGCTTAATCCTCCCAGAAAAACAAACCAACCAGCATACATTGCATTATCTAAGTTTTGGATCAGTTTCTACCTTGCCCGTTCATTTGGTAGATATTTTCCTCCCAATATACTGTTGCCCTGAAGCGCAATTGATCTTCAGATTGTGGTGACCCTATCCATTCTTACACAGCAGTAAATCTTGTTGAAAGGGTCGTATGTCACCATACCTCAGTGCTTTTTCCTGTTTTGTAAGAATTATTATCTGTACAATTAACAAATATGCAAATATTTCATGAGCCAGTTGTATCCTTGATTCCAAAGTTAAACAAATTTCAGAAGGTAAAAATTAAAAAAAAATACAGAATTAAACAATAAAAATGTTTTTTAAAGAATGAATTGGGTCATGACAATTTATACAAAAATAGTCTAACTAGTCTTCTGAAACATACTCCTTATACGACTGTCATTCACTGTCTGAAATTAATAAGAAAAATTTATTACAGTGATGACAATGGCATCTGAGGTTGCAAATTTTAATGAGACAATAAAATTAAGTATTGAATATAATAAAAATATGCTATTAATATGTATAGATTTATTTCAAATGAGCTATAGTACAATTTAAACTGTATTATAATCTAAATTCTAGATTGCTGGAAGTTAGAAATAAATGGGCAAATAATTCCCATTTATCTAAACAATGGGCAGACTCTTCAGTAACAGAAATTGGTAAGACCTTTTCTGGTTAACTCAAGATCAAGCTGATATTTCTATGCTAAGAGGAATATATTAAAATCTTCATATTTTATCCTTTATTTTTCTTACTGAATCTAATAAGTTCACTACAACCCATGAGGTCAAAGGTGAAAGTGAATTTTAAACTAAAATGTTAAGAAACTATTGTAGTTGTCACTGCACATATAATGGAAATATCTAAGCACTTTGGGGCAAAAACACTGCATCTGATGGAAAAGGGAGAGAGTCAAAAAGTCAAATCAGGCAGACACAAAGCTTAATTTAACACCATATGTGAACTGAGAAATACTGACTAGCATGTCATGAAAAAAAAGTGCCTGAGGAAGATTCTCTGAATAGAAGTCACTTTACTTACCAGTAGTGACTCATCCACAAGAGTTTCACGATTTTTTTCTTCATTATTTCCACACATATATTTATAAAATGATTGCTTGTCTTAATGTTGTCTAAGTTGGAAATTCTAGATTCTGGATATGTTAGTGCATGACTTATTTCCCACCACAAAATAATAACAACAACAACAATAACAATAATAATAATAATATAAACCAGTGAAATCCTCATCCAGTTTTGCATATGTAAAGTGAGTATCCTTGCTTCTGAAATTATAAATGGGGAAGGAAAATCATAACCTGTTTCTGGACTAGAAGTATTTTTCACTGGGCCAGAACAAGTGCTTTTCACATTCCTTAAATTCTGTTAAAAATAGGTTGTTCTACCAGTTTATATATATATATATATATTTTTTTTTTCTTGAAACAGTGACATCCAGGCATTTTTAATTACAGGAGAGGAAGTTATCAGAAGAAAGCATGCAAATGAATATTATCAACCTCCCTCTTTCCTGAGTAAGAATGATGCCTCCCAAACTGGCCAGGAAGCAGTAGACTTCCAAAGAAGTATTGAAAAGACTGTTAGCTTACCAGAAATATCCTGATAGATATTTTGTTTAAAATATATCAGTTCTTTGGTATTCCTCACCATAAAAAAAAAAAAAGCAAAACAAAACAAACAAAAAAAATGGCTATTTGGTATAGTTCAGGCCACATATTCTCCATAACAAAAAACTCATTATTGAGGATTACTTTTAAAAATAATGTGGATCAAGTTAAATCCCTGTTTTAGACTTTGTCAGAAAGATGTTCAAGTATTCTGAGTAGACTTTATCATGCAACTCTTCTCACATTTGTATGTGTTCTGGTATTGATATTCCAGTCATGAGATCACTTTTGTTTTACATAAATCATATAACTATGCAATTAAAAACACAGTCTAAACTTATTCTTATTCCAGTGCAAACTCCAAAAAAAAAAAAAATCAGTAAAGAAATTTTATTATTCTCTGCAAAGTTACCTCGATATACACACAGTCTCATTATTCTTTTTCCAACATATAGGAAGTCTATTCAGTTAATTAGCAACTCTTGGGATACTTTACTGCTACATATTTCTGAAGAATTGCAGTAGATAAAATGATAATAGAAGTCAAGAACACACATTCTTATTAGAAAAAACAGATTTTCACAGACTGTTGTGAAAATACTTTGTTGCCCCTGCAGTTAATGTAGGTATACCTATTCCATCACTGACATTTGTCAATGGCCTAGATTTGGCAGTAATCCAATTCAAATATATTTTAATTTATTTTTTTTTTTTTTTTGAGAGAAAGCAGGAGGAATACATTTCTGTAGGAAAACTTGTTATGTTTTAATTTTTGCACTGTTCCTTGGTGTTCTTGTAGTTGATGATCTGTCAGTATTTTCATGTACTATATTAGTTTTTTTGTTTGTTTGTTTGTTTTGGGTAGGTATTTACAAATCAGTTCAAAAGATTTACTGCAAGCTGAAATTTAGAAAACAAAGTTTCAGATAGAAAAATTAAATATATATTCTGTTAAGAAAAGGTAACTTAAACAACTTCACATAAACATTATGCAGCATAATGGAACTCAGGAGTCTTTCCTGTATCTGCAAAAGAAAACAAATAAATAAATATTTATAAACTTGTAAAGCTATAAATATTTATAAACTTGTTTCACAATTGTGAAAATAATTTGAAATAATTGTGATTAATTAACATGATCTAATTATCTTACTCTAGTGGCTGGATCACACAGATGACTAGGAATCTGATACATAAAACAAAAGGAAAATACTATTTCCTAAATGTTCTCACTCATTTTTTATGCTTATTGATTGATATATAATACTTAGTCTAACCCTTTCAGACAGCAATACAAGCACTCAATAAAAAAGGTCATTACTAATTGTAACTAAGCAGCAGTACATCTGAACAAAATCTATGCTATCTGAAACATCTTCTGAGATTATCATGAACAATATATATTTTTTTTTTAATAAATTGGAAGAACTTTATGGAAGAGACTAAGAAAGACTCATTGTAGAATATATCCAAGTATCCAACAGTAAGTGTTGATGTCACTGTATATGGGAGGTATATCTGTTTTTACATTTCTCAGGGAGCAGTGTAGCTGTTGCTACTAATATAAATAGTACTAACTTGACTAAAATAACTTATTCTATTTTTTTTTTTCATGATTTATTGAAATGCCTCCAAGCAAGACTGGGAAAACACAAACTAATATACAGTCTGAGAACTCAGAAGGGTTTAGGGCTGAGCTAGGGCTCAACACCAAGAGTAAGAATTCTCAGGTGTTGTAATACATCCTCAGACACTTAAAAACCCACAGATATTCAAAGTATTTGCAGTGATAGCCAGTTCCTCAAAGATTTATGTACTCCACTCTCAACAAAATTAATATCTTTGAGGACCTGTATTGTAAGGAAATCCACCAGATCAAACACTGAAAAGTCTAAACAGTTTTGAAGGTATGAGAAAACAAACTGGCATTTAGGCACTTGTACAGAGCAAGCCCTTAGTCTTTCCCATCAATAACAAAAAGAAACAATGACAAAAATCCCCTTTTCCTTTCTAGTAATATTTGTTACATTAGTAGGAAGAATTAATATAAAGTCTGTGAATGGAAACAGTCTGGAAGACAGGAATGGGAGGCAGACAACAGCACTGAATTGCAAAATATCTTGTGTTATCTGTTAACTGCAAAATGCCCCTGCAGGAAAAACACTGCACTGGGGCTTCAGAGTGACAAGATAATATGAAAAGAGAAAGGCTATAAAATGTGATAGGCAGGGCTGGCTGTAGGCGCTTTTGGTTGCCAAGGAAGCTTGCAGTCTTCAGAGTGTTCCCAAGGGAACATTTTAGTTACTCATTTAACATAAGCTGTGGATAGAGTGCGATGGGTAAAAGTGACAAAGCTGTGCTATCAGGGAATTTGTTCTCTCACCTATAACAACATACCTCCTGCCTCTGCCAGTCATCAGTCCTCTAAAGTCTAACAAAACACCAAATGGAGCTTACTTAACGTTATATTCTTTCATGTTTATTTACAATGTACAACCTAATATGATTTAAAGTCAGAACAATGTTTTCTTCACAGTACTGTTATTGAATCTTTTTTTTTTTTTTTTAAGAAAATGTCTGTATTTTAAAGAATACATTGTAACCTATTAACAATTTCCAGTGTGGTTCACTATTAAATTGAAATAGTGTGTACACATGAGGGTATTCCTTTTGAAATAATTTACGTATTCATCAGTGTGTACTTAATGCATTAAAGGTAAATAAACTACAAATAATTTTGTGTCATTTCCAGAAGGACAAAACAAAACTGTTGTGAAAGCAAATTTAACCATCTACAATGAAAATATATGTAACAGTTAACTGGGTTATATGTAATTAAATAAGAATTCATTTTATTCCAAGTAAGTTAAAAACACAGTTCAGAATTAAAATAGGAAATAATTGATGTCCATTGATACTTTTGTTTTTCAATATGATGAATGGTTGAGTTAAGTTGCAGGTTAAAAAATGTACCAATTTTCTTTCTTATTGCCCCTAAATCAACTAATATCTTTAGACATCAATGCAATTTTACACAATGTATAGAAATGAACAAGAAACTTAGAGATAGCTATTACAAAGCCTCAAGGAACATTTCTGGGAAAATTAAATACTATTAACAGTTACAATATGGTAATACTTCGCATTTTTTCATGTTAGAGTCATAGAATCATAGAAACACAAGGTTGGAAAGGACCTACAAGATCACCTAGTCTACTGTCCTCCTATCACTAATACTACCCACTAAGCTACTAAATCATATCCCGTACCACCTTGTCCAGGTGCTTCTTGAACACTGGGAGGGATGGTGACTCCACCACCTCCCTGGGCAGGCTGTTCCAATGCCTGACCACTCTTTGAGAAAAAAAGAAAAAAGTTTTTCCTAATATCTAATCTAAATCTCCTCAGGCACAACTTGTGGCTATTTCCTCGAGTCCTATCATTGGTTATCTGGGAGAAGAGGCCAAACCCCTCCTCATCACAACCTCCCTTCAGGAAGTTGTAGAGTGCAATGAGGTGTCCCCTGAGCCTCCTCTTCTCCAGACTAAACAATCCCAGTTCCCTCAGCCACTCCTCATAAGACTTGTGCTCCAGACCCTTGTAGTTGCTCCAAGTAGCCTGTCCCTTCTTACAGCAGACGTAGACTATTTTTCTCCCAGAGCCTCAACAGAAGCTCCCAGTTCATCCATGGCGGCCTTCTTCCCCTCCAGCTTGCCTTACAGGACTCATGAACAGCCTGCTCCTGTGCCTTTAAGATTTCCATCTTGAGGAGCGTCCAGGCTTCCTGGACCCCTTTGCCTTTCAGGAGTGACTCGCAAGGGAGACCCCTGCAACAATTGTCCTGAATAGATCAAAGTCTGCCCTCCGGAAGTTCAAGATAGCAGTGTTGTTATCTTGCAGAGGCAACTGCAGAGGGGGCTTCACCCACAATGCTGAGCAGGGACCCTCTCCCAACCCTCCCCATCCCTCAAGTCTCCCTCCTCTGCCTGACAGGGACAGACCAGGGAGTCTACCACCAATTGTGGGGTATCTCCCTGGCACCTTTCCCTTTGGCACCTCATGGACCTACTCCACCAGTCGATCTCCCACTCACAGTCCCCGATGGCCCTCTGTCTCTCAACCTCCTCTTTCAGCTCTGCCACCATGCTGACCACATCTTCCACCTGCTCACACCTCACGAAGATGGAATACCTGCCTCTCTCTCCCAGCAGCAGAAGGCTCAAGGACTCCTTGCAGAAAGAGACCTGGATAGCCACGGTTTTGGACAGGATCTCTGTTTGAGTCACCATAGTCTTTTTGGGGCAAGCTCTCTGTCTGGTGGCAAAAACTTCGGTCACAGAGACTGCAAGTAGATAGGATGGACTCGAAAGGAAGGAAGGACGGAATTCTTGTGCCCTGCCACACAAGCTCCCACACCCAACACTGCTGCATGCTGCAGGTGGTTCTAACGTGCTGGGCACCCCTCCCTGTGCCCTGTCCTCCTGGAGGTTTTTTTCTAGGCAGAGGGCATGGGCGCAGCTGCCATTGTCCTGGCAACATCCACTCCCTGTCAGCCTCTCTCGCAAGAGCTGGTGGGTGCGGCCTGGTCGCGCTGCTGTCTCGGGCCTCCTCTGGCGAAGCAAGGGCCCGAGATCTCCTAGTAACTCATGGTTGTGCACTGCGGCTGTGCCAGCTCCGAGGCAGCCGGCCTCAACTACTGAGGAGAATATTTCTAAAGGGGAGAACTTACAGGGCAACCAGGCGATCAGGCCCAGTCAGCATGGGTTTATGAAAGGTAGGTCCTGTTTGATGAACCTGATCTCCTTCTATGACAAAGTGACGCGCTTAGTGGATGAGGGAAAGGCTGTGGATGTGGTTTACCTTGACTTCAGTAAGGCTTTTGACACCGTTTCCCACAGTATTCTCCTCAAGAAACGGGTTGCTTGTGGCTTGGACTGACATACGCTTCGTTGGGTTAAAAACTGGCTGGATAGCCAGGCCCAAAGAGTTGTGGTGAATGGAGTCAAATCCAGCTGGAGGCTGGTCACTAGTGGAGTCCCCCAGGGCTCAGTGCTGGGGCCAGTAGTCCTCTTCAATATCTTTCTCGATGATCTGGATGAGGGGATCGAGTGCACCCTCAGTAACTTTGCAGATGACACCAAGTAAGGTGCGTGTGTCGATCTGCTCGAGGGTAGGAAGGCTTTGTAGGAGGATCTGGATAGGCTGGAGCGATGGGCTGAGGTCAACTGCATGAAGTTCAACAAGGCCAAGTGCCAGGTCCTGCACCTGGGGTGCAACAACCCCAAGCAGAGCTACAGGCTGGGAGATAAGTGGTTGGAAAGCTGCCTGGCAGAGAAGGACCTGGGAGTACTGGTTGATAGCTGGCTGAATATGAGCCAGCAGTGTGTTGCAGTTAGAACATGTTTTCTTTGTATTGAAATTAAATATTCTGTCACTTATTAGGCTTTTTTTTTTTATATATATACTAAGACTTTTCCTTTATAAGGAGAACTTTCATACTTTCATTTTGGAAGGCTATTACTGTGCTCTCATTTCTCTCGTTCTCTACAACACTCCTTTTTTTTTGTTTGTTTGTTTTTTTGTTTTTTAATGTTGACATCTTGTTCCTTCAAACTTTCTTCATTGCTTAAATTTTTGGAAAAAAAAAAAAAAAGATTTACTGGTAAAAGTAGGAAACCTTTGTTTTTCTTACTAATACTATACTCTGCCTGGGATTTCCAAATCATACAGGATCTTAATCATGACAGAATGTCCAATGGCACCATTTGATGTCAGACAGCCCCAGACATGAGTGCATATCCCATTTTCTTCTTCAGAAGACACACAGTATGGTCAACATAAATAAAATTTCCTATTTAGACAGCATCACTGACCAAGTACAAACAGAAATGTTATCTTCCACATGTGTTACAGGTGTTAACTTGTACTTCTCAAATGTAAGTGAATCTTGGAATGTAATCACCTTTTTTTTTCGCCACAGCAACACATATTCTTGTTTAATTTGTGGCCCCAATGCAGTCTTACATTCTTTTTGGCAGCTCTAATGCCTAGACAGATAATTTCATTTCATATTTGTACACATTTTATTTAAGCTTCCTAATTGTGACATTTCATACTTTGTTTTTATTGATGATTTCAGATCAGTTTTCTCTTTTCTCAAGATCACACTGAATTGTGATCTTCCAGAGAACTTATAACCCCTCCTATCTTGATGCCATCTGTACATATTGTTGTATATCAACATCTAATTCAGTAATGAAAATATTAAACAGAATTAGTCACAGAACAAACCCTGGAAGGACTTCACTTGAAATCTTTCCAATAGACAGTGACTCAATAAAAAATACCAAGTGTAGGTTTTCATCCAACTGTACACCAAATTTATACAGATAAAACATGAACTATATTCCTTCAGGATGCTCATGAGAGTATTATTGTAGATGAATTTGTTTCTGCCTCATTCATTATCTTGTTACTATAGCAGATAAAGAAACTGGATTGATATGAGATAGTATGTTCTTGTCAAACGAACAGTAGGTGCTTTTTACCTCTTCAATGTATTCTAGCTATTTAATAACATAGACCTTGTGATGAAAACAGTTGGGTTACTACTCTAGTTTATTTATTTATTTATTTATTTATTGTTGTTTTTGATGTTTCCCCTTCACTCTCATTTTCAGTGTTATTTTCTTTCATACAGAAGTTCTCAAGTATGATCACAGATTCAGATTATTTTGACATTTTTAATGTAGTGCTCCTCTGGTTACTCAAACACTGCAGACTTGAGCTGTTATTCTTCAACATTTTCTTTCCATATTTTGGCCTACAATACTATTTCTGTGCTAGGATTAGCACTGTTATGTGTTTGAACATGATTAATTCTGTGAAGACTGAAGAAATTTATACTTATACATTCTTTGTTTAAATTGTATTTTGTTCTCTTTCCCATAAGCAATTAACCTATATATTTCACTTTGTTGTATAATAATTTACAAAAAAATTCTTTTTATCTTTTCCTTCCATTGAAATAAAGTTCATTTTGTCCCCTAGTCTTTCTAATTTAATCCCTTTTCTGTAGAGATACATTACGTAACTATCCACTATGGAACAATGACTTATGAAGAGTCACATGTTATAAATGCCACACTGTTTAACTGAACTTACTATTTGAGTAAGAAGATGTGTCTGAGAAAACAAAGAATAGATTCAAGGAGAATGGGGAAAAAAAATAAAAAATCACAGTAACTGACAGATGAACCCACAGCCAAGAAAATCTCTGTTATCTACAATGGTAACCAGGATTCTGAAATCTTATTACTCCTCAGCTATGATCAAATATTTGTGAAATTTATCAGAAAATAGCAGTAAGTCCCCTTTTGTGCTTCTCTATGCAACTGATGAACACACACCACTACTTTACTCTTTTAAGGAACAGATGTTTCTGTGGTGGATGGAAAGCTTACCTTACTGGTAACTCGTTACATAACTTGTGGTAGTGGTAGCTCTGCTAAATTTCATAGACAGGTGTGGTCTCATTCTGCCTATGTCTACGCTTCATGTGTGAAACCATCTCAACACAGCACTTATCACTAAATTCTGTGTTAAGAAGTAGTGATAAAGTTGGGTATATTGGCTCAGTGCTTTGTTAACTGCTCATTGAGGTTCAACTGTAAAACAAATAGAGCTCGCACATGTGTGTAAAGACAAACCTAAAATAGTGTAGAAGTCTGTTTTTTTCTTGTGACTTTTCAGACAGATATTTTTCAATTACTAACCAATTGAAATGTCAATATTTATGTTTTCTTCAGAGTACATGCTTTGATTGATCAAGAACAGACAGAGAGAATAACCTGTATTCAGGAATCCTGTATGTTGGTTTGGGTTTGCACATAATACAGTATTTATCAATTTAATGTATGCTTTACATACACAAATTCTTGAAATGCAGTAAAAATATGTTTGGTCTCAGTAATTAAAAAAAAAATAAAAAAAATCTGGCCTGAAAATGAATATTTTCCTTTGGATGGATTACAATTTCTCCTCCAAATAAGTAACTGCCAGACCACTTCATCTCAGAGCTTAGCAAAACTGAACTCATTATATTATAATTTGCCTGCCTGCTTAAATATATTTTATTGAGGGAGAAATATGGGAGAAATATTCCTTGTGCATGCTGCAATGTATAATGAAATATACATATTCTATTTTCTGTCCCGCATCCCCTTCCGATCTATAAAACTTCAGCACATTGCCCTTCTCAAAGAGTCAATGTATTTTAGCACCTGAACAATCCATCTCTTTGTGATATTTTAAAGGCTTCAGGAAGACAAACACATTATTCTATCTAATATTTTATATGTTATATTACTTTATGGCCCTGGAAATATATACACACACACATACATTTTAAAGACAGAAATTTATAGCTGTGTATTTTTCAATAAGAAAACTATTTTTTTTTTCAAAAACTAACTTTCAAAGTTAGTCAGTTGTATGAATGCAGATTTTAAATACAAGGCAGACAGAAATAACATTTTGATTTTACAGAAGAACAGCATTAGTCACACAGTGGAAAATACATTTCATATCTTTTTCCTTAATCAGCTATGCTGGAACATAAATACCTCTGTTCTTTGAGAAAACCGCTTCAATTATCAGCTGTTCTTGCTGCTGCTTTTCCTCATATTGCTGTTTACAGCCATTGATATTGTCTGCTACTACATAAGCACATGACAGTGTGCAATACAAAATGTACTTTCCTTTCCCATTGCTAAACAAACATGCAGGAGTTAGGCAATTTTAAATGTTCAGAGTTTCTATGGCTTTGCACAGGATTTGATTTCAGTGGTAGGTGAATTCATTGTGAATAGGAATGAAGAGGAAGAAAAGCAATACAGATCCTGAACACTTATATCAGAGTTTTGCTCAGCATAGCTTGAGAAAAAAAATACAGGAAATATTAAGTTCCTTTATCCTAATGCATAACATTTTTCAAATTCATAATAAAAATAAAAGGTAAAAATAAAATATATTTTAAAAAAATATGCAGACATACAGTGTGGGATTTTTTGTTAGGTTGGTTGGTTTTTGTATGGCTGCTTGATTCTTTTTTTTTGCTATGGCTTTAATCTTCCCTCCAAGTTAACTTATGCTGCTTTTCTAATCATATAGCACAAAGCTATAACTTCTACAAATGTTCAGTCAGTAACAATGGATGGCCAGTTACTCTTTTTGATGATATTCTCTTGTTGCTTTAAGAATGGAAGGGATATTAAAATGCTATTTATTTTCTTTTTAAATTCTAGTAGGAAAAGAAAGGCTTGATTAATTATGAGGTTAGTCTCAACAAACATTAACATTGCATTTATACTGTACTTTTCAAAATAAAGTTCTTTTACATGAAACCACACAGTCTGGCAAATGTTGCATCTAGATTGGAAAAAAAAAAAAAAAGCTATAAAATAGAATTGTATGTCCGCTATCATAATGTTGTATGCAGTTCTTCACTGAAGCTTTTAAATAATTTACCTTGAGTTTTCAGCCTATACTTGTTCCAATTCAGTTGTCCTAATGAATACATTTGTTAAATTATTTTCTGGCGGGAGAACAAGTCTCGAAAAAGAACCAGAGGACTCTTCGAACTTCAGAATAGAAGTATCTTAAACCAGATAGTGTAAGAATTTTGCTAATCCAATCACAATTAAATCAAAAGACCTATAATTTTATGTCTCAATTCCTGTTATTTATTGCAGATAACATGTCACTAATGGCTTAAAATATGCTAAACCAAAGCATTTGTTATATTGCTTTCATTGTACTTATATACATATATGAATAAAATATATATAGCAAAGATTTTATGGATTTTTAAGATGCTATAGATTTTCTAAATTCAAAAAATAGCTATCTCTACTGTGTTTTGGAAGGACAGAATAAACCAGAAGGTATTGTAAAATATATGTTGCCTTGTTTGTGACTTAACAAAGCTGAAGAAGTGCAACTGGTTGATGACTAGATGATTTAGATGATCTATTACATGTGTTGTCTGAGGCACAAAACCCTACATTTGTGATTCTGCCCTGGTTTCAGCTAGGAGACAGTTAATTTTCCCCTAGTAGCTGGTATGGTACTGTGTTTGGGATTTAGGATAAGAATAATGTTGATAACACACTGATGTTTTAATTGTTGCAGAGCAGTTGCTTACACTAAGTTAAGGACTTTTCAGCTTCTCACACTGTGCTGTCAGTGAGCAGGCTGGGGGTGCAGCAATTTTTCATCTTTTCTCTCCTAATAAACTGTATTTATCTGAACCCACAAGCTTTTTTTTTTTTCTTTTTTTTTTTTTTCTGATTCTCTCCCCCATCCCACAGTGAGTGTTGCGGAGAGTGAGCGAATGGCTGTGTGGTACTTAGCTGCCAGCTGGGTTAAACCACAACAGATTTTTGCGTTTTATCATTTCATATTCAAACACTTGTCTGAGGAAGCCAAAATCAGATACAGTCAGTAGCTTTTGCATTTATGTATCCTGGTTGCATATGATTTTTCTTTACTTCTTTAAATCATCTCTCTTTCAGGAAGGAGTATCTATCTATCTATCTATCTGTCTGTCTGTCTATCTATCTATCTAATCTATCTATCAGGACTTTGGATGGAAGTTGAATACTAGGACAAATGTACTGCCATCAAATGTCATGATGGGATTCTGACAGGCAAAATTTTTGTATACGACAGAGTCCTATGCCTGTGCATGTCCTCTGTTTCAGTTTAAACTAAATCATATGAAAATATATGATTTTGATGTTATTTACGTTAAGCTGTTTTTAATGAACATGCTGCTTCTTAGGGCAGCAAATTATTTCCTTCATTGAAGTAAGACTAACAGTACTGTAATATTAGAGTAGATAAACTTTAAAGATTATGATGGACTGACTAAGCTTTAACTTCCTCTTATCTTTTTAGCTAACTTAAAACCAGTTCACATAGAATATATTTCAGAATTTTCCAGAAATTGTTTAACCAGAAAGGAATTCATACACACACAAAAGTTACTCTGATATGTATACTCTCTTAGCAACTGCTTGAGATCAATTTTGTATTATGAATGGAAAAATCTTGATAGGAATGTATTTATAGATTTATTAACCATCCACATCAATATGTTATTGAGTGAATGATAACGAAAACAGGCAAAATCAGACAAAATAGGGTTTAAAATATTCTCAGGAAGCTTTCTTTAATCATTATGAAATCCTGAAATCATGAAGAAGACGACTTATGCACAAAATAAATAAATAAATAAATAAACCTAAAATATGAATACACAACGCAGCAACTGCTGAATTTCCTAATACAGTACAGGAAATCTCTATGAGGAGAGAAAGGGAAAAATATATTTTAAAGTTAAACTCTTCCTACTCTTCACTTTGTAAAAGGAAATGGGAATATTTCAACCGCTTCTACCAATGAACCATGAATTTTCTAAATTCCTTGACTTGATGCATCTTTCTTGGGATGACCTGTTGTTACACTCCATTACAAAAGAACATTGTGTTTCTTTGCATAATGCAGCATGCTGACATAACAGTGAACAATTTATCATTCTGATGACCCCTTGGGATTGAGAACTTTGAGAAGCTGTGGTTCACTAGATACTAGGATTTAAATAGAACTTTATTTATTTTATTAACTTTTAGAGTGCCATGGTTTGTTATATGTGATATTAATGTAAATTAAATATGCTACATGAATTTCCCACATTTCTTTCTTTCTTGCACAATGTGCAAATTGCCATGTAGAACCACATGGAAAGAAATTAATCTGTGATAACGTTCTAAACAAATCCTGAATTTTGAAATGTCAATTTCCTTTTTTAATCTTTTTGTACTTTGAACTTCTGTGCTTTTGTGCAGTGATGATTAAGGGACTGGAGCGTCTGCTTCTCAGTCTCCTCAAGCTTTCTAGCTGTCTTCATGTGGATGTACCCAGGGAGATGACATTAAAACTTCACTGTCTTCTACAGTGTAGGACCAACCACCTCAATGTATGTCCTAATTCTCTTGTTCTGCTAATATCTAACATTCATAGTCCTAATTCTCAGTCATCTTCAGACAGCCTCAGTGGTTATCTCTGGAATTTTTCTCATTGTATCTACTTTTCTATTGCGGGTCTAATCTCTTGAAGGTGTGCCAGAAAGTACTGAAAGTTTGACTTGGAAAATTCATTATTATGTTTTCCATGTTTTGGTTAATTACATTAGATTTGTAATATTGAATAATATTTTTGAAGGGAAATAAAGCAACACTAGAGACCACATAGGAAACAGCAGACACAATTCTGAAACATTTATAAATATTTTTTAATGATTAGATCTAAGATTTAAATTTTGAAGTTTGCAGGAAATATTGGAAGAATGTCTAACAACAAAGACACTTCACTGGTACTATATGAAACAAAGTTCTAATTAGAAGTGTATGTTCCAATATGGGCAAATGTGAAGTCATATGTCTAGCGTTCACTTAATTTTGGTGTTTTCCAATAAAGATGAAAATCCAATTAAAAATCCATCAGAAGAAAAGATTGTCAAAGATCTAGGCATTATGTTCCTTAATGGCTTACTATTGTTTCTTCCAAAATTATAGTTTCTCATTTTCTCACTTATAGCCTGGAATTTGCTAGTAATATTTTGGTCTTGAAAACAATGAGCACTTGCTAATGCTGATTGCCAGACATTAGAATATAATTTTCCTAATGCTTTAGAATGTAACAATCTGATGCTGAGTGAAGGTGTTTTTTTCTTTGTTTGTTTGTTTGTTTATTTGTTTGATTGATTGTGTTTGTTTGTTTTAAGGCAGCTGAATTATTTTACATGGCTAAAGAATTGCATTGCTAACAGCTAACAAATCTTCATGACATAAGATTTAGGGATAATTGGTAATACTTCAGGTTAACTTGTATCAGGGCTTATTCACTAGAAAATAAACCTATATAATATATAATATATAAAATACATAATATACAGCATATAATATACAATATATAATAACTAGTATATAATAAACCTATATAATATATATTAATAAATATTTTAATACAATAATATAAATTTTTAAAACCTTTCTTTTTGGCTACATTCTAAGGTGATGAAAATTAAGTATATTACAATAAATTTGAGAATTTTCCCCCTTTGTAATTGAATAAAATGTTATACAGATAGTAAAACTAAGTAGAAATAAGATACTTGGAACATTTAGGAAAACTATTCTATGACATATAAATTACATAATTATTGCCAGCCTGTAAAAAGCATAATAATCATGTACTGAATCAGTTTATTTAGAATCATCAATCCAAGGTGTAATTTATCTTTGCCTTCTGTCACAAACTAAGGCAGAGTTTGAGGGAACAGATATATATACATAATATATCAGTATATAAAGGCAGAGGAATTAAGAATCATATTTTTTTACAATATGAGGTTTAAATATTTATTTGCCTGTTTTTATTAACTTTTTAGTAAAAAAATCCAAAATATTTTACAATGCTATGTAAAAATGATCTGCTAATAAACACAAAGAGAAATGCAAGGATATAAAATAAGGATATTGTTGTTAAGTAACAAAGAACTAAACAGTCTTAAAATTATCAAAGGTAACTAATATTTCTGTAGCTGGAACAGTCTAAAGATATATCACATAAAGGATGTAAGGTTTGAGTAATTGATAATTCATTTTCACATGAACTTTTCAGAAGAGAATACTTCTAAGAACATGAAAGTAAACCAGGAACCAAGTAATAGTAACACAATAAAAACCACTAAGTATATGCAACTTAAAGTAAAACTGTGCAATGTAAGTGCTTTTAAATGATGTTTATGTTCCAGATTTTAGATCATTTTAAAAAGATAGTTGTCATCTTAGAGACAGAGAAAAGTGTTCCCAAAGGAACATAATAAATAATCCTCAAAAAATCAAGTTTCCTTATCTTAAACCAAATTTTATTGCAGTTATCTAAAATAAGAAGTGATGCAGAACTCTCTCAAGGAGACTTCTTGCCTCAGCATACTTTTCCATCTATATTCTTGCAAGAAAGTACAAATGACAGAGAAGAATGAGGCTTGTTTTAGAACAATATGATATCACAGCTATCAGTGAACTATTAATTTGAAATCAAGGAGTGAACCAAGGCATGACAACAAACCTCATTAGGCCATGAGATTGTTGTTTGGTTTTTGTTTGTTTGTTTTTGTTGTTCATGAGGAATGAATGCAGTATGATTCAAAGATGAATACAAGGACGACAACAAAAGATGATCTACTCATTTGTATGCAAGCTCATGTTTAGTGAAGAACACTTGAAGAATTAGATTTGCATATTTTTCCCATTCTGAAGTCTGCTTTTCTTTCAGAATTGCTGCATTGCACAGTGCAATAAAGTACTAGAACACAAACTAGATGTGTCTGGTAAAAATTAGTTGCATGGAATGCCTTACTGCTAAATATTTTTCAGCACAGAATGGCACAGAAGTGCTAAATGACACATCTCTGCATAAGAAGGAAAAGTCAAATCTTACAGTCAGATCAAAGGTTTATTTGCTCATTTAATCTGTCTCTGATAGGGTTTAGGGAAAATGCTTAGGAAATTAGGCAGGTTCTTCAATCTTACAAGCTGTTTATGAGGTAGAGGTCTACAAACAGAAGATATCAATGAGCTTG
Organism: Anser brachyrhynchus; assembly: GCF_964034855.1. Classification (NCBI taxonomy): domain Eukaryota; kingdom Metazoa; phylum Chordata; class Aves; order Anseriformes; family Anatidae; genus Anser; species Anser brachyrhynchus. The sequence continues at coordinate 59,007,670 of NC_137698.1, read as the reverse complement.
TGAGCAAATGACAGAGCAGATTCTGAACTAAGTAAAATAAAAGCTATACTAAGTTCAAATTTTCTAAATTTATGCATTGAAAAAGGACTGGTTAAAATAGATATCTTGGAAACAGTGGATTTTCTGCAAGACATTATAAATAAATACTTACATGGAAGTATTTCAGAAAGGAATTAGTATCTATGTTTTATTATCAATCAAATGAATCATTGTAATAGATTTTTAATAAATAAAACATGTTTAGGGATGTTACAAATTAGTACTGGAGTGACATATTTAATCTCTCCCTACAAAATCTTTTAAAAAGAGAAATGCAAACAAATGTGTGTCAGCTGGAAGTACCTAAGAAATTTAAAACTAAAATCTTGCATCAGCCTAAAAAGAATCTCTCTAATCAGAAATGCTTGCAAAGAGGAATATTAGAGATTAAATTAAATACTTAATTTATGAATTAGAATCGGGAATACTAATTAACACATGCACTTTAATGACTTTATTTTAGGACTAAAAATATGAAACTGAAGCTTTTATAAAATTTTTTTAAATTATTATTAATTACCAGAATTAATTACATGTATTTAGGAAGATTTCTGGAAAAAAAATATAAATAAAAATCCTACATTCAGAAAGGGTTCCCATAACATGATATAATGTGATAGAATAATTTATTACATGACAGCTTCACTCTCATTAGGTTCTGCGTTTCTGGTGAAGAAAAACAGAATTTGATGTCAAGTGAACAGACAATAAATAAATAATTTTACACTGATATTTTTCTCACTATGCTTTCAATAAAAAATAAAAGTTCTTATGTCAGACTAAATACAGAACTATATAACTGTTTACATAAAATTTATATAGCACAGAATATTCAGAAGTTACTAGCTAGTGAACTAGCGATTTCCTAAACTATCTGAGAATTCTATACGGATTAATAAGGATATTAATTGGTTGACTTCTGTCTTAGAAATAGAGCTACCCAATTCTAAGGTTTACTAAGCAGTAAAGGAGAACACAACTGTGGGCTGAATCACACTCATGTTTAGAATGATGGTTATTCAAATTTCTACCACTTTCTTTTTCTCAAAACAGAAGTAATATTGATTTGATTTTACTAAGATTATATTTAATTCCAGTCCGTACAGTGTAAATGGCTTCAATTCATTTTCTCATGTTTTTATATGCAACTGAAAAGTCTTCTGTTATTTGTTTTTGCAAACCATACAAGGACTAAATCACCTTGCCATTTGTTGGTGCTTTTTTTTTTTTGATCTCTGTATTCACTGACCTGTCAGATATATCATTCTTCGTGTATCAGTCTCTTTAAGCATTTGATATTTAGTTCTGTTTACATTTTTTTTTCCACTATGGTTAGAATAGATCTTACTATTCTGACTTCCACCCGAAATCATTGACTATGTTTTTCTATCTAATATCACTATTTGGTTGCCTAAGTTTCTTAAAAATTGCCCTTTTGATATATTTATTCTCCTTATCCCAAAGTAATTCATTCTAAAGACTATTTTCTAAATCTGTTTTATTTCCAAATACACATCCAAAATTTACATCAATATTAACAGTGGTCTTTGGTGGCTTTTGTTGTTGTTTTGTTTTGTTTTGTTGTATTTTGATAAAATGATGAATAATTAAGGGAGTTATTAAATACAGAGATATCTGAGCCACCCATTTCTAATAGATTTTACAATCTACCTTCAAAATAGCAGTTAAATCCATCCTAGAAAAACTGAAAAAGGCTATCAGAGATACTCCTAAACCACCTGTTCTCACTTTCTGACTCAAAGCATTACTGATTTAAATGCATTCTAACTTTTAGCAATTCTAATTCTGTTATAGATTATAACACACTGTTGTGCATTATAGGCAGATTTTTGTCTTTTATTTTTGTATAGAAAACATTCTTTAATACTGTTTTTTAAGAGTGATGTTTTTCTAACCGTGAGATTCATGCTTCTGTCATCCCTACAACAAGCATTTGGTTCAACTTCCTCCTTTATGTTTTACCATAAACTTGTAATTAAATTCAAGCTTTTTTGCATTGCTTTACTACCAATAGCCTGTCTCTTGGCTTGATTGGGCACAGTTTTACAGCTGTCACTATGTTACTCCAAATGCCATTAATATTAACATTTTCTCTATTTTTTTCCTTATTCGTTTTCTTTTCTGTAAGTACCATCAAATCTATCCTGTTGAAGCTACTTCACCTTTTATTTAAAATAGTTAAATATTCATTAGTTTGGGGGACTCCTACGGTCATTTCTGTTTTAATTCAGTGACTATTACTACAAAAAGCGTGAAGAGTCCTGGCAGAAAGACAGACTCCTGAGTACTTCAGAACTACAGGTAAGTAGACACTAAAGATCTCAGTAATATGGAAAAGCTGAAATAAGAAACTGAAGTTCAAAAAACTTGGTTGGTATTTTATGCAAAACAGTGGAATTAAGGAATATAAGCCCTGTGCAAAATATCATGAAACAGCTAAATCTTTAAAAACGTGTAGCTAATAATAAAATACCAAGATAGTATAGAAATAAAAGAAGTGGCTTAGACAGAAATATTGAGAATTTGTGTTATCAGAAAGAGAAAGTTATACACATATTAATTCTCTAAAAGCAAATTATTACAGTATTTAATTTGTGGTGGATCCATCTTTGAACAATGTCCAGTTTAAGAATTTTATCCATTTAGATTTTTCTCCTATTCTAGAAACCAATTAGTTATCTCCAATTTAGCTACCTACTTTTTTTCAGCTACAAATTACTTCTCTGTATCATCTGAACATTGCATTATGATATTTCTAAAGAAAACTGTGAAATGAAAGGAGACCCATTTGTCAAAACCTTTGAAAATGAATGTTTTCTATTAAAATCTATTTTTTAAAACTAAAAACTATGAAGGGGAAAATAAAGGAAAGCCAGCACTGAAATAGTGTTAAATGCTGAAATCTATCATTTGCCATCCATTCTCCTGAGAACTTGCATTTGTAGATAAATATTTGCCTGACTGTCATGTATAGTCTACATTAGTACTGCCAAGTTGATATATATTTTTTTTCACATGTGGCTTATCTGTATTTGTGATTCACTTTTAAGTGTGTTCTTTACATAGAGCAAAATGGATTCAGATGAAATATTGTTCACACTGTATAAAATAATTTAAAATGATAAATACATTGCAATTGTCTTACTGTTTAAAAGGAACCCACTGAAGACACTGAGGCTGTTGGCTTCAGTAGGAAGACTGAAGTACAATCTCTTTGCTTGGATCACAGAACCACAGAGCATTACGCAAGAGTCATATTTTGGACTCATGGAACATAGGCTATCATACATATGCTTTAAATTAGGCATTTCTGACAACTTCTGCACTGGATGTGGATTTCTGTCAAAGCAAAGTCTGGTCCTAAGCTTCTAGAGTACACATCTTGAGAACATAGGTCACACCTAAATGCTCTCAAACATAAAATCCCAAACTACAGGAAAATACATAAAGTGAGACCTGATAAACACTGAACGCCAATGAAGGGACTCAGTAACTGCAGGGTCTGCTATAGGCCACCTGGCAAAAAAAGAAAAAGTGGATAAGGCCCATTATAGCCAAATAGGAGTAGCCTCAAATTCGCAAGCCCTGATATTCATGGCAGACTTTAATCATCCTGTTGGAGGGACAACACAGCAGGCCATAAGCAATTTTAGAGGTTCCTGGAATGCATTATGTAACTTCCTTCTCCAAGTGATAGAGGAGCCAGTGAGGATAGGTGCTATGATGAAGATCAAAGGCAGCCTTGGATGCAGTGACCATGAAATGATGAAATTCAAGATAGTTAGGGGAGCTAGGAGGATGTACAACAAGCTCACAGCCCTAGACTTTGGGAGAGCAGGCATTGGCCTCTTGAAGGATCTACTTGGTACAGTCCCATGAGATAAGGCCCTGGAGGGAAGAACACGGCTTCACCAAGGGTAAATCATGCCTGACCAATCTGGTGACCTTCTATGATGGAGTTACTGCATCAGTCGACAAGGGAAGACCAACCAATGTAATCTACCTGGAATACTGTAAGGCCTTTGACACACAGTCCCACACAACATCCTCATCTCTAAATTGGAAAGATATGGATTTGAAGAGTGGGCCACCCAGTGAATATGGAGTTGGCTTGAAGATTGCTCCCGGAGAGTAATGGTCAATGGTTCTATGTCAAGATGTTGCCTAGGAAAGTGGTGGATGCTCCACCACTGGAAGTGTTCAAGGCCAGGCTGGATGGGGCCTTGGCCAACCTGATCTAGTGGGTGGCATAACTGTCTTTGGCAGGGAGGTTGGAGTTAGATGATCTTTAAGGTCCCTTCCAACCCAAGACATTCCATGATTCTCTGATTCTAAGATATCACCTAAGACCACACCATTTGGAGGGATGGAAATAAATATTGTATTGATTATCACCTTATTACTTTCCATAACATATCACACTGTGACTGTTGCAGTCTATGGTGACATACTGTATCAGGCGTGTCAGATAAGAAATCAAAAACTGAACATTTTATGATGAAATATTTTAAAGGCTATCGATAAAAAATATTAATAAATTTGACTGATTGTCCATATTTCCAGCAAATAATGAGACTGGTGAATGTCAAGGATAATGCATCCCAGCAGTGCACTCCCTTAAGGATAGTGAAAACTTTCTGTCATATGTACTGTTCATGTTTTGAGCAACTAACTGAAAATATCAATATTTAACATCAAACTCATCATTTATTTATGAAGTATCTTAAGCAGGAACTTCACTTTATAGGCAAACAGAAAAAGAAGGTCCTGGCCTTCAGTTGCTTACAACTTTAATATTAGAAATATGAATGCTTATTTTCGTAATGGAATAACATGAGTGAGTGCAAGCATGTAAATAAAATATAAAAGAAATGCTTTTCTTCCTTGTAGTCTAAAATACTAATTAATTCTTAATTAATGAGAAAAAAACAAAAAAAAAACAACAAAAAAAAACAGGCTCTTTCTCTGTATTTCTCTGAAGCAGGCCATGCTGCTTCAGACAACACATTCTTCAGCCAGATGTACAAATCTTCCTTTTTTATCATAAAAACTTCCTTCAATAGTATGCTTAAATACATCATTTCTAAGGAATGTTGACAAGCATTAGAAATTATTTGCATTGAACTATAATATTGCTGTCTATGACCAAAGAAAATCAGTCATTTTTTTTTAAAGTGCATTCATAAAATAATATTTTAGGAAGTTTCTTTTTTATTTTTTTTTTCTCTTGTTTGACCACTACACATAGCATTTGTTTTTCTGCCACTTTACAAATAATGTCCTATAAACATCACACAGGAGAATACAAGTTGTCTCTGAAAAAAAAATAAAAAATAAATCTAAATCCCATGCTTGATGGATACATTAGAAATACATATGATTTTTTTTTTCAGATTATAAATTATAATCCAGAATGCCCCTAAAAATTTACCCAAGTATAGCACTAAAAATGCTCACACACTTATGGCCCTAGATTACTAAAGTATTCTCCTTCAATGGAAACCAGTATAATAGGTTCAATTCCTGTACTATTCCAGAGAGAAATTAAGTCTGCCTACATCCTCATGGGCTCTCCACTTTTGGAAGCACAATGGCAAATACAGCTTAAAAAGAAGCCCAGAGAACATCTCCAAGTGTGAGGAACAGAGCGAAGACTGAAATGAGCATACAGTAAGACAGGCAGAATACACTGTAAAATATGAACTCTGATAAATGAGGAAATATAAGAAATTCCATCAGGGTACACCTCCAAGAAGAAAAAACAAACATATGGCCCTCCTAGCTTCTGGGTATGTAAATTTATTGCAATATGCCAACATCCACAATATTCAGTTCCGGATAATTATGAAACAGATCATTAGCTGTTCTAAACTGCCATATCTCTTGGGATCCAGGATGATATGTGAAATCATAGTAACATAGCTATGGATGTAGGAAAAAAAAAAAACCAAAAACAAAAAACACTTTTAAATAATGCTACTGTATCAGGAAAATAAAACACAATAACAGGAAAATATTGCACTTTACAACATCAAAATAGTATGTTTTGCATGTTTCTCTTTAGTGATCAGTCAAATAGGTTAACATAAACATTCTGGTATGAACATTTTTATTCAGATTGTATATCTCGACATTTATACAAAGGCTACATATATTTTTTCTTTCTCTATCATGTTATTAATGAGGTTCAATAGCTACAATAATGTCATCATAGAACTTCTGCCCTTCATTCTCTGAGCATACCAGAATATAACAGGAATTTGTTGGATATATTGTGAGAAAACATCAAGGAAAGACAACTAATGCTCTCACTGACCTGTTACAGAATGACATAAAAAGCTTCCTTTAGGAAGACTGATGGAATATGCTGACGATGAATTTGCACTGAATGGGCAGTTATATAAAAAATTTAGAAGAAATGCTCTGGTGAGAGAAGATGAGTTGGTGGTCCAGATCAGTATCAATATGAAAGAAAGGCAAGTGCCGCAGCATGATTTTCCATTAGGAGTTCAAACCTGAGATCTCTTTCCAGAAAACATGCATTAGGAAAAAATGGATATAGATATAGAATTTTAGAAACATTCTTGAATTTTAACCCCGAGCAGGCAAGCAAGTATGAATGAATGATGAACAAGAATCACTTTCCATGTATTCATTTTTTTCTTCCAAAGCAGTATATAGTTCCCAGATTTAAGAATTACATGTGTCACTGAGAGCTTTCTGTCACTCTAGAAAAGAAAGGAGTAAACATATTTACTGGTTGTGACCTGAACAACAAGAACAGAAAAAAAAAAAAAAGATATTGATGAAGTTATTAAGCTCTGTCACACATATTTGGACTGCATTTAATCATTGAAGAGAGAATTATATTAGGGCATAATCTCCTGTGTCTTTCTTCTCCAAGTAAAAACAAATTAAACAAATTTTGCATGGCTAAAAACTCTCATTAAGTTAGAGAAATAAACATTATTGGCATTTAAGAATAAACCTGGTCAGAAAATTTCCGGGGATTTCTTTTTATTACTATTTGAATTGTAAAGATGTCATTCAAGACATTTTAGGACTGAATAATCCCAAAGCAAATTTCTAGTTGAAACCTAGGCAAACTTGGCAAAGCATTTTTTAGCAGGAAAAAAAAAAAAAAAAAAAAGCAGCAAAACTCTTACTGTGTGCATTACTTTTCTGATATTCATGAAAAAAAAGTTAGACTCAGTTCTCTTCAGAGAAGGCATGGTTTTCCTAAGCCTGGAAAAGCTTATATTCTTGTGGAAAAAAAAATAAAAAATAAATAAAAAAAGGCAGAACAGACTGCACTGAGTATGCTCTTATGGATCAATACGTGGTCCATCAATCCTGCCAAAAACATGGAGATTTCATTTTCACTCACCACTGGGAGACTACCAGTGCAAATATTTCCTTGCCCTATCACCAAGTTAATAAATAGAAAAGATGCCTAAATATTGTGAACACTGTCATGCTACAACTATTTTTCTGTTCTTAACTAGAAAAAATTCTGCTGGAATCTGAAACAGAAATATGTCAATGGCAACTACTTGTAAAGGACACTAAGAATATTAGTTACACACTCAATAGTCACAAAACTGGAAATATGTGGGGACAAAGAACAACATAAATTGCTATAGAAAAGACAATTATCTTGGTTTCAACATTGGCAAGGATGAAATACACAACACCCCAGACTGAAGTTTGGTAACTGTCAGAACTGGGCAAGTAAGGAAGAAGTATTACAAATTACATCAAATAGAGTAACCATTAGGGACAAATCCCTTGTAGCTTCTGTGAAAACCTCACTGTACCAATAGTTTCTGGAAATCATAAAAAATGTCATTAATTTGACATGGCTATCAAAAGTAGAATGTAACTGGTAAATAGTATGTAAGTAGGAGTAAATAGCAAGGGACACCAACTTGAGTGGTGTGGTTGACACACTGGAGGGAAGGGATGCCATACAGAGGGAACTGGACAGGACTGAGAATTGGCCATCTGTGAAGAACATGAGGTTCATCAAGGCCAAGTGCAAGGTGCTGCATCTGGGTCAGGGCAATCCCAAACATGAATACAGGCTGGGCAACAGGTAGATTGAGAGTAGCCTTGGGGGTACTGGTGGATGAAAAGTTTGACATAGGCTGGCAGCGCATGTTTGAAGCCTAGAAAGCCAACCATATCATGGGCTACATCAAAAGAAGCGAAGCCAGCAGGTCAAAGGAGGTGACTTTCCCCCTCTATTCCACTCTCATGAGATTCCACCTGGAGTACTGTGTTCAGCTCTGGGGCCCCCAGCGTAAGAAAGACATAGATCTGTTGGAGTGAATCCGGAGGAGGGCCATGGAGATAATCTGAGAGCTGGAACACCTCTCCTGTGAAGAAAATCTGAGCATGTTGAGGTTGTTCAGACTAGAGAAGACTCTAGGGAGAATTTATAGCAGCCTTCCAGTACTTAATGGGGGACAGCCTATAGGAAAGATGGGAGGGTCTGTCAGGGATTGTAGTGATAGCAAAAAGGGTAATGGCTTTGAATTAAAAGAGGGTAGATTTAGATTAGGTATGAGGGAGAAATTCTTCACTGTGAAAGTGGTGCAGCATTGGAACAGGTTGCTATGGCGGGGGGTTGGAACTAGGTGATCCCTTCCAACCATTCTATGATCCTATGTACTTAATAGTTACCTTTATAGCAAGGTAATTAGGTATATAAAAGTTTATAAATTAGGTATATAAAAGATATAAATTAATAATAAAGTATATAAAGTATATAATTAATAATAAAGTAGTTAAAGTAAATAAAGTATATAAATTAGGTACATAAAATAAAGGTACCAAGGTAATTAGGTATATAAAATAAAGGTACCTTTATATTCTCTTATCAAAATCTAAGGCAGACTTGTCAAAATGCTGTCTTTTCCTATGAGGTAGTGCAATTAAAGCTAATTCTTGGGGACTGTGAAAAAGAGAGAAAAGAAAGGAGATTGAACCTGCACTAGGTGAGAAGGGACTTCAGAACAAAAATCTTACTTCTGAATATTTTTTCTTACTTAAAATCATGTGTCTGTTAAAATAGATAATAACTGATGTTCTGAAGAGATGACTACAAAGAACATATTATTATCATCCTTTAATTTATATTCATAATGTTAGTATTGCTTCATTAGTTCTTTGGAAACTGTAAAGTTATTTGTTCAGTTGTAAAGGACATACAACAGATGGAACTAGTCACCGCTAGAGGAAGCTGACAAATTAAGTAAAACCAATTCAACACCTCTCAGAAAACATTTTTGTCATACGTAAAAGGAATACAGAAAACAATCCTTTGGCAATTAAGACAACCAAGAATAACCAAGAAAAAAAAATGTAATGAGATACTACATGCTAATTTTGAAAAATAAAATAAAATAAAATAAAATAAAATAAAATAAAATAAAATAAAATAAAATAAAATAAAATAAAATAAAATAAAATTGTTTCCAAGACTTTCTTACTTTAAAATTGTAAATAAAATGACTGCTAGGATTGTAACACAAGCAAAATATTGTTCATAATTTGTCACAAAAGCATTATGTTTATTATGCTATTTATGCAACATAAATGTTAGCTGTGGTTTATTTACTCAACCTAGATTATCAATGCCTTGATGATAATTCAAATAAACAAGAAATAAGTATTTACTTAAATTGGAAAAATATATTTTACCATCAGTGCTTGTGAACATACAATAAATATATGTATTTCTTGAACTGTATTCTGTCTTTAGCTAAAAGATGGAATTTTGACAATGACTTGCATGAACCTAAAACAACATCCACTTTTCCATTATATACATTAAAACATACATGAGTTTAAAATAAGGGAAGTTAAAAAAACATGATCATGTATAAGAAACCTACAGTCTAAAATAAAAAAGTCTCAGCATAGAAATGTTTTATTTTCTGTTTTGTCCTAAACTGTTTTGTTTTGCAACCTGGGATTACTATTTGTAATGAATTAGTTTTCACATGAAAAAAAGTACTCTGTCAAGGTAAATGTGTTGTTGTTGTGTAACAGTTTGCATGTGTAGCATATTGTGCTGGCAATCATAAATGGTATTCATGACAATTATAAATAGAAACCTATAGGTGTGGTTAAATCACATTGGTTTTCTTATAAGCCATACTCATTTACATTTCATTTGTAATGCTGTTATCAGTTAAAGACAGTAAATATTTTATTACAGTTTTGAAACTCTATTGGATTAAATAAATAATACATATTGTGATGCTAATTAATTGCTTGGGAAAAGATTTTTTTTTTTTAATGTCTCAGTTTAGTCTTCTTTAGTCTTCTACGGATTGCTTGGGAGTTAACTTTTTTTACTTTAAAAATGGAAGTGATAAAATAATTATCATTTTTTCTGTCATCAGCCATGTTTTATTATTACATTATGCAACATGAACAAAACACTGATTTGTGTATGAAAGATAGAACTGACAACATATGTATATTCAGTAGATTTTGAGTAATGTGTAAATGACAATGATTTTTTTTTTTTTGCCTTTTTTTTTTTTGCTAGTTACTAACACAAACCTATTCTATCACATACAATTGCTACACAGTAATATAATTTAAGAATATTGAATAAGTAGAAACATGTAAATTGAAGCTAATTAAAGTAAGAGAGTCAGGCCATATAGCAAAACAGAAATGCAGAACTAAGCTAGCTAGTTCTTATAGGTCTTTCACAACAGTTGCACATGAACAATGGAGTCCTCAATTACAAAAACTAGCAAAATTGGGGAAAAACAATGTCTTGGATGCTGTCCTATGAATTACTATATGTGCTGGGAGTTTTATGTCTGTCATTTACTATAATCTGCAAAATCCCATTACCTCCTCCAACAGCCTCCTGCTGTTGATTTCCTTCCCATACATCAGATATGGATTATCAATTTAATAGCTAGATGATATGCAAGGTATACCTACTCACTATCCCTTTTTACCACCCAACAGGGAAAAATATCAAGCTTTTAACAGAGGAAAAAGTAGAGCAATTTTGTGAGATCATTATTAAAAATATTTTTTTTGTTGCTCTTCTATAATCATTCTAGACGTGACGATTACACTGGAAATGATAATCCAGGAGAGAATACCCCAAATGAATTTCAGGATAATTCTGTAAAACATAATAAAATTGCAAAAGTCACCATTTAAAAGTTATTCAGTAGAAATTTTCTTTACTAGTTATTCTGCCCTACTGTGTTTTTTTTTTCTTTTTTTTTTCTTTCTTATATCTACTTTTTTTTTTTTTTTCAAATAACATTTCTGTGCAGAGTTCTTGGAAGCACAGAAAGTAATGCTAAATCATTACAATGTGTGTTAGGTAACACAACGAATAGTAATGAACTAACTGTAAGATAAAAGCAACATGTGGGAGAAATTATGCTCCTGAAGGAGTCCTACCCTGCTTACTGTTTTTGTTTTGTTTTGTTTTGTTTTAATTTAAAGGCTAATGTTTTGCAGAAAATGTATTGAAGAAGGGACTTTTAAAAGTGACTACAAAAACAAGTTCATGTAAAGTATAAAGCTCACTATTTATATGAAATTTCACCAGAAGATGTTTAGAGCTCCAAGATGTGAAAATAGTTGACATTTTTAACAGGTATGTGTCGGTGGAATAGTTCAGAATAGGCAATAGAGTTGAAAAGAGTTGGAGACTGCAAACTGTCAGAGCTACACAGATCTGGCAAATATACTTTCTGATTTCTACTTCTGTAATAAAAAAAAATCTGACATTTTAATGACATATGTACAGAAAATCTTAAATCAATATTCATGGAAAAGAATCTGGAAAACAAGAAATGTCTTTCATTTGCCTGCCCAGATGAATTTAATTTCCTATAAATTTAGTTACATAATGGGATTCAATTTTGTCCATTATAGACAAAAATTGTTTAATTCTTACACTATTTTCTCAAAGCCATTTTCTATTTTATCTTTTCAAAATCGTGAAAATCTGAATAATTTTTGAAACGTGAGATATTATTACTAATAAGAGATATGAATCAGATAATATTTATGGTTAATATATTAGAAATACTGATATTTTTGAACAGTTTTCTATCCGGATATTCTGCCTTAATTAGCAGCATTTCTTTGGTCTTTGGTACACATTTATGGTAGAATAAAATAAAATAGAGTGGAATGGAATGGAATAAGAATAGAATAGAATAGAATGGAATGGAATGGAATGGAATGGAATGGAATGGAATGGAATGGAATGGAATGGAATGGAATGGAATGGAATGGAATGGAATAGAATAGAATAGAATAGAATAGAATAGAATAGAATAGAAAATAGAATAGAATAGAATAGAATAGAATAGAATAGAATAGAATAGAATAGAATAGAATAGAATAGAATAGAATAGAATAGAATAGAATAGAATAGAATAGAATAGAATAGAATAGAATAGAATAGAATAGAATAGAATAGTTGGAAGGGACCTAAAAAGATCATCCAGATAAACTGCCTGACCACTTAAGGGTTAACCAAAATTTAAAGCATATTATTAAGGACATTATCCAAATGCATCTTGAATACTGACAAGTATGGGGCATCAACCAGCTCCCTAGGAAGCCTGTTCCAGTGTTTGACCACCCTCACAGTAAAGAAATTCTTCCTAATGTCCAGTCTGAAACAGCACTGGTTCAGCTTTGTGCCATTTGCATGCATACTACCACTGGTTACCAGGAAGAGACCAGTACCTCCCTCTCCATTTCCCCTTCTCAGGAAGTTGCAGAGAGCAATGAAGTCACCTCTGAACCTCCTCTTCTCCAAACTAGACAAACCAAGTGTCCTCACGCTCTCCTCCAGGACATGCCTCCTTTTTTTTTTTTTTTTTTTTTTTTTTAGCTTTGTTGCAATTCTCTGTATGCATTCAAGTATCTTAATATCCTTTCTATATTGTGGTGCCCAGAACTGCACACAATATTCAAGGTGAGGCCACACTACTGCTAAATATAATGGGAGAATAATCCTTGTTTGATTGGCTGGTTATGCTGTTTTTAATGCAGCAAAAAGATCTACAATCTCACTATACACTCTGTATGTTGTCTCAAGTAGTTTTCCCTTGTATAAGGAAATATATATTTCCTTATAAACCCTCCTTCCCAAATAGTTTATATGCTAGGTCATGTTATCCCTTGTTTTACATTTATTTTCAGACAATCTAAACTGTTGTATCATAAAAATCATCAGGCTCTATCATTCCAGATGATGAAGATGCTACCATGAAATTTTCTGTTTGAGGAGTTTTACTGTTCCCCAGACTTATTTAGCTCTGTAATAGTCTAATGTATTGATATGGGATCATTCATCAGTCTCTCGATTCCCAGGAATTAAATCATCCATAGATTTCAAGAAGGTACTTTTTTTTTTCTCTCTTGATCTCTTCTTAATCTGATAGTATCAAGATATCAGATCAAAACTACTAACTTTATGTGCTACTTCTATTTCATTTGTGGTGTCAGTTATGTTAATAATGGTGTTGAACTACTAGAAAAAAAAATGTGATCTATACAGTGCTGATGTAAGCTAATATTCTCTCAATGAATTACACAGAATTATGATGATTTAAAATTGTTAAGATATTTCTTTCTTGTTTTAGCAAACCAAAAACAGTAGTTACAATAGTCTCATCATTGGAATTCTACATCTTCTAATGTCATTTTTGTAATATTGGCACATGAATAAGTCACTCTTCATAAATCATCATTCATATTCTTACTGTAAGATACAAAAAGATAATGTTTCAGACACTAATCTGTAGCTGTGAAAGCAACAGAGCAAGCTGAGATCAGATTCTGGTATCAGATTACTTAATAAAAATCCAGGGTATATTCTGTTACACTGAAGTAATGATTTCAGTTGCTCATGTTGCATCCGAGATTACTCTGTGATAGTCAACAACCTTGTTATATGCAAAGGCTGAAGCAAAAAGCAGAAGCAAGCACATACAGCTCTTTAAAATTCTCAATTAATTAATTTATATTAAAAGTCACTTTACTGTGAGTGCTGAGTTATAGTTTCAAAATGTAATAAACTGCAAAAGAGTAAACAGTACTGTTTTAACTGGAGGAGAAAGAAGAGAAAGGTTCGACATCCCCGCCCAGGGGACAGACTTCTCATGTAATTCCTTTCTTTCTGTTCTTCCTTTGCTCATGATGGGGCTGCAATTGTCTTTTATGCTTTAAGGATTCACCATCTATATAATGATTTCTTCCTGCTCACCGCTATGGCATGAAATCAGTTCTACAGAGCTCGCAAGGTTGCGTTCTTTCAGTGACCATACGTGATTTGTGTGTGATGTTCTCGAGGCATTTGTTATCATCTTATCACTGTATTTTCACAGCCTTTGCTATTTATCTGTGCTTGTACTCTCAAGGAATCCTTCATACAAACTGGCGTTAATTAATATGAAACCTATGTACCTATGTGTACAGGAGGAATTTTTGAAGACTTTCTGATATGGAAGTTTGAAAGAAACAAATTATACAAATAAATTTTCTGCAAAGTTAATTAACTTTATAAACATTTTTCCTAAACTTATGTGGATACTTTTGTAAGACTAAAGATACATTAAATAGCTATAACATAGAACACCAGTGAAAATCATAATTCTGTTTAAAAAAAGAAAAATAAAAATCCTATTTTATATAGTGGTATGCAAACTGCAAGAAAGTATTCAATGCTAATTCAAGCCATCAATTTGTGCCCAAGTCACCCTTAGAAATATTTTTCAAGTTATTTCTATATTGCTGAATTTTGTGATAACGGAACTTCCATAGCCTGCAAAATCAATAACATTACATTTACATATAAATTCAAACATAAATATAAAACAATTTACAGAAGTAATTGGTATAAAGTACCAAATATTTCAAATAAACTTCTCAAATTATTATTTTTAGTGGGAATACTAAAGGCTAAGTGATTCTATACTAAATAAGTGATTCTATACTATACTAAAGGCTTCTTCTGATTAAAGAGCGTATGGATAATCATTAATGGCCTTTCTGTATAAACAAAAGACAGGGAATTCTCTAAGCTCTAAACCTAAAGCCAGAGCATATCTGAAGGTGTTAAAGAAAACCCCACAATTTCCATGGATTTTAATCATAGTCTTGTCACCAATTTATGCTACCAGAAATGCTGAATGGAATTTTTTGAATTAAACGTGGGTGTTTTCTTTGAAGTAAGATGAATCCTCTTGTAGACTCCATAGGCTCATTTAGTATTTCAGTAAGATTTCCATTAAAAGAAAAAACAAAAAGATCTTCTGAAGAACATGCAAGAATCTCACAAGGCTTTGCTTTATGGCTTATTGCATCTTTTTCTACCAGTTAGAGCTGCAGCCCCTGCATGGTTTGTTGTGGAAAGTAATGGGGAAAAAAAATCTTTTTTTTGCGTATAAAATTTTTCAAAATGAAATACTGGCAATGTCAACACTGTTGTAATGTTTTTGTTTTGTTTTGTTTGTTTGTGTGTGGTCAGAAGCCCTGGAATTCGCTGAAATTAAAAAACATTTTTTCTTCTTTCTTTCTTTCTTTCTTTCTTTCTTTCTTTCTTTCTTTCTTTCTTTCTTTCTTTCTTTCTTTCTTTCTTTCTTTCTTTCTTCTTTCTTTCTTTCTTTCTTTCTTTCTTTCTTTCTTTCTTTCTTTCTTTCTTTCTTTCTTTCTTTCTTTCTTTCTTCTTTCTTTCTTTCTTTCTTTCTTTTCTGGCTGGCTGGCTTTCTTTATTAGGCATAATATTTGTAACTTTTATTGACCTTTAACTCATATCAAATGCAAGTACTGATACTTTCAGCAACTGCCTATAATCACATCGTTTGTTCTACTGAGCCTTAGGGGAGAGAGACAATTGTAGCATGTTTTATAAACAAACAAAACTAATTGGCATAAGAGGTATGGAAACTAATAATCTAATGGCATGTTTTCCGTGCCAAAACACTGGAATCAACCAGTCTGTAGCAGATTTCCCTTTAGGCTGCGAAGATCTATCTCTTCTGCATGAAGAGATGCATGAAGAGATGCACCATTTCCTATGACCTAATTACTAGGAATATTACGAACCTGTTGGAAGGTAACTCCAAAGACTGTTTTTTTTTGTTCTTTGTTTTGTTTTGTTTTTGTCTTAAACAATAACAAACAATGGCCCTTAGTAGAGTTGTAATAAGGAATCAATTTTTTGGTACCGCTACCAAGGATTTGGCTTTTAAAATCCATGGGGAGTAGGTGGTAAAGTCATGTTGAAAGATCTGTTTTAGAATGAGCAATGGACACCAATTATCTTGCCTCAAGAGGCGAAAAGGAAGAGTTTTATTCTTTTCCATTATTAGGGCTCAAATTTCAGTGAATATTCTATATAATTGCGTTTAAAATTCTTGCATGAAATTAGATGTAGAAGCACAAAGACCATAAAAACCATCATTGAGAAACCATCAGGTAGAAGAAACCATTCCATAAATGTATAGTGTTTTTATCTTAAAATAGAGAAGTTCTTATGGTCTTATATGTAAAACTTCTCAGGTTTGAACCATATTGTGGAAATAAACAGAAAAACATTTGACAGACTAGCATCACTATAAAAAAGATCTTGACAGATTTAGAACATAAATGCCAACTTGTCACAAGGTCCTATTTCTTGGAATTATACATGCACTCTATTCTTTGGATAAATGAATTGCTAGATATATGAAATGAATTGTCAGAAAAGACTTCCATTATTCATGGATATGGAATTCTTGAGCATTTTGCTTCATGATATCTTCAAGTCAAAATACTTTGGTGTTATTTGGTTAAATACATTTTCAGTGAGTAGAGAATATAATTCAAATTATCAGTCAATAAAGATTTTCAGAGTTATCTACAGTCACATAGTGTACATACTGTAATATGGTGCAGTGCCATTAAGAAAGTTACCTACAAGGTACATGTTTAAGGTGATAATATCACATTGTGCAGCAGGTGAACACTGCCAGAAAGTGTTTAAAAGTTACTTGTCCAGTCCTGAAAATTAGTTGATACTTTGGGTATTTATTTGGTTGTTTTCCTGTTATTTTGTTATCTGGAATGTTCAACTAAAAGTGAAATATAGTCAAATAGATCTTGAACTTGGTTCTCCTTCAAAAAGAAGGAAATAATAATAATAATAATAATAATAATAATAATAATAATTAATAAAACACTCTGGGATTTGCCATTTTTGCTGGAAAAATTATGTATGAATGATGTCGCAGATGTATATACACAATCAAGCAGCACAAGAAATTGACTGACCATCGCTACCTATCTGTTTACAAAATATGTTCCAGCCATCACTTCCTTAATGGGATACAAGAGCCACAGAGAAACTATGAATCTCAAGAGCAACCACTCTGTAATGAAATCCCTATAAATTTTATGATATTCATATTTTCCTTTATTTCCTCACATTGTTATTTCCTCACTATACATATCTCTATATAAATATATAGATATATCCTCACTATATATATATATATAAAACCAATATATATATTGGTTTTATCATATTCAACTGTTATACTAAAATATCTTTTCTGAATTTCTTAACCTTGATATACTCTGTATCTTCTGATTTCTAATGTGAAACCTGGATCATGCAACATTTTCTTCATTGAATTTTAGTAACCATTTTGGGTCAAATGATAACTTTCAGAAGTGCAGTTCTACAGAACCACTACGATAACATTTCCATCCTACCATCCAGTGCTCTCTGCCTCACTCTGTCCATCCTGCTGACTACCCTTCTTGTTTTTGAATTCTAGCCTCCAATCTTGTTCTTAAGGATCTATTTTTCCCCTCATTCCCTATGTCTTTTGCCCAAATTATCTCAGTGTCTTCCTATTTTGAAGTCAAAGTCTTTCTCTTTCCTCTTTTTTCTTCCTCTTTTTATGAATATATGCCCCTCTAACAGTAATTCCTTACTATCTTCAAATTTCAGTGTCTTAGGTCCATGTTAACCATCTTATTCTCTCAATGACCTTATCTCATGTACATTGATGTGCCAGTTTCCTGTTCATCCTAACTCTTTAGTTTTTATTTCTTGTATTTGTGAGTCCTCTCTGCTGCTCTAAGTTCTCTCTTACACTAACATCTATGGCTTATCTGTTTTGATAACATGTTCTTTCCCAGATAAACAAGTAGTTTTGCTAGTAGGTAGCAGCTACCTGTGAAAATCTTAGGGTCATATTTATTCCTTGAGAACACATTGCAGTCTGTAGGTTCCCCAAAGATGAAAAGTTCCTCAGAGAATCTGAAGACAATTTCAGATGGTCCACAAAAACAGGATGATATCAGAAAGGAATATTGGACTCAGTTAAAATTGTGCTTGAAAGTTTCTATGTAAGAAATTTCTATTTGGAAAGGAGCTCTAATAGCTGGACCAAGTTTCCTGGAGAAAAAAAGAATTAGATTTTACATTTTATTTCATGTTCACTCTGCCCTCCCAATGCATATAGAGTGTGTTTTTTTTTTTTTTTATTCCCATATAAATAAAAGCAAAATACTAAATCACTTATGATATCACAAAGAATATGTTTCAAATATGCTTAAACATCACATTTCTTTGTTGTTTTCACTTGTGTTTTGTATTGATGTATTTTTTCAGCTCTGACTACATACATCAGCAAAAAGTGGTTGACTAAAATTGCATACAGATGGTGGAAGGCCATAGATCATACATAATCTGCAACACTGCAGCTCAGAAACAGTCCTGTTCTGGAAAAAAAAGAAAAAAATTAAAAAAAAAAAATGGGCAGGTACACTTGGGAAAATTTATGAACAGAGAAATATATAAATAAATATACACTTTGGGCTATATTAAGAATGATGACTGTTCAGAGGATGCTTTTATGTAAGACTCCAATCAGATATTTGAAAAACAAAACTAATTTAATAGAGCTGTAAATTATCGTAGGATCAGTTCTTCATACTTAGAGGAGAAGTTATAATGAATTAAGTTTATGTGGGCTTGGAGATATGAAACTACACTAATAAGTGTTTTGTTAAGCTTACTAGCAATAGTTTGCAGTAGATTTTAAAATATGCTTGAACAGTATCAATATGAATAAACCACTCAATATTTCCTATGTATAGGATGTATAAATTACATTGCACATTATTTAAGGTACAAAATGTATATATTTTTAATTTACTGCAGAATTCCTACTGTTTTATTTCTGTTTTCCAGTGATAATAGTAGTGATTCTAAAATCAGAAAAAAGAAAATCAGAAGAAAGAAAATGATATTTTATATATTTAAAATATCTTCATCTTGTTTTCAAAAGCCAAGTAATAAATTTTGTTTGATAAGGAACCTGAAGGTGTTGATGATGTGTTTAAGTATTCCTGTGTTCCTATGTTGCTTGTGATAAGTAATACAGAAAATCAGGATGGCTATGTTAGTTCAAACATTCATCTACTTTTATCTTGCCTCTGATAATATCCAAAAGTAGACACTTGAAGGGAGATATAGATAGGAATTAAAAGCTTTCCGTAACTTCTGTTCTGCTTTTCCTGAGTTGGTAATGGATTTTCATATGAAGAAGAAATTAAACAGTTTAAAAGATATTTAAGAAAAATAAACAAACAAAAACCAGAATTGGCATCATGATACTTTACCTTTCACTTATTAGTTATCATGAACAAAAAGACATTTTTTTTCCAGATTATCACAATGTACGAAAAAGCAAATTATATTGTATATTGTGAAGTAATATCTATTTAGAGAAATTTCTGCAGCATGAGTTTAACCATATGTGATTAATAATCAGATCTTTTATTACTGAAACCTGTGATATCTTTCATTGTGGGTCATTCTCTTAATACCACTTTGATCTCTCAGTTATCTACAACTTTTAACTTCAACTAAAAGATCATTTTGGATAGCATGCAGAGCCCTTGAGTTCTCAGAGCAGCTGTAACAGCAGTTTCAACTTTCGATTTCTTTTCCAAATGTAATATCTAAGGATGCTGTTTAAAATCCATTTGGCAAGGTGGTATAAAGCTTTGACAAAAGGCAACATATTTTCCAAATGTTTAAAATGGTTGTCACTAGCCGACTCTGAAATACTTGCTGCAATCTTATTTTGTTACAAATCATTACAGATGTGCAGACCTCTCACAGTTAGGTGTTTTACAGTGCCTTGGTGCAATATACACTGATGCTAAAATAAGAAAAGTTATTTTACACAAATTTTTCTTCATGTGTGCTCTCTGTGTAAAGTATCCCTTAGTTATCTCAATTTCAAAGAAGAAAAACTACCACACACACACACACACAAATAAAATAAATAAAATAAAATAAAATAAAATAAATAAAATAAAATAAAATAATAAAATAAAATAAAATAAAATAAAATAAAATAAAATAAAATAAAATAAAATAAAATAAAATAAAATAAAATAAAATAAAATAAAATAAAATAAATAAAAGGTTTCTACTTAAAAGTATAACTTTTCTCCCTCAGTCAGACTTAGCACCAACATTGCAGAAGGGCGTCCTTTCTCAGAAAGCACTTTGTTACAGTGTTTCCCCAGTGGCATATATACTATAGCAATATCAGTAAAAGCACTAGGAAAATTACATCTAATGTAACAGAGACAAACTATAGAAACTAAAAATCCCTTGTAGTGATGGGTTTATTTTTATTATGCATTATATATATATGAGTGTGTGTGTGCATATATATATGTATATATAATACATCTTTATCTATATAAATACAATGATTATCTATATATTTATACATAATAAGTCATTACAAAATGTTTAAAAAACATGTCCTCATATTTAGCAATGAAATTAGAGAGGCAGTACTTTACTATACAGGATGGGAAAAAAAAATGTAAAGAGCTTCACATTTGAATGTCAGGAAGGGGGCTATAACCCTTGACAAATCTTTAGTCCCAGTATGGAATTTCTTAAAACAGAACATTTGTATTTAGCATGAAACAATGGCTAGAACTGTACAGACTGCAGCTGAGCTTTTCAGGAAAAGAAAACAAAGCAAACAAAACACCCACTTCAGAAAAACAAAACAAAACAAAACAAAACAAAAAACAACAACAACAAAAAAACATATAAAAACAGTTTTTATATCTCCATTTCATCTGTTGAGGAGATCCAAGGCCTTCCAGGTAAACTTTGGTTATTCAAGTATCACTGTTTGCAATGAGAATGATACTCCTTTGTGATTTATTGTCGTTGCAGAAGCTTTTAGAATCTTGTGCGGAGATGTAATTTTTACTATCCAAACATACAAGAAAGAGGGAACCTGAATTAAAACAAAATAAAACAAAACAAAATAAAACAAAACAAAATCAGAGTTATTGCACCCTTAACACAAATGAGGAGCTCAGTCAACAAGAGAATAGGTAAGGAGCCCAAGATCTTGAAGAATATTCATAACAGAACTAGGAAGATAATCCAGTATTTTCTTAATGTTGTTTAGTAATAATTCAGAAGACCTTTATAGGATAATTTTTAAGCTACACCTTTTAGATATTCTCATTTTATAGGTTTATGGTACTGAAATGTGAAGAACCTCTATGATATGACAGATTATATAATACAGTTTAATAGCAGCATCTATTGTTGTTTGTTTTTAAGTCTTTATCCTCTTTACATTAAAACTGGAAGACAGCAACCTTGATATTAACCTCAAACTCAGACAGAAATATGGCTTCCAGGAAAATGCACCTATCTGTATTTCATTAAGACATATTATTTATTTAGTTGCTTATTTTCAGCTCAAAGTACTTTCAAGAGAATTTATGAAGCAGTAAATAGACCAAGAGCTAAAATTTCATTATTTTATGAAATATAGAATAAATAGACTTATCATAGAGTTTACTAGTCTGGAATGCTATTCCTTGGATTGTTTTAGTGTCAAATTTTAAAAAGCACTTTAAATTATGTCTCATTCCAAGTTCCTGAAGTGGTCACAGATTGAAAATGTTGCATTGGTTTTGATAATGTATGTTTAGAAATTGAGCAGTAAGTATATATTTCATGGAAAAGCATTAATTACATTCATTTTAAATCATGTAATTATACTGTCATTTGTTTCCATGTATTTGGAGAATGGTTACATAATTAACAATACTCTCTGCTTCAGAATGAAGCAAATTCAGGATGAAAATCTCAGCAGCATGTTTTGAATTAATGTTTTTAGGAATAGTACATTTTGTTTTATTTGGTCATGTGCAAAAGCTGTGTTTTTGTGTAGGCTTAGTCATTATGTTGAATTACAGTAAGTCTATTTATCTCCAACTCTAATGAATAATAAGTGGACATTCTGTTACACTCCAAAGTTTGGCCAGTGCTACCTAACTAAGAAAAAAAAAAATACATATATATATATATAATTAAGCACTGCCTTTACGTTATGCAATCTAGATATCACTCTTTATTCTGGTATTAGATAGCTGCCTTGTTGGCATGTTCAGAATTTATAGTGTGGTGATATGTCTACATGGTATATTTCTTTCAAAGCAAAAATTATGCACTTTGACTAGTCTCAATTAAATCTCAAAGCAAAACAACAGAATCAAAGTAAATGTACTTCTTGGAGTTAAAAGAGAGATTACACACAAAAAAAATAAAAAAAAAAAGAAAGAAAAAAAAAGAGGAAAAGAAAAAAAAGAAGGTTGTATTCCCCATGCCTCTTCCAAGTGAACAAGACTTACCATTTCAAAGAAAATGGTTCAATTCCATTAACAAGGAAATATCCTAATTCACAAATATACACAGTGGGTAACGTGTTAATAGCACCATTATCAACTGATAACATGGTGCAGTTAATGTATCTCAGCAAGAGTTGACTTTACCACAAACCATTGTTTCCTTTTAAAACAGCATGAGATCTTGAGAAAAATCTCTCAATATCTCACTGTGGGGACTTAATAAACATCACTCACCATAGTGCAGAAACAGGGAGGAAAAAAAGGTACTTTAAAAATCTTCTTTTCCATACTGTTTTATACCACTTGGTTTAATTAATTAGCTCCTTTAAGTAGTATATATATTCCTGGGCTCACTGACTTTTGATGGACACGTTTAAAAAAAAATCACCTTAACAAATAGCAAAATTCCTTAAACAATAGGGGTTGTACTTCACAAATATCTTACAGAAACATCAGATAGTACATTTTTCTTTGCATTTGAGTACCAAGAGATAAGAACTGATGAGCAGACAAAATCCTTCTGCAGCTCTGAATCCACAGTATCTTTATTCTGGGTTTGTATTTCCAAGTTAGTCCTGGATTGTTACAATTTTGTGTGTTTTCTTGAATCCCAGCTAAATTCATGTTTGGAGTTACATTTGCTACTTAGGAGTATTTGATCTTGATGGTCTTTTCCAACCTAAATTATTCTATGATTTTAGGACAAAAAGAAAAAAATCTTTCTGGTCAAATAATTCCAAAAATAGCTATTAGGCACAATGAATCTCCACTATATGGCAGAGTTGGGAAGCAAATAGAAATTCCAGTTACATATGCCCAAAGACAAGCCAGTGTGGAAGAAGACTGGCCTGGCTTAACAGAGAGTTGTCGCTTGAACTTAGGAGAAAAAAGAGGGCTTATAATCTTTGGAAAAGAGGGAAGGCCACTCAGGAGAACTATAAGGCTGTTGCGAGGCTGTGCAGGGAAAAAATTAGAAGGGCCAAAGCTCATCTGGAACTCAATCTGGCTACTGCCATTAAAGATAACAAAAAATGTTTTTATAAATACATCCATACAAAAAAAAAAAGACTAAGGAGAATCTCCATCCTTTACTGGATGTGGGGGGAAACTTAGTTACAAGGGATGAGGAAAAGGCTGAGGTGCTTAATGCCTTCTTTGCCTCAGTCTTTAGCGGTAAGACCAGTTGTTCTCTGGATACCCAGTACCCTGAGCTGGTGGAAGGGGATGGGGAGCAGAATGTGGCCCTCACTATCCACGAGGAAATGGTTGGCGACCTGCTATAGCACTTGGATGTATGCAAGTCGATGGGTCTGGATGGGATCCACGCGAGGGTACTGAGAGAACTGGCGGAGGAGCTGGCCAAGCCACTTTCCATCATTTATCGGCAGTCCTGGCTATCAGGGGAGGTCCCTGTCGACTGGCGGCTAGCAAACGTGACACCCATCTACAAGAAGGGTCGGAGGGTAGACCCGGGGAACTAGAGGCCTGTTAGCTTGACCTCAGTGCCAGGGAAGCTCATGGAGCAGATTATCTTGAGTGTCATCACGCGGCACTTACAGGGCAACCATGCGATCAGGCCCAGTCAGCATGGGTTTATGAAAGGCAGGTCCTGTTTGATGAACCTGATCTCCTTCTATGACAAAGTGACACGCTTAGTGGATGAGGGAAAGGCTGTGGATGTGGTTTACCTTGACTTCAGTAAGGCTTTTGAAACCGTTTCCCACAACATTCTCCTCAAGAAACGGGTTGCTTGTGGCTTGGACTGGCGTATGCTTCGTTGGGTTAAAAACTGGCTGGATAGCCAGGCCCAAAGAGTTGTGGTGAATGGAGTCAAATCTGGTTGGAGGCTGGTCACTAGTGGTGTCCCCCAGGGCTCAGTGCTGGGGCCAGTAGTCCTCTTCAATATCTTTCTCGATGATCTGGATGAGGGGATCGAGTGCACCCTCAGTAAGTTTGCAGATGACACCAAGTAAGGTGCGTGTGTCGATCTGCTCGAGGGTAGGAAGGCTCTGCAGGAGGATCTGGATAGGCTGGACCGATGGGCTGAGGTCAACTGTATGAAGTTCAACAAGGCCAAGAGCCAGGTCCTACACCTGGGGTGCAACAACCCCAAGCAGAGCTACAGGCTGGGAGATAAGTGGTTGGAAAGCTTCCTGGCAGAGAAGGACCTGGGAGTACTGGTTGATAGCTGGCTGAATATGAGCCAGCAGTGTGCTCAGGTGGCCAAGAAGGCCAACAGCATCCTGGCTTGTATAAGAAGCAGTGTGGCCAGCAGGTCTAGGGAAGTGATTGTCCCCCGACTCGGCTCTGGTGAGGCCACACCCCGAGTACTGTGTTCCGTTTTGGGCCCCTCACTACAAGAAGGACATGGAGGTGCTCGAGAGAGTCCAGAGAAGAGCGACAAAGATGGTGAGGGGTCTGGAGAGCAAGTCTTATGAGGAGCGGCTGAGGGAGCTGGGATTGTTCAGCCTGGAGAAGAGGAGGCTCAGGGGCGACCTTATCGCTCTCTACAGGTACCTTAAAAGAGGCTGTAGCGAGGTGGGGGTTGGTCTATTCTCCCACGTGCCTGGTGACAGGACGAGGGGGAATGGGCTAAAGCCGTGCCAGGGGAGGTTTAGGTTGGATATTAGGAAGAACTTCTTTACTGAAAGGGTTGTTAGGCATTGGAATGGACTGCCCAGGGAGGTGGTTGAGTCACCATCCCTGGAGGTCTTTAAGAGATGTTTAGATGTCGAGCTTAGTGATATGGTTTAGTGAAGGACTTGTTAGTGTTAGGTCAGAGGTTGGACTAGGTGATCTTGGAGGTCTCTTCCAACCTAGATCATTCTGTTATTCTGTGATTTTAAAGATGGCTAAACCTCTGAAAATATAAATAAGGCTTGTTACATACCCCTCAGGCAATTGATTTCACTGACAAATAGGCCTATATTTGTGAAAATACTAGTAGCTGCTCAGCTTCATGTTTTCATCGCATGTATCACTAATAACATAGTGCTCTGCCTTCATTAACATAACAGTTAGCATACAAGTATGAAATGTGGCATTTCTCCAAAATTTATAATTGGGCTTTATTTTATCAAAAATTTTCTTAAGTTTATATTAGGATTTAATTCTACATACCATAATTATTCTTACATGTAAGAGGCCGTACAAAGATTTTGAATAAGTATATTGTTTTACCTGAACCTGAACCTTTACGTGAATTACATAGTCCCTGAACCTTCAACCTATTCTTTTATCATCCTCCAGCCATCTTCCTCATGCTTATTTCCTTTCTTGTGGATTTTAGAGCTATTTTAACAGTTTGTCTAACAGAATAGTAGGAAAACCTTTTCCTAAATAGGTGTTTTCTCTTTGTCTGTCTTCCTTGACTGGTGATATCTTACCTTGCACTATTCTTTAGGGATGGGGGGGAAGTGACTTATTGTGCTTTTTTGAAAACTACTTCATAAAAGTAAAATTTTTTTTGGTCTCTGAGCTACTAAAAGATAAAATAATTGTCCTAATATGAGTCTTGTTGTTGAAAGGAAGTAAAGTTCAAGATGTTTCAGTTGTTTCTTTATATGGTTACTTTCTTTAAGCAAGAATTGAAAGCAGTAAATATATACCTTTATCTCAAAGGAATTATCTAATGGATTAAAATTTCAAGATAGCTAGGCAGTATTTGTTAGCTTTAGAAGAAAACTACTTTCAGTAAGGAAATGCTGCTTATAAATTGTGACTATATGTGACCTCCTAACACCTACAAGGGTAAGACTGATTATTTATATATAAGCAATGTAAAATGAGGGAATTGGAAAACAAAAGGACTATAAACACTGGAGTGGGATAACTAAAGTAAAATTCATGTAGAATTTATGTTGAGTGTTAAAGACAGCCAACAGTTCATACAATCTCCACCTAAGTAATTGGGCTTCTAAAAGATTAAGCTTATAAACTATCCTAAATTAAAATATGTTTTCATAGAACTGAACCGCATATTTCAGCAGCAACTTCATGCATTCCGCATTTCATTTGGGTTCATGAACTAAATATCTTATGCCACATTCACAGACTCCTTCTGAAAAGGATCTCTCCAGTACTGGTTTGTGCAATAAAGTTACTCTTCACAACTAGAAGCTTCCATTAGCCGTGGGGATTGTACTACAACTGTACATACGGTGTAGGTCAATATGTTCAATTGGAGTCAGCAGCACCTACCTTAGTATGCCAGATGTAAGCCAGCTCTGACAGAAAGACTATAACTGGGTTAACATAAGCCAGAGACTATACTTGTATATCTTGAAGAATTATAAGATACATTGATGCCTCTTCAGGACTGTGATACATGTGTACAAATGTGATTCATTGATAAGACACAGAAGAGGAATCTGAGCTGTATAGCACTGCGCTGATGCTTCACAATAGTAGACTAGTTGGTCGCTGACAATAAATTCTCACTAAATCTACATGTTCTGGATATAATGATTATAAAAAAATAACAGGTTTGCTCACTAACTTACTTTTTTAGTTTTCCTCTTTTTTACAGAAATTCATTAACAGCATATTAGCATAATAAGTTTTAATAATACAGCATGGGACCTCCCAATGCATATGGATTTTATATTCCAGTTGCAATAAATGTTGTTACACATGATTTTTTATTATTATTATTTTACATGATTTGTATGAACACACCTTTGTTTCAAACATTATAATGTATAAGTAAAAAATGATGGGACATTAGTAAATACTTTGATATGCTTAGTGTTGAGGAACTATTATAATTGATTTCTTTCAAAGTATTAGTGATTTTAATGAACCTGGAAATGTGAGGAGCTTGATTTCTGCATCTCTTTCAAAAGTAGTAAATTCACATTTGATCACTGAACTATGCATTTTTGCTTGTAGTAATAAACCAGAAAATATTTTCAAACTTTGGGATTTTTTCCCTTGCACTTCATGAATAAAAGGCTTTCAGACAAATATATTTTTTAATGAATCTTTCCTTCATTTTAAAATAGCATGAAACAGTGAAAAGAATGCTTAAAAGACCAGAGTGTTTTTGAATGGTGGAAGCAAGAACTATGATTTCACATATTTAGTCACCTATACAGCCCTTCAGTAAACAGACACATACAAGCTAATCAGATGATGAGAAAGTATGTGCTTTTGGACAGAGAGCTGATACTAAAAGCAGTATGCAGAGTTCTGCCCCCTCAGGGGTAGCCTAACACTACTCTACACATAAGTGGTAATTTTCTTTCACTTTTTCTTGTAATTTCATTTAAAATTGGTTGAAATTAAACAATAGGTTCAGAAAGTTATTAGACAGCCGGGCAGATTGAATAAAATACTTTTCCTTAGTAAACAGCCTGAGAAAATGTCTTCAGCTTTGCACAGAGTGTCACATCCCTATTAAGCTAGGAATAATTTTTACAGGTGATATGTATAAGAATAAAAACTTTTTGAGGTTATAGGAAAATTTAAAAAAGATATTTAAACATATTGGCAGCGGCAAGTGACACTACCATAAAGATTAAAGCCATAACTGATTTTACATTAAATAAATAAATAAATAAATAAAATGTGAATTGTGATATATTTTTCATTGCTGTCATCATTGTTGTTCTGAAATGAGAAAATATCATGCTTCTTTACAGCAGCCTTTAGAATTAGAATTTTGTTCAGCTGGAAAGAATTAGATGTTTGAATTACTATAGTAAATTTAATTATTTACGGTTGTGATGTGGCTGTATTAGGTTGACATTTAATACAAGCTTTGAGAAAAAAAAAAAAAAGAGAGAGAGAGAGACTCTAGAAAGACTAAATTGCATTTGCCACAAGTGAAAAGAGTAATTTTCTAAAGAGGATAACTTTTGGAGGATCTGAAATTTAAAAAATGCTGTATTTCTGGATCAGATTATAAAATGCATTTGTCATTTTGGTCACTGTGGGAGAACACATGAAGCAGAGTGAAATTATGTAAGACAAATATTACACCGCTTGTCTTGTGAAGAGGTGAGGGACAGGAAAATTGTTCTTAAGCACGAAAAGCCGACTTAAAAAAATGTAAATGGGATCATTCTACAAATTAACACACAGTATTCATTGTGTTGTATACATTATACTTCACATTATATATTACTCTGATGTTTCTGTTTTATGTGTATTATCAACACTTCAAAACTAGACTTTAATACTAAGTTCTGGAAATGCTGTTATCACTTGTTCAACAATTATACTTCAGAAGTAACTGTACAATTGTGGAAGAGCCAGTGACTTAAATGGGGCCAATGGACCAAATCATAGGTTCTATTTATGCAAAAGTACACTGTACACAAGACTAGTACTGCTGCTTTGAAACTTTCATGTATAAATTTATCTTGATATTAGGGTATGTAAACTTCAGAGGTCCTATAGCTAAAAAGAAGGTTATATATGTAAAACTATGTAAAAAAAAATAAAAAGAAATAAACTAATACATAGTTTCAGCCAAAAGCGTTCTAGGTTAATTGCTTTTTTAAGTGAAATGTTAACTCTCATAAGTGGATGCTGATAATTAAGACTGTCACCTAAGCAGTTGCCATCTGATATAAAAGTGGCTTATCTGTGGCTTTGTTTTCTGCCCTGCCAAGAGACCAGGACAGAGCTATAATGGGAGCTTTTGAAAATTAATATGTCCTACAAACACTTTTATTTTCCTTAATTATTTCTGAAATATTCTCTTTTTTCCCCTGTGGTAATATAATAGTTCAGATCCTTTCAATTTACAATAGATTATTAAAACATTTAAGATCAAAGCTGAAGAATAATGAATAATTTTTGGAAGACCCCCCCCCCCCCCCCAAAAAAAAATCTATACCAGCCAAGAAATAGCAAGCATGAAGGTTTTTGTTCATTTTGTTTTGTTTTGTTTTGTTTTTGTTTTTTACTATTTGATATATTTTTAGAGAATATCAAAATTGTGGATGAGCCTAAGAGTCATCTGAAGTAAGTTCTACATCATTGGAGTTGTAAGTAGGTGTATGAAATGAATGTAGAAGATTTATACTTTGTTTTTGGCTGTATACAGTTGGATAAAAGGACGATGTATGTTAGCTCTGTACGGAGGTCCTTAGAGCAATAGCATTATTAATTGATTGAATAATTGAATGTTTTCAAAAACACTTCCATTGGAACCTCTTTTCTCAGATCTACTGTAGTTAATAATCCATTTTAAATTTAAAAATAAAGTTAGTACACACAGGAGAAATATACAGTTTCGTGACCTGTCTAATTTGTAAATGGAACAGTAGGTTTTATGCTACTGGATTCTTACGCTATCAGGATGGACTGCCTTATTTTGATCCTGAAATGTCAATCTATCAAAACTATGTTTTGATACATATCGAATACATCCATTGATCTCTGCAAGTTCTGGATCATCTTATTTGAGCTAGCTTTTTATTTATTTACTTACTTATTAATTTAAGGGGAAAGTGATCAACACCTTTTTTAAACTGACAGGAACCCCCAAAAAATGAAGTGCTCCAACTCTAGGGTTGTCATCTACTGACTCACTAGTGAGCCTAGGATCATAAATTAAGTCCTAATATTAAGTATAAACATCAGTATGTGTTTGCATGTTGGATAGTAGATACCTATCCAAATATTGATGTTACTGGTTGCACTACAACATTGTAAGTAAAGTGTCAACATGATGTTTTATTTAGTAAGCTCAGGTTATATTTGTAAATATAAACACTGGAGAACAGGTGACAGTTTTGGTGACCCAGATCTCTTCAAGGACAAAGCTACTTAAAGTTTTATTGCACAAATCCACCAAGAAAATGATACCGTAGAAATATGTGTTTTCTTTAAAATAGTTCCTCCTGAAAATATATAAAAATTAGAATTAATTCACCTTGTTAAAAAATATGCATTTCATCATTTTGTTCTTTTATTATTATTATTAGTATTAGTATTAGCATTAGTATTAGTATTAGTATTATATGTTTCACAAGATTTCATTGACATTCAGTGATTTTCTCTAAGGATGGAAAGAATTGTTCAATTTTTATGCTAAATAATGGAATCCTTCATAAATAATGAGAAGTTTCATGACATTTCCAAGTAGGAATGTAGCCTCACATAATCATAGACATCATAGAATGACTTGGGTTGGAAGGAACCTGAAAGATCATCTAGTTCCACCCCCTCTGCCATGGGCAGGGTTGCCATCCACTAGACCACATTGCCCAAAGCCCCATCCAACCTGGCCTTGAACACTTCCAGGGATGGGGCATCCACAACTTCTCTGGCAATCTGTTAATAATAACATACTATGGGAAAATCTGAACAGGAGTGTACTAATTTTGAAGTAAGCACTAAACAGGGATACTCTGCCATCATGGCATGAATGGTTGGTTTACAGATGCTAACAGGTTCAAGCTATAAAAACACGTTGTCCTTGCTGCTTCTTCTGGCTCTAGACATGATGTAGATATAATAGAAAGTACAGCAGATTTGCAGGTTTTAAGCATTATTAAATAATCTCTAATGTTATTTGAAAATCCCACTACTTTCCACAATATCCAGGAGTACATCAGTAAAAAATATTTTCTACCACCTGTTTCCACCACGTTATAAATAATCAGACAGGAAAATGTGACACTTTCAATGCACGTCTTTCCTATTTCCTCTTCATATTTATACATACCCTCTCATTTTGCTTTTCCTGAGCTGCCCCTGTACAGTTGACTCTCTTTCCAAAAGTTTTCTTCATCCTAGTCTTACCCATCTATTCTACTTTCCTATGGCTTCATGTTGTCTGTATTCCTTAAAGCAATTATGACATTGTATTATAAAACTCTTTCCTCATAGGATCATAAAATCATTCAGGTTGGAAAATACCTCTAAGATCATCTAGTCCAACCTTTAACATAGTACTAAATTCCACTACTAAACCATGTTTCTAAATTCTAAGTCTACATGTTTCTTGAAGGCCTCCAGGGATGGTAACTCAACCACTTCCCTGGGCAGTCTACTCCAATGCCGCACAACTCTTTCAGTAAAGAAATTTCTCCTAATATCTAACCTAAACCTCCCCTGGTGAAGCTTGAGGCCATTTACCCTCTTCTTATCACCTGGTGCTTGGGAGAAGAACCCGATCCCTACCTTGCTATCGCCACCTTTATGGTAATTGTACAGTGTAGTAAGTTTTCCCTGCGTCTCCTTTTCTCTAGGTTAAACAATTCCAGTTCCCTCAGCCACTCCTTGTAAGACTCATTTTCTAGACCCTTCACTAGCTTCATTGTCCTTCTTTGGACAGGCTTCTGCACCTCGATATCATTCTTGTAGTGAGGGGCCCAAAACTGAACACAATATTCAAGGTGTGGCCTCATTAGAGCCAAGTAAAGAGGGACAATCACTTCCCTCATCCTGCTGGTCACAATTTCTTTGATACAAACCAGGATGCTGTTGACCTTCTTGGCCACCTGAGCACACTGCTGGTTCATATTCAGCTGGCTATCAACCAATACCCCCAGGTCCCTTTCTGCCAGGCAGCTTTCACTTTTCCCCCAGCCTGTAGCATTGCATGGGGCTGTTGTGCCCCAAGTGCAGGACCCAGAACTTAGCCTTGTTGAACTTGATACTGTTGTTCTTAGCCCATTGGTCCAGTCTATTCAGATCCCTCTGCAGAGCCCTCCTACCCTCGAGCAGATCAACACTCACTCCTAACTTGGTGTCGTCTGCAAAGTTATCGAGGTTTCACTTGATCTTCTCATCCAGATTGTTTATAGAGATATTGAAGTGCACTGGCCCCAGTACTGAGCCCTGGGGGACACCACTAGTGACTAGCCTCCAGCTGTATTTAACTCCATTCATCAGAACTCTATGGGCCCTGCCACGCAGCCAATTTTCAAGCCAGCAAAGGATACACACATCCAGGCCATGAGCAGCCAGCTTCTTCTGGAGAATGCTGTGGGAAACAGTGTCAAAAGCCATATTGAAGTCTAGGCAGACCACATCTACAGCCTTTCCCTCATCAACTGAGCATGTCACCTTGTCATAGAAAGAGACCAGGTCCATCAGGCAGGACCTGCCTTTGATAAACCCATGATGACTGGTCTTGATCACCTGTTTGTTCCTGTAGGTGCTGTGTGACTGCACTCAAGATAATCTGCTCCATGAGCTTCTCTGGCACTGAGGTCAGACTGACAGGCCTGTGGTTTCCCAGATCCTCCTTCCATCCTTTCTTGTACATGAGTGTCACATTTGCTAGCCACCTATCAACTGGGATGTCCCCTGATAGCCAGGATTGCAGTTAATGATGGAAAGAGGCTTGGTGAGCACTTCTGCCAGCTTCCTCAGTACCCTTGGGTGGATCCCATCTGGCCCCATAGACTTGCATATATTAAAGTGCAGTAGCAGGTCACTAACTATTTCCTTGTGGAGTATGAGAGCTTCATTCTGCTCCCTCTCCCTATCTACCGGTTCAGGGGCCAAGTACCCGGAGAACAACTGGTCTTGATGGTAATGACTGAGTCAAAGAAGGCATTAAGTACTTCATCCTTTTCCTCATTTCTTGTCACAATGTTTCCCCCCATATCCAATACAGGATGGAGATTCTCCTTAGTCCTCCTTTTCTTGTTTATGTATTTATAAAAACATTTTTTATTGTCTTTAACAGAAATAGCTAGGTTGAGCTCAAATGGGCTTTGGCCCTTCTAATTTTGTCCCTGCATAGCCTCATGACATCTCTGTAGTCCTCCTGAGTGAAGTTTACTATAAGTGGCTTTTATGCGATCCCTCTTAAAATAAACTCAGCCTCAAGACTAGTTCTGATTTTAATATTTTTGTACCTGAAAAACACAGTCATCCGGCTATGAAGACAAATTGCATACATGCTAGGAGCAGACTAAGTAAAATAATTCAGGAAATACCCATCCATAAAAGATGACAATGAAATAGAGATTGTTATTAACATTTTACTGGGATAGTTATTAAGACTAACATATTTCAAAGTTTCCATCAGCAGTCTGGATAACCAAAAACTTATCAAAAGAAAACCATATCATTAGTTTATGAGAAAATGGTAGCTATTGAAAAT
This sequence comes from Anser brachyrhynchus, assembly GCF_964034855.1. NCBI lineage: Eukaryota > Metazoa > Chordata > Aves > Anseriformes > Anatidae > Anser > Anser brachyrhynchus. The sequence continues at coordinate 58,973,781 of NC_137698.1, read as the reverse complement.
GGTAGCTGTATAAAACAAGACTATCATTGATAAACTAAGCCTGTTAAAGCAAGTGAAGTTATATGTTGAAAAGCAAAGAACGTGGGCTGTGTTTTCAGAATGGATGGCTACAAGCCATCAAGGGTTTGTACTAGGAAAACTTTTATATAACACTTTTTTTTTTTTGCACCAATGTATGAAAGGAAATGGTGTTGTGTTGGTTCAACACATAGGAAGGAAAGCAGCAAATTCAGGGGATACAACTTTATATATGCTCCCATGAGACTGAGTAGACTATTGCATAGAGCTCTAGTGTTGACATTTTCAAGAGGCAAAAAACAAACAAACAAACAAACAAACAAAAAACTAACAGGAAGAAATGTCAGAAATAACTGAAGACCAAAATAAAGAGTCATGTGGTGAAGTTGTACAGTATAGTTCCACTGCACTTCATGCTAATCTGACTGAACTGCTACAGTTCTGCCTTTCTTATACCCCTTTTCCTTTCTGCTGTTACTGCCCTTCACTGTCTGCTAGCAGCAACATTCATGTGAGTGTGCAGTAACCTGGCTCAGGGAACTATTCAGGTTAAGAATAATAACCTCTTTTCATGCCAGGTTATTTTTCAAGCTCAGCTTCCTGTTCTGGCTCCCTGCAGGATGCACTAGGTAAGAAAGGAATAGGATCACGTGACTGAAGAACACAAAGTCCAGATTTAAATTGGCATGGACTGCCAATTGAACTTGGAAACTGCACTTCAATCTGTTTTCTTTTGTTTTAAAATGAAGAAGATTATTGCAACGTAACCACAGAATCAAGTACTTAATCAGAAGGAAATAGTAGAAGGCTTTTTAATCTAGACATAATAAGGATGGAATACTGGAGATGAGAGCCAGATGAAATAACGGGAAAAAAAAAGAAAAAAAAAAAGAGAGAAATAATTTTCAATGCTAAAGAAGTTGAATAATTTGATATTGTTATTATTTTTATATAGTATTACTCCATATTATATTATTATATATTAAGTATCTGAAAAAGAAATAAGACATCCTTGCTAAAGATTACAGTTTTAAAATGAGGTTATTTTTATTAGTTGATGGGCATTTGGGGGGAAAAATGAATAAGCATATGTGCCTTACAATTAAAACAAATCAATATTAGAAACATAGAAACATGGAATCATAGAATATCCCAAGTTGGAAGGGACCCACAAAGACTGTTGAGTTCAACTCCTGGCTCCACACAGGTCTACCCAAAAATTCAGACCATATGACTAAGAGCATAGTACAAAAACTTCTTAAGCTCCGACAGGCTTGTTGCTGTGACTATGTCCCTGGGGTGCCTGTTCCAGTGCTTGACCACCCTCTTGGTGAAGAACCTTTTCCTGATATCCAGGCTGAACCTCCCCTGTCGCAGCTTGTGAGCTGTATTATTTATATTATTGCGAGCTTTATTATTTACAGAAGAGATATATTGTGGTTTTCCCTGTGGGAAAAGTAGAAATTGGAGTTAAAATTGCATATTGTAAGAGCACTTTGTGGCAAACAATTAGGAAACAGCAACAAAGGTTTCCATATTAAACAAAATATTAAATAATATTAAACAAATTAAAATATTAAATATTTAATATAAAATATTCAAATATTAAACAAAGGTATTTACATATTAAATAAATTTCTAAACATCAGACAAATTATTATAAGAGTATTATATGAGGATAATTACAGAATAAGTAACCGAAACATTATTCTATAAAAAGGATTTTCCTAAATAAATAAATAAATATTTAAGATGCTTTGGCCATCAAAGTGAACAAAATACAACAAAAAAAAAAACACCATACAATATTCTATTTTCACAACTTGGCTATAGTTGGTTGTATCAAGCAATTTACTTGTGTCCTTGGTACAAAAAGAACATGGCAGACCTAGAATAGGCACATAGAGGGGAAAAAAAGAATACTTAAACAAAGGAATTGAATGGCTTTTGTGCGCAATGTGATCAGCTATAACAAACTAAGGAAAGACAACCTGGGAGGAAGAAAAAGCCTATAAAATTGGGATTTAGGCAAAGAACAAGGATAAGAAATGACAATTAACCATCTCTTCTAACATTAGAAGAAGAAAGTCATGATTACAGTAACTATGGTAAACAGGAAAAGCAGATATACACAATGTTAAGGTAAGCTACAAAAGTGCTTCTCACAAGACGTTGTTAAAAACTCATATGGGTTAAAAAATTAGTTTGGATAAATCATATAATTCTCATTAGATTTGTTGATATTTTTGTTCTTTAGCAAAGACATAGCTTATGGTTCAGAAGTTCCTGAAACACTCTTTACTGGAAACAGGAAGGACATGCTGAGAATTTATTGCTAGAAACTTGTTCCTTCTCTTTTTTTTCCTGAGCATCCACAATATTCACCATCATTAAACATATTTAATTAGGCTGCCTTGGGTTTGATCCAGCAGATTTATTTGTTTATTTTGCATTATAAATCTTCTACCAATCTTGGACCTTGCACACCTTCTAATACAGATTTATTTTATATTGTAGTTGTTTACACTTTTCTGGAGCAGATTTCTCTCAATACTTGTATTTGAAAATGCTTGCCCAACACTTCACACAATAGACAATACTGTATAAAATACACTTCATGGAACACAGATGAATGATTTGGCCTAACATACCACTATCTGTAAAATCAACAATTTTTGTACATTTGTAGGAACATTTTCTTTTCATGGAGAAACAAAGCAGAACTCCAGCCAACGCCCTTCTTCCTTGTAATCCCAGAAAACTATGTATTTACGAGTATATCTTTCAGAAACCAATGGCGATGATCTCTAGCGTACAGTAAAAGGCAATTAAAAAAAAAAAATCATTTAACCTTCCCAGAAAGTCACTCCTTATTTTCAGTAATATTCTATTTTCCTTTCTCATTTGAAATATACTATTATTTACCGATGCAAAAATAACGTATTATTTGTTCTAACACTCCAGGAGAACAAAATATGAGGTGTTTATTTATTTATTTATTTATTTAACTGGTTGACAAGTTAATTGTTTTGCTTTTACCTCCAGGTATCTAGATGCTGTTAGATGTTTTATATTTATATTTGTATTTATGGTCATAAGTACCATTGTGACTTCAGAGGGAATATACCTGAACTGTAAACATGTTTTTGTATTGTGTGATGCAATGTGAAATGTCACAATCCAGACATACATCACTGAGAATGTTTCTCTGCCTTTGAAGTACTTTTGACAGTTTGTTTTTAGAAAGGTGTGAACACTTCAAAATAAAAACTACCCTATGACCCCAATTTTAAGTTAGATTTCTTCTCTGATGCTCGTGTTTCATTCAGTTAATTCTTTTCAGCAAACATGAGTGAGGTCTAGTTACTCAAGAAAGTATTCACACAAACACACAAATTAAAAAAAAAAAAAAAAAAAGAGAGAGAGAGAGAAAACTAAACTTGAATGGTGGATGAAAGGTCTGTTAAATTTCTGAAGAATTACAAGGCTTAGCAGAAACTATACACTGAATTTGCAGAAAGAGGAAAAGCCTTCCCACAGAAGCAAACTCTGAAGTAGGAACTTCTCATTGAATATACAGAAACAAGCCTGCAGGAACAGACAAGCATGCTCCTGAAGTTGTAAACTTGTTATTTAGCAAATCTGTTAAAGCCACATGTTACTCCAGACAGCTATTTATGTGAAGTAGGATTGCATATGATGATGGGATTACTTGATTCATACCACCTAAAATCTATTTCTGAGTATAATAATATAATTTAGTGAACCGGCACTGTCACTCTTTTTGGAGGCTATATTTATCAAAGTTGTTCAGCTTTAATGACTCAGAAAGCAGTGTAGTTTACTATCGCATATACTGACTAGCTCTTTTCAGGGATACTGGTTTATATTTATCTAGCACTCCATACTAAGTGAAGGGTTAGGTTGATAAACTTCAGCAAGGACTATTTATCTTGTAAGACAGTGCTGCCAAAATATTATCCTAAGCTAATACAACCTAATTTATCCCAAGGTTCCCTTTTGAGATATTATTTACCAGGATTCACAAAATGAGTATTTTTCTCTTCTTTTGTTGGACTGTCTATTCTCCCAGACATCTTAATACTTTTCACAGCAAACTATCCAATCTGAGTTTGTCTATATTGAACATGTAACAGTAGACCTCTAGCCAATGTTCCAACCCCCTGTTCATTATAACCTCTCATCTGAGCAGTTAAATGAAAACATTTTATAAACACAAATTCCACAATGCAATTGAAGCAGCTGATATCATTCATTTTGTTTTTTGTTCGGGAAAAAAATAGACTATTCAACCTGAAGGAGAGCCTTCTGCAAACTACTTTCTTTCCACCTTACATACCAATGTGTTTAATATATCAAGAAGTACTTTTTAATAGATAACTCAGTTTATCATCAGTAAATTATATTCTAAAACTCTACCTTGAATTTTCCAAATCTCTATCTAAATGTTAAGTGATGTGAAAAATGATACCATCCATTTCTTTATCAAAGATAACTACAAGAAAAAAAAAACAAAAGATATTCTAAGACACAAACCTACTACTAACTATGCTTAACTTTTCTGAAATATCAATTTCTAATTATTTATGTTTATTTTCTTTTTTGTTTGTTTGTTTTCTTTCTATGTGTGTTCATAATGGTACATTATGGTATGTTTATTTCTACTCCAGCTTTATCTTGAATAGTGTTCAGAAGTAGAGAATATTTTATGGGAGTATTGAGGTATTTAAGATTACAAATCCACTGTATTTTTGTAATAGATCGCTAAAATACTCTTGAAAATCTCAGAAATTAGATGTCTGGCACAAATAAAAAAAAGAATCAAAATGTTTTCCATCTCTGCAATTTCTCTTTTCCTTAACAGCCTCCATTGATACCATTCATTCTCTCTCCCTATGACCTGTAAATAGTTCTGCCAAGTCATTTTTCCACCTAAAGAGAACTCCAACTGTTTCAAGTATTTCTTTATTTTAGAAGCAAGAACAGACAACTGCATGTTTCCCTTCTATTCTGCATGTGCTGGGATTAGGGAATTATAAGTGCCATAACCATAGTCAACAACAAAGAAACACAACATATATTCAACATTGCAACGGTTATCTATATATATATATATATATATATATATATATATATATAACAGTTATATATATATAATTTGTATTTTATTTAAAGAAAAAGAAGGAAAAAACAAACAAACAAACAAAAAAAGGTCTCATGCAGTCATTCACCACATAGTTTGCAGACCAAACATCCAACCAGAAAAAAAAAAATAACAAGAGAAAAGAAAATGCAGTGCTACCCATGCCTCTACGGCTGCTAAAAGAATAAAGTGCAGAAATATGAACTACAAGAAGAACTGCATCTGGGTGAAACAGCGTGCTTAAATTGTGAAATGATACCTTTATACACATACTTGAAGTATAACAATGTATTTCTCTCTACATAATATATATATAATGTATTAATTATTAATTAATGCATTAATTATATAATTAATTAAATGTATTATATATATATATATATAAATGTATTTCTTTATATATAATAACATGTAGAAAAGGAGGAAATGGCCTTGTAACACTCTTCTAGGATTGTGTATAAAATGCACCTAATGAAATTTTACTGAAGCATCAATTTAATAAGTCTTGATATTTCTGATTCTGCTGTCAGTACTTTAATTTCATTTTTAGTTGGTAGCCCATTTATTTGACGTAACATTGCTGATAGCTCCTGTGTTTTTATTTGCATTTCCACAGTCAAACTTTCTATATATTTTTTGCAATATGTTTTGTGATACTTAGACAATACTTTTCTATTGTCTACAGACACAGGTCTTCATGCAACAGGAACAGGATGTTCTGAAAGTCTGATTGACTTATGTTTGTATTTTGGTCTAAATAACTGAGAAGCTGGTCGCTTATCCAGAGAGAGGTCTTGTGTTTTATATTTTAGAATGTTTGAATAAATATAATGTGAATGTTTTGTGAATGAAACAATTGTGTTTTATTTTTAGAAACTCACTCAACATCATTTTAGAAACTCACAAAACATCAAAATAAAAATGTTAAACTATCATTTATGCTTCCATTTTTCTCATAGGCTTGCAACAGAAAGCATTTTTTGGTTCTATCAGAGTCATTTGATGTGAAATCTTCCTTAGATTAATTCCATCTTGGCTTTTTTCATCCTTTGCAGTGAATATGCTAATGGAATATACTGAATATAGCTCTCATAAGATTTTGCCTTTTTTCCTTTACTGTAAGCTGTAGATCAATAGTAACTGATTCCTGGGGCCAAATATGTTGACAGCAGCTTAATCAACCTGTGTCCATGCTACTTTCAATGTCATCTCTAGCCACAAGGCAGGAAATCATTTCAGAGCATTTTTCTTTGAAACATTTTGCCATATTTTCTCTGTTTGTTTTGGATCATATTTCTGGCCCACTCCCTCAAGAAGTGCTTTTATTCAGCAGTTTTAGAGTATATTTTTCCTTCCAACCCTCATTGTCTTCATGTATTTCCTTTATACTTTCCCTGTTAAGAATTTGTACAAGTTCTTTTTGACAAGATTAGCATGTTTGATCTTAATAGACATTTCATGTTTGTAATAACTGTACTGTTATTGAGGCAATATACTCCCTATCTGTGCCATATATTCTTATGTTAGTTATCTGGCTTAATGACACGCACAATTTCTCAAAAGCGCTTAATGAAGCAAATTTTGAAAATACCTCCATAGGAAATATTTTCTTGGCAGAGAAGTAATGCAATCAGAGAAATAAATAAAGGGAAATATTCAGTATTTACAAAGATAAGAAAAACATCTGGTACATCTTTTTCCCATTACTCCATTCATTAAGTCATATTCCTGTTTCTAATGAACAGTCTAGCAATATGATGTGTAACACTGGGTCATCAACAGCATCTCCTGAATGTCTTACGTTTACAGTTTAACTGTAACAGGTTAATGAGCACAACTGCTAATAACATATTTCCTGAACATGAAAACTTTAATAATTCCTCTGGACAACTTAATTTAGCAAGGAAAAAGCCCCATCAATTCCTCTGTAGAAACAAATATTACCACCTTAAATTTCACAGAATCATGGAATATCCTGAGTTGGAAGGGACAAGGATCATTGAGTCCAACTCCTGGCTCCACACAGGACCACGCAAAAATCAGACGATGTGTCTGAGAGGGTTCTCCAAACACGAACTCTGGAATGCTTGGTGCTGTGACCTGGGGAGCCTGTTCCAGTGCCCAACCACTTCTTTGTGAAGAACGTTTTCCTAACATCTAGCCTGAACTTCCCCTGTTGCAGTTTCACGCCATTCCCTTGCGTCCTGTTGCCAGAGAGAAGAGATCAGTACCTGCCCTTCTGCTCCCCTTATGAGGAAGCTGTAGGCCAACGTGATGTCTCCCCTCAGCCTTCCCTTCTCTGGGCTGAACAAAACAAGTTACTTCAGCTGCTCCTCATACATCTTGCCCTCTAGACCCTTTACCATCTTTGTAGCCCTCCTTTGGACACTAATAGTTTTATGCCTTTCTTACATCATGCGTCCCAAACTGCACACAGTACTTGAAGTGAGGCCACACCAGCACAGAGCAGAGTGGGATAATCCCTTCCCTTGACTAGCTAGCAATGCTATGCCTGATGCACCCCAGGGTATGGTTGGCCCTTTTGGCAGCCAGGGCACACTGTCGACTCATATTCAACTTGCCATCATCCAGAACCCCCAGACCCTTTTCTGTGGGGCTGCTCTCCGACCTCTTGTCCACTAGTCTGTACATATATCTACAGTTGCCCCATCCCAGGTGCAGAATCTGGCACTTGCTATTGTTAAACTTCAAACTGTTAGTGATTGCCTAGCCCTCTAATTTGTCAACATCTCTCTGGAAGGCCTCTCTACACTTGAGGGAGTCAACAGCTCCTCCCTATTTAACGTCATCCACAAACTTATTTCCAAGTCATTGGAAAAACACTGCATTCATATCATTTATGAAAACACTTAAGAGAACTGGCCCTAAAATGGAGCCCCAGTGACTGACCCAACTAGTGACTGTCCTCCACCTTGATGTCACCTTGATGTTACCACCTTTGAACCTGACACATCAGCCAATTGTTCACCCATTGTATAATACATTTATCTAGCTGTATGCTGGACATTTTGTCCAGAAGGATACTGTGAGAAACAGTACTGAAAGCTTTATTGAAATCCAAAAATACTAGTTTTACTGTCTTCCCTTGGTCAGTTAGATGGGTGATCTTGTCTTAAAAGGAAATTAAGTTAATTAAGCAGGACCTTCTCCTTGTGAACACATATTGGCTATGACCACTGACCACATAGTCTTTCAGGTGTTTTTCAATAACTCCCAGAGTAATTTTCTCCATAATTTTACCAGGCACTGAAGTGAGACTAATAGGCCTGTAAGAAATGGGCTCTTCTTTCTTGCCCTTCTTGAAAATTGGAACATCTGCCAGCTTCCAGTCAACTGGGACCTCTCCAGATTCCCAAGACTGATGAAAAATAATTGAGAAAGGTCTCATGATGACATCAGCCAGTTCTTTGAGTACCCTGGGATGAATTCCAGTGGGCTCCATAGACTTGTATGCATCCAGCTGGAGCAGCAAACCCTGCATAAGTTGGGGGTTGGCTGATAGTTTATCATTACCACAGTCATGGTCCTTCAACTCAGAGCTCCAGAGGTCCCAGAGCCCATCACTGGTGTTGAAGACAGAGGCAAAGAAGGCGTTAGACATCTCTGCTTTGTCTATGTCCCAGTTTGTAAGGTGACCATTCTCATCAAGTAACGGACCAATGTTTTCTCTGGTTCTCCTTTTGTTCTTAACATATTAAAAAACAAACAAACAAACAAAAACAATGTGCCCACAGTACTGTCGAGCTTCAACTCTAATTGAGCTTTAGTCTACGAATTTGCTTCCTACAAAGGTGAACAGCATCTCTGTAGTCCTCCCATGTCACCCACCCTTGCTTCCAGTCATACACTTACTTTTTCTGCTTAAACTCTAGAAAAAGATCCCTGTTTAGACAAGCTGGCCTTCTGCGCCACCTGCTTGACTTCTGATATTTTGCGATTGCCTGTTCCTGTGCTCTTAAGAGGTGGTACTTAAAAAATTGACAAGCACTGATAGACCCTGATGTCGTCAAAAAGTTTCCCAGAGGCCCTTACTAACAAGTTCCCTCAGCAGTGAGAAGTCTGCTCTCCCCATATCCAGAGTTGAAGTTTTGGTGGCAGTTTTCCTCCTATCATGAAAGATTTTAAACTTGATTACTTCATGGTTACTATGGCCAAGAGAGACAAGAATCACCATTACACCCACAAGATCCATTCTGTTCACAGGCATCCTTTCAGGCAACTCTAGGAGTACACATTTCCTAGTCAGATCCTTTAGTACCTGTACCAAGAAGTTATAACCAAGATGTTTTAGGAATCTCCTGGATATGTTTGTATCTGCTGTGTGGTATTCCCAGTTAATGTCTGGAAAGTTGAAGTCCCCCATAAGGACAAGGGCAGCTGATCTAGAAGTATCTCTTAGTTCCTTAAAGAATATTTAATCACTGTCATTATCCTGGCTGAATTGCCTATAGTAGATTCCTACAACAACATCCATTTCATTTGCTTGTCCCTCAACCCCTACCAAGAGGCTCTCAACTGTCATTGCCAACTTAAAGCTCCATAAAGTCCATCTCTTCCAATACACAGTGTCACCCCCCACCTTGCCTGCCCTGTACATTCTTACTGAAGAATCTATAACCACACCTGTCACAGGACTTTTCCCACGAGGTTTCACTTATGCCAATGATGTTGTGGTTAAGGAACTGAGTCAAGTCTTCTAGCTCCTCTTGCTTGTACCCCATGCTCTGTGAACTGGTGTAGAAACATCTCAAATGTGCTTCATTGTACCCAGCACCTTGTGGAGCAGACTGAAGGATCTCAATAGTACTCAGTCCCTCAGATTTTGGCATCCCATCCCATAACTTATCACCAGCAGACCTGGTTTTATTCCTTCCACCCTCCAAATTTAGCTTAAAGTCCTATTAATCAGCCTGTTAATTTGTGTAGAAAAAAAAAACTCCTCTTCCCTCCCCATAGTCCTCAAACCTCCTCCCTCCCCCCCCGCCCCGAAAGGTACAAGCAATCAGGCACCAGCAGACCTGGTGCTGCATCTTGATCATTTCATGATTGAGAAACCCCAAATTCTGCAAGTGACACCAGCCTTGCAGCCACAGATTGATCAGCTGGGTCTGCCTCTCTGTCTCTTCCTTTAAATATTGTTCCCAAGAATAAAATTACAAGAATAATATTAATTGCAGACATAGAGGTATCTCTAGCAAAATATTTACTTATAATTGTTTCATAAAGCATTATGCATTTCTCTGCCAGCCAAAATTCAGCCTTACAGTCACTCTGTTAGGTGTAGTCCCTAAAGCTCATGACTGAAATATGTTTTCTCTGCCTGGTAATTCAACAGGAGTGTCTGATTTAGGAACTTATAAGCAGGAGTCATTCATTCTTCAAACAGTAAAGTTTACCTTTGATGTTGTTTGCAAGAAAATTAATTAATCTGGGTATTAGGCTTTTTTTCCCCTTTTTTATTTTGATTCAGGTTTGTATTTTTTTAATAACAGAAAAAAAAAATCTTTGTATAGATGAAATAAGTTAAACAACCTGTAATGGATGGAGATACTGACATTAATTTCAGAATTCACAAGATTAGACCTGTTAATGTACTAGACTATCTCCCTCACTAATGTTATATTTCCTAGACCTAGCCTTGTCTTCCCAAGCAGGGAGATTGCTGCCAGTCGGGTAGAAAATCATGCTGAATTCTGCTGTGCAGCTGTTTGCAGTTACTAGTCTCAGATATTACTAGTCAAGATCCTGGACATCCCCTGGTATTTGTCTTCATACATCTCCTGATTTCCAGGATCTTCCACCACTTCCTAGATCTTTTCTTCCACCAAGATCTTCATCATCTTTCCAGGACTCTTTCTCCACTCAAAGGGTGGTGAGGCACTGAACAGGTTGCCCAGCGCGGTTGTGGCTGCCCCCTCCCTGAAGGTGTTCAAGACCAGGTTAGATGAGGCCCTGAGCAACCTGATCTAGTGGGTGGCATCCCTGCCTATGGCAGGGGGGTTGGAACTAGATGATTTTTAAGGTCCCTTCCAACCCAAGCCATTCTATGATTATATGATTCTATTACTCTGTGACCAGAGTTTTCCTGATCTAAATAGTATACATGCAGAACACACGATCAGACAAATAATTGACAATAATGTCTCATTTCATATTATTTGGAGGTTTAAAGACTTGTCATTTTGTTTAGTCTAGGTGTTATAAAAAATGCAGACGGTATATACCAGTTGTAGCTAGCAAGTAGAAGGCTTCTGCTTGAGAGTTCAAAAGTTCAATTTTGAACATTTACACACACAATTATCTGGTGCCTGTCAGCATTCACAATATGAGTTATTTCTTGCTTACCACAACCCCCAAGCAATTTGCTCATTTTGAATGTGAAGTTCAGGTATATTACACTTAATAAAGCCACCTAACAAAGATACAACTGTCTGATTTGACTTACACTGTCAAAATTTAAGAATTTAGTTTAAACTGGTAACCTACTTCCTTTTGATCACTCTAGCATGCAATCCCAGCATGTAACTTATGCCTTCCTAAAATAGAAGCTAAAGGCAAACAAGATGAACTAATAGTTCAGGAATCAGGATCTTCTCCTGAAGTGTGCCCTTTGCCCAGTTCAGTCTATTTATTTAAACCTGTTTCTCCCATATCTAAAGCAAGTACAGGAGCCAAGTGTTCTCTGCCAGTATTCGTTTCCTGAAGATTGCTCTGAAGATCTTTTCCTGACTAGATTTCCAGCGATGGAATGAGAAAGCAAACATTTATTTTTTTATCATTATTATTTTATTTATTTATTTATTTATTTATTAATGTAGCTGTCCTGAATATGGACTACAAAAGACTGATGTAACACACAATATTTCTAGATATCGCCACACAGGGGTTGTATTTGGGAAGACACAGAAGAATTTGTATATGCATAATGACATGCAAACAAAGTCATATTCTCTTGCATATAGGAAAGTCAAATCCGTTTTGTTCAAGGAGGAAGTCTTTGAGATCAGAGACTTTGACTATTGTTATTTTGAAAGTTTTAGCTTTTGTACCTTAAACCATATATAAATTACTGTTTTCATTTCCTTCCGCTCTACAAGAATATAAGAAAATGTATTTTTAATGGCATCAATCTAGCAACTTTCCTAAGGCAAAGATAAAAAGATGCAAAACCAATATATATTGGTTGGCTTTAACAAACACCAGCAATAGCTTCACTGATATATCACGATTACCTGTCTCAGCTGTGTTGCCTCTCAAATTCTTGCTCAGCCACAACCTACTAGACTTTGGGAGTGTGGGGTAGGGACAGTGCTGGGGTGTTAGAGAGAAAGCCTTGGTGCTGTGCAAGCACTGTTCAGCCATAATCACAGCAGCACCAGACAGGCTGCTAAGAAAAAAGTTAACTACATCCCATCTAGACCTTGTCACTACAGGAGAGAGGCAGGCTCTTTTCAGTGGTGCCCAGTGACAGAACAAGATGCAACAGGCACAAACTGAAACACAGGATGTTCCCTTTGGACATCAGGAAACACTTTTTAACTGAAAGTGACTAGCACCAGAACAGGTTGCCCAGAATTTGTGGAGTCTCCATTCTTGGAGATCTTAAAAAACTGTCTGGACATGGTCCTGGACAAACTGCTTTAGGTGGCCCCCTGCTTGAGTGGAAGATTGGACCAGATAACCTCTAAAGGTTCCTTCCAACTTGAAGCATTCTGTAATTCTGTGATAACATGTGAAGATGTCTCTTTCTTTTAATAGGTGTTTCATTAATGATGTATTTAAAATCTTCTATATAACATGCCAAAGGGGAATGCTAAAACATTTTTTTTTTGTTCTTTTATCTTCAATTTCATATAAAATGAGACAACATATGGGCCAAACAATCACAATGACCAAAAATCAATCTTTACTAATACAAACATTTCATAGATGTCTTGGAAGTAATAAACAAGCAAACAAACAAACAAAAATCCAACTTCAGTGACTTTGCTAGAAGGTCAAGATCACAATGTTAAACTAAGCATTGTTTTCATAAAAGATTTTTACAGGCAATGATAGCTCACATAGTATTATATATACAAGAACTTTATGGAGAGATGAAATGGAGTTTTCATCCCACAGTGATGCACGTGAGACATTTACAGCTCAACTATATAGAATTTTCTCTAATGAAAACAGAATGAAGTCCCTTCTAACTAATTATACTGATTTGATATATATTGAAAGTAAAATTAATCTTTTACTAGGTCCCTCCTCTGAACAATTATGTCAACATTATTGCTGTACTTATGTGTAAGAGAAACCATACCAGATGTGAGTTAACACTATTGTTAAGATCAAAGCAAAAGTAATCAGCAAGCATAGTAGGTGATACCTTTTAAAGGCATTAACAGATTCCTTCACATAATGAAAAAAAAAAAAAAAAAGCCATCTTTGAAAAACCTGTTTCCAAAGTAGTCTTAAAAGATATCTTAATTCATCATCATTCATTAGTGGATGTAGTGGGAGCACAGGTGGTGTTTTCCTTTATCCCTTCAGTGACAGGTAGGGATATTGAGCCGACCTGGAACGCCCAGCTGATAAATACATGGCTGAGAGGTTGGTTCCATTGGAGGAATTTTGGTTTTTTTGAACATGAGGCGGGTACCTGGTCTGATGGCTTCAGATGGGTCCCACTTATCTCAAAGGGGGAAATATACCCTAGCCTAGGAGCTGTCAGGGCTTGTTGAGAGGGCTTTAAGCTACGTCAGAAGCGGAATGGGGATGAAATGAGGCTCAATAGAGATGAGCGTGGGGGAGCAATGCCAGGCTTGGGGGTGAGGGCAATGGCACAACTGAAGTGCAGCTACACTAATGCATGCAGCATGGGCAAGAAACAGGAGGAGCTGAAAGCCATTGTGAAGCAGGCAAACTATGACCTAGTTGCCATCACTGAAATGTGGTGGGACCGCTCCCACGACTGGAGTGCTTCAATGGATGGCTATAGGCTCTTTAGAAGGGACAGGCAACAAAGGAGGCATGACGGCATGGCTTTTTATATTAGAGTGTTTCAGTGTTGTTGAGCTTGGGGTTGGGAATGATAAGGTAGAGTCCCTATGGATAAGGATCAGGGGGTTGGCCAACAAGGCGGACATCCTGATAGTGGTCTGTTATAGACCGCTAAACCAGGATGAAGAGATGGATGAGGCGTTCTACAAGCAGCTGGTGGAAGTCACGCAATCACCATTGCTTGTTCTCATGGGGGACTTTAACTTCCCAGACATAGGCTGGAAGTACAATACAGCTCTGAGGAAGCAGTCTAGAAGGTTCCTGGAGTGTGTGGAAGATAGCTTCTTGACTCAGCTGGTTAGTGAGCTTAGCAGAGCGGGTGCCTCACTAGAACTACTGTTTACAGTTAGAGAAAGACTGGTGGGAGATGTGGTGGTTGGGAGCTGTCTTGGGCGGAGTGATTACAAAATGGTAGAGTTCTCTGTTCTTGGTGAAGTCAGGAGGGACGTCAGTAAAACTGCTACCTTGGATTTCCAGAGGGCAGACTTTGAATTGTTCAGGACACTGGTAGGAAGAGTCAGTCCTGAAGGGCAGAGGGGTCCAGGAAGGGTTGGACTCTCTGCAGGAAGGAAGTCTTAAAGGCATCGGAACAGGCTGTCCCTGCATGCCGTAAGATGAGCCGGTAGGGAAGAAGGGTCAGGCAACTCGGGGAAGAGTACAAGGAAGTTGCCAGCATATGCAGAGAAAAAATCAGGAAGGCCAAAGCCCAGCACAAGCTCAACCTGGCCACTATGGTTAAGGATAACAAAAAATGTTTTTACTGATATATATACAGTAAGAGGAGGGCCAAAGAGAATCTCCATCCCTTATTAAATGCAGGGAGGAACATGACTACTGAGGATAAGGAAAAGGCTGAGGTTCTTAATGCCTTCTTTACATCTGTCTTTACTAGTCAGACCACTTATCCTCAAAGTAGTCAGCTTCCCGACCTGGAAGTCTGGGACGGGGAGCAGAAGAACACCCCCAACCCCCCCCCCCACACACACACACACCCCCACAGTTCAGGAGGAAACAGTTAGAGACCTGCTGCTCCACCTGGACTGCCACAAGTCCATGGGGCCAGATGGGATCCACTCAAGGGTGCTGAGGGAGTTGGTGAATGTGATTTCTGAGCTGCTTTCCATCATCTATCAGTGGTCATGGTCATCCGGAGAGGTCCCGGATGACTGGAGTCTTGCTAATGTGACGCCCATCTATAAGAAGGATCTTAAGGATGACCTGGGGAGCTACAGGCCTGTCAGCCTGACCTCGGTGCCAGGAAAGGTGATGGAACAGGTCATCTTGAAGGCAATCATGCAGCATAGGTGGGACAACCAGCGGATCAGGCCCAGTCAGCATGGGTTCATGAAAGGCAAGTCCTGCCTGACCAGCCTCATCTCCTTCTATGACTAGGTGACCCACCTGATGGATGAGGGAAAGGCTGTTGATGTAGTCTACTTAGACTTCAGCAAAGCCTTTGACACGGTCTCCCATAGTATTCTCCTGGAGAAACTAGCAGCCTGTGGCTTGGACAGGTACACTCTTTGCTGGGTTAAAATCTGGCTGGATGGCCAGGCCCAGAGAGTAGTGGTGAACAGAGTGAAATCCAGCTGGTGACCGGTCACCAGTGGTGTTCCCCAGGGGTCGGTGTTGGGGCCCATCCTCTTTAATACCTTTATTGATGATTTGGATGAGGGAATTGAGTGCACCCTCAGTAAGTTTGCAGATGACACCAAGCTGGGGGGAAGTGTCGATCTGCCAGAGGGTAGGAAGGCCCTGCAGAGGGACCTGGACAGGTTGGGTTGATGGGCAGAGGCCAATGGGATGAGGTTCAACATGACTAAGTGCCAGGTCCTGCACTTTGGCCACAACAACACCATGCAATGCTACAGGTCTGGGGCAGAATGGCTTGAAATCTGTGCAGAGGAAAAGGATCTGGGGGTGATATGCATCCCGGCTTGTATCAGGAATAGTGTAGCCAGCAGGACCAGGGAGGTGATTGTCCCCCTGTACTCTGCTTTGGTGAGGCCACACCTCGAGTACTGTGTTCAGTTTTGGGTCCCTCAGTACAAGAAGGACATTGAGGCCCTGGAATGTGTCCAGAGAAGGGCTATGAAGCTGGTGTAGGGCTTGGAACACAAGTCCTATGAGGAGTGACTGTGATGTGGAGACCTTCTCACAGACAGCTATTGATAGGACTAGAGGGAATGGCCTCAAGTTGTGCCAGGGGAGGTTTAGGTTGGAAATTAGGAGAAATTTCTTCTCAGAACGAGTGGTTAAGCATTGAAATGGCCTGCCCAGGGAGGTGGTGTAGTCACCAACCCTGGGAACATTTAAGGAAAGGTTGGACCTGGTGCTTAGGGACATGATTTAGTGGGTGACATTGGTAGTAGGGTGATGGTTGGACCAGATGATCTTGGAGGTCTTTTCCAACCTTAATGATTCTATGATTTCTTAGATAATACTTTTAACATTTGAAGATAATTTTGTTTTGCAAATCAAGAATGTGAAACACAAACTGTTTTGTAATAGTGCATTTGGATTATGATACTAAAGAACGTTAACTTTGCTTATTGGTTTCTCCTGAAAGAGTTACAACTTTCTGTAGTGAATTTAATGTAATTGATAATAATCAAGCACTGAAAATATGAAACTTTAAAAGGAGCCTTGCTAATTGCAACTCAATATAATGATTAAGATTCACAGATTCACAGATTTCTCTAGGTTGGAAGAGACCTCAAGATCATCGAGTCCAACCTCCAACCTAACACTAAGTACTCCACTAAACCATATCCCTAAGCTCTACATCTAAACGTCTTTTAAAGACCTCCAGGGATGGTGACTCCACCACCTCCCTGGGCAGCCCGTTCCAATGCTTAATAACCCTTTCGGTAAAGAAGTACTTCCTAACATCCAACCTAAATTATTCTTTCTGGACTCGCTCGAGCACGTCCATGTCCTTCCTGTAGCGAGGGGCCCAAAACTGAACACAGTACTCGAGGTGCGGCCTCACCAGAGCCGAGTACAGGGGCACAATCACTTCCCTCGACCTGCTGGCCACACTGCTTCTTATACAGGCCAGGATGCCGTTGGCCTTCTTGGCCACCTGAGCACACTGCTGGCTCATATTCAGCCGACTATCCACCAATACTCCCAGGTCCTTCTCGGCCAGGCAGCTTTCCAGCCACTCATCTCCCAGCCTGTAGCTCTGCTTGGGGTTGTTGCAGCCCAGGTGCAGGACCCGGCACTTGGCCTTGTTGAACTTCATGCAGTTGACCTCAGCCCATCGCTCCAGCCTATCCAGATCCTCCTGCAGAGCCTTGCTGCCCTCGAGCAGATCGACACACGCACTTAACTTGGTGTCATCTGCAAACTTACTGAGGGTGCACTGGACGCCCTCATCCAGATCATCAATAAAGATATTAAAGAGGACCGGCCCCAGTACCGAGCCCTGGGGGACTCCACTAGTGACCGGCCTCCAACCAGATTTGACTCCATTCACCACAACTCTCTGGGCCCGGCTATCCAGCCAGTTTCTAACCCAGCGAAGCGTACGCCAGTCCAAGCCCCGAGCAGCCAGTTTCTTGAGGAGAAAGTTTCTCATTGCAATATAAAGCCTACATTTTGACTCATCTACTGTACATGTGATGGAATTTCCACTGTATCTATGTAGGATGAACCATCTATAGTATATGGTGTTCAGCTATTCTAAAATTTTATATGGATGAATATATATGCCCAACATACTGAAGTTGGAACAAAAATACATTGTTTGGCAGAATGTTTGATAACTTAATAAGGTCACAGAAAATTCTAATTTTGAATAACACGTCTTTGCAGACTGTCAGGAACAGGCATCAGGAGGGCAAAGTTGTTTTACAGAAGTCACTGTAAGTGATTAACTACTTTTTAAACTGCAACTTCAGATTTTTGAATATTCATTAGTGCATTTGACTTAAGTATTTGTGCAGCTCAAAAGAGTTGCCTCATACTTTACCAGAGAAAGATTTGATGGTACCCAAAGTACTGGTGCTTTGAAGTTAGCATTACGGTCTCTTTGCATTTTGTCCACAAAAAATATCAAGCAGTTGCAAAGTCACCACTTAGTTTCAATTTCATTCTGAATTTCTATTACTTTCAGTAACAGATATTGCAGTGAATGCCACTGCAGGAGAAGAAGGCTACTCCTTCTCTCAGGTGATTATTTTATAATGGAGATCATCATTTCTATAACTTCTTCATTAGCTTTTGACTGTTCAGTCTTGCTTGGCTGCATGAAAACATTTAATGAAAGTTTCAGCTGCTTTTGTATAAAAGAGATTCTCTATAAAGAAGACTGGTTGCATGCCAGAGTTGGATGTATTCACAGGCTGCATTCAAAGTCTTAAGGCTAATCTAAAAGTGCAGCTATGGAGTACTTCAATAGTCAACAGACACAAACTGCTTTTTTTTCTTTTTTTTTTCTTTTTTCTTTTTTTTTTTCCTAATGATTATGAACATTAATAAGCAAGACAGAAAAGACCTGAGAATGAAAAAAAAAAGACATTTGTTTCAAGTTGCTAGGCTTCCTGTTTTGAAGTAGCCCATTGACATTGCAATATGCCTGAATTCAAAACCAAATCACATTGACATTTGAATCAGAGTCTCCTTATTTGTTCTTACCTCAAAACATGTTATTCATAGCCAATAGGAAAATGAGAGACAATGAACATAAGCCAAGGGAAAAACAATTAAAAAAAAATAAAAAATAAAAAAAATTAGCATTCTGAAAAATAGAAGTATGAGATTCTTTTTTCTAATACTACCTATTTAATCTGTGTAAAAATGAAAGCCAAAAATGTAGTGAATCATAGACGTAAGAACTCAAATTTTTATTTCTAATTTTTTTAAGAATCCTGCATAGAACTGTCTTATTAAGTGTCTTGCTTACAAACATCTTCACAAACATAAAGCTGTTGCAAAAAAGTGATTTATGAATAAGATAAACCTTTGCACAAATTCCTAATAAATTAACAAAATTTTATTTTGAGGGAATGCAATTGCAAAAAGACTGTAAATACAGTAAGTACAAAAACATATTTTGTTCACAAAAGGCAGCCTTAACTGATTTGTGCCTTTAACAAACTATCATTTAAACATTTTTATGTCTAAAAGAGCTTTTTTTTTTTTTTAATAGGTATATTCATTTATATGTATGAATCCCTCCTTAATCCAGAACACTTTTCTTGATAATTTGCTCCTGAATTGGCTTCCTAAATTAACAGTTTACTAATTTAATTATTTATTTATTTTTTTTTCCAGCTGACTTCAGGTAGGAAAGGATCTACATTAGAAGAAAAGGGTGGGAGAGGATTGTCCTCACTTAAAAATGAACTATAATTTTAAATAACAGTGTATATTCTTTTACACAGTTAATGCTGACAAAAGCTAGGCATATACATGTATGACGATACCTGTAATGTCAAAACAAGGCCACCACCAGCACATCACAGATATCTAGGGAATGATTCAGTTCATCTAAAATCTGGCTGATTTGTCCTCCTTAGACTATATAAGGTCAGAAGAACGCTATAATATCTAAAATTGGATGTGGTGGATTGATGCCATGATGGGATCTGTGGGTATATATATATATATTGTTAAAACAGGGTGAGTGCATGAAATTTGAAAAATCCTTCAACCTTTAATCCTGTCAGAGATTCATTTGAGAGAGCACACTGTGCCAAAGCCATATCAAGAACTATTGCAATGTTTTAACACTAAAAACATTGAGTTTCAGTGTCTTGGCCCATGCCTTGTCATGGTTTTTGTTACTAGTGGATGTAGCTGATATGCCTTTTCCTTCAGTCAGTACATGCTAGCTCACTATGGTTACTAAAACCATCATAATCACCTTCAACACAGGCATGGAGCTTGCCAGATTTATTTTTCCTCTCCCAAACCCCTACAATAACACTGCACATTTATTATTCTTAATTTTTTATTTAGAAAAATAAGAAATACTGCCAATAAATCTCTACCATCAGTTTCCACTTTCCTCAAAATTAAACACACATATATATATGTTTAATTAAACATATGTATATGTTATATGTAGTGTATATATATAACATATATATTTATATGCTATATATGTTATATAAATGTAATTATATATATAATTATATATATAATTATATATATTATATATATATATGTGTGTTTAATCGCCACCAAGAACTTCTTTATGCTATTGATTTGTATCTTTAATACCAGTAATTGCCTTTTTGGCTATCCAACACTAGACCCCATTGTATATCAAAAAAGACTACAGTAGTAAATATTACATTGAGTATTTTCACTTCAGCATGATTTCCTCTTTCTTCTCCAAATAATATCTATTCATTCTAAGTGTACTACAAAAAGAAAAAACTTCACCAGTTCTAAGAACTGCTGTGTGAGCTCTAATGCCAACGCTATGACTGTGTTTATCTTTTTTTTTATTCCCAGGTAAGACCAGGTTTTGTTTATACTTCTTTTTATTTTCTTCATCAAGCAGGCAATTTAATTTAGTTATTTATAATCTCTTTAAGTTGTTTGTTGATGTTAAATACTAAATGTGCAAAATTATTTTTGTTTTCTGATAGAGATTTTCATATATTTTCATCTTTCTTGTGCCTCTGTGGTCATTATAAGAGATTATAAGGCTCCCATTATTTTTAATTCAATGCCTCAGATGCAGATGCATTGAATTAAATGCCTTTCAGTATTTCAATGTTTCAGAAGATGAAAAACACATGAAAGATACAAGAAAGCAAAACAAGTTAGCTTATCTTACCACATCTGCATGTGAAAAAGTAAAGGAAGAGCAAATCTTTATAATGTATAGATTTACTATATGTTTTGTCACCAATCAAAATATTAGTTGTAACTTTTAATGGTTTATTTTTTTAAAAATCTCCAGAGTAAAGGCTTTCAAGAAATGGTAATACTGTATTAAATAAATTTCAATAGTGATGCAATAGAATAAGAATGGTAAATTTATTATTTAACTACAGTAAGTTTATTATTTAACTGTTTAGACTTTGTCACTTGTAATTATATGCAACTATTTCCACCTGTCTCTCTACAGGTTTTCCCAAAATGCTGCAGATTGCCTGAAGCTATTCCAATCTTCAGTGTTAAATTTTGACATTTTTAGTATGTGCTTATTAGCCATTCAGGTGAGAGACTGCAATGCAAGACATTCTGTCAATTTCAGAAGTATTTTATTAGCATTGTTGTTATGAATCTTCTTTTTGCAGAATAAAAATTAACAAATGTGATAAAGACACTAAACATTTAAGCCATACCTGAAAGAAAATAAGAACTCAAAAATTATTTTTTTTCACAAGTAAGTGAATCAACATCTCCATGTACAATATCCTTAATAAAGTGGATATTCAATGCATGATACTAGTTATAATGCTGGATTAATAAAGATTCCCTCCCACCTTGCTTAGTTTCCTTACAAATTTAAAGTGACTTATCTCGCAGTAAAAGATCACCAAACCAAGTCAAACGAAAGCTAATGGAGCTAGACCACTCTTCTCAGCAGTGTCTGACTGTTAGATTGGTATATTATATATCATATAATATATACCTGACAAAGTCTGATCTAGTAGGTAGAATGTAATCCAATGCTTTAAGGCAAAATTGACAGGAAGTATATTTCAAAAATCAAAAGTACATAGTTACAGTGCTAATCAAACATCATTTACAGAGGTGACAGGACAAAGCTGTATAGAAACCTACTTTTCATAGTGATGATATCAAAAGTGTTTCTCCTCCCACCCATCTCCTTATTACAGTAACAAAAGAAAAAAAGAAAAAGAAAAAGAAAAAGTCAATATTTATCTCAAGTTTAGTATTGCTAAATTACTATGCAGGCTTTAAATGAAAAACATAGTACTAATTCAGTAACAAATGCTGGTGCTTCCAAACATATGGGAGCTGCTGCACCTGTGCAATGGAGCACCATTGCACAGAAGAAGGAAAAAACAGCCTATATCATAACAGCAGAATCAGATAGCAGGCATTTCATTGGATTAACTTGCTGTGTCTCCCAGTAGTTAGTCTGAACTTCTCAATTCTGTAATTTGGCTATAATACTTCTGGGAGCTGGTGACACATCAATAGATTTTACTAAATAGTAGATGTCATATCATTTAAGCAAGCAAATTAATTTATTAAGCAATATTCTGAATAAAGATTAGAAAATGGATGTTGTAAATTTAAAAATGCTTTAATATTTAATGCCTTTTAAGGCCTAACAATGATATTTTATATTTTCATTATATCTTTTAGCTATCAGTACCTTCTTTTCCTATAATACATAAATCCCTCTAGTCCCTTTCTCTTCCTGCTGCCAACCCACTCTATTCAGTTAAAAAACAAAAAAAAAAACAAAAAAAAAAACAGTATTCAGCTGTTCTGCCAGCTGCATATGAACACTGTTCATTTCTTCTATTTCATCTTAGTTGTCAGTTATGGCAAAGCTTAGACAAAGCCTCTAAACTTTTCAAAATATCTAAAAATCTGAACAAACCCATGAATTTATCCTGCAATATAGGGGTGTGTGATTTAACGTAAATCTACTGTGAATGAATATTTTTCAGTAACCACTCATTTAACTAAGTTGATATACATTTTCTCTCCCAGCTTTCACTTTCTCACCAAAATAAAGACTTGCAGATAGATGGTGATTTGTCACAATATATTTGTATGCTAACTGTCCTTCATGAAATGGATTTTTTTCTTCCTTTTTTGGGGGGAGGTGTAGGGTATAATATCTCTGTGGGGAAAAAAGAAAAAAAAAAGAAAAAAAAAGAAAAGAAAAGAAAAGAAAAGACAAAGAGGAAAAATGTTTTCTGAACATGTTAGATGCTGAAAGCTTTAACTTGCACTATCTACACCTACAAGTAATTTTGTGTTGCTACTATACAGAAAAAGATCATTTACGCTTGTACGACTTTTAAATAGCTATTTCAGTAGCAATTGTATGTAGTCTGTGCTTTTTCTTTCCAATATCCCATGTTAATTAAAGGATGACTGGAGATCACTGCCAGAGAAATTACTTATCATTCTACAATGGTCATATATTGTAGAGACTTTATGATGAGTAATGAGATAATAATAGAAAGGTTATAAGTGTCAGCAGAACCATATCTGTAATTGATTACTGGAAAGAAGTCTGAAATAAAATAAGTAATGCTCCAAAATACTCCTGTCACCTGTATTTTTCCATTCATATCATTCTTCAACTTAGCTTTCATACAACTTCATGTAATAAGAGGTAGTGCAACACACAGTTTTATCCAAACTACAACCAAACATTGAGGTTTGCTACCAGACCAAACACAGCATGAATTTTGTCTGACCTAGAGAAATATATACAAAACCAAATATTTATTGATAGTCTAATTAAAGTATTCATTATCTAAGCAAATTAGTCCAGATAGAGTGATAGTAACATCAGACCAGAGTATCCAATTACTGGAACTCCCACTCATGACACAGTCAAAACTCATTAAACTGTCTAGTATCTACCTGTTATTTTTCGGTGTTCAAAAGAACAAAAAAGGTGTCAGGGAGATAGGGTTTATGAATACACAATGATAAAGAGATCTATTTCTAAAGATCTATTTCTTCTTTAAGCAAGGGCTGAAGGTAGAGGGGAATTGTTCCTTCTGTTTTCAAAGAGAAGATCCCAAGATACCTAACTAGTCCTAGAACTTGAATTGTTGACAGCAGAAGTCAGCTCTTGACACTGAAAACTCTCCAAGAGTTCTAGCAACATGAACTGGACTCTCAATTACTATAAATCAGCACAGCTTTTCTGAAATAAGTTAAACGCAATGTTTGGCAAGAGCTGAGGACATTAACTTGTTACAGACATTAGAAAAGATAGTTTTATATGCAAAGCAAACAAACAAAAAACAACAACAAAAATCCATAGAACTGAAATCTGAATAGTCTAATCAATGAGGTCAGGTCTAGTTATTACAGAAAGAGAAAAAAGTAAAGATATTAATATTATTACAGACTTTACACTTTGTTTATTTTTCATTGAAATTCTACTTTACAACCAAATGCACTGTATATAGAGTATCTTACATATGTAAGATAACCATTCTTAGTTTTCTTCATTAACCTTAAAATTATTTTCACCCAACAATCAAATCTGCATTTCCTTATCTGACCACTGCTAAGTGATTCATAGCTATAAGATCCCTATATCATTCTTTGTCTTTCTTTTCATGTAGTACCATGCCTATATTTTTTTTACACTACATTGTGCCTTTATTTTCAAGGCTGTTGCTGTCAAATGAAAACCATTTTACTCTACACTGCTACCACTGTTAGTGTGATAAATATTTCGTACTATATAGAAGTACTTTTTACTACTGTCTATATAAAAGTTGTATCACTTGATTTTATAGAGCTAAATTAAAAATAAGAAATTGGGTAATAATTACCTTGTTATTAGATAATTGCTGGTATGGTTACACAAGTTAATAAAACCTCCATAGAGGCCAAGGTGAACACAGAAAAAACTTGCAAAGTACTAAGGCCTTGAAAAGTCATACAAACCCTGTAACCTGATACTAGCAGCATCAGCTTCATATTTACTAGACTACAATAATCCAGCCCATTATTTTATTGTTTATATTCAAAGATGAATAGGCTATGAGTTCTTGCTAGTTTACAAGACCTTAGAACATGCTTTCCTAAGTTTAACCTATCACACTGGCCTACCTGTTTAACAGGTCTCCAAATGAAGGTTCAGCCCTTATATATCAAAACTGTTGTCTGTACCTCACAGGCTCACACTCTGCAGCAGAGAAAACTTCGGTAGTCATAGGTGAGTAATTATTTTGTGATGTTCACAAAAGGGATTTTATGTAATACTTCTGGATGTTGCAGAAGTTTGTATTTCACTCCCACTTCACACTAAATTCACACCTTACAAAAAGTATTTCAAAGCCTGTCAGTCTTGCAGAAATGATTAGGTCCTGACCTACAATTGTTGAACAGAAAAGTAGTGATTTCATGGAGTGATTTTAAGTTCAATTACTAGAGGAAAGTTCCCTGGGTTATGCCTGTTCTGTAAAAACTAAAGGAAAAAAATCATAAGAATTCCCTCAAATCCTTTGTGCACTTCTGGCACAAAAACATAAATCAGTAGCTGAGCTACTGTCTTTTTTCATCTATCGCACAATCTCAATTTCTGTTTTATGTTTAATAAGAGAGTAAAGCTAACAATCACCCATATGATCAGTGGTGCTACATAGAAATAAACACATATTTCCCCCAAGAACTGGAATGGTGAATTAACTTGCAAACACCTCTCTCCATCATATTTGAAAAGTCATGGCAGTCAGACGAGGTCTCCAGTTACTGGAAAAGGGGAAATATCACTCCCATTTTTCAAAAGGGTAGAAAGACCCTTTTGAACTACCAACTGGTTAGCCTCGCCTCTGTGCCTAGGAAGATCTTGGAGCAGCTATGTCAAGGTATGCGGAAGACAGGGAGGTGACTGAAGATAGCCAGTATGGCTGTCTAGTGGCCTTCTTCGGTGAACTGACTACAACAATGGACAAGGGAAGACAGAGCGATGTCATCTACCTGGACTCCTGTAAGGCCTTTGACACAGTACCACACAACATCCTTGTCTCTAAATTGGAGAGATGAATTTAATGGATGGACCACTCAGAGGATAAGGAATTGGCTGGATGGCTGCAGCCAGAGAATTGCAACTCAATGTCCAAATTAAGATCAGTGATGAGTAACGTCCCTCAGGGGTCTATATTGGGACTGGTACTGTTCTATATCTTTATTAATGACATAAACAGTGGGATCGCGTAAACCTTCAGCAAGTTTGCAAACGACACCAAGCTGAGCAGTGCAGTTGATACACCAGAAGGAAGGAATGCCTTCCAAAGGGACCCAGACAAACTTGAGAGGTGGGCTCATGCAAACCTCATGAAGTTCAGCAAGGCCAAGTGCAAGTTTCTGCACCTGGTTCAATCCCAAGCATGAACATTGGCTGGGTGATAAGTGGATTGACAACTGCCCTTCAAAGAAAGACTTGGGGGTGTTGATGGATGAAAAACTGAACATGAACTAGCAATGCCCACCTGTAGCCCAGAACACCAATCACATCTTGGGCTGCATCAAAAGATGTGCAACCAGCTTATTGAGGGAGGTGGTTGTTTCCCTCTACTCTACCCTCATAAGACCCCACCTGGACTGCCGTGTTCAGCTCTGGGACCCGCAGCACAAGAAACATGTGAACCTGTTAGTGTGTATCCAGAGGAGGGCGACAAGGATGATCAGAGTGCTGGAGCACCTCTCCTGTGAAGAAAGGCTGAGAGCTAATGATGTTCAGCCTGGAGAAGAGAATGCTCCAGGGAGATGTCATTGTGGCCTTTCAGTACCTAAGGAGGGCTTATAAAAAAGATGAAGAGCGACATTTTACACAGGCAGGTAGTGATAGGAGAAGGGGTAATGGTAGATTTAGATTTAGATTAGATATAAGGAAGAAATTCTTTACTATGAGGGTGGTGAGGCACTGGAACACGTTCCCCTGAGAAGCTGCGGATACCCCATCCCTGGAAGCGTTCAAGGCCACGTTAGATGGAGATTTGAGCAACCTGGTCTAATGGAAGGTGTCCTTGCCCATGGCAGGGGGTTTGAAACTAGATGGATTTTAAGGTACCTTACAACCCAAACCATTCATTTTTTGATTTTCGTCCTGTGAAGTTTTTCCACATTATATAAGGAAAATCATACAGACTCAAGAGAGAACAAATGTGCATAACCATACACTTCTGGCTATGACACTCACTCATTTAAAAGAAAGTCTGGTATAATGCACAGACAATATTAGGATAGAATGTAAATGAATAGGCCACTATAATTTCCCTAAATAGAAAGCAAATTTTCACCACCACAAAAGAATCCCTAAATGGTAGGTCATATGGCGCTGTTGCAAGTCTATTGGCACATGGATGAGACTTCCTTTTCTTCTGAATCTATTTTTCCTCTTTCAAGTACAGGATCATCTAAATTTAACTTTAATTTGGATTCCTTTCTGAAATCAATTCTCTAAGCAGTCCAGGTAATGGGACTGGTAAACAACATGTTGACTGTGATTTTAAAATGATTTGCGGACTAATCAGTTTACTTCAAGAGTCAAGGGATCCAAATGGCGTACATGTGCCTAGCTACTCTTACATTTAGGAGAGATATATGCACACTCTAAATCAAACTTTTTTAGGTCCTTTGAAATTGCAGGGTATAAAGCCAGATGCTTGCTAGATTTAGGTGCAATAATAGGCATACGTAGCAATCAAAAAGAAGCTTTCCAGCATCTCAGTAAACATACCACTTTAGCTCTTTATGCTCAACTTCATAGCTAGTCTATCTTCTTACAGCATCCAAATGTACTTTCAGAATTGTAAAGCTACTTTCCTCTGTATATAAATAAAGAACAGGAATTTAATCTGTAGTCCTTTAGTTTTTGAATGAGTTTTCCAAAAGAGGCTACTCAAAAACTGATAATTCTAGTTTCCATGATTTCCCAATGTCAGATATATTAGTAGATGAGGAATTATGTCTTATATTTTTGTAGCTTGTGAAGTAAAACAAGCAAAACAACAACAAATATACACAAAAAGAACATTTGCAGAAAATTATGCAAGAGAATATTTTTTTCTATTTTTATACGAAAAAAACACCTGTATCATGAAGGTTGCTTTCTATAATAAAAGTGAAACTGGTAGAAATGAAATGGTTGAATTTATTCACTTTTCAAACACATGAAGATTTTCTAAAGATTAAAATTATCTTCCTAAAGGAAAATCTAAGATAAAAGCATCACAATGGGAATTTTATTTTATTTATGTATTAATTTATTGTGGAACTGTACAGCACTTATATAAAAAAGAAACAGCAGGTAAGCAGATTTACAGGAGTCTCTCTGGGAAATTAATCTTACTGTTAAGTGTATAAATAAATAAATAAATAAATAAGCTAATGGAACGACTTTATGGAAATTATTATTCCTCTACAACTGCAATATAAATAAGTCAACATTCTAGAAATGTTGACTTCCTCATATGACAGGAAGACTAAGCAGATATACTGCTCAAATGTTTGTTACTTATACATCACAGTACGTTGATTCTTTCCCATACTACCACCATGGTTTGCTCCCCAAAGTATCATGGAGCAAGCATTTCTTCTGTATCAAAGACTTAAGAAGAAAAACCCTGGCAGTGACATTATACTAGAAACTGAAAGTGTTTCCTGATACCTTGAAACACCTCCTGCTGTGAATCCTCTAAAAACAACAACAACAAAAAAAACCATCTTTTTATTAAATACTGCCCAATAGAAGCATCTTTTCTATTAACTTATTTTCACAGCAATTAGCCATATGCTATTGTAGATGGGCTTTATGTGCCTCCTGATCGGAATAATCAAGCTGCACATTATAAATAAAGAATAAGAGATTGGATAATTGTTAGGTGCAAAGTTGCTTTTGTCATTTCAATAATCCTAGAAATTACAGAATATGCAATTATTGAGTATAATTCTACCTTTTTTTCATAAGGAAATATGACAAAAAGTCAATTTCAGAGAGACGTTATTTTCTATCTTCGAGTGCTCGAGTGCTCGGGAAACACTGTAAAGACTGTGTTAGAAAGATATCGGGATACTAGTTTAATGTTACATTGCTTTTAAATACATTTGTAGTTTTTATGAATAAGGTATCAGCTCTAAAAAGCAAAGCAAAGCAAAAAAAAAAAAAAGCAGAAAGAGCAGAAAGGCAAATGCTTGCTGGTGGAATGTTTGCTTTCAAGTTGAACATATGTTTGCTTAAAAGTTTGTTGAAAGTATAATTCTGTATCTCATTTTGGGAATTTCAGTCAATGAGAATATGGATTTTGCTTAATCGGCTGATCTTTGTGAGAGAAATTTAAAATTAAGAAAAAGTGTACAGATTAATTATATCTAACTGGATTTTTAAAATGGTTTGTGCATTACAAAGAAAAAAATATACAGTGATGCTAATAGTCTGAAATATGGAAAATACATTTGTGAGCAGTTTTAGTTCATACTATGGAATCAGCTGTCAAGAAGCTGAGGCCATTGAAGAGGCACATTTTAGATTAAACCAGACACCATTGAAACTTGTTCAAGTGGCAGCAGGAAAGCTTCCTACCCCAGGATCTTTGGCCAAGGATCTGACCAGTCAGAGATCAGACAATCACAAAGTAGCTGAGGTTGGTAGAGATCTCTGGAGGTCATCTGACCTCCACCCTGTTCAAGAAGGGTTACCCAGAGCTTTATTTTTTTTTTTTTTCCATAGTGGCTTTTGAATATCTCCAAGGACAGAGACTCCCTGGGCAACCTGTTCCAGTGCTCAGTCACCTTCACAGTAAAAAATTGTTTCCTCATATTCAGAGGGAACCCCTGTGTTTCAGTTTGTGCCCATTGCCTCTTATCCTGGCAATGGGTACCACCACCAAGATCCTGGCCTCATTTTTTTGCACGTTTCCTTCAGGTATATACAGGTATATACATACATATATATATCAGGTGTATATGCATTTATAAGATTCCACTGAATCTTCTCTTTCCTAGGCTGAACAGTCCCAGCTCTCTCAGCCTTCTTTCATAAAATAGATGTTCCAGTACCCTAATCACTGTTGTAGTGCTTAGCTGGACTTTGTCTGGTATATCCATGTTTCTGTTGTACTGGAGAGCCCAGACTTGGGCATAGCACTCCAGGTGTGGCCTCACCAGTATAGAGTGGATGGAAAGGATCACCTCCTTTGATCTGCTGACAGCACTCCTTTGAAAGCAGCCAGTGGTAACCGGCCTCCTTTGCCAGGAAGGCACACTCTGGCCCATGTTCAACTTGGTGAAAGTCATCCTGCATTATTATTAAAACTAAAAAAAAATACTTTTCTTCTTCTTCTTCTTCTTCTTCTTCTTCTTCTTCTTCTTCTTCTTCTTCTTCTTCTTCTTCTTCTTCTTCTTCTTCTTCATTAATAATATAATTATAATTAATTATTAATACTAATTAATATTATTAATAATATAATATATTAATAATAATAATAATAATACATTTTCTGAAAGCTCTTGTTGATTTTTGATGTAGGAATAAGGACTTTCTTTGGCTACTGGAAATATTCTACCTGATATACCTTAGGATAAATAGCATTTTCCTTTTATCATATTGCTAGCCTATACTCCTACTGAAATTTATTTGACGCTTCAACTCCTCTGTTTCAACATGATGACACCCAGTGTAAAGCAAACCTTTTTGAAATCAGTTCCTAAATGTGTGATCTTGCTTTTCATGTATGAAGTTCTATCCCACTATTAATTTAATTTCATTGATTATTCTATCCCAGTAATACCTTTTCAAGTTCTAGATGCTAACTAGTACATACTGTTTCAAAATATGTGGTTTTACAGGTCTGATTTCTTATTTGGCTAAAATATGACTCCAGTACTTTAGCTTGAACACATGGAGTTCAAAGCTTATCCTCAGATTATATTTCCATCCCCTCCTTCCCAGCAGCCACACTACATTTTAGCATCTATTAGTACTTATTCATAGGATAAAGAATTTGCTATCAATGGAAAAATATAAGGCCAGGCAATTTTTCAGTTTGAAAAATTTCAGGATACAGTGTTTTTTTTACAGGTCTCTTAAAACCAGACATTCTATCATAGGTAGTTGTCTTCCTCTCATCACTCAATGTAGAGTTGAGAATATAGAGAGGCCAATCTCTCCCCTCTAGAGAGATTCATTAATTGCTGAGAAACCTTAAATTATTGTTAGTTTTAATTAGATTACTGGATTGAATACAACTAAGATGATGTGAAACATCTTAGGCCAGTTATGATTTATTAGATAAGAATTTCAGTTGCCAGTTAAGACAAATGTTCTCTACCTGCCAAAAATGAGATATTTATATTAGAGTACTTAGCAAGCATTCATAGGCTTGCATATTCATATTTGTGTTTTCTATGTGCAAATATCATTCAATACGGACAGAAAGAGAAAATTACAGGATACTATTGGTCTTAATGCAAGGGCAAGAATCACTATACGGGCCAAGATTTGTGCATGTTTTCTCAACTTTCCTATATCTGGAAACATTACGTTTTACGCCATTCAAAAATTTTACAGTGGTTAAGCTGAAGACATTACACATCTGCTTTTAATGAATGAAATCTGCTAGTGAGAAATTATTTAGTTTAAAGTGCCAAGATTTTCAATTTGTTGAAGGTTTGGTACTCCACAACTATATTAAAGACTATTTTTGGTGCAGTTGGATGCATGCATTGTTTGAGCCAAGTTTCACTGAAATGTTTAGGAGACTTTCCAATTATTTTAATGGAAATTTGGAAATCACTTTGTAAGTAATATAACAAAAGACCTATTGATAGATATTTAACAGTTAAAAAGTTAGGAGCACAAGCTCTGGGAAGCAATTTTCAATCCAGCACATCATCTCAGTGTTATCACAGGGATTCTAGAACAACGTTAAACTGAAGCCAGTACACTTGCTGTGTTCTGAAATTCTCTTGGAAAAGGTTAATGGGTAGTAATAACTCTACCTGACCAAGCTTTCCCCCATCTATCTTTCTGTTCACATTTATACTAAGCTCATCACTGCCACAGAAAGGGCATAATGAAAAGGTTCAGATTTCTGAATCTTAGTGACTCAGCTATTGATCAAACCACCTGGCAATTGAATGAAGTGGCATAAATGTACACAGACAGACACATTTATAGAAAACTCCAGGAGTTTCCAGTCTACTTTAAGGGAGTAGTTAAGTTAAAGGCTTTTGCAATACAGTGTTTATCAAAGATACTTTTGGCAGCAGCAGCTTAAAGTAATTTTTCAACAGTTTATGTGTATGTCAAAACTATCCAGTCTACTGTTTTCCCTGAAGACTTTAGGCTTTAGGTTTGTTCTACAAGGAAGCTTAATCAATCAACTTCTGCTCCCCACAATGGTATGCTTGAGTTCAATTGTTCCTTTCTGCACAGAGGATGTCCTGCACTTTCTTGTTTCTCAGACTATATGTAGGTCAAAACAGGTTTGATACCAAAGATTTAACCAACTTGATTAATTTGGGGTAGGACACAATAGAAAATAGGATATTTATATTTTTGACTGCAGTAACACATTCCTTATAGTTTTCCACTCTTTTGTAAATGATCACTTATAAAACTTGCATTTTTTTTCTGATAAAAAATCCCTTGAAAACCACTCATTAATTTCAATAACAATATGTACACATAGATAACATAGAATCATAGAATCATTGACTGGTTTGGGTTGGAATGAACATTAAAGATCATCTAACTTCAACCTCCCTTCCATGGACAAGGACACCTCACATTAGACCAGACTGCTCAAAGCACCATCCAGCCTGGCCTTGAACACTTCCAGGGATGGGGCATCCACAACGTCCCTAGGCAACCGGTTCCAGTGCCTCACCACCTTCATAGTAAAGAATTTCTTTCTTATATGTAATTGAAATCTGCCCTCTTTTTGTTTAAAGCCATTACTCCTTGTCCTATCACTACACTCCCTGACAGAGTCCCTCCCCAGCTTTCCTGTAGGCCCCCTTTAGGTACTGAAAGGTCACTCTAAGGTCTCCCCAGAGCCTTCTCTTCTCCAGACTGAACAACCCCAACCCTCTCAGCCTATTTTCATAGGAGAGATGCTCCAGCCCCGTGATCCTCTTTGTGGCCCTCATCTGGACTCATTCTAATACTTCCATGTCATTCTTGTGCTGGGGGTCCCAAAGCTGAACACAGTACTATAGTACAAAATAAAGCTTTATTACCTTGTATAAAATACAGCTTTATTAACTATAATAGTAACTCCAGTATACCAAAATAACCATTTTTTTTCCCTGAGAGAAAAATTGCTCAACTCTAAATATATGTAATTTACAATATTTCTGGTTGATGGACCATGATGTTTTCTTTCAGAAATCCAATGAACTGGAAAAAATATATATGAATATTCATTTCTCCATAGCTTTGTATGAGGCTTTTAAAAGTTATTACCATTCATATACCACTATAACTGACATTTATAATATGTTGTAAAAGACAGACATACAGGTAAATGGTCAGACCTAGTCAGTCATGTTATACTTTTATATCTTTTTGCATGCTTTTCATTTAATCCCATTTTTGCCCCAGAGACTTCATAGAAAATAGGAAATAGGTTTTCAATTGCATGTTATCAGAACTGCATATCCTACAACAATTATCTTAGTAATTGCTTCTTGAGGTACTGTCAAAGCTCTTGTGTAAATTATGGGAGATGAATGAATCAAAAATAGTATTTTTAAGATTGATATCTCAGTCTAGAGATCAGCACTAGGCTAATTCTTAAAGAACCCTAAATTCCAAATCTACTTCTAAGTTCCTGTTTAATATTACCATTTCTTAAAAAGACTTCAGTCATAGTAAAATAACAGAGAAAGGAGACATTTTATCATCCAACAGTCAACACTTCCACTTGTACTCTGGTTACATTGATTAAGGCCTACTAACATAATTCTAATTCACCACTACAAACTCTAGTTAACTATTCCAGGTAACACATGAATGAAACCCACGACTAAATTTAAGTGAAGCTGGGTTTCTATAGGAAGAAATGACAAGAAGCGAGACAATAAAAGATTTAATATTTTATTTGCCCCCTATTATTATTATTATTATTATTATTATTATTATTATTATTATTACAATTTTGTAGGCTTTCCTTGTGAAAAAGGACAAAAGAGCCAACTCAATTTTCTACTTTCAGCCACATACAGACATTCAGGCCAGAAACAGGACACAAGACCTCATTGTGGTACAATCTAATACTACAACTCCTTAATCATCAGTGGGAGATTAATCTCAATGTATTTCATTGAATGATAGAGTGTCTTGGATTGGAAGGGACCTTAAAAATCATCTAATTCCAACCCCCTGCCGTGTGCAGGGATGCCATGCACTAGATCAGGTTGCTCAGGGCCTCATCCAACCTGGTCTTGAACACCTTCAGGGACTGTGACATCCACAACTTCCCTGGAAAACCTGTTCCAGTGCCTCACTACCCTTACAATGAAGAATTTCCTCCTAACCTCTAATCTAAAACTCCCCTCCTAGTTTAAAACCATTCCCCCTTCTCCTATCATAACCTGACTGAGCAAAAAGTTGCTCTCTCTCTTTTTTTATAAGTCCCCTTTAAGTACTGAAAGGTTGCAGTGAGATCTCTCTGGAACCTTCTCTTCTTTAGGCTGTACACTCCCACCCCTCTGATCATCTTTGCGGCCCTCCTCTGGACCTGTTCTAACAGATCCAGATTCTTCTTGTGCTGGGGGCCCCAAATCTGGAAACAGTACTCCAAGTGGGACCGCATGAGGGCAGAGTAGAGGGGGACAATAACCTCCCTCGACTTGCTGGTCACACCTCTGTTGATGCAGCCCAGGATGCAGTTGGCCTTCTGGGCTGCAAGTGCGCACTGCTGACTCATGTTGAGCTTTTTGTCTATCAGAACCCCCAAGTACCTCTCCGCAGGGCTGCTCTCAATGAGTTCTTCTCCCAGTCTGTACTCCTGTCTGGGATTGCCCTGACCCACGTGCAGCACCTTGCACTTGGACTTGTTGAACATCACCAGGTTCATGTGGGCCCACTTCTCAAGCTTGTGCAGGTCCCTCTGGATGATATTCCTTCCCTCTGTTGCACCGACTGCTCCAATCAGCTTGGTGTCATCTGCAAACTTACTGAGTGTACACTCAATCCCACTGTCTATGTCATTGATGAAGACATTAAACAGTACCAGCCCCAGGACAGACCCCTGAGGGACACCACTCGTCACTGGTCTCCACCTGGATATAGAACAATTGACCACCACTCTCTGGGTGCGACCTTCAAGCCAATTCCTTATCCACTGAATGGCCCACCCATAAAATGCGTATTTCTACAATTTGGACATCAGGATGTAATGTGGGACCATGTCAAAGACCTTGCAGAAGACCACGTAGATGACATTGGTTGGTCTTCAGTTTCTGAAAGTTCACTTCATCGTCTTAATTTCTCCCCTACATTCAGTTGTAATAAATTGTTATTGTAATGGAATTCTCCATTCTTTTTCACTGAGCTGTGCTGTTGGAATGATGTTAAAGTTATTTGATTATATATAAGTATTACAAATGTTAAAGACATCATTAATCCTTTCTATCAAGGTAAATTAAAAGAAGACAGTAAGAAACTAATAAACACTTTTCTGGGAAAGAAACTGCCACTTGAAAGTAACTTACCTCATTTCCTAAAAACATTTGTTCACAAGCATATTAAATTATACTATATCATAATTTATCGTACAATATAATTTATATTGCTTACCATCAGAATTTAAATTTAAAAATGGCCCATAGTCAAAAATTACACTATCAAGTCAGTCTTTTAACATAATATTTGCGTCATACATCATTTCAGCCAAGAAACAAGGTCAGTGTATAGTAACCATGCCCCCAATTAAGTTATCTGTGCCAATCAGCCACCTTATGCCAACAGAATTTGTAGTTAACTAGATCATTCAGGGATCCCATCTCCTCTGCTTGAATTTCTGCAAAGCTAGAAATAGGTTAATTTGGTCAAAATATTGTGGTATTTCATTAACACATTGCTTTGTTATATAACTGATTTCAGTGAAGAAGCCATCCTTCCTTTTAGATATACATATGATAAAGATATACATAGAATAAGTAGATATCTTTATATATTAATACCTCTGTCTAAACTGTCAAAGATGCTTACAGATGTCAGCAATTAATCTATTTTGTAAAAATACCTCTTTGGACTTAGCTACTGTAATTTACTTTTTATTGTAGAGAAGAGGTAACATGATTATAGAAGG
Source organism: Anser brachyrhynchus (assembly GCF_964034855.1). Classification (NCBI taxonomy): domain Eukaryota; kingdom Metazoa; phylum Chordata; class Aves; order Anseriformes; family Anatidae; genus Anser; species Anser brachyrhynchus. The sequence goes on along the minus strand of NC_137698.1, from coordinate 58,937,565 downwards.
TTAAATGCAGTTGTCCGTTGGGTAGTAGTACTGACATCATATTTCATTTCTCAGTGAAGGAAGTCAGTGTGATTTTCAGACTGATTGTCTACTATCTACTAGCATATCTAGTTATTAAATTTCATACATACACAGGAAGCGATATCCATCAAAACTCTTGAAATTTTATTCCACTGCAGTCATCTTATGCCTTTTCAGGAAACACATACTGCTGCTAAAAGGCAAAGGGAACGTAGTCAGTGCTTCAGGACAGATTCCAACACAAGAAAAATTCAGAGGCTCTACGAAGTCAGCATCTGCAAACATACTTAAGCTTTCCATAGGGAGGACACAGTCCCTTGCACTCTACTGACAATGAACATAATTTAGAGCTACTCTGATCTGCTCTACTACTAGAACACAATATTAAAGAATTATTACAGTTTTCTTTTTTTCTTCTTTGTGGACTAATGCTGATGTCTGTGATAGGAATAGTAATCATCTGTATGAGAGGCACTCTTTGAAATGCATGAAATAACTGTCACCTTCTCATTTCTGCTCTCCTTGGAAGTCCTACAGCCAGTCCTCTCCCATAGAACTGATAGAAAATGGAAAGAAGATTATGGATTAAGATAACAATAGGGAAAGCAAAAAAATGCCATGCAAAAAAGGCAAAAAGAGGAAGTCATTCATTACTTCCCATGGCCAGGCAGATATCCAGCCACTAGAACATACACCAGATTTCAGTTATGAAATCTGAATCTTTCATAAGGCAACCAGGGGAATAACTTCCACAGTGTCTCAACACAGCACAAGACAAGACATGTTGTATCTTTAGCTCCACAATGTATTCTTCTACAAAAGCTATAATGTTCATGCCAATGATGATCTTTACATTATCATGGCAAAATTAAAATACTATGACCGCAATTTGATCATATTGCATGCTATTGTAAGATTTAACTAGATCTTCAATATGTAATTTGGAAAACACAAACCCAGGGCAATAATCTCAGTAATATTACCGTGTATATTTTCACTTGTGTGATATTTTTGTGGTATGTTATTGACATTTATGCATCTGATGCATTTGTTCAATTTTTTATCATATGATATACAATCATGCACACACACAAAAAAAACATTTCTGTTGCTTTATACATACATAAATCTATTGATGCACTTACTATTTTTGTTGTTATTTAAAAATAATAATAAATATTTATGCAGTGCTAAAACTTGGGGTACTTGGAGTTTAAATAGAAATAAGCCTATAATAATTAAGAAATAATCACAACAGGGGCAAATGGGGAAAAGAAGGACAAATGTTAAATAAGTTAAATAATACTAGCAAATAAAAATTCTATCTTCGAAAAAGATAATAGTCTGGGCCAGAAGGGACCCTATATACATAAATACATATATAGAACATATATACATACATAGAACTTGTTAGAAGAAAGTAAAATAATTGCAACTGGGATCGTGCTAGGGCATAAGCTACCTATTCAGCCAACTGTGGTTACCTCTCAGAGAAATTCTCTTTCAAACGAACCTTTGTATTGGCTTTATGAGGCAAGGTTTTGGTAGTGAGTGGCCTCTGTGGGAAAAGTCCAGAAGCTGCCTCATGTCAGAGCAGAGACATTTTCAGACAGCTCCAAAAGGGACCTACCACTGGCCAGAGCCGAGCCAATAAAAAAGCATTGGTTGTACCTCTGTGAGAGCAGATTCAAGAAAAGGAAAAAAACTGCTGCGCAACAGCAGCTGGGAGAGAGGAATGAGAAACAGCCCTGCAGACACCAAGGTCACTGCTGAAGGAGGGCAAAAGGTGCTCCAGGCACCGAAGCTGAAGTTCCCCTGCGGCCTGTGGAGAGGCCTCTGGTGGCGCAGGCTGTCCCCCATGGGTCCCACATGGAGCAGATCTCCACACTGCAGTCCATGGAGGAGCCCCCGGTGGAGCAGGTGGATGTGGCCCGGAGGAGGCTGCGGCCCATGGAGAGCCCCCACAGGAGCAGGCTCTGGGCCAGAGCTGCAGCCCATGGAGAGGAGCCCACGCAGGAGCAGGGGGTCTGGGGGGAGCTGCCACCCATGGGGGACCTGTGCTGGAGCAGTTTGCTCCTGGGGGATGGACCCCGTGGCACAGACCCATGTTGGAGCAGTTCTTGAGGAGCTGCTGCCTGTGGGAAGCCCACACAGGAGCAGTTCGGGAAGGATGGCATCCCGTGGGAGGAACCCCACGTGGAGCAGGGGCAGGGAGTGACCATGAAGTAGTGGCGGAGATGAAGCGCTAGGGACTGACCGCAGCCCCCATTCCTTGTTCCCCTGCACTGCTCTGGGGGAGGAGGTGGAAGAGGATGGATGGAGGGAAAGTGTCATTAGTTTTTTTTTTTAGTTGTTTTTGTTTCTTACTTGTCTAGCTTGTTAGCAATATGTAATAAATTACATAAATCTCTCTGTGCTGTGTCTGGTTTGCCTCTGATGATAATTGGCGAGTGATCTCCCTGTCCTTATCTCAGCCCTTGAGCTTCATCATATCTTCTCCCCCTTTTCTTTCGAGGAGGTGGAGTGAGAGAGCAGCTGTGGTGGAGCTCAGCTTCTCAGATGAGTACAAACCCCCACAGCCTTACAAATCACTACATTCTCTGGTTTTGGAAGCCCTCCTAAATTTCAGATACTGAACCAAATGCCAGAAAATTGGTCATATTTCCTGAGGTTTCCATGCTGTTTGTGAAAATGAGAACATATGCTTTAAGTGCTTAAAATCAAATTCAACACTTTCTAGCAAAAAGGACACACATTCTGAAAATGTGAAATATTACCAATGCATAAATGGACTCTAGAACCATGCACCCAGTACATGATTACTGAAGAAATCTAGCAGCTTAACTTATTTTCTTCTTTCAGGAAAGCCACCAAATCCAATAAACAAACCATAGGCAACCATAACCAAACAACTATAGCTGGTATCAGTTTTTCTCAGAAGAAGATAAGAAAATAGGATTCAGATAAAGTCTTTCACTATCTTGAATGTTTATTTCTAACAGTAGACTTCAATAATATTTTTTGACTCTGTCCCAGATAACTTACAGAAAATGTTGACGGAAAACCAGCCACATGGTTAACCTTTATATCCATGCAAAAGGATGTATATCATATACTAGCAATGAGACACTAGTAGCATTCCAGGCACTGCCAGAATAAACAACGCATCTGGCATCTTATTCATAGGGGACAATTGCTGAATAAAACAGCTAGTCATTATTAATAGTTTGACTAAAATAATTAGTCAATTTAATAAACTCAGATAAAGAAGAAAAGAAGGAATACTTTTCTGGGCATTTGAAGAACTTGAACAACTCTTTCAGAAAACCTTTACCTAATAATCAGATATCACTGTGCTTTCAAGAGGACTGAGGCAGGTTCATTGCTTTGTCTTTCAAGCGAATACAGTGCATGAAAGCTTCTGGACAAAAAAAGAGAATATGAAAAAGGACCATGGTTAAGAAACAGAGAACTATTCTGTACACCATTTTCTATATTTTGTATGATTTAATTAAATCAAAACAAAACAAAACAACAACAAAAAACACCACCCTGCACTTGTAATACCACTTCCCGGGTGGTCATGTATATCTTTGTGCAAACCAGTTCCACCTTGGGCTCAGCTCTTCCTATGGTGTCTGAGGTCCACACCTAGTGGTGTTCTTTTCTCAGCGTGATACTGGGCAATTGTCTTCTCTGTTTATTGCATTATAAACTAGATCATCAGCACAAGTTGCTAATGGCCTTGCTAATTCTGTAGCCCAAGGCCATTGTCTTTGACTTGCTCTATATCTGACACCAATTAGCAGTTGTAACCATTTCCACCAGGCTTTCTCTCACTTACTGCTCTGCAGACTCAAATGTCACAAAGGTGTGAAGTCAGCAGAAATCACTTAGAAAAAATTTTGTCTATTACTTTTTTTTTGTTGTTTTCCAGTGCACGCTAAAATAATCTAGTTAGACTTGGTAGGCTAGTCAAGGCCTCATTTGTTTGTGCAGTACCTTAGGTTTCACAATATGACAACATTTAAAATGAAACTTGCTACAGCCTTTTTAACTGAATGTTCTGATGTTCCCTAAAAATAAGCTTAGTAAAATAAGATGCTGGTACTTTTGCATTGTCATGAACACTATGCATTCAGGTAGTTTAACATTCCAATACATCTAAATAGCTGTATTATCATAAGAATCCTTTATAACCTAGTCCAACTACACCACTGGATATAAAGTCAGGCAGAATGATTCGCTCTAGCTAGTTCTAAAAATGTCAACTATGAGGCAAGATAAGAAAATACATGTATAAACAAAATCAAGGTAGATCAAGATACCCTTTGGCTCTTTGTGATCAATTTTATTTGGGGTTGGAGCCTTCATCACATCACTTGGTTATCTGCTTTCACCGTGGGCTCTTCTGTCCAGCTATCTTAGTGATGTAAGTGCAATACTACATTCCTAGACTGCCTAAGTTTGTCTATTTTCCAGCAGCAACTGCTTTAATGTTTAAGACCATTAAAAAAAATAAATAAATTGTTGGCATCCAGGAACTCCATGTCTCTCTTTTGTACTGGAGAGCCCAGAACTGGGAGCAGCACTCAAGGTGAGGCCTCACCAGGGCTGAGTAGAGGGGGAAGATCACCTCTCCTGACCTGCTGGCAATATTCTTCCTAATGCAGCCCAGGATACCATTGGCCTTCTTGGCCACAAGGGCACATGCTCACAGTCAACTTGTTGTCCATCAGGACCTTCAGGTCCTTCTCCGCAGAGCTACTTTCCAGCAGGACAGCCCCCAGCCTGTACTGGTGCATGGGGTTATTCCTCCTCAGGTGCAGGACCCTGCACTTACCTTTGTTGAATTTCAAGAGGTTCTTCTCTGCCCATCTCTCCAGCCTGTCAAGATCCTTCTGAATGGTAGCACAGCCCTCCGGTGTACCAGCCACTCCTCCCAGTTGTGTGACATCAGCAAAATTGCTGAGAAGGCACTCTATCCCTTCATCCAAGTCACTGATGAGTAAGTTAAACAATGCTGGACTGAGTATCTACCCTTGGGTAACATCACTAGCTACAAGTCTCCAGCTAGACACTGTGCCTCTCATCACAACCCTCTGAGACCTGCCATACAGCCAGTTCTCAATCGACCTCATCATCCACTCATCCAGCCCACACTTGCTGAACTTGCCTGTTAGGATATCATGGGAGACAGTCAGAAGCCTTGCTGAGGTCCAGGTAGGCTACATCCACTGCTTTCCCCTCATCCATCCATCCATCCATCCATCCATCCATCCATCCATCCATCCATCCATCCATCCATCCATCCAGTTGCCTCATCATAGAAGGCAAAAAAGGTTGGTTAAACATGACTCTGTTCACAAACAGTGACGGACTGGTGGGAGATGTGGTGGTCAGGAGCTGTCTTGGGCAAAGTGACCACGAAATGGTAGAATTCTCTATTCTTGGTGAAGCCAGGAAGGGGATCAGTAAAACCGCTGTCTTGGACTTCCGGAGGGCTGACTTTGAGCTGTTCAGGACACTGGTTGGCAGAGTCCCTTGGGAGGTGGTTCTGAAGGGCAGAGGAGTCCAGGAAGGCTGGGCACTCTTCAAGAAGGAAATCTTAATGGCTCAGCAGCGGTCTGTTCCCACGTGCCCAAAGACGAGCCGGTGTGGAAGAAGACTGGCCTGGCTGAACAGAGAGTTGTGGTTCGGGCTTAGGAGAAAAAAGAGGGTTTATAATCTTTGGAAAAGAGGGCGGGCCACTCACGAGGACTATAAGGCTGTTGCGAGGCTGTGCAGGGAAAAAATTAGAAGGGCCAAAGCTCATCTGGAGCTCAGTCTGGCTACTGCCGTTAAAGATAACAAAAAATGTTTTTATAAATACATCCATACAAAAAAAAAAAGACTAAGGAGAATCTCCATCCTTTACTGGATGTGGGGGGAAACTTAGTTACAAGGGATGAGGAAAAGGCTGAGGTGCTTAATGCCTTCTTTGCCTCAGTCTTTAGCGGCAAGACCAGTTGTTCTCTGGATACCCAGTACCCTGAGCTGGTGGAAGGGGATGGGGAGCAGAATGTGGCCCTCACTATCCACGAGGAAATGGTTGGCGACCTGCTATAGCACTTGGATGTATGCAAGTCGATGGGGCCGGATGGGATCCACACGAGGGTACTGAGAGAACTGGCGGAGGAGCTGGCCAAGCCACTTTCCATCATTTATCGGCAGTCCTGGCTATCAGGGGAGGTCCCTGTCGACTGGCGGCTAGCAAACGTGACACCCATCTACAAGAAGGGTCGGAGGGTAGACCCGGGGAACTAGAGGCCTGTTAGCTTGACCTCAGTGCCAGGGAAGCTCATGGAGCAGATTATCTTGAGTGTCATCACGCGGCACTTACAGGGCAACCATGCGATCAGGCCCAGTCAGCATGGGTTTATGAAGGGCAGGTCCTGCTTGACGAACCTGATCTCCTTCTATGACAAAGTGACACGTTTAGTGGATGAGGGAAAGGCTGTGGATGTGGTCTACCTTGACTTCAATAAGGCTTTTGAAACCGTTTCCCACAACATTCTCCTCAAGAAACCGGCTGCTTGTGGCTTGGACTGGCGTATGCTTCGTTGGGTTAAAAACTGGCTGGATAGCCAGGCCCAAAGAGTTGTGGTGAATGGAGTCAAATCCAGTTGGAGGCTGGTCACTAGTGGAGTCCCCCAGGGCTCAGTACTAGGGCCAGTCCTCTTCAATATCTTTATCGATGACCTGGATGAGGGGATAGAGTGCACCCTCAGTAACTTTGCAGATGACACCAAGTTAGGTGCGTGTGTCGATCTGCTCAAGGGTAGGAAGGCTCTGCAGGAGGATCTGGATAGGCTGGACCGATGGGCTGAGGTCAACTGTATGAAGTTCAACAAGGCCAAGAGCCAGGTCCTGCACCTGGGGCGTAACAACCCCAAGCAGCGCTACAGGCTGGGAGATGAGTGGTTGGAAAGCTGCCTGGCAGAGAAGGACCTGGGAGTACTGGTTGATAGTCGGCTGAATATGAGCCAGCAGTGTGCTCAGGTGGCCAAGAAGGCCAACAGCATCCTGGCTTGTATAAGAAACAATGTGGCCAGCAGGTCTAGGGAAGTGATGGTCCCCCTGTACTCAGCTCTGGTGAGGCCGCACCTCGAGTACTGTGTTCAGTTTTGGGACCCTTGCTACAAGAACGACGTCGAGGTGTTCGAGAGAGTCCAGAGAAGGGCGACGAAACTGGTGAGGGGTCTGGAGAGCAAGTCTTATGAGGAGCGGCTGAGGGAGCTGGGATTGTTCAGCCTGGAGAAGAGGAGGCTCAGGCGCGACCTTATCGCTCTCTACAGGTACCTTAAAGGAGGCTGTAGCGAGGTGGGGGTTGGTCTATTCTCCCACGTGCCTGGTGACAGGACGAAGAGGGAATGGGCTAAAGCTGTGCCAGGGGAGGTTTAGGTTGGATATTAGGAAGAACTTCTTTACTGAAAGGGTTGTTAGGCATTGGAATAGGCTGCCCAGGGAAGTGGTTGAGTCACCATCCCTGGAGGTCTTTAAGAGATGTTTAGATGTCGAGCTTAGTGATATGGTTTAGTGAAGGACTTGTTAGTGTTAGGTCAGAGGTTGGACTAGGTGATCTTGGAGGTCTCTTCCAACCTAGACGATTCTGTGATTCTGTGATTCTGTGATTCTGTGACTTTCCATTGGTGAATCCATGCTCACTACTCCTGATCACCTTCTTGACTTCCATATGCTTAGAGATGGACTCCAGGATAAGCTGTTCCATCACCTTTCCAGAAATTGAGGTGAGGCTGACAAGCCTGTAGTTCCCTGGGTCCTCCTTCCTGCCCTTTTTGAAGACTGGGATGACATTTGCTTTCTTGTAGTCCTCAGACACCTCTCCTGATTGCAATGACCTTTCAAAGACAATTGCGGGTGGCCTAGCAATGGTGTTGACTAGCTCCCTCAGTACTCGTGGGAGCATCCCATCAGGGCCCATGGTCCTGTGGATGTCAGGTTTGCCTAAATGATCTTTAACCCGATCCTCCTCAACCAAGGGAAAGTCTTCCTTTCTTCAGACTTTCTCCCTGGTCTCCTGGGTCAGGGATTCCCAAGGGCTGACCTTGGCAATGAAGACTGAAGCAAAGGCGGCATTCAGTATCTCTGCCTTCTCTGTGTTTTTCGTTGCCCCATTCAGTAATGGGCTCACATTTTCCCTAGTTTTCCTTTTGTTATTGACGTATTTGAAGAAGCACTTCTTGTTGTCCATGAAATTCCTAGCCAGATTTAATTCCAGATGGGCCTTGGCCTTCCTCACTGCATTTCCACATATCCTGACAACATTCCTATATTCATACCAAGTGGCTTGTCCTTGCTTCCACATCCTGTACAACTCCTGCTTATGTTTGAGATTTATCAGGAATTCCTTATTCATCCATGCAGGTCTCCTGCCCACTTTGCTCAACTTCTCGCTCATAGAGATTAATCACTCTTGAGCCTGGAGGAAGTGATTCTTGAATATTAACCAGCTCTCTTCCTTATAGGGCCCATTCCCATGGGATTCTTACAAGAAGGTCCCCTCCCTCCCCTGAAGAGGCCAAAGTTAGCTCCCCTAAAGTCCAAAGTTGTGATCTTATTGCTTCTTCCTCGTAGGATCCTGAACTCCATGATCTTGTAGTCACTGTAGCCAAGGCTGCCCCCAGCTTTCACATGTCCAACCAGTCCTTTCTTGTTTGTCAGTAAAAGGTGCAGCAGCATACCTTTCCTCATTGACTCCTCCACCACCTGTATCAGAAAGTTATAATCAGTGCTTTCCAGGACCCTCCTGGGTTGTTTGTGCTTTGCTGTGTTGCTCCTCCAGCAGATGTCGGCGTGGTAGAAGTCTCCCCATGAGAACCAGGGTCTGTGATTGCGAGGCTTTTTACAGCTGTCTGTAAAAGGCTTCATCCTCCTGTTCAGGTGGCCTGTATCAAAGACTGACAACAGTTGTCACCGTTGTTTGTTTATCCTTATAATACTTACCCCTAAGTTCTCTACTTGCTCATCATCCAGCCTGAGGCAGAGCTCCACACATTCCAGGTTACTTCTCACATAAAGGGCAATTCCACCACCTCACCTACCTGGCCTGTGTTTCCTAAAAAGCATGTATCCGTTCAAGATAACATTCCAGTCATGTGAGCTATCCCACCCTGTCTCCATAAGTGCAATGTCATCAAAGCCCTGCAACAGCACACAGATCTCTAATTCTTCCTGTTTATGCCCGTGCTATGTGCATTGTTGTACAGGCACTTCAGAGAGGTATTCAGTCTCCCAGAAGGGGTGCAAGAGGATACCCCATAGTCATGTCTTGTAGGCTCTTCCTTGGCTGCATGCACTTGCTGGAGGTATCCCCATTTGAGCCTTATTTTTCTGTCTGTATGGTCTCTAACTCTACCTTTCCCTATCTTTCCTAGTTTAAAGCTCTCCTTAACAGGTTGGCTAGTCTGTAGGCAAAGGTTCTTGTGCCCCATTTAGACAGGTGGATCCCATAAATCCCCATCAGTAGTCAACCTTCAAACAGGGTCCCATGTTTATAGAAACTTCTGTTTCCACTTCTGTTGCCAACACAAGTGACACAAACAGTTGTTTACCTGGGGAATCCACCTACTCCTCCTCTCATCCTTTAGATGAGAGGATCCTTGATCCTGGTAGGATCAAGGAGAAAATGACCTGGACCCCCAGACCCTTGACCATTATCCTCAAATCTCTGAAATCCTCTTTGATACATAACACAGAAAAGAGCTTCAGAGAAATGAGAAGATAGCTTTAAAAGAGCAAAAAAGAAAGCTTAATTGGGGAAAACATATTGGCAAGAAGCATAAAAAGTGATTTTAAAATATACAACGTTTGAAATATGCTGGCAGTGGGCACAAGATATTTCTTAGTACTCCATTAGATGATAGAGTGGTATGAGTGTCTTATACTGTTCATCTACCTACTAATATCATTTTACAAATTCAAGGAAGCTTAATTTTTCAATAAATTATTTCAAAGTTCCATAGATCATAAGTTACACAAGTGTTGACCTAAGTTAAATTGTGCAACAACTTTACATGTCACTGTAAAAGTTTTATCTACCAAAAAAATAAATCAGCTGATAGTTAACTACACCTAAAATTAAAAGTTTCAACCATATTTATGACACAGCTATTTTAAGTTTCTGCCTGCAGAATAGCTCTTTGACAGATCAGTTTTACTTATTTTCATAAATTTACAGAGCTTTCTCTTAACTTGCATTTTGTTAAACTAAACATGTAGTTTGATTTCAATACTAAAATTCTCATTTTTATATCTTATATTTCCATATGTATTTGAATCTCCATTCAGTTTAGTTACATCCTTCTATAATCTTTATCAGAACAATTTCAACAATTATTTTTTTTAAGCCTTAGTTTTCGAAATCTATTTAAGTTCCATCACAGGTCTTTGTTTAATAGTTACATTTAGCAATGTTATTCTCCCCTCCCCCCCTCCCCCCCCAAAAAACCCTCTTCGAAAATATGTTTACATTATTAATTTGACTATAATAGCTGTAAATTTCTAAGGAATCTATAACAATAGCAATTATTTTTTATTAACAGAATTTTAAGTGGTATTTAGTTCTGTTATAAATACCTTCTCACCTATTCAACTTTTAATAAATTATTATATTTAATATGTAAAATGACATTTAAAATAAGTTTTGGGAATCCTTAATATCAGCATAAGTACATTTTACCCATGTGATGAAATTTGCCTGTTTTCTGTCTGAGGGACATTTTTCTCCAATACCCAACAACACAAGAGAGATCCAGTTATCATCTTATCAAACCCACTCTTCTAGCAAATAACTTAGACTTGCTACTGTTCCTCTGAGGATATTGATCTAGAAATGATTTACACATCATTTACCTCCAATATTATTGAGCATCTAGACTGTCAGAAATTCAAAAACAGCCAACAACAATATCAAAAACCCAGAAAATCCTACCTTTAGCAGTATGCTGCTCCAGCTCCTGTTGAACCTATGCAGGCTCCTTAAACAAGACAGGAAAGTAATTTTAACATCTTAAATATGCAAAATCTTCCCAACAGTTTTCCAGTTCTCAGCTTATTTTATAATCCACACTTCTGGCAGTGTGTAGATTTTAAATGACTTTGTGATATTGCTTTTATACTCAGTAATAACTCTTTACATCCGCTTTAGGTATTATGGGATTTCAGCACTTATTTATGTGTGACATCGCTTGCAAAAGAGAAAAAAAATAGAGCCATTAGAAACTTTATTTGTTACCTTGGAGTTCTCTACCTGCTGGCTCTGAGTATTATCTGCTGCCATGAACTATGTTAAAGCCATCCACTGTTAGCTACAGTCTCAAAAGAGCAAAATCTTTTACCAAATATCTTGAGACTTCTTCAAGGATGATACCAAATTGTGTGGAGCTGTTGACTCTGTTGAGGGTAGTGAGGTCTTGCAGAGAGATCTAGACATATCAGAGAGCTGGGCAATCACCAATTGTATGAAGTTTAACAAGAACAGTTGCCAGATTCTGCACCTGGGAAGGAGCAACGCTGGCAGTATGTACAGACTGGAGGATGAAATGCTGGAGATTGGCCAGCAAGCTGAACATGAACCAGCAGTGTTCCTTGGCAGCCAGGAAGGCCTGCTGTATTCTGGGGTGCATCAAGCACGGCATTGCTAACTGGTTAACGGAAGTGACTGTCCTGCTGTACTCTGCGCTGGTGTGGCTTCACTTAGAGTACCGTGTGCAGTTCTGGGCACCACAGTATAAGCAAGAAAACTGCTAGAGAGAGTTCAAAGAAGGGCTACAAAGATGGTGAAGGGCGTACAAGGCAAGATATATGAGTGGCTGAAGTCACTTGGATTGTTCAGCCTGCAGAAGAGAAGACTGGGGAGAACTCTTTTGTGGTCTACAACTTCCTCACTAGGGGGAGCGGAGGGGCAGGTGCTGATCTCTGGTGACCAGCAATAGGACATAGGGAAATGGTTTGGAGCTGCAACAGGGGCAGTTCAGGTTAGATATCAGGAAAAGTGTCTTCACTGGGCGGGTGGTTGGGCACTGAAACAGGCTCCCCAGGGCAGTAGTCATGGCACCAAGTCTGCCAGGGTTCAATAAGCTTTTGGACAATGCTCTTAGGCACATGGTCTGATTTTTTGAGTGGTCCTTTGGGGACCCAGGAGTTGGACTTGATGATATTTGTGGGTCCCTTCCAACTTGGGATATTCTATGATTCTATGATTATAACATGAAAGTCACTGCCTGGTAGTTTCTTTGAAACAGACTGAACCCAATTAGTCCAATTGATATCGGGTTTCCTTAAAGGCCTATCACAATCATTGGTAAGTGTTCTACTATGTTTTTCATTTGCAAGAGCAAATACATAGCTTGAAAATTTATGAAAAATGGATCTGGATACTTAACTACTCTGATTATTATTGCCTAAGTCATTGCTTAAGCTATTATGAATAAAGTATTCTGCAATTAGAAATCACCACCCAGAAGCTGCAAACATGAAAGACAATGAACAAAACTTCACTTTTATTGAGAGAGATAAGTATTTGCTTCATCTGCATCAGAGGTGCCACTGAGGTAAATATCAGGAGCAGAATGGTTTTTACTTCTTTTAAAAATATATAATTTATTTTGTTAACATGTATACAATCCATCAAGGAACAAGTAAGATATGATAGTTTTCTATGACAGTATTGATTTATTTGGACTACAATCTTAAACAAATCACTGATGAGATTAGTGAAATAAAATAATAAATTCTGTCTTTCCTTATTTTTGTGCATATAGTGTTCTCAGTCAAATACATTATATTATACACCAGTGAATGGAGAAACATTTTCAGCTTTCAGTGAATGCACATAGTATGGAAAATGGACAGCTGCACAGAGAAGGCAGAGAGCTGCTTAATTACTAGAAGCAAGTGTTGCATCCCTATCAAGGAGTCTTGAAAGCAGAATAATATGCTTTTAAGTTCAAGGACAAGTAGTAACAAATTATGTCAATCCAAATACTGATCTACTTCAGCCCCTTGGCATCTTCTGTTTTACTTTGGTTTCTAAATGAAGACACAAACACCTGTTCTTGCAGCAGGTGTTATTTGTTTATTATAGTTCTTCCTGCTGGGTTTTAATCAGCCTGCAGCTGCAGGATCCAGGAGAAATAACAGCCTATAGTACCAGATTTTCATACATCAGCAGTATTAATTCAGAAAAAAAAAATCATATTTCATTTCCATCATATGTTACCAATCATGTAATTTTTTTCTTTCTCACACTCCAAGTTGCTAATTAGAGAATGAATTCATTTATAATGCTAGTAAATGAAGTTTTGAACATTATGCCCTGAGGATGATATTTGATTATGTTCTCCTACTGCAAAGTCTCTAATTTTTGGAAGAAGATTCCCAAACCTCTGCCAATTTGTACTCTTTCCATTCTTTACTTTGAGAAGTATTGTTCAGGGAGAATCAAGAAGCTTGAAAAAAATCAAACAACAAATTAACAATATGTAAATCCCTCCATTCAGATGCAATTGAAAGAAGAAAAAGGTACTCAAGGGACTCTGGGAGAAGTAGGGTAAAAACTTTCTGTACAGAACTGTAAGGTAAGAACATTGAAGCGATTATATAGAGAGATCTGCCCATTAAGAAAGTGTTCCTGTATATTTAGATGTGTTTAAAACTTCTGATCCTTATTAAATAGTCTTCTATTCATGATCAGCATGCAATATTAATAGCTCTATTTATTGTCTGTCATTAATAGAATGAAGTCATGGGTTGCAGACTGCTAGATGCTATGCAAAAATGTTATATATATTTTGCTTAGTAGTAAAGCAGTTATTCAGTAAAGCTTACAGAATACAAGAATTTCGTTAAGTTACATGAAGATAAGGATTGAGAAAGTGAGATTTTACTGTGTGGAATGATGGATAGTTGCATCAGATCAAGAGCATAGGTTTCATGCTTCCATATTTTTAATTGCAATGGAAGACTTGAAGGATTTGAGATGAAGGGGAAAAAAAAACAACAACAAACAGATTAGTCAGAGGATTGGAGAACAGGATGCAGTTGGCCTTCTGGGCTGCAAGCGTGCACTGCTGACTCATGTTGAGCCTTTCATCCAGCAGAACCCCCAAGTCCTTCTCTGCAGGGCTGCTCTCAATGAGTTCTTCTCCCAGACTATATTCCTGTGTGGGATTGCCCCAACCCAGGTGCCACAACTTGCACTTGGACTTGTTGAACCTCACGCGGTTCACATGGGCCTACTTCTCCAGCCTGTCCAAGTCCCTTTGAAGGGCATCTCTTCCTTCTTTGGTATCAACCTCATCACACAGCTTGGTGTCATATGCAAACTTGCTGAGGGTGCACTCAATCCCATCATCAATGTCATTGATGAAGATATTGAAAAGCACTGGCCCCAAGACAGAGCCCTGAGGGACACTGAGGGGATTAAAGACACGGACTCCTGATGGCTCTTGAACAGGAGACGTTTATTGCCCTTTTTCACTACTACATATACTTTCCCCATAGCCCCACGTGCTGTCCACGTGCCCGAATCTGTCATACAATTGGTTAGAGATCCTCAGACATGTGCCTCGAGCCAGCCAGCAATTGGCCACTGCCCAAAGCTCATTTTTAACACTGTAGCCAATTTACTTTATCTCAACCTTGCTCAAGTTTTTGTTTCTACCGCTTGTTTCCTCATTATCTCTAATTCAGGGACGTGTGAAACAGCGCAAAGCCACCTGCGAATTCCTTTCCCACAGGACACCACTTGTCACTGGTCTCTACCTGGACATAGAACCATTGACCACTACTCTCTGGGTGCAGCCATCGAACCAGTTCCTTATTCACCAGATGGTCCGGTCCACCCTTCAAATCCATATCTTTTCAATTTAGAGATGAGGATGTTGTGTGTCATCATTCCTACTTATCGTGTTTAGCTTTCAGTTTTACAATAAATGAAATAGATTCCTTCCAGATAGATATGCTCCAGAAGCACATCTACTGATCACAAGTATTCAGCTACTTAAAGTAGACTGAAGTAAAATTCTTTGAAATACACATATTACAGGTGCTGGCTTTCAGCAGTAACAACATCTCTTCTACTGCTTGCAGTAATTGAGATGAGACCAGCTGAACACTCTTGTTGATCACTGAACTTGACAGTGATGGTAAAATAAAAAAGGTAAGACCTGCTCTGTCATACCAACAACTCATTATAACTATTAAGAACTGAGGCACTTTCATAATTTGCGGCTTACATGGCAAGGACTTGATACAAGAGGGGATACAGGGGGGGCCTCTGTGAGAAAAGTCCAGCAGCTGCCCCATGTCAGACCAGAGCCAGGTCTAGTTAGCTCCAAAAGGGACCTGCCACTGACCAGCGCTGAGCTAGTGAGCAACACTGGCTGGGCCTACAGGAGAGACTACTGAAGAAAAGGGAAAAACTGCTGTGCAACAGCAGCTTGGAGAGAGGAGTGAGAAACAGCCCTGCAGACCCCAAGGTCAGTGCAGAAGGAGGGCAGGAGGTGCTCCAGTTCAAGAACTGTTTACTCCAGTGTGGGTCCATTCCATAAGGTACAGAACTTCAGGAACAGAGTGCTCCAGCATAAGTGCCCTATGGACTGGAGCTCCTGCAGCTCCTGCTTCGGCTCCTCTCCACAAGCCACAGTTCCTGCCAGGAGCCTGCTCCTCCATGGGCTGTAATATAACTCCTTTAAGCCATAGCCATACTGTGTGGGGTCATCCACAAGCTGCAGTGTAGTATCTGTTCTGGCATGGTCCTCCATAAGGGACAACCTGCTTCACCATGGTTCTCTCCATGGATTGCAGGGTGCCTGTGGTGCCTGGAGGACCTCCTCTTGCTCCTTCTTCACTGATCTTGGTGTCTACACGGTTGTTTCTCTATACGTTTTTCTCAATCCTCTCACAGCTGCTGCATAACATTTTTTCCCCTTTCTTAACTGTGTTATCACAGAGGTGCCTCCAGTGTTACTAAGGGCCTCAACTTTGACCAGCAATAGGTCTGTTTTGAAGCCAACTGGAACCAGCTATGTCCAACATGGGGACAGCTCCTGCAGATCCTCTGGTACCTAAACCTTGCCACATGAATCCAATACAAGGGATGTGGCAGTGTGTACCAATTTTTGACCTGAAAAAAACTCTGTAAAGCCAACTTTCCAATGGAAGTGCTTATTTATAGTTCCTGTTAATGCAGCATCATGGAGAGAGTAGCATGATACATAGCAATTTAACCACAATTTAACCAACTTGATTTAGTTTGAAGTTCTGCTGTTTGCAGATATTTCCACTCTTACTTTTGTCAGTGTTGTTTCTCTGGGGGCAAGTGTTGATTTTTTGATGTTGTTGTTTGCTTGTTTTGCTTTTGAAAAAAGTTTCATTATTCTTTTTTTCATTATCTTTCTGAGATAAGAACTTTAATATCCTGAGCCCTGACCACTAAAAGTATCATAAAGGGGAGAGAGTAAAGAATAGATATGTGGCTCTTAATTAGACTTCAAATTAGGAGAAGTGCTATCAAGGACACAGTCATTTCAAGCATCTCTTGAGAGAAGAATGTCAATGATCAATACAATTTTTCCTTTATGAAGGGAAGCAGCGGAGATAGAAAAGAAAGAATTGAAGTCTTTTAGTTTTTCTTTTGTTTAGTCAATCTTTCATACTTCCTGGTGGAAAATATCATAATTGTTCCAGTTTCAAGTATTAAAAATAGACATTTGTAAAGTATTTTCAGTAATTATGATATGCTAATAGCCTTTCTTTAAAATCATGCATTTAGGTTTTTATTTTTTATAAAGAATGACATTCTCATCCAATGTATCACCATCCTGAAAGGTTAGATCTGTACTAAGAATACTCCATAGAGACACAGAAAGCATTGCAAATGAATTCATCATTATTTAGCTTTTGCCCTTGCTTTTCATCATAGATGAAACAGATACAGTGAACATTTTTATATTTTCTACTATTTTTAAGGCATAACAAGAACCTCACGCAATAAAGGGTTACATGAATGGACATTGACAGAAACAATATTTGTCCTGGGAGTCCTTGCTTTCATATGTTGGAATTTATAGATCATTTTGCTATTGAACTGGTAATATCTAATATTAACCTCTAATATTAGATATTGTATACCCCCCCTAAAAGTTAACACTAGAGCTGGTCCAAAAGACTGAGTCAAAAATTGTTTAAAATCAGGAACACATCATGGGAGAACATCACAGAATCTGTTCCATTATGATCTTTCCTAGACAATTTCTGTTGATTGTTACTGAAAACATGGGCCACAGGCACCTTAGCCATTCTTAGACCTGGTGTCTCAGTTCCTCCAAGAAATCCAATAGCTTAAAAACTTCCAGTTTTGGATGGAAAATCCAAAGACCTAGTTAAATGTGAAGATATCTGGCCATCTGTTAAACTCAGTAATTGGAAAGTGTACTAGAAAATTTGGAGTTGTAGCCTTAAGAGCATCTGGGAGAATTCATCGTTTTTGAGGAAAAGTTTGGATCAAGGTCCTCAGTCAACTGAATTCTGGCAATTACAACACTTCCCAAGCACATAGAAAGCGTGTGGCACACACAAGACTAAGTAGCCAAGCTATTAGTTATCTAACAGGCAGCAGCAGAGCTGCCTATTAGCAGAATCCTAGTATACTGCTCTGTGGAAGTCTTGCTTCAGAAAATTAATTGAAATACAAACTTGTGTGTGCATGTGAATGTGTATATATATGTAACACACATACAAAGATAGATATGTACATAGTATATATAAATAAAATACATATTATGTATTTAAAACACTACAAAGGTATTATTGCAGTAAATAAATCTCCAGTACTTGTATGAGCCACCTTGACCAGATTTCCAACAACTTTTAAGAGAAGGTCTTGAAGTCACTGGTGACGTATTTTGCACAGCATGCACCATCAAAGCATGTCCTTCCCAGCAACCCAGTTCTTGTAGCACTGCTTACAAAGCCTCCAGACTTGAACCAAAGCCAGGTCATGATACATTGTCTTTGCTATATTAATTAGCATCAGTTCAAATTTCTAAGTTATCACAGGAAATAATGATTTCCTTAAAGAATAGTATGAAACTCCTATGATTAAACAAATATTCAAGAAGTTGAGATAGCTTTGAAAGGGTTAGAGACAGTCTGAGCCCTAGTTGTGCAAAAATATAAAATACCTGATTACCATCAGGAGTCAGAATTTTGTTGAAAAACAACTCTTCTTCCAAAAAGATTTAAGTGATAGATTTATAATTAAACTATCAAAGTGGCATACAGTTAATATCAGGCAATTTTATGAACACTACCATATTCCAAATCACCTTCCTCTCACAAGCCCAAAAAACTGTATATCTTGGTCACTTTTAGCTCAGACTCAACAGGCGATTTAAATTAGTCATCTGGAGCTACCCTGTCATAATTCAGCTGTTCTATAACTGTGCACCTGAAAGACAGCATTGACTACAAATTGTATGCTTTCACATTTTTTTTTGAAATTCAAAGGGAAGTGTTAAATATTTCAGCCTCTTTTAAACTTCCATTTTCTTACTTTCACTCTTCATTATCATTTTCTACATGCAAGGGAACTTGCTAGGTTTTCAATGCACATCCCAAACATTAGCTTCTTAGGTGTATTCTGTATATAGATGACAAAGAACAAGATAGTAACCTGAGAATGGATAACAAAATATTAATACTGCATAAAGTTCTGTAAATCTAAATCAATAATTATGCCATACCTCATCTTCTTAATGAGAAAGTGGGCTAAAGGCCTTCATACTTCTTGAGTTTCTACTTTTTTTTCACACCACACAAAGTTTAGGAACTTCCAGAAAAAAGCTCAGATGAATTTATCTATTTAACACCAACAAAAAGAATTTTCTACAAAGATAGGAAGAGATCCCTGGTGAGATGTGAATTGGCACACGACAGTTGATTTTTCCATTATTTCCATTATTTCCATTATTTTCCATTATTATAGACATTTCCAAAAGATGAGATTGATGCAAAATCTTTGGGGTGCTGTATGGCACTCTGAGACTAACCTCACACATATATGCTTGAAAATGTGTCTATATTCGCCCAGCATGAATGAGCAAAAGGTTTGGATTTAGGCACAGACCTGACTTTAATCCATGCTCAAAGTACAATAGATGTGGATAGAGTGCGCTGGAAGGAACATAGGTACCCATGAATCTTCAAGTTCTACAGGACAAATAAAGAAAGGAGTCTTAAAACTAAGAAATCAAAAAGTCACAGGTTTATTTTAAGTTGAGAAAAAGCCCCACATGGGCTCTGGACCATCAACTTTGGAATGCCTCTGCATTTAACATAGCTGTTAATTTCAATTATAGCAATGGAGAGGGACTCTGTGCTTCTCCACCCTTACCACATTCCACCTGTAAAAGATCCCACCGCATTTAACAGAAGAAAAAACAATCTCCATTTTAAGTCATTGTTTTCTTATTCCCAAGGAGTATGTTGTAATCCATAGTCTACAGACACTCCAAAAACAAACATATTTTAAGATTTAGAGAATATTGAAGTGTATAACAGCACAACACTGAAAATAAACTTCATTAACCTGTGTTTTTAGTTGTTTCTTGTTTTTTGAAGGAACAAAATATATCTATGTCTGTTAAGAAGTTGGGCATGAGATTATTAAGTATTTTCTAAAGTAATTTGATCTTTTAAGTGCTAAGAAGGATGCTTAAGTGAGGTAAAGAGTGCAGTTGCCACCTGTAGCCCAGGCCCCTTCTGCCTGGCGGATGGGGCCCAGCCCAGTGCCCTGGGGACCCAGGATCTCTGCCCAGGTGGGAGCAGCTGCTGCTTTCCCCTTTGCAGACTCAACCAGTGGCGAAGCTGAGCACGTCCCAGAGACACATACAGCACGCTGACACAGCTGGTCACGCAGACTGCCCCAGCCAAAAACTGCCTTAAACAGCACTTAACACCCGGGACTCGTGTAAAACACAGACGTGGACAGCAGAGACCCCTTCCTCCTCTCAAGCTGCCAGAGAAACAGGCCACGCACTGGCGCAGGCACACAGCACTCCACTGCTTCACATACATATTCCCAGATCCCTTGGGTACCGGCAAGGGCCCTCTGTCCACCTAGCACCACTGGGCCCTCTTATGTATTTCACAGGTCCTCTGTTTACCAGTTGGTCTGGCTTGAAGTTCACTGCAAAAATGCAGCACTCAAACTCTTGTCCCTCTTGTACAACGCATTTGCAAGTCCCCGTGGGTGTAACAGCATGGGCGTACCACCTGCCTGATGTCCCAACCCGAACCTAAGGCCCCTGCTACTCACCAGCTGGTCCTGCTTAATATTTGCTAGCAAATATGCATGCACACACCATGCACACCAGGTTTGGGGAAGATACAGACACTCAATGCCCCCAGTAGCTGGTTTTTAATCCTTTCAAGTCATATACACACACACATACAAGCCCACAGTCATACCAGTCTCCCCTCCCCAGTAGCTGGTTTTGGAGCACATACCATCGCTGTTCCAATGGCTGGGACTAGAAAATCCCACTCGCTCTAGCAGCTGGCGTTGAGACCCCCACCTCACTCCAGTAGCTGGTGCCACAGTCTGAGGGGTTATGTCCCAGACCGACTCAGCAGCTGGCACCCAGTCCACACATGCCAGTCACCCCAGTAGCTGGCACTCTGGGCACAAAGTCTGTAGGACCTTTCAGATTCGGAGAGTTATGCCCCCACGCACACCTGCAGATGCTGATGCTAGGATCCTTAATCACTCAGTAGTTGGCACAGCAGTCTGCGGCCCTACACACCTAGCCTGACTCCAGTAGCTGCCGCCAGTTTCACTCACACACACACAGACAGGTCTTTTCAGTAGCTGGTATGTAGTAGAATTAATATTCACAAATTCCATCTCTTTCCTTATCAGTTAATACAACTGCCCAGACTTGGTTCCCATCACTGCCTCCCTTTCTTATTCTCCCTTGTTGCTTTGGAAAAGGCCCTTGACCAGATACCCTTAAAGGACCAGACACTTTCCTTCTACATACACTTATAGAGATAATTGTGGTCTAAAGATCTAAAACATACTATGAATGACATTGCACCAGAGAGGAACATAGCATAATGATTTAGTTAACAAGTGATTCTCTAACAACAGTAGCTATGTGCAGTGAAGAAATATATGTTGATTTCTCCTTATTCACTTGAGACTTTTCACTGAAAAGGCTGGGGTCAACTCTATCCACTGAAAAGATAAAACAAAACATTTAAGTGTCTCTAAAAAGAAAAACAACTACAAAGTGGTTTTTTTTTCGTTTTTTTAAACGTTACTATGTTTTATACATACAAGCCTATATCATACTGGTTATGTTTCTGTATTTTGTCCATGCTTGGCATATAGAAATGCATAGTGTGTGCTTAAGCCATGAATAAATTGCAATGATTCTCCCCATTATTATATCACATTAAAGAGTAAGGAAGTTTTACTTAATAATAGTAATAATAATAATAATAATAATTATTATTATTATTATTATTAAAGTTTAGACAACACTCTCAGATATATGGTCTGATTTTTGGTCCTCTGTGTAGCCAGGAGCTCCGCTATGATCCTTGTGGGTTCATTCCAACTTGGAATATTCTATGATTCTATAAACTATGGTAGTTTTCTTTAACCACAACAGACATTTATATGAAGTTGCTTAAGTATTGTTAATAAGTCTCAGTATTTCTATATGAGAATAAAAATACCACTTGACTTTTCTAGAGCACCTCCTGATTGTAGATTTCAGGGTGATCCAACAACACCAAATTTCATCAGAATTTCAAGTTCCACGGTTGCTTAGTACGACAGGTGATTTTTTTCCTAGTTATCATGCTGAAAGCCATCACAGAAACACATCAGGGAAATTAGTAGCAGTTTTATCTTAAGAGCTCTCCAACTAAACTATGAGCCAGCACCAGTCCAAAAGTAGCTTGACCCCAGTGAAGCAATACCAAGCTGAACACTAGACATAGGATGCATCAGATCACATGTGTATTTCCTTAATACACTTAAAGTATCTTCCAGACAAGAGCTGGTTTACATGGTTTACATTTTAACCAACTGAAAGTGTTCCTGATACAAAAAATAAAATAAAATAAAATAAAATAAAATAAAATAAAATAAAATAAAAATAAAATAAAATAAAATAAAATAAAATAAAATAAAATAAAATAAAATAAAATAAAATAAAAATAAAATAAAATAAAATAAAATAAAATAAAATAAAATAAAATAAAATAAAATAAAATAAAATAATAAAATAAAATAAAATAAAATAAATAAATAAAATAAAATAAAATAAAGAACAATTGTTTGAAGCTATGCACATATTTATAACTTGTGAGACAGCAGGAAACTCAAATGCATGCCACTAACTCTAAAGAGCCTGCTGGCTGCTCCTCAACCACTCCCTGCTCTGATGTCACTTTAGAGTTACATTTTCTAGCTATTTCCAAGGAAAGGGAAATGAGCCTGAGTTCATTTACAGCCCATTTACTTTTTTTTTTTAAAAAAAAAAAACCTTACTTCCACTGCTTCTCACCAAAAGTTTTTCCATGCATTCTGTTTGCTTTTATATTGGAATATATATATATTTTTTCTCTCTATTTTAATCACATTCTTCCTGGAAAACAACTGTTTCTAATTGACTGACAGGTCATATGTGAGTATAACAGTGGGATCTTTTTACTAACTCCTTCTGATTACTGTGTTTGAGGGATGGTGTGATTTAATTACAGAATTTCGTTATATATTTAAATGTTTTTTGAGCTCTCAGGACAGAGTGGTGTTGGTAAAAAAAAATGTGAAAATTGGTTTATTGTCTTCCACATGGATTCTTATAGTAACTTCAGTCATTAATAAAGGAAATCAAATCAATGCTATGTAAAATCAGGTATAAAAGCATATCACCATGACAAAGGTGAAAGTATACTTTTGATATGCATCCAAACTGTCATTAAAGACCAGTAAATTATGATTATATAGCAAGTTTTCTGTGAGTCAGTATATAAAGAACTAAATAAGCACTGAGAGATACACTGCAGTTAATGGGGAAAATACAAAATGAGGCTAGCAAATGATAACTCAAGGAGCTCTGTGTAAAAATGAGGCTAGCAAATGATGACTCAAGGAGCTCTCTTCCTATGAGAAGACCACTCTGTGAACATATTAGGTGTGATATGAAGTGGAAGTCAAGGAATACTGTTATTGGGTTTTGTAGTTATCTACTTTTATTATTTTCAAAAGTACCAGAAAAAATACAGTGTTTTGGTACTGGAAAACTTGAAAACTGCAAAATAATCAAATCTTTGTACAGTGCATTGAAATTGCGTTAGGCAAAGTCCATTAAAGTACATGGATAATTAATGTTTTCACATAGTTAGACATTCCAAGGGTATAATAGTTATAGGCACTGAATGGTGACCTGAATAATGTGTCTAGTGATTTTCGTGTCATGCCCTTCTAATATCTGTCTCAGCTACAGTCCATCCACATCTAAAGTCTTCAAATAAGTTATATTTTACTACTTCCCAGATAAGCTATTTCAGCGATTAGATGTTATTGAAATTTGTTTACCTTCTGGAGTTGGATTGTCATGTTCTTTTCTTCTACATTAAAAGCCAGCATGCTGTCAGCAGTCCTTGGTTCTTGTGGGTTCTTATAGTCATTGATAAAGTCATCTCAATGTAAATTAAATGTCTTAGTTTCTTGCTATGAAACATGATTTCCTTAACTTCAAATTATTGCTGTAATTCTTGTATCTAAACCTCTCCAGTTCCTCAAGATTTCAAATCCCATACTGGTTTCATTAATTTAATGTACAGAGGTAATAGAATTTCAGAATGCTTACTTTCCATTTTCATGCAAGGGTATTAGAAATATAATTCAGAAATTGCATTGGTATTCAGTGCTACAGCATGAGACAAAGATCACATGTTCAACTGTTATCAACCATGACCTTAAGTTATTTTCCATACTTTATCTTTGGTAATTGTCACCTTCAAAATATTCTTAAGTTAAAACTATGCTTAAAAACTAGCATACGCCACCTACTAAAGTCAGTTTAATTCCAAGTGTGATACTGCATGATTTTGTGGGATGATGAAGAATGTGTAATTCAGCATAGTAGTACAAGTGTTCTGATTATTCTGAAGGTCAAGAAATCTCCATATCTCAAAAAAAATTTTAAATTAAAAAGTTGAAGTGTTAAACATGCTTAACAAAAATGATAAAACTAATTTTGATAATTTGTCAGTTACGATTTATTCTTTTTACTGCTTATAGACCAAAAAACAAAACAAAACAAAACAAAATAAAAGACCCAATCCTTCACCATCTTAATGGAAGTACTCATTGTTATGAGAATTATCAATAATTTTGAAAATCTCAATTTCAGTTTTTAAACTAAACTATTTAAACTTAACTATTGAAGAACATTCTTGCTTGTTTTTAACATTTTTAAAAATAACTCCTAATGGCTGATTTTATGATTCTAAAAATGTGTGTCTTGACTGCCTTATCACATTTCATTTTTAAATAATATTCTAAATATTTTTCTTGTGGATGGAATATTGTCTCTGTGTATGCAGAATTTCATCGCACTTTTAGTTGTTCATTACATTGAATCTGGCTGAGATGAAGTTATAAAGTTAACTTTCTTCATAGTAGCCTATATGCTGCTGTGATTCACATTTGTGGCTAAAATGGTGCCAGTGTTTAGACTATTGCTTCACTTGCACAGTGCTTGCACTGGATCGTGACTTACTCTTTATCTCTTCCCCCTTCTGAGCAAGTAGGCTAAGGATGATCAAGAAGTTGGGAGAGGACATAGCCAAGACATCTGACCTAAACTGACCAAATTCCAATGGTATTCCATAAAAAAGTTCCAGTGGTATTGCATACCATATGATATCATTCTCAGCAATAAAAGCTCTGGGAAAGAAGGAGGAAAGGGAGATATTTGTCGTTATGGTATTTGTCTTCCCAAGTAACCATTGCACGTGCTGAGGTCCTGTTTTCCGGAAAGTGTTTTTGTTATTAAACATTCATTACCTCAATGCATAGGTCTTTTTGCCTTCCTTCAGTTTCTTTGACTCCCTGCCAAAATGGAGTGAGTCAAAGAAAAGGTGGGTGTTTGATTGCTGGCTGGGGTCAACCCAGCACATTCATAAAAGAAAGGAAGTGGATATCACAGAATTTGTTCTTTGGAGTTCTATCAGGACACAATGCTGAGAGAATTTGAGAGGAAAGAGAAATGAGACCTTAGGCCAACACAGCTTTGTAAGTACTGAAGGTTTTGCTTTGGAAGTTAGAGAGTTGCATAGAGAATGTAGCAGGTATATAAAAGCCAACAACAAACACATCCAGTTGTTAAAATCACATAGAAAGATGTCACATAAAAATCTGTCACAGTATCATGACTAGTCAAGTCATCTAAATAAAAACTTTAGCAAGTTGTATCTATGCTACCTTTTCCTGGATGGATAGTTTGCCACACCCAAGAGAAATTTTCCTGAATAACACACAGCAAACATAACCAATGGGTATAACCAGTGGTTTGCGTGACTGGCAGTCTGGAGAATAAAGACATAGGAATGAGAACATCAGGAAGCATAACCCTCGCTCTAACAGTGAGTTTGCAAAAGGTTCGTGTCAGTTTCTGTATCTGTCGTAAGTATTTTACCTCACAGGGAGGATATGGCAAAAATTCGTACAATATAATGCTAAAGAAGAACTTCATGAATTAAATAATAATTCTGCACTCAGGGCAGACCTTTGACACCACGCAGACACATTAGAATTATGCATTGAATAGTGAAGATAATGAGAAACACTATTCAGCTGCCTTGCTTTCTCAGTATTTATTACATTATTTATTATATTCAAACAGAAACCATGTTTCCCTCACTTCATGTGTCTGTACACATAGGAAAGTACCTATATATATTTATACATGTATCTACAGATCTTACATACATGCAGATATATGTAGCACCCAGATACGCTCCCTTTCTTTTTTGGCTCACATAGGATACATTCCAGAGAAAAAGATCTATTTTCCACACCAAATCCAAAATAAACAATAAAAAAGTTCCTATCACAAACTGAGACCTAATCTCCAACAAAAAAATAAACAATCAAAAAAAAAAAAAAACCAAACACATGGAAATGTTGAAAAAAGAAGCAGACATTTCTGAAAAGATTTTCTTCTTTCAGCTTGGTGCCTGGATTTCCCAGAGCATCCTGGTCCAAATCTTGTGAGCATCCATCTACTCCAGTTCTGCAAATATTACAAAGAGAGGCTATCATTACTGTAAACGTCAATCCAGGTAATATGGACTTTTCAATCCTTAAAAATGAATTAACAGTTTAAGACCAAACTCACTGAGTTAAAGCTAAGCATTTGGAATATCTACCTATAATCTGTTTAAGACTCTCCCTGAGTAGGGAATTGCTCTCCATCAAAACTTTATCTTGTGCTTTATCTCATATCCCTGCTGTTCTCATGTAAATTAAGAAGAAGAAGAAAAAAAAAAAAAAAAAGGAAGTCAATATTGGCTTTGGAATAATACTTGTTATAATTAATACTTGTTAACTTCCACAAAAGGAGCTAGTTTGATTGTCTTTTTTTCATTGGTTGGTTGGTTGGTTATTGTTGTTTTTTAGAACTGAAATATCTGGAGGCAAGAAAAAAACAGAAGGTATATAAAGAAGAAGGCATATATTTTTATTATTTTTATGTGACTAACTACTTCTCCTTAACCTTACTAGTAACAATACATTCCCCCCCACCCCCATTGTCAAATACATTATGATCTGAAGAGTAAGGCTGTGATCTAGACTAGAAATTTTTTAAAACAATAATAATGAAGCATATTTGTCTTTTGTCTTATTTTATCAAGATATCCAGCTATGTAGGATTTTTCACTTAAAGAAAATAGAGTAACTTGCCAAGATATATCCCTTGATATATTCTAAATGAATATTTAGCTGGTCTTGTGAAAATTTAATCTGAAAACTCTTTTGTACTGACATATCTGTAACTATATTAAGGATCTGCTTTTCAAACAAAGACCTAAATTAACAGACATTAACACTGTTTCAGATTTTCCCCAAATGTATTTTTAACCTAGCATGCAATACCTATCACTGTGGTGAACAGTTCTGCTATGATTTTATTATTTTTGTCTTAATTAAATGTCTGTCTTTTCTATTACAAATAATAGGAATAAACCACAAACATCTGCAACCTGCAATACCATATATACCATGCCTAGGCTGGGATATTATCATTGTCTGTCATCAAGATTTTTTGACATATTTATATAATGCAAATATTTGCATGCACTTTCTGCTTTGGGAAGAAGAGGTTATGTATACTTAGAAATATTCCAGATATGGCCTCTCTCTCATAAGTACATAATGAGCATTCTTGTGCAACTATTTTGATAATTACATATTCTACCAAGTTGCATTCTAGAAACAGCTTTTGATATTGTTTCTACAAGCAACCCAAAAGCCTGGAATAACTGGCATTGTCAGAGTTTATTGGACCTCATGTTTATTGCAAGAGAACAGAACATGGCTGAAAGAAATGAATCACAGAATCATAGAATGGCTAGGATTG
Source organism: Anser brachyrhynchus (assembly GCF_964034855.1). Taxonomy (NCBI): domain Eukaryota; kingdom Metazoa; phylum Chordata; class Aves; order Anseriformes; family Anatidae; genus Anser; species Anser brachyrhynchus. The sequence goes on along the minus strand of NC_137698.1, from coordinate 58,909,813 downwards.
GAAGGGAACTTAAAGATCATCTACCTTCAACCCTCCCCTGCCATAGACAGGGATGCCACCCACCAGGTAGGTTGGCCAAGGTCCCATCCAGCCTAGCCTCGAACACTTCCAGGGATGGGGCATCCACAACTTCTCTTGGCAACCTGGTCCATTGCCTCACCACCCTCATAGGAAATAATTTATTTCTTATATCTAATCAAAATCTACACTCTTTTTGTTTAAAGCCATTACTCCTTGTCCTATCACTACACTCCCTGACAGAGTCCCTCCCCAGCTTTCCTGTAGGCCCCCTTCAGGTACTGGAAGGTCACTATGAGGTCTCCCTGGAGCCTTCTCTTCTCCACGTTGAACAACCCAATCCCTGTCAGCCTGTCTTCGTAGGAGAAATGCTCCAGCCCCTCGATCATTTTTGTGGCCCTCCTCTGGACTCATTCTAATACTTCTGTGTTCTTCTTGTGCTGGAAGCCCCAAGTCTGGACGCAGTACTCCAGTGGGGCCTCATGAGGGCAGAGTAGGGGGGACAATCACCTCCCTAATGAAACCTATACAGAAGCCATTTTGTTGATTACTTCCTCATTTTCTATAGAAAATAGAAAGCTTTCCCACTTCATTCAACTGGCTTTGTTAGAAAATAGGATCATTTTCAGCTGCCATCAAAGAAAGTGTTGTTTAGAATCGTCTGTATCTACCAAACTAACTAGTAGTAGTAGATCATGGTGCTGTAAACCATGATCAGACACCAAGCCTCCACACTGCTTAGTATCAGAGTTGACACACATTTGACCTAATATTTAGGTTCTATATAATAGTTGAAGGGAATAATCTCTGATGCTTGCCCTACTAACTAGAAATAATAAAAAGAAAACATTAAGTTAGTATGTAAAAATAAGACAACTCTTTTGAGAGGCACAGAACCTTAAGAAAGGCAAAAGAGAAAGAGTGGGATATGAAAGTGGCACAAAATGGTGTTTGCTGAGAAAATAATTCTCAGGAAAGCTGTCAAGCATCTAGGAAAGGCCAATCAGACAGAACACATATTTCTAAAAAGTTATGAAAGATTTACACATTTCTTACTGGTTGTTGTTGTTGTTTGTTTGTTTGTTTTCAACCAGATGTCACTTTAAAATAAATGATGGGCCTGCATTCCTTGAATTTAACTTGACTCCTTCATGTTCTTAGAAAATGAGTTTACCAAGGACTGTATTAGACTGCTAAATTGTATTCCAGAATATGTGGGATCATGCCACGATCAACCTTGAAAAGATCTGGAATGCAGAAACCACCTGGAAGGAGGTAAGATTTGAATATTTCAAAATCACAAAATCACAATTCTTCACAAATAATTGATTCTAAGTTCTAGTCAGTCTATGTGCAATTCTTTGGTTTCATTGAAAAGGTTTGAATTTTTTTCCTTTTTGTTATTTATTTTATTTTATTTTGATAGAATCATAGAATCACAGAATCATTTAGGTTGGAAAAGACCTTCAAGATCATCAAATCCAACCATTAACCTAGCACTGCCAAGTCTACTGCTGAACCAGGTTCCTAAGCACCAAATTTACACATCTTTTGAATACCTACTGGGGTAGTAATTCAAATACTTTTTATTAATATTACTATTTTATTTTATTTTATTTTATTTTACAGATAGTTTTGAAATAATAGGCTTTCTTATTTTGTTCCTGCCTTAGAAATATCTTTTTTGTATCCCAGAAATACTTTCTGCTTTCACTGTACTTTTGAAAACATGGAAGGAACTTCTGTTAGCTCTGTGTTATTGCAATGTTCTTTGCAAAAAATATGCATCATATGCTAGTGCATATATATCATATTTATGCAGCACAGAAAGTGAGGGATTTTTGTTTGTCTTTTTGCCAGTAAAATAGGAAGAAAAAAAGTGTAATACAGTGAAGGCTGCTTCAGAATGATCTGGATGAAAAAAAGCAATGTGTCATAGATTTACTGAGGAGGAGAATCGATTGAAAAATTATCCCAAATGAGGAAAAACACATATATCTTAAGCTGTGAAACATGATGTTCATTTATTTATTACGAATAATCCAAAAGGAAGCCTTTATGCCAGTGAGTCAAGTTTCCAATGCCAATAGCTATACCACTAAATACTTGCATAAATGAATTCCAGGACTCTAAACTAAGAGTCAAGAAATGTCAAAACAATAAATGCTACACCCAGAATGTTAAAAGGAAAACAGTAACATCATTGATTTGTAATAATATGCTAAAGTTTTCTATACAAGTAACACATATAATTTGTCTTTTCAAGCTTTGCAAGCTACAATCTCCAGCTTCTGACAAGACTGCAAACAAACTTAGTTGGTAATAACATCAAGATATTTTAAACAAACATGAGAAAAAATAACACATTCTGCTCTTTTGCAGGAAAATCAAAGCAACACCAAACCAGACCAAAAACTGTTGGAGGAAGTTCTGAGGAAGACTTTTTTTTTTTTAATTATTATTATTATTTGTATGGATATGAGGTTTGGATACAGTCCAGTAGGTTTGCAAACAAAGCAGCATGTTTAACAACATGTTCCTACAGTCTTCCATCAGACTAAATACTTATTTTTCTCCTCTATTTCATCCTCTCTTTCTCATTTATTTTAGTTAGTTTGCCTTGAACTCCTTTCTTCATTTCTTGCAGACCAAGCATAGATGCTGACTGAGTGAGTGATGATTAATTCTTTGTGCAATTAACTTAGTTCCTCACTCTTCTATGATAGACTGATAGACTGATAGAGGCAGTTAATCTGTTTTATTAAAAAAAAAAAAAAGGAGGGGAGCGGGGCTCTTATGATTCTGGTTACCTGAGAAGCAGAGCGATTCATTTGCGGCTCTATCTGTAGCTACTTCTTTCTTTAAGCTTTGAATACTCTAAATTAGCTTGTAGAGAGCTGTGGATCTATACTGATGTATCTCATCTACAGAGCACCTGATATGGTTTGGGTATACCAGTTCTGTGCTTCATTATAAGGATATTTACTGAGCAGCTTCAGGGCTCAGACAAACATTCAAGCCATCCGAGTCACCTGAGCTAATTAATTGTCCATGTTCTTTGTTCATCTCTGACAAATGTGAAGTGAAATGACATCTCAGTGAAAGAAGTTAAGACATGCTTTCTCAGTTTGGTACAGCCAGATACCAGATTTTTGAAGTCAGATGAGTTTATCAGCTGAGATAAACCGGACATTAGTATATGCCTTAAGGCTACTCTTCAGGTAGGTAGAGACCTACATGTTGGGTGTAGTGACAATGGTACAAATGCCACTGCTCTTCTGCATGGGCTCCAATAGTCCTATGAAATTTGTGTGGGTTTTTATTTAAAAAATATAATTTTAAGATATGTTTTCTTTTTGCATTATTGTTGCAGAGAAAAGCTAAAGAGCAGAAGCCTGAACATTCTAAAAACCACAGCAAAGAAGCCCAAGTAACATTTCCAAAATCAGTTCTTAAAGCAATTCCACAACTTTTCCATGCTGTCCCACAATTCTGATGACACTGACGTGACTTTCTGATTTCTGGAAGCTTTTTTTGCAGCAAGTTTTGGCCGTTATTACCTAGGTAATTTATGCATTCATTCATAAAATATCTCATTCTGCTACAGCAGAGCCTTCCCTAGTACAAAAGACTTTTAAAGAATGGAGAACTTCCTAGGGCGCATGGATTTTCTGCTGGCAGACACAATCAATACGTGTCATATTAGGTATCACTGGAGAAGTCTTCCTGTCCAACCTTCAATATCTTCACATGAACAAACAAATATAGCTTGGGCAAAATTTCTGCACAGCTTCCAGAAGAAAAAAAAAAAAAAATGCTTACTCCTAATTTCTTCAGCTTTCCTAGGTAAATGTTTTGAAAAACACAAAAGAACTATGTTCAGGTAAGTGATGAGCAGGTCTAGATGAATAGTTTCGTCAAGCAACTGAGAATCCTCTTCAAGCAATAGGGGATAATTGAAGAGCTGCATATGTAAGGAAAGCTCTCTTCACACATGGTCCTGTGAGGCATTCTCTGTCCTGAGATAGTAACTAAAAATAGAAAAGAAATTGCATATGAAAATAATATTAACTTTTGTCAATATTGCTTATAAGGCAGGAAATGCACTTGAAAGCATCTTCATCATTTTGCAGCCTTGTCATAATAGTTTAATTGCATTTATTGCATTATTTGAGTACTTTAGTCCTTCAGGTGAAAAAAAGAATAGCATACTGAATCTGAGACCATAGTAGAAGAAGATAATTTCAAACCCAACCCCTTATGCACTAGTAAAGTAGATAGAGATGTTGACTTAAAAAAAAAAAAAAAAGGACTTAAGGACTTTTTCAAACAGCAGGGGGCAATGAAACATAAATCAAAATAAAAAAGGTTCTTAACAAACCAGATGAAACATAAAATAGAATATTACTACCTGAACATTCTGTTTGCTTTAGTGAATGTTTTATGAGCAGATAAAAATACAATGTGGATTTTTTGGAGAGGATGAGAAAGGAGATATTTTCATGTAACCTACTAAAGTATATGACCAGAGGTATATATAGTGTGTGATATGTATGAAGCTCAATAAATACGCTACATAGAAATCTTTCAAAATTTTTAAGTGGCTACCAGTTTCAGGTCTATAAACATCTTCTAGTATTTGTAAGCTGAATTATATGAAAGTTCTATGGAAATAAGATTCTGCTGAAAACAGAAGTTTTGTTTCCTCTAAAAAAAGCATGTTATAATAACTTATCACTCTTTCATTGCAGCATATGTTTAGTGTATTTAATTACATTTTTTGTCATTCTTCTTATTTATACAAAACAGTGTAGTACTTAGACATTTGGGAGCCTTACTTATTATCAAAAGTGCTAACTAGTTTCAAATTTAAATGCAATTATCCATATATGCTGCAACTCATTTTCACAGCCCATATTTCAGAGATAAAATGTGTAATTGTACTTTTTGTCATTCAAATTAAATATTACCCACTTCCTTAGCTTACTAAGACATTGAGTGTATAGCGTATACTTTTGTGTCATATAGTGGCTTGTGTGTGTAATGTATGACAGACCTTAGGTTTGTAATATCAGGCCATTAAAAGACATCCCTTTACTGATGTTATACGCATACTGTCTGTCTGCTCAAATGATGGAAAATATTTATAGTAGGAGGAAGGGAGCAATTTACATATAAGGGTGTTAAAGCATCCCCACAAAGAAAATAGAAATTATAATGTCAGTAATTGTGCCTATTTTAGCAGTTGTCTTCCAAGAGAAACATTTACACACACACACACACACACACAGATTTCTTGGTTTGAAGAGACCTCAAGATCATCGAGTCCAACCTCTGACCTAACACTAAGTACTCCACTAAACCATATCGCTAAGCTCTACATCTAAACGTCTTTTAAAGACCTCCAGGGATGGTGACTCCACCACCTCCCTGGGCAGCCCGTTCCAATGCTTAATAACCCTTTCGGTAAAGAAGTACTTCCTAACATCCAACCTAAAACTCCCCTGTCGCAACTTTCGCCCATTCCCCCTCGTCCTGTCACCAGGCACGTGGGAGAACAGACCAACCCCCACCTCTTTACAGCCTCCTTTAAGGTAACTGTAGAGAGCGATAAGGTCGCCCCTGAGCCTCCTCTTCTCCAGGCTGAACAAGCCCAGCTCCCTCAGCCGCTCCTCGTAAGACTTGTTCTCCAGACCCCTCACCAGCTTGGTCGCCCTTCTCTGGACTCTCTCGAGCACGTCCATGTCCTTCCTGTAGCGAGGGGCCCAAAACTGAACACAGTACTCAAGGTGCGGCCTCACCAGAGCCGACTACAGGGGCACAATCACTTCCCTAGACCTGCTGGCCACACTGCTTCTTATACAGGCCAGGATGCTGTTGGCCTTCTTGGCCACCTGGGCACACTGCTGGCTCATATTCAGCCGACTATCAACCAATACTCCCAGGTCCTTCTCGGCCAGGCAGCTTTCCAGCCACTCATCTCCCAGCCTGTAGCTCTGCTTGGGGTTGTTACGCCCCAGGTGCAGGACCCGGCACTTGGCCTTGTTGAACTTCATACAGTTGACCTCAGCCCATCAGTCCAGCCTATCCAGATCCTCCTGCAGAGCCTTGCTGCCCTCGAGCAGATCGACACACGCACTTAGCTTGGTGTCATCTGCAAACTTACTGAGGGTGCACTGGACGCCCTCATCCAGATCATCGATAAAGATATTAAAGAGGACCGGCCCCAGTACCGAGCTCTGGGGGACACCACTAGTGACCAGCCTCCAACCAGATTTGACTCCATTCACCACAACTCTCTGGGCCCGGCTATCCAGCCAGTTTCTAACCCAGCGAAGCGTACGCCAGTCCAAGCCCCGAGCAGCCAGTTTCTTGAGGAGAATGTTGTGGGGAACGGTGTCAAAAGCCTTACTGAGGTCAAGGTAAACCACATCCACAGCCTTTCCCTCATCCACCAAGCGCGTCACTTGGTCATAGAAGGAGATCAGGTTCTTCAAGCAGGACCTGCCTTTCATCAACCCATGCTGACTGGGCCTGATCGCCTGCTTGCCCTGCAAGTGCCGCGTGATGACCCTCAAGATAATCTGCTCCATGAGCTTTCCTGGCACTGAGGTCAAACTGACAGGCCTATAGTTCCCCGGGTCTGCCCTGCGGCCCTTCTTATAGATGGGCGTCACATTGGCTAGCCGCCAGTCAACTGGGACCTCCCCCGATAGCCAGGACTGCCGATAAATGATGGAAAGCGGCTCGGCCAGCTCCTCCGCCAGTTCTTTCAGTACCCTCGGGTGCATCCCATCCGGCCCCATCGACTTGCGCACATCCAAGCTCCGTAGGAGGTCGCCAACCATTTCCTCATGGATAAGGAAGGCCACATCCTGCTCCCCATCCCCTTCCACCAGCTCAAGGCACTGGGTATCCAGAGAACAACTGGTCTTGCCGCTAAAGACTGAGGCAAAGGCGGCATTAAGCACCTCAGCCTTTTCCTCATCCTTAGTAACTAGGTTTCCCCTCGCATCCAGTAAAGGATGGAGATTCTCCTTAGTCCTCCGTTTCGCATTGATATATTTGTAAAAGGATTTTTTTTTGTCTTTAACGGCAGTAGCCAGGTTGAGCTCCAGACGAGCTTTGGCCTTTCTAATTTTCTCCCTGCACAGCCTCGCTACATCCTTGTAGTCCTCCTCAGTGGCCCGCCCTTTTTTCCAAAGATTATAAACCCTCTTTTTTCTGCTAAGCACAAGCCGCAACTCTCTGTTGAGCCAGGCCGGTCTTCTTCCACGCTGGCTCGTCTTTGGGCACGTGGGGACGGACCGCTCCTGTGCCATCACGATTTCCTTCTTGAGGAGCGCCCAGCCTTCCTGGACTCTTCTGCCCTTCAGAACCACCTCCCAAGGGACTCGGCCAACCAGCGTCTTGAGCAGCTCAAAGTCAGCCCTCCGGAAGTCCAATACAGCAGTTTTACTGGTCCCCTTCCTGGCCTCGCCAAGAATAGAGAACTCTACCATTTCGTGGTCACTCTGCCCAAGACAGTTTCCGACCACCACATCTCCCACCAGTCCTTCTCTGTTTGTGAAGAGAAGGTCTAGCAAGGCACCACCCCTGGTAGGTTCACTGACCAGCTGCGTCAGGAAGCTATCTCCCACGCTCTCCAGAAACCTACTAGACTGCTTTCTCTGTGCCGTGTTGTGTTTCCAGGATATGTTGACCAGTTGAAGTCCCCCACGAGGACAAGCGCCGACGATTTTGCAACTTCTGTCAGTTGCCTATAAAACTCCTCATCCGTCTCCTCATCCTGGTTCGGCGGTCTATAACAGACCCCGACCAGGATGCTAGCCTTGCCGGCCTTCCTGCGGATCCTAACCCACAGGGATTCAACCTTATCATTCCCAGCCTGGAGTTCCACAACATCAAAAGATTCTCTAATGTAGAGAGCCACGCCACCACCCCCTCTGTGCTGCCTGTCCCTCCTGAAGAGCCGATAGCCAGGCATTGCAGCACTCCAGTCGTGGGAGCGGTCCCACCACGTCTCCGTGATGGCAACCAAGTCGTAGCCTGCCTGCTGCACGATGGCTTCCAGCTCCTCCTGTTTGTTACCCATGCTGCGTGCATTAGTGTAGATGCACTTCAGCTGGGCCATCGCCTTCTTCCCCGGCCTAGCCATTGTTTCCCCCGGCACAGCTCCAACAAGCCTTGTTTGAGCCCCGTCCCCCTTCTTACCTAGTTTAAAGCGCTCTCTATGAGCCCCGCCAGCTCCTGGCCTAGGATCCGTTTTCCCCTTGGAGATAGGGACCCGTCTGGGGCCATCAGGCCAGGTGCCGAGTAAAGCTCCCCATGGTGAAAAAAAACAAAATTTCTGTGCTGGCACCAGCCTCTGAGTCACCTATTAACCACGCGAGCTTTCCGTGTCCTCTCCATGCATCTCCCTTCCCCCGCAGGGATAGACGAAAACACCACCTGCACTCCCGCTCCCTCCACCAATCGTCCCAGCCCCCTATAGTCCTGTTTGATAGCCTTGAGGCTTCTCTTTTCAACATCGTCACTGCCAGCCTGGACTATCAAAAGCGGGTAATAGTCAGAGGGGCGAACCAGGTTTGGAAGCTTCCTGGTAATGTCTCTGACCCTGGCCCCAGGGAGGCAGCAGACTTCCCTATGTGTGGGGTCAGGCCGACAAATAGGGCCCTCCGTTCCCCTGAGGAGGGAGTCGCCCACAACAATCACCCTTCTTTCTTTCTTGGTGGAGGCAGTCCTGAGGCGTGGAGTCAACTTCCTCACCTCAGGCATCCTCCTGGATAGGCTTCCTACCTCATCCTCACCCATTTACTTGCAGTGAAATCCATTGAAATGCTTGAGAGCCAAAGCTGACCACTACCAAATGCCAAAGGAGTGACAGGAGATGATCTGTGCTATATAAAGTTTCATAGATTGCAGATGCTTTCCACTAGACTTAGCACTTCGTTTGTAACAGACTTTTCTGCCTGTAAGTACCAGAAAGGAGAAAGCTTGCCCCAGCCCCTAGGTATGATACTGAAAACATCTAGTTCCCTGTATAACTCCTTTATTATGCACTCTGGTAAACCAGTAAAATTCCCCAGTTCATGGGCTAGGTTTCACAGTGAGCTCTACCAAAATTCCTCTTATGTCCAAATGGAATCTCTCCCAGTGCAGCTTGTACCCATTGCCCATTGCCTTTTCCATGTGACTACTTGTCAAAATGGAGTCTCCATCTTGTTTGTGGACACACTTTAAACAGTGGAACATAGGGATGAGATCTCCTCTGAGTCTTTTTTTCTCCAGACTGAACAAACTCAGTTCCTTCAGCATTTCCTCATATGGCAGGCACTCCAGTCCTTTGATCGTCTTATGGGCTTTTCTTTGGACCTTCTCCAGCCTGTCCACATACTTGATTCTGCTAATGTCTTCTGAAAAACAAGTAGAATGTTTAGCATTGATAATAATAATAATAACCAAAAACAAGAATAACTAGAAGTTATCTACAGATATTGTTGTGTATCACTGCATAAATAATTTTTTAAAGCTGTAATATGAACAGCTTGTACAAAATAGAAATAAACATACAGATGACAACACTGTATTCTGACAGGCTGCAGGCTTTTGATCATCAGTTATATGACCACATTCTCCATTATTTGCATTTGGTTGTTGTGTTGTTTTGTTTTCTTAAAGAACTACCTACCTCTTTCCTTGTCAGGTAGAAATCACTCAGGAGATATAGGAATGAAAAAGTACAAATTTGCCATCTCGTAAGCGCTTAATTTTGCAGTTTAATTAAACATATTTAACTTATTTTAAAGTGTCAATTACAAAACATTTTTTCACAGATTTATTTTGCATTATTTAATGCAGTTATGATATTAATGTTTTAATATCTATGTTTATTACCCTAGATAAAAGATTTACATATATATTCTTTGTTATCTGAAAGGAAGTGATCTAAAGATTTTAACCCTGTGAGGCAGTGAATAATAAGTTAAAACATTTAAAGGTTATGCTGCCACTATTATAACAGGAAGAATTTTATATATTTCCAAGGAATTTTGATGGTTTCCTATCCTAAAAAAGGAATCCTATCCTAAGACAGGATTTTCTAAACCTTGTCTTAGGATTCCTATCAGTTTTCTAAGAACAAATCATCTGATCATCACTGATCATCTCTGTGATGCTGAAGTTTCGTATGTGTGATGCTGAAGTTTTGTATTTTAGTAGTGGAAAGATAATGTCTAAGAATATACTTTGCAAAGTATAAATAATGTCATAAATAATGAAAGGAAAGGAACTGCACATAGATGTTATATAACATAAAAGTTTAAGAAGGAACTAGAGTAATGATTGTTTCTGGATAGGTACCATGCTGCAGTCAAAAGATGCTATCAGAGTCCTTCTCTATAGTAACATGTACTTACATGTTTATGAGGATATATCTGTTATAGCTGATAGTAGACTAACTTTTACCATGTTCTACATAAAGCAGATATGCTTCTAAGTAGTGTCTGCGGTATGTCACAAACATTTTATGTTACATTTTGTACTCTACTGCAAAGTTCTAGTGTTGTCATATCACATATTTAGCTTCTAAAATTGATTGATAGCTTTAGAGAAAAGAGTATATGGTATTCCACTTCTTATCTGAGTCAATGTTTTTCTCAATACTGTGAAGTAAATTAAAATAAAGTGTTTAAATCTACTGCTTATGATAAAGAAGACCAAATCTCATTCTAATAAATGTGAAATACAACTTGTCATGTTCCTTTCACTTTGTAGAAATGCTACCACAAGGCTTAGCCAGTTAAGTCTAATATGTTGACATTTATTTTTGCTGCAATAAATGTTAGGATTATATTTTTGCATTAAATTCTGGCATTTTTAAAGATCACGATGACAAGTAATTTATTCTTCAAATCACTCTGGTTTGTTTTTACTTTTCGAATATGGATTTGGCCATGTGTCTCCAAGGCACAGTACAAAGCATATTTCATATGTTTTGCAACCTATTAGTTTGATTTAAATCCACTTTTTCTGTCAGGATTTATGCAAGCCTTTCTTGATGTTATTTGCTCTGAATTATTGCCCAGAAATAATCACACTGAATCCAATTTCACACAGGCTGTGTGGCCTATGAGGTCTGTCACTGTAAAGCTCTAAAGCTTTTAAATTTTTTTTCCAATGGAGATGATTCTTCAAATTTGTTTCAATATACAACGCTGTCCTGTTTTATTTTCACATTTACTCCTTCCCCTCAAAGTGTGATGAATTTGATTGTGTGCAGTAAGTACCTAGCAATCTGTAAAGAAAGAGGAAATTACATTTTTTTAAAAAGAAATGCAAAATAAATATTTCTAAATGCAAAATAAACGAAGAGCCAATACAGCATTAAAACCTTTTCAAATGTATTTACTCTTTCTACACATGTGCAATCTTTCCACATATTTTTACATATCTGTATGTCATTGTTTAGTGGTTTGAAATTAAAAGGTGCTCTTTGGAAGGAAATGGAAAAACAAATGGTACTTAAGTTTTGGATGTTCACTTTTTTTTTTTTTTCTCAGATGTCTCATTCACAACTGACCCCTACCAAACAGCCCACAAGCTTCTATTTTCCAAAACACTTAACAAAAGACATTATAATATTCTATTGGTTAATTTGCATAGCCAAGCATGTGGGTGTATTACTAACCCAGAGGCACACTTAATTTACATCCTGACTATTTCTGATTACTTCCTTCTACTTCATCTTCATTTAGTGCAGGTACATATGCTGGTATTACCTGCACTGCAGAAGAGGCTTATTTACCCTCAACATTAAACAAAAAAATTAACAACCCCCTGATAGAGTCAAGGCTAACAAGGGAATTCTTTTACGTTTTTCTTTAATTTTTTTTTTTTTCCTCCAGAAGTCATTTCAATTTTTAACTAAATACCTACAGGTTGCTTGATTATATTTATTGTAAATCAATGAAGCCATCAATCAACTTTTAAAATGGACAAACAAGCAACTAAAAACACAAACTCGGGCGTGATTTATACCCTTCATAGTGGTAGGTAGGCTAGGGAAAGAAAGACAAGAGAACACCAGAGACTTAGGAAATAGAATACAAGCATTAAGAGTTCCAGAATTATACTAGTTTTCTAAGACTGTGTCTGCATATGCAATCTGGATGGGTGCAGTAATTAATTAGCTTTTGAAGAAAATCTCTTGATTGTCTCTGCTTATTACACATTGGGTTATTTCTCAGTCAGCTTCAGGACACCCACACTGGAATCCTTCCAGAGGAAATGAAACCAAGAGATGCCTCATTTAATCGATCTGTATAACATCAAATTACTTCACACCTATTATGCACAGGTGCTTGAAACTTCAAAATCTTCTCTGACACTGCAGAGTGCTTTTCTGTAGAGGGCCAAATGCCTTTTTCTTTGCTGTCATCTACTGGACCTCAACTCTCTGAGGTACCACGTATCCTTCCTGATTTATCTATCCCTATCAGACCTTATCTTTAGCCATCCCTCACAGAAACTGATGCAGGCAGAAACAGTCTATGACCCCATACTCCACAGAAATGGTGTCCTTCAGAAGCTTTGATCTGTGGGAAGGATGATGTTAAGCAGAAAGTTGTGTTGCATCTTCATAGGTACTCAAGGACTGACAAGCTTGTTTTTCTACCCTTCTCTGATGAAGAGGTTTTGCAGCATCCATGTGCTCCCTGCTGATTTGTCCCTATGTTATTGCAAGAAGGAGGTAGTTTGCACCAGGAAAGCCATCCTGAAATGCCCCTGTGCCAAACTCAGAGGGAAGTTGGAGCAGGCAGCAGGACATGGTGCCACTTGAAAACTGCTCAGGAATACAATTAAAGTTTCTATACATGGTTCTTTATATAGGTGGTGGGGCAACAAACATACCTGCTCATCTGCTGCCATCATCTTCATGATATAGGTGACAAAACAGTGTGATACATCTGGAGGATTCCCCAGAGGGCCTACACTCAAAAAAGCAGAAGTTTGATAGTTCTTCTGAAGTAAAATCTTCCAAACAGCACAGAATGGAAATAAAATAAGCCTTAGAATCAACTTTGATCTACCAATAGACTCCTTTTGTACCAAAGTATTTGTTAAAGCAAATATAGCCTATACCAGTCATGTTTTAATTCCACCAATTCATTTTGCATAATGATTGTAGTGATTTTATTAGTACTTCAAATGACTCAATCTTCAGTTCTGTGCTTTTTTTTTTTTTTTTTTTCTGCAAACATCTTAGTTTCTCACACCATTCATGCTTGTTAACTACATGTATTCTACAGTGTTCACTGACAGCAGATAAACAGATTATGTAATCCCTGTACTGCCAACCAGTATTAGCCCTTTTGGTCAGTGCTCCCTTGGGAACTTACTCTTCAGTTAACTTTTCCCTGTGACTTCCAAGTTCTTTTGAGAAACAATACATGGAGTTTCCCATCATGAATTACGTTTTATACATTACTAGATATATGACTAAGGTTTAGTCATACTAGAAAACAATTTGCTTGCTTTCCCCATCCAATCCACTGATACAGATCAGTGTACATCAATCACTAGCCCTCTTCATCTCTTCAGGAGAATATCCTCGATCACTCAGCTAAAAGGGTAAAACTCATTCAGATCATAAACCCAGAAGAAATACTTTCATTAAAAGTCATGCATTTGTTATTTTACTTTGAAGATATCACATGGATGTAATTTGATTATTCTGATTTTGTATCATGGTTCCTCAGTCAATTTCTGAGCATGCTTCCCCCTTTGCATATGAATGTATACAAATACATCTTATTGATGCTACTACAGATTTACTGACCAGTCTATGAATATAAATAATGAACTGAAACTAACACTGAACATAATTCACTCCAGTTCCTGTACACTGCTTTCAGTGGTCTTTGAATCAGGCTGCTGGTGTTAGAGATTTACTGCAAGAATTTATATTTTAATAAGAATTCTGTGAAATTCCCCCAAGCTGAGCTTAAGTCAGTATCTCTTCTAACAAGTGAAGGTAGGCAATGAAGAAGAGCCATCACTTGTGAGATCATATATATTCCCATTTCTGTTGAAGCAAAAGAGGCGTCAAAAGCTTCAGGATACTGTTGATGCACTTTGCCTGGAGCTAGTTCTGCTGCAGTAAGCTCCCCACCACTCTTTCCAGGAGGATTACACAAAGATTAAACTGCTGGCTGACATAATCTCTAAACTTCAAGGAACTGGAGACAGGCAGATGATAAGGGGGAATCATAACTATATGCATGGTATACTGCTATTTAGCCTGATGGTTTTCTAACCTGTACTGATGCACAGTAATTATTTTGTCCAAAGTTTGACATCCGACTTGCTAAAATTCAACAGATTTCTGTTGTCTCAGTTGTCATATTTCTTCAGGTCCCTCTGACCTGCAGTTATAACATCTAGAATATCAACCACTCCCCTTGTATATTAATATCTACACATTTATTCAGGGTGAAATCCATGTCATCATCCATTGATTAAGATACTGAATGCGTTGGTCCCAGCACTGACCCACGAGGTATTCTTTCGTTAAAAGTCACTGACGATGTCAAACCATTGATCACTACCTTTTGATTCTGGTGGCTCAGTCAATTTTCACATGATCGTTTATCTTTACTTGTTAAATTCATTTGTCTCAGTTTATGAATATATATTGTGGTTTATGTAGATGCTAGGGTTAAAACAGATTGATACCATGACAGCTTCTCACACCCACTGCTTTCTTGTCCTCAGTTACTTCTAAAAATCAGCATTCTGTTGAAACAATGCTGCCAACATCTCTACAACTGGAAGCCCACAAGGGGTTTCATGGTCAAAAGTTCTGGTAGAGAGATATTTCGGAGAGTGGGGTAGGATACATAGAAGCAAGAGGAGAGACATATTGCCTTTTAAATGGATTGTGCATTGTCCATGTTAAATATATAAAAAATGGACAATATCATGATACCCTGAGGAAAACTTACAGATTGAAGTATGCAGCCTTGAGTGGAGTATAGATGCCTCCCCACAAGCACCCTCCACCAGCAAATCAGCAGAGAATGTGAGTTAGGTGAGGTTGAAAAAGAATCCATCCTCCTGTCAAATGATGAAAGTATGCACCTTCCTTCATGTCATTGTAATTCTCTAAATCTGCATTCTTTCTTATCTCCGTACTGCTTTTCTTCACTTCTTGTATTAAACACATTCCTGTCATTGTCAACACACCATCTACCCTTAGGCACTTATGATTATCATGTACCCAACAAGAAGAATCTTCACTAATTACCAGTATATATGACTTTCTCACTGTTCATCAAGGGTAAATTGTGACACTATCCTTGAATGTTTATAAGCCATATAATACTTTCTGTTGAGGTATTTGTTGGAAGACTAGGTTTCCACTCCAGCTATGTGAAAAAGGAGGCAGAGAAAAAAAGAAATGATATAGTTTGAATGGTATATAAAAGGTATAACTGTTGTGGGAAATACATTTTTTAATGAAACAGGAAGGCATTTGATTTTTGGAAATTTTCAACAATTTGTCATTTTAAAATGGCATAGTATAAGCATGGGGTCGCACATCTTTCCAGTTTTCCTCCACTCCTATATCCTTTCACTTTGAGACCCTAAAAACTAAGCTTTCCCCAGCCTTATCCTCAATCCTTCAAAAGGGTCATGTAATCTAAAAGCCAAATTTCTGTCTGACACCAGCTGTACAACCAGTAATTAACCTGCAGGATCTGTCTGCTCCTAATCAAGCCTTTCACTTTCACCATCAGGATTGAGAAGACACTACCTGGGCTCCCATGGCCTTCACCCTCACCCTCAGAGCTGTGTACTCATTCTTAATCACATATCAAGATCACATCTTTATCTTGATAACATCTCTCCTTGCAGTAGCACTGGTGCCTACATGGAAGTGCAGCAGCAAGACATCGCCCAAGACTGCAAGACAAGTCCAGCAAGACTACTGGACAAACCTCAGCAGACTCTCCACATCTAGAATCACAGCATCTGGCTAGCAACAAGCCTCCCTAGACAGCAAATGGGACTGGCAGATGGGGACCTCCATTCTCCATGGTAAGGAGCCTCCATCTACCTGGTGCTTGCTCTCGATGTTGACTTGAATTTCAGGCTTGGTTGGCTCTGATGCTACCCTACACAGTCTTTTTCCCTTATCTTCTACCAGGGCAATGAACCTGTTCCGAAGCTGCAGATCTGTGCCTTCCTCTTCCTACTCCTTCTCAAGGATAGAAGTACATCCATTCACTCCTTGTCCTTTTCTGCTTGTTTTGCTCAAAGAAAAAAAAAAAAGATTGTACAAGATGCCCCAGATCTCATCTCTAGATAATGATCAGACAGCTCTTGGGACCACAGGTGGATCTTCCTGCAGGTTATCTCCCTGCTAAATAAAGCCTTATGTCATTATGTATATTCAAGCCTTATGTCATTAAAGTTAAAGATAAAGCTAAGCAAATCATGTTTTAGTGGAAAGATTGGTTCATGTAGCTTAGGAAAGTTAATGGTTGGAGGAAATATGATTGTTCTCTGAAGGCAAAGACTAGAGAGGCAGAAGAACTATTTAAGAAAAAGAACTGCACCAGCACAAGGAACAAGTTGACATACATTGCCCATCATTAAATTTAGTTTAGAATGAAGATGGTATTTACCCATCAGTATAATCATGCTCTGGAAATGTTGAATGGGAGGGCGTAAAGCTAGCTATTTTGAGGATGGATTTCATTTTTATTTTTCCCCCAAAGGGATTATATCACGTGGTTTCTTGCAATAGCTGGAACTACATGATAGCAATACCCAGTATGCTTGTCTCAGTCCTATTGTCCTGGTGTCATCTGGGATAGAGTTAATTTTCTTCATAGTTGCTGGTACATGCTGTGCTTTGGATTTATGAGAAAAATAATGCTGATAACACATCCATGTTTTAGTTGTTGCATAGCAGTGCTTACACAGAGCCAAGGACTTTTCAGCTTCGTGTGCTGCCCTGCCAGTGAGAAGGCTGAGGGTGCACAGGTTTCTGAAAGGGGACACAGCCAGGAGAGCTGACCCAAACTGGCCAAAAGGATATTACTTAGTATATGACATGCTGAACAATAAAAACTAGGAGGGTTGGCCAGTGCAGGGGGACCGCTGCTTGGGTATGGGCTGGGCATCAGTCAGTGGGTGGTGAGCTAATGCATTGTGCACTACTTGTTTTATGTATATCTTATTATTATTATTATTGCAATTATCTTCCATTCCTTTTCTGTCCTATTAAACTGACTTTATCTCAACACAAGAGGTTTTTACTTTTTTTTCTTTTTTTCTTTTTCTTTTTGATTCTCTCCCTCATTCCTCTACAAGGGTAGGGGGGAGTGAATGAATGACTGTGTGGTAACCTGCTGGGTTAAACCCTGCTGGGTTAAACCAGAACACTTATGTTGTTATATCTTCTAAAATAAAATATAGTGAAGTGGGCTATGATGTACTGTTAAAGAAAAAGAAATAGGATAAAATCTGAAAATATTGAAAAATGATGGTTTTGTGTATGGTTAATTTGGGTTAGTTTGCCTTTAAACTGATAAAAATAAAATTATGGAGTCATTTTGAATGTTTTGAACTCATAGTCAGAAAACAGAGCAGTGGAGTTCTTTGCAGAAATCCTAGGTAAAATAGCAGAGACAGGATATACCTTTGTTTTCCGGTACTAATTTCTTTCCTGCAATAGCAATGTTGGGAAGAAATCTTTCACTCTTTTATAGTTACTGTTCTTATACATTACCTTGTGGGAAGGGGTGTACTACATTATGTCATGTCTCATACTGATGTCCTGGACAAAAAAATAAAAATATATATAATAAATTATGAATATGGTAGGTTAACTTTTATTCACCCTTTTCCAATGTCTGTGGAACACTACAGGCTTTTCAAAAAAGTACTTAAGTATTTTAACACCTACTTTGGCTACTTTTTTTTTTTTTTTTCTCTCAGAATATTATGTCTGGTGTTTTGGATTAAAGATTAATAAAAGAAAACTAAAGTTCTACAATTTGACCTTTATTCTGAAGTAAAATACTTTCCTACATTTTAAATTTAGTAATTCCACTTTCATTTGAACTCACAGTGATTTATTAATACTTAAGAATGGTTCTGAAGTTTGTGCACTGGTGAACCCAGAATTAACTTTACCTACTCCTTCATCTGTATTCTACCATCAGGAAAAAGACAGAATATGAAAAGATTAATGGTTGATTGTTGATGGTTGGATTTGATCTTAAGGGTCTTTACCAACCTAAATGATTCTATGATTCTTTGAAAGATATATTCAAACCTTATGTTCTTCCTGTTCCTGACTTGAGAAGTATATCAAGTGTCCCTTGCTAATGGAACTTTTACCATGTATTTGATTTCTTAGGAACTGTAAGTCCTACAGAAAGACTGTTTTTTTTGCAATAGCTTGATAACAAATTACTAAGGAAAGAAAGTTTTATTTTTCTTTTTCCAATTTAAAAAAAAAAACACAACTTTGAGACTTCCATAGAAGATATTATTGCCACTAATGTAATGCCTCAAATAAACCAACCATTACCTGCTGTCAAAGATAAAAATATTATTCATATTTTTAAGTACTATTTATCATAAAAAAGACAGAGAAGTTTAAAATTTAAAACTGTTAGTTTCATCCTACTTCCTCTGTCTCTTTAATATATGTTGATTAGTATTTGCAAACACACAATGCTTCATAAACATGCAAGTTTTTACAAGACCAGGATTCAAGGACAGGGTGAGGTGGGTGAGGAGACATCTTTTTCTCAAGCACACAAACCCCCTGTAATTCTCAACTGAAAAGACTCTTCAATAACATTGAAAAATATAATGACTGGCCTGTGAAACTAGACTTAAAAATAGGTTTCTTGAAGGTTAATGAATTTAAATTCCTATATCCAAAACAGTTCTGGCAATTTGCACCATTATGGGTATGATATTTCTAAATGTTCACCTCAGCACAAAATGCTGCATTGTATATTTCCAAAAAATATATAGTTTTTCTGTGATATGTAATATACAAAGAACAGTTTCCTCTGCAGCAGCCTGCAGGCAAACTTTCAAGGTTTAAAAAGCAGCCTCTAGAGAAGCTTGAAAAGAGGACAAAGTCAATTAAGTTGTAAGAAATTCTTTATTTTTCTGAAGAGGGAACATATTAGGAATTTTATTATCAGTCAGTGTTATAGTGCACATGTTTCTCCTTTGCAATTTAGAAATCATAACTTCTGCTGCAAATTAACCAGTACAGTTCAAACAGCTGAGATGCTCCTTAGAGGAACACCATACAGGGTTTTCAGTCTCTGTTGAAAAAAGGTATGTATCTTAATTTAGAGGCTGAGGCCTACTCCAAACTGTTTTATTACTTAGACCTTAATGAATAACTTAGAAAAAAAAAAAGAATTCATTATTACCATGAAGCAAGACATTTCAAACAATGCATAAAATTACCTACTGAACTCAAAGTAGGCTGCATCTTTGAAACAATCAATTCAAAATGCAGTACTAAGTGTTACAGTGATAAATGAAGCAGTCAGAGACTGTTTCTAGGGACTTTTACTGAATTATAAAGCACAAAAAGCTTCCACAGATGTTGAAATTATGAGAGAGCAAAGCAGGTGCTTAAATCCTATTTACTAAAAATAGCAATAATCATCAAGTTACAAAAGGAGGCTACAATTCACATGTCAAGCTCAACGTGTGCTGTGCTCTTTCACAATTCACTGTTTTATGATAAGGCTAATATTTTATATTGTGGTCCTTAGTAATGTATCTGCTCTAGATTTCATAGGTAAAGTAAAGATTCAGGCTACATTAAATAACTCTTGCTAAAGTCCTGTTGAAAATCTAAGCATTATATTTAGGTATATTTAATATTCATATCACATTATATAGTTTGCCATCCTATTCACTAATGTTCCAATTATTTTTTCTCTGCTATTTGAGGTAAACATTAAGTATCTGGGGATTAAACATTTTGTTCTTTCTGATTTTTTTTTTAAGGTAAAATCAGCTTTTAAATATAACCTAGGGAGAAATTATAGTCACATGGCGTTACTAATGAAATTGTTGCACTTATCTGTTAGTGATATAACAAATTTTATTTCATCAATGTGCTATGGGCTCCCTCAGGAATCCTCTACATCTTTTATGAAAAGTTCTGTTTTTCTCTCACTCTCACTTAAAATCACACTTCAAAAACATTCAAAAAGACTTTTTCTCAGAGTCTCCATCCATATAAACAGAAGAGTATGTATTGGGTTTATGTGGTAAGGTTTGGCTAGCAGGGGGCTAAAGGGGTGGCCTCTGTGAGGAGAATCCAGAAGCTGCCCCATGTCAGATCAGAGCCAGTTTCACACGGCTTCAAAGGGACCCGCCACTGGCTAGACTCAAGCTAGTGAGTGATGTTAGTTGGGCCTCTGGGAGAGCAGATTGAAAAAAGGGAAAAAACTGCTGTGCCACAGCAGCTGGGAGAGTGAGGAGTGAGAGAAATAGCCTTGCATACACCAAGGTCAGTGAAAAAGGAGGGCGGGAGGAGCTCCAGGCACTGGAACTGAAGCTCCCCTGCAGCCTGTGAAAAGCCCCCTGGTGGAGCAGGCTGTCCCCCTGCAGCCCATGGGTCCCACACGGAGCAGATCTCCATGCTGCAGCCTGTGGAGGAGCCCCCGGTGGAGCAGGTGGATGTGGCCTGGAGGAGGCTGCGGCCCATGGAGAGCCCCCGCAGGAGCAGGCCCCAGGCCAGAGCTGCAGCCCGTGGAGAGGAGCCCACGCAGGAGCAGGGGGCCTGGGGGGAGCTGCTGCCTGTGGGGGACCCGTGCTGGAGCAGTTTGCTCCTGGGGGATGGACCCCGTGGTATGGACCCACGTAAGAGCAGTTCTTGAGGAGCTGCTGCCTGTGGGAAGCCCACACAGGAGCAGTTTGGGAAGGACAGCATCCCGTGGGAGGATCCCACGTGGAGCAGGGGCAGAGAGTGACCATGAAGTAGCAGCGGAGATGAAGCGTTAGGGACTGACCGCAGCCCCTATTCCCTGCTCCTCTGTGCTGGGTGGGGGGAGGACGTAGAAGAGGGTGGATGAGGGAAAGGTGTTTTTAATGTGTTTGTTTCTCACTTCTCTAACCTGTTAGTAATAGGTAATGAATTTTACTAATCTCCCTATGCTGATTCCGTTTTGCCCATGAAGATAATTGATGAGTGATCTCCCTGCCCTTATCTCAACCCTTGAGCCCTCTTCATTGTATTTTCTCCCCCTTTGTCTTTGAGGAAGGGGAGTGAGAAAGCAGGTGTGGCAGAGCTCAGCTGCCCAGGAAGGTAAAACCACCACAGAGTAGCATGTGCCCTATGATATCCCTGGGAGATGAAGATCAGGACTATAATTTTGTGAGATGTTTGGGTTGCTAACATGCCATAGTTTGTCACTTACCCAGTCTTGCCTATCCATACTACCAATACATATATTAACAAGAGCTACAATCACGTTTTCATCTTGATTTAATTTATTAATCATGTAATAATATATCGAAATAATGATACCATATGATTTATGATAATAAATCACTTATGAAAAAAATCATAAATAATCATAATTTATATATATACACTCACAATTCCTAAATGCATTTTGCTTTATGCAGTGTTAATCTGTTTTCTGAATCTTACCCTTTTTAGCACCTTTTGTCCTGCTCATAGGCAGCAGTAGTAACATCATAGCAAGGTATAAACATTGGAAGTTCCATTAAATGGTTATGAGCTTTCTTATTCAACAGATGGATGAGTGATACTAGCCCTGGGAATATACTAATTGATTTTTCACTTAATCAAAATCATTTCTGTGGGATTTCTGTCACTTTTAGTTCCTCTGCACTTTTGGAAGTCTGGATCAAAAAAGGACTGTTTATAACTTACCTGCCATATCAAATGCCCTTCCTAATTTTACAGCTTTGGATAAAACATTTGCTGCACTTGATAAATACTTGGACTAGGGACAAATATTTTGGCAGAAACTGTTATTGCCTTTGGAAAGCAAAACCCCTGAGAACCAAATGATAAGGAGGAAACTGTTTTGCAGGAATTTATCTTTATGTGGACATTTAGTTCACTGACTTATAGAATGATTCATGTTTAAATAACTGAAAAGACGAATAACTCCAAGCCTAGAGAGAGAAAGAGAAAACCTATTAAGAGAGTAAGATTTAAATCTGGCTAATGCTCTTGATACAGTTACAAGAATTAAAGAAGCCATTAAAGACACAAAATCAGTACTTACTGTACAATCCAATGGGGTTTCACAAACAATATCAACTATATGCCAGACAAAGAGAAGGAGAATAATAATTTGCTTTACTGTTAGTTTTTTTTTTTTTTAATTTCCATCTATTACTTCCCTGAACTCATATTTTCTATCATAAGTGCTTGCAATTGCTTTAACACTAAATTACAATGCCATAAAAGCAATATACAATTTTTTGAATATTTAATTAATATTTTATGATTGAGAAGAATGTGTAAATCATTTACATAAGGAGAGTAATATATGATATATGTAGCATGCATAAAACAGAATGTGACGATTTATTTTTGAATTAGATTGACAAGTACTATTGAAGTGATAAATATAAGAACATGAAACTGTTGCTGTGCTTTTATAATTAAAGAAGTATGTTATTTTTAGATTTAAAATTTGATTTTTTTAATAAAAATTAAATCTACCAAAACAGAAGTTAATTAGACTTGTCTATGAAATATACTGAAGTCAATAAATAGCTTCAGCTGACCCTCCACAAAAAAAAAAAAAGAAAAAAAAAAGGCATAGCACTTCAAATATATCAAAACATTTTACTTTCTCAATAAAACAACTTTATTTGGAAATGCTGGTATGCTTTCTTTTCATGTCCTGAAAATGCATGTTATTTATTTATTTATTTTGAAAATGTCTTTGTTCTTTACAGAAATAACCATAAAACAAACAAGAACCCAGGAAAAAAAAAGGGCTAAATTATTTCTGAAAAATATGAAATATTTTGTTCCAAAATAAATTAAGCTTTTTGAGTTTACAGAATATAAAATTCTTGTTAAAAATAAGTGCTTTCAGACTAAAATGCAGAAGAACATGGTTTGCATTAAATTGAAGCTACTCAGAGAAGTATTAAAATACATTATTTGTTTAAGGTTTCTTAGTATTATCTTGACTTGAACAATGCTCAGTAAACCCTATTCTACGTTTCATAACAGCTGATCTTAGGATTGGAAAGGTTTATTATGGTCATAAAGCAATTATTACTTATGCAAACAGAAAAAAAAAAAAACTTCTTAAAAGACCTTTGTTTCCTTGTTATTTCATTAGTAAGCATTTAAAAACAAAAAAAAAAAGGGGGGGGGGAGATCATTTAACTTTAATCAAGGCTCAGCAGGTATTCTTATGTAGTCTAATAAACTCCTTTATTACCTTTTCCCAATGTAGTAAATCCTTCTCAAATTTTTCACTGTCCCCTTCCCCATAAAGGAGACCTCTCTCCCACCCCTAGACTGGAGGCAGTCTTGCTTTGCCTTGCTCTCCCTTTCTGAAAATAATGGTTCAACCAAAACACTCAACAAAACTGCTGGACAGGCTTCAGAAGGCTCCACTGGTCTTCATGCTCAGAAGCAAGGGCAGTGTCTATCAAGCTCCTGAAATTGTCTAGGTCTCTTTCCCTAGATTTATGTGTCAGAAACATCCAGTGATTGAGGACTTGGGATTCATTCCCAGGAAACTTAATGAAATGGTGACTAAACTAAAAGGATACTGACACCTCTATTGGAGTTAGAATCCTTATAAGATCATTCGCTGCTGATGAAAGATTATCAGAGATGTTTATGCTTTATAACAGACATACATACTTGCACCTCAGCATATTTTACACCCCAAATGTAAAAATGGAATGTACTTTAGTATGTACATCCTATACTAAAGTGTGCAAGTTCTCAGTTTCTTCTTAAATGGGGACCGCATCTTGCAACATCAACACTATGGTACCTATGTGTTAATCCTCATTAGTTTCTATCTCCACATGGTCAAAACATGATAGACCTTATCAGAACACACATTTACAGCAAAACAATAAAGTCTTCCTGGTAAAAGGTTACCCTGTGCTAATTCCATATTAAAGCTTTGTATACCAGCAGCTGATTCATTTCAATGAGCTAGTAAAAATCGCCCCAAAATCCAGTCTAACAGCAGGAAAGGGAAAAAAAAAAAAAAAAAAAAAAAAAAAAAAAAAAAAAAAAGAGGGGTTGGGGAACAGCTCTCAGAAAAGCATGAGTTTAAGATAAGGAAGATTGACCAAATGCCATATTTAGAAATGTGTGGTTTCAGCTACGATAAGTGCATATATTTTTCAGAAAAAAAAATAAACCTTGGATTTTATGTTTTCACTGGTAAATTCATGCCTTCTGTGATTTCCTTTTCTAGCTTCTTTTCCACTTCTCCTTTTGCTAAAATAGATCTGACCTAGAAGTATATTGATTTTTCACATCCCAGCGAAGAGGAATGTAGAACCAATCAGCTTTGGTAGTGATCTCAGTGTTGCAACTTTTCTCATGAGAAGTTCCACAGCTTCCAGCCATAAGAAAGTTTCTTTTATATATACTTATTTTACTGGTTCCCGTTCACCAGAAATATCAAGCTGTCAAGTAATGCAACTTTCTTTCACTAAAACACTTGCATGTAAAGAAAATATTTTCTCATAATGAAGCTGTATTTCAAATATCTGTGTGAGTACCAACAAATAAAAAATGAAATTTAGTGTAACAGTAAGAAATTGCTCTGAGTTATTCTACAAGGCACTTTCCTTATTTTAAGTTGAATTTAATTGCTTAATAGAAACATAATTTGAAAAATTAGATATTTAATTAGCATTCACTTCAGTTATTTTCTTTTAAAGATAAAAAAAAAATCTTGGTACTTTAGCTTTGGTAATGATGATGTTAGTGTTTTCTTAAAAATACACTCTTTATGCCATTGACATTTTTTGTCCCCTGTCATTCTTTCCCTTCTCCTGTATTTTCAATGATACTAAATTCTGAGATTTGATATGTAAACAGCAAATAAAACATGTTAAGACAGTAAAGAGATTACCATTATGTACAGCTAGCAATGATGATCAAATAGAGATGCTTCTTTTTTCTGATCTTCTTCCTCTGTCTACAGCTGCTGCATCACTGTGACTTGTTCCTTATCTTTTTTTTTAATATATATATATATAATTATTTTTTTAAATTTGATTCCCCCCTCCCTCCCCCCCCCCTCCCCCCCAGTAAATAGCAGGGAGCTCCACTAGAACTAGAATAATGATGTACAGTCCAAAAATATAAATATTGTGATTCCAAGTAATGGCTCAGGTATGAACAGTATGAACAGTAGGGGGGTCAAAATTAATCTGAAATTTATTTAGCCTTATTTCCAGTGAGATAAACTGGAATTGTTAAGATAGAACAATACAATTAAAATTGCTGTGTAAGAACCACATAATCTATCTGAGAAAACTCTTTCTCAGGGAAACAAAACAACAGTTTTCCTTTTCATTATTTTCACAGCTATGATTTAAAAAGATGCTCTATAGCAGTTAAGCATATAATGTTTTAACTGTTTCAGGAAAGTTCTATTAAATAATGCGGTTTGAAAGTTTAACTTCTGCAAATAATCAGGTCATTTGACTGTACAATGGCTACAATTCTATGCCCAATTCATCTAAAAAAGCTGTATGATATATTTTGTTTTCCTTTTTATAATGTATGTTATGCAGGACAATGAATGCAGAGCACTCAAACAGCAGTGGACATCTTCACTACTACAGGACCATTTTTTGTTTGAGAACAGGACACATTGCCACAAAGATGGCTTAAAAGTTGTTTTGGACCTGTACCTGTGGCACATGGCCAGAATCCTCTAATGCTGTATTCTGGAATAGCCAGTGCATTTTTAAAAGACACATTAGCTATTGCAAAAGCTCGTTAAATGAACAAAGAGATTCCTAGTTATTTTGGTATGTTTTAGATCAGGCCCACCAGAGGTCATATCTGTATGTATTGTTGCACCCCATTCCTTCTATGGTTTACTGTTAGTCACTTCTATGGTTTACTGTTAGTCATCCACGCAGAGCTAAACATTTACATAAAATCTGTTAAAAATTAGGGCAATCTATTTTTGCTGAAAGACATAAGAGGGGCTTTAAGATCCATTTATTCCATATTAAGAGTTTCCTTAAACTGCATTGGTAAAAAGTCTGTTATTTCCATTTTCTACAACACAGTCTATTTTCCCTTTCCCCTCACCAAGATCAGACTGGCCTACATCAATATAACACCCGCGTACTTTGCATGCCAAGTAACACTGCAGCTGAACAGGTCAAAGTGCCACAGAAACACCACCTGCCTCTTTGTTATAGACCTGCTCAGTACAGAAGTTCACAGCTACTTTTCAGGTGAATTGAACCCTAAGGGGCTCAGTAAGAATTTCTACCTTAACCTCTCCTTGAAAGGAGGTGGAGGTGGTGGAGGAAGCAATTTTGATCTGTGCTGGACTATTTGGAAAAAAAAAAAAAGAGACCCTTAGAGATGATTATTTATACAGTATTAATTACTTAAATTGAAGCCTATTTTACACTTCTAACTAAAAACATTAAGCAGGGATTTAAATTTTTATTTCAGAAACTTCTCTGAACTTAGTCTGCTTCAGGCATTCCATTCTTACAGTTTAACAGCCCTTCCTGAACTACAAACACCTTGCAAAATGACAATTAAAATATATTTAAAGAGGTCTTGATACCTCTTTCTACAATAAGTTCCATGTTTTTATAGTTTCTTCACCTGCAATTTTATACAATTGTAAGATGTGAATTGCAATGAAATATGTTTTTTAAGAAAGTTAAAATTAGAAACAAATTATTAGTAACCTACAGTCTGTCAATGGTGAGAAAAAATGTTTTGCTATGTCTATCAATGCATAAAAATTGTCTAAATATAGCATCCCTCACCTCACTTTAACCTGTTTGTAACCTGTCTCATCTGTTTGGAAATGCTTAGGACACAGACTGACAATAAAATGAACATATAAACAGCAAATCGCTGTTTGCCCTGGAGGTCTCTGAATCTTCATGGACTATATATATAAATATATAGTGGACCGTATATACAAATTCAATATGTAAGAAGTGTTAGGAAGAGGAGAGCTTCAGGAAGGAAGCATATCAGAATAGCTTAGCGTAGATATTTAATTTTTGCACAGTTATATCTTGGAGAGGAGTCAAGGTGTGACTTGCACAAACAACACTGACAAGGCTTACCTACTTGCCTGTTTTTACCATAATGTAGACGTGTCAAGAAGGGACCAGGAAGCCTCAAATTTTATAACTTTTGGTATGCAAGAGCATCCCTCCAAAATGGATGTGACAGGGAAGTTTAAAACTCATATAAGTGTCCCTAAAACACAGTCATCATAGTCACTGGTATACTAGAAAGACTTAAAAGCATTTGGTACATCTTTTATAATCAAGCTTTTACATATAAAGAGTAATTTAGCTGTCTCCACATCAGCTCTCCCCGCAAAAACAATGACAGGAAGAACAGATTAGATATACTTTTGCAATATTCTTTCTTAAGAGAAATCATTGGGAGCTGCAGCTGCTTAACATCTCTAAAGATAGCTTCTTAAAGTATACAGAGTATATTTAGATAAATGAAACATAATGTAAGGATTGAAAAAGTGCTCAAAGATGTGAAAAAATAAAGAGGTTTCCTGGATTTAAAAGGGAATAAAGGAAGAAAAATTCATAGGAAAAAAAAAAAAAAAGGTAAAGAATGAAAAACCTTTCAGTTTTAAAAACAGCAGTAGAATATATAATGTAGTCTGAAAACTGAGAGGTTCTTTTTAGACCAATGACTTTGAGGAAAGACCTGCCAGATTTCACACTTTAATTTCATATATGAAGTTCATTCAGTGCTCTGAAAGCAGAGTAAATTTTCCAAGAACAGAGAATAACAAGAAATACTCTTTGTTCCTTTCCTCACTACCCGTAACTATCTATGCAACCAAACATATCTACCAAAAGAGTCTTTCTTTCTTTGTGTTCCCCTTAATGGCCAGGCAGGATGATTAAACTTAAGATTTGGAAAATATATGAATTGAGCTTTCAAAAACTCACAAAAAAGAGTAAGAGCCTTTTAAATATAAAATTTTTGACAAATTAAATTTTCCATTTGCTTTTTGGTACTGACAAATTTGAAACTTTTCCCAACTTTTCTAGGCTTCCTTTAAGAAGATAATTTCTTTAGGAAATTATCTGAGCAGCTGCAACTTCAAAACACTTAATAGCCTAAGACTTCCAACAGAACTATGTAACTATGAAATCACAGAAGATTTAGTCACTTATGTACATGAATTTCCCCTAAATTTTCATGGCTTATGAATCACTAGATGACCAATTGTGCTTAGAGCTACATTGAGTTTGACCCGTTGCAACACACAAACACGCATGCAAGCACACAACACCCTACACCATTTAAAGCCTCTGAAATCAGCTCTCACATTATTACAGGAAATTAACTGGTATTATAATCCAGTAAAAGCGTACTGGGTCTGTCCGGGATGGAGTTAACTTTCCCTGCAGCGGCCTATACAGCACTGCACTCTGCACTTGTAGCTAGAACAGCATTCGTATCACACCAGTGTTTCGTCTATTGCTGAGCGGTGTTGGCAGAGCACCAAGACTCCTTCCAAACCTCTAGAGCCAGCACGCTGGGGGTGGGCAAGACGCAGGGAGAGGACATCACCAGGGCAGCTGACCTAAACTGACCAAAGGGATATTCCAAACCATGTGGTGTCACACTCAACAATAAAAGGTGAGAAAGGGGAAGGAGAAGTGGGGGCTCTCGTTATGAAGACATCTGTCCTCCCAAGCAACTGCTATGCGTATTGAGGCCCTGCTTCCCAGGACGTTACAAAACATCGCTCGTTAATAGGAAGTTGAGAATAATTTATTTTCTCCCTCTCTGTGCTTCTGCATGGCCTTTGCTTTTCTCCTCTCCCCTCCCCCCCCTTCCGTTTCCCTTGAATTAATTTATTCTTATCTCAATGCCTGAGTTTTTTTTTTTTATTATTATTTTTTTTTTTATTTTCAGCACACTTTCTTCTCCTGCTCTTCTTCTAAGGAGGGGGAGTGAGAGAGCGGTTGTGCTGGAGTTCAGCTGCCCAGCAAGGTAAAACCACCACAAAAAGGCATTAACATGCATGCTCAAACTTTATTTTCTTTGCAATATATATATGTTTTTAAAAGTTTGTCTTGTTTAGATTGTAAAACTGTGATGGTGTGCTTCCCCCCTCCCCACAGGCACACCTCTTGCCTCCTGTCTGGCCCCTGCCTTGCTCAAACACTGGCCATTGCATGCGAGGCCCTGCTCATGCAGATGGTGACCAGTGTCCTGGCTGTACCTGAGGATACTGGCTGACCCAAAAGACACTGGCTCAACCTGGGTGCTGGAGAAACTGAGAGACAGCAGCTGAAGGCTGATGAATCATGTACCAAAAAAAACCAAAAAACAATGTGACTATTAGTCCATCATCTTGCCCCATAAATAGTAAGCAGGCCAAGAGCCCTTAAAGCTCTTCTGCACGTCAGCAGGCCACAGGACAGGACCTTCCCTCGGGCAGGGACACCTCTCAAGGTCACGCCTGCTGCAGAGACCCCTTACTCCTCACCAGAGATTCCCTGCTGCAACAGATCCTTGGTAAGTGATTGATAGCTTGCTAAACTCTGTAAGCTTCACTAAGATTATATCTTAGTTTGATTGTGCATGTATAATCCTCAAACCTTTAGACATAAACCATTGACCAAGTCTGGGACTAGGAGTGGATTCAGCCATACTTAGGCTCCTTAGCTCTTCAGTTCAAGGAGTTTAGGAAGGAAGAGGATGCACTCTGACTTGATGGGAGAGTCTCCCTGACTTGTTTGACTTACTGTATCCCCTATACAGTCAACGTCTTATTTATGATCAAACTTTGGTAGATCACTACACTAATAAAGCAATATTATTAAATCACACCAATTATTAGATCAATAAATACATTGCTGCTTCTCTTTTGTGAGCAAAATATATAATTTCATCTGCAGCAAAAGCCCATGTAGAATTAACTTAGTGTGCTGCATACATAGGTGTAATACAGCAGAAGCCAATGACCTACTGACCTTTCTCTATTTATTTATTTTTTATATACATATTTTTTATGCTGACTTTGATTTTTATTTTATTTTTATATTTTAGCTTTGACTTATTCTCAGCTTTGACATGCCAGATGTCCTAAAAGGCCTTCCTTCTACAGTATGCAAAATTAATCTGTCTTGTTTGATTTGTGATTATTTGCTGGTAAAATAATAATAATAATAATAATAACAACAACAACAATAACAATAATAATAACAATAATAAACAGCAACAACAACAACAACAACAAACATTGTACTTTCTGTAAATATTTAGAAGTTTTATATTTCTTTCAGTATTATTTATTAGGAGAGGAGTACTGCCCAATAATATAAATACAGTTCTAAGCCTTTAATAGTTTTACTGGTATTTTCAAAATCCTATCAAGCTTTATATTCATAGCATTTTCATTTTACAATGATTTTCCTGATGTCAGTAAATCCTTTCTCATGCAGACTGAAAAACTAAAAATTAGTATGATGAACTGGACAGATTTCTTCTTACTGTATGACTTCCTAATGCAAAGTTGTAAAGGTGCAAACTGTAAAATGCACAAACATAAACCCTGAAATATATCAGGAGAGGTATTTCAGAACATTAATATGAAGCCATATTCATAATACATCCTCCAAAGTACAATGTACCATATGGTCACCATTTTCCTGAAAGATTCACTTAAAATTCATGTTAGGTCTTATAAGAACTAACACAGAAAAGAGTTCTGAGAATTGCCAAGAGAATGGAGAGGAGATTGACTGTCTTGGTTTATATGACCAAAGTAAAGACCTAAAGAGCATCTTCTATTATTATTATTATTTATATAAATTCCCTCTAAAATAACATAAAAACTCTGTAGAGCTAAAAACCAGTAGACTGAAACGTGCTGGCAGAAGAACCAATGCATGCAAAAAGGCATAGATAATCTAATATTTTTTTAGAAGACAGATAGAAAGAAATCATTAATAACTGATGCAGTAAAGCCAAGCAGTTTTACTTCACATGTATAGTGAAAGATAGAAAAGATTGTCCCTCTCCTTAATAAGTTCTTTCTACTTTACTCTATTGTTCTTAACAGTGTACAGAGGACTGGGAGTGCTTTTTTATATGTAATGTTCTGTGTTACCGTTACACATTTTTTCATACTTACGTATCAACAGCAATTAAAAGGAGCCTAATGATAAGCTTCTTAAGTTTACTGCCTCCAAAGCTCTCCTGAAAGAAAATTAATGTTAAATATTCAACCTATACTTGGACACTCACAGTATAATAATGAGCACTTGTATTTTTAAAGATATAAAATAAACTTTTCCAACTGTAAAAATTATGAAAGTCTTATCAGTAGGATATTACAAAAGTAGTTACTAAAATAAGTTCAGTTATTTAATTGTAATACAATGTTAGCATGCCATTTCCTGTTTATGCCAAATTCTTCTGTGGAAAATGGTACTTTATCACTACTGTTATACCAAAAAGTGAATTCTGCTCACAGTTTATTAAAACAGCATTCATTACTCTTATTTCCATAACCAGAACCTTCCTCCTAACCATACCAGAATATTTATCCAGTGCATCTGTGGAAAGGAACACAACACTCTTTGTTAACTCTGATATCTGTTTCCTTCACTAGGATCTAACATAAGGTCATTTTGATTCCATGTGTATCTCTGAACAGATTCACAATTCAGAATCTAAATTGTTATAACTTCAGACCATTAGTACATGAAAAAACACAGGATTTTAATCTTATTTAATCTTATTTATGTGATTTCTTGGAAAGCTGTGTTACCATTTTATCATACTGGTCACTTTAAGTGAGGTTAAAATAGAAAAATAAAGTAATAAAGAATTCAGGAATAAAAGGGTATCAAAGAATGAATTTCTTTCTTTGAATAATCAACTATCTTTTAGGAAGAAACAGCTAAATTTAGAAAAGACCGAAGAAACATTTTTAATATTAAAGCTTTGAAGAAAGGAAAGCACTTTGAAATGGCAGCTTCCTCTTCTTACTTTTATTGTTCGTAGGGGGTCTGAGGTATTATTCAATATATATATATATATATTTGTTCTGGTATGAGGTGTATGAAGAAAATTGCAGCAGATTCAAGCTTTAATGAACATGATCTCATACCAAAGGACTCTTGGCCATCCTATCTTTCTTCCTTCAAAGTAACAGAGGTCTTATCACTTACCAGCCCTGAACACATCCTCTACCTAGTGAAACAACAGAGGATTAAATATAGTTTCACTAGGGAATGGTATCTTATGCGATTGCTCTCCAGTAGAAAAGTAGA
This sequence comes from Anser brachyrhynchus, assembly GCF_964034855.1. Classification (NCBI taxonomy): domain Eukaryota; kingdom Metazoa; phylum Chordata; class Aves; order Anseriformes; family Anatidae; genus Anser; species Anser brachyrhynchus. Next base: position 58,877,212 of record NC_137698.1, on the reverse strand, counting down.
AACCAAGAACAGTGCAGAAAGTAATGAAAAATTAATGGGTCATATTAACACTGTTGTTGATACAAAGAATATCAGAGATGCCTACTGTGGTAGGTCAAACAAATCTATGGGGCCTGATGACATGCCTCCCAGGGTTCCGAAGGAACTAGCTGATATAGTTGCCAAGCCTCTCTCCATCATATTTGAAAAGTCCTGGCAGTCAGGTGAAATCTCTGGTGACTGGAAAAAGGGAATCATCACTCCTGTTTTTAAAAAGGGTAGAAAGAAAGACACAGGAAACTACAGACTGGTACGCCTCACCTCTGTGCTTGGGAAGATCATGGAACAGATCCTCCAGGAAGCAACATTAAGGCACATGCAAGACAAAGAGGTGATCCAAGACAGCCAGCACAGTTTCATCAAGGGTAAATCATGCCTGACCTAATGGTGGCCTTCTATAATGGAATGACTGCATCAGTTGACAAGAGAAAACCAACTGATGTCACCTACCCGGACTTCTGTAAGACCTTTGACATGGCCCCACGTGACATCCTGATCTCTAAATTGGAGAAATATGAATTTGAAAGGTGGATAAGGAATTGGCTGGATGGCCACACACAGTTGTGGTCAATGGCTCTATGTCCAGGTGGAGGACAGTGATGAGTGGTGTCCCTCAGGGGTCCATCTTGGCATTGGTGCTATTTAATATCTTTCTCAACAACAGACAGTGTGATTGAATGCACCCTCAGCAAGTCTGCAGATGACACCAAGCTGTGTGGTGCAGTCAATACACCAGAAGAAAGCGATGCCATCCCCAGGGACGGAGACAAGCTAGAAAATTGGGCCCACGGGAACCCAATGAGATTCAATGAGTCCAAGTGCAAGGTGCTGCATCTGGGTGGGGGCAATCCCCAACAAGTGCAGACTGGGAAAATAACTCATTGAGAGCAGCCCTGTGGAGAAGAACTTGTGTTGGATGAAAAGCTTGACATGAGCCAGCAGTATGCACTTGCAGCCAAGAAGGCGAACTGATGTCCCACCTGGAGTACTGCATCCAAGTCTGGGGCCCCCAGCACAAGAAGGATGTGGACCTATTAGAGCAGTTCCAGAAGAAGGCCATGAAGATGATCAGAGGGTGGAAGCACCTCTCCTATGAAAAAAGACTGAGAGAGGTGGGGATGTTCAGCCTGAAGAAAAGGCTCCAGAGTGACCTCATTGCAATCTTTCAGCACTTAAAGGGGGCTTATAAAAAGATGGAAAGCAGCTTTTTATTTGGGCAGATGATAGGACAAAAGAGAATGGTTTTATATTAAAAGAGGGGAGATTTAGACTAAACATTAGGAGGAAATTCTTCACTGAAAGGGCAGTGAGGCACTGGAACAGTTACCCAGAGTAGTTGTGGATGCCCCATTCCTGGAGGTGTTCAAGGCCAGGTTGGATGAGTCCCTGGGCAGACTGACCTAGTGGGTGGCATCCCTGCCAATGGCAGGGGGGTTGGAACTAGATGATCTTCAACGTCCCTTCCAACCCAATCTATTCTATGAATGTTAAATTCATCTAACACTAGGAAAGGGAACACAATCAGAAATGAAGAACTAATTATAAATAGCAAAGTTATTTTTCTGAAAGTATTTATGTCTACTTTTGGATTTTCTTCGTTTGAAATGTCTTCAATATCCAAAGTTCACCCACCTGTACGTAATATAAATTGTACAATATTGTCCATAAAATTGGCAAGCACTTCTTTTTGCCAACGGGGGTGGGGTGGGGTGGGAGGGGGGTGGGGAGCGGACAGGTGCAATAATTTAATGGGTCACCTAGTCTTTTACTTTGATCATAAATGGAGAATCTAGAGAGCCCTGTATAATTATTTTGTTTGCTACTTTGCCTGAGAAAAGTGTGATAACTACACTACTTTAATGAAAGTTATTTTATAATTCCAGATGGACTATGAAATTGTTCTTGATTTCATGTTGTCCTTCTTTCCCAAATCATGTTGCTTAAATTGATCCATTTGAACTTATACATTCCTCCACTGAAGACTGAGATGTACCTTAGAAAAACTGTCAAATGTAGCTAGAAAGTACAATGGGTGAAATACTGTGAAAATTTATTGTACTAGCAGATAAATAGCTTAATCAAAAAAGATATTTTATTATGTTGATGATTTTATGATATACTTGTAACAGTTGGACAGTCCCATATAATTTTCCAAAGAACTAATAAGAATTCCCACCTCCCAACTGAACTGCTATGCCCTCATAAAAACGGCATAACAATAATTTATTGTAGCACACCGTATTGATGATTAAAATATTTCTTAAGTGATAATGAAAAATTGGAGTTATACATATGAGGCAAGATATTTTACCTCATTAAAGGTATGTAATTGAGCCAACATTAAGGACAGTGTTCAGAGTGGCAGCTTGGACATTGCGTCATACCTAGGCATCTTTCTGAAACAACAGACTTTTTTTTTTGTGTGTGTGTGTGTGTGTTTATACTTTTTTTTCAAATCCACCTTTAGTTTTGAATACTTATGACTAAAATGAACTTTTCCCCCCTGTTTTTCTATCAGAAAGTGCCAGAAAAAAAGCTTGACAAAATTGTTAAATTTTGTAGGAAGGCGCTGATTTTCTTGAATCTCCTGACAGAAACCAGGCAGATTTCCCAGGATAAAGCTTCTTGCCAGAAAGCCTATCTCTTTGGCAATCTGAAAATGTCGGCTATCTGCCATAAAACTGGATACCTCACTACCTAGTATGTCTATCTTTAGCCAGGATACTCCATGAAGAGAGGGTTTCTTGTCAGGACATTCACAGCACCTAAATTTTTCAGCTGAGCTGGCAGGGAGCTCTGCATTTCTGATGTTCTGGCAGCATCTGCTTGAGTGAGGTTTCTTTGGGCATAGACTCATTCAGTTTTGCAGTGATATCTGGGAAGCTGGGACTTCAGCTCTACAGGAGGCCAAAGAATTCATTTTCTTTCCAAATTAAAAAAAAATAAAATAAAATAAAAACAACTGTTTTAAATGAACTTTTAAAAATTGTTACTTACAGTGTGAGATTTTTAAGGAAAAATGTATTTCTGAATCATCAGAAATACAATTTCTGAGGTTATTAATTGTTAAAAGGGACAACACAAATAATAAAAACAATGAAATCATCATAATAAAATTGTATTTCCTTAAAAATTTTAAATTTACCTCACCCCTTTACTATCTGCATGCATATCTGTGATTTTTCAACATATTGTCAGACCATTAAAAAATAATTCCTGTTTGTGTTAGTAAGTTCAGAAAGCAGATTTCAGCTGAGCAGGTATACAGGGTTATGAATGGAAGAGCTCCTCATTATCTAAAAGAAAAAAAGAACTCTGGGTTGAATTTTTGCTCCTTTCTTGCATTATAATTAGAGCTAATCAAGATTCACCTCTTAATAAATTTTCCTGAAGAAAGTGATGCTTTTCAAAAATTTCATAACTAGGCTTTTTTGAATTAAAAAAAAAAGATAAAAAATAGTACAGTAACATTTTTTGTATATTTTTTATAAAATATATTTTTAATACAAATGACTATGAAATGCCAATTTGAGCCAGAAAAATATTTGTTTTCTAAAAAAAAAAAAAAAAAACCCACCAAAAAAAACTATTACGCAATATTTGACTGTTTTTATTATTTCTTTTTCCCCTCAGGAGAGATTTTTTTTTGGGTTGGGTTTTTTGTTGTTTGATTGTTTGTTTGATTGTTTGTTTGTTTGTTTGTTTCTGGTTAGTAAATTCAACATTGCTTCAAAATTAGTAGTAGAATAAAGCTTCAGAAACAAAACTTTTTAAGCTACCATCTTAACAATAAGCAACACTTTTCATGTTCTTTGCCACATTTATTTCCTGCTTATGATGATCAGCCTGGAAGCAAAATATCCAGGTTTCTAAGTTTGATATCTTCCTAACATCAGGATCTCCCTATGAGGTTTTAAAATGAAAAAAAAACACATTTGAGGTGTGAATTCAGATATCTCCCTTTCTGCTTCCCTGTCACTATACTTTGGTTATACAAAAGTGCTGTGAAGCTTCAGCCTGACAAGCATAGCTGTTAGTGGACTCAGGAGGAGGAAGAGAGGAAGGATACAGGGGAAATACACTCCCAGCTCAGCTGATCTTTCCTCTCCGCACTCCAATTCACCCCAAGCTTGTAGCTGGACAGAGCTGAGAATGGAGGATGAGGAACCAGTGGGAATTTAGCTTTTTCCAAATCATTTTTAAGGCATTGGTGTGCAATACCAGTATTTTCAAAGAGTTCCCAAGGATTCTAGATTCCCAAGAGTTCTAGAACTTTGTAACTGCATAAATAGTGCATAAATAGCATGGTGCTATTCTGCAGCTCCTGTTCTTCTGTGACCAAGCTAGTTTCCCTGTGTAGCATTTGACTCTTCTCCATAGAGATACCAATTTATTTCTGCACAGGATTACACTAGAAATCTGGTTACTGGATTCCCACTGGGCTCAAGAAAGTAATGTATGCAGTGCCTAAGCATAAACAACAGCATAAACAGTAAAGAATGAAATGGTAAAGAATTCTAAAGTAAAGAATTCAATGAAGCATAGGCAGCTGAAACTTTCTGAATTCAGCTTGGTTTGAGTTTGCATAAGTTTCACTTCCACTGTTTTTTATTTAATAAGTAATTAAACTTCCAAGAAATATCTTATTTATGACATCTATTTGCAATCTGTTCATATTTTGAAGCAAAATGCCTTATTAGTTAGGAAGCAAAAGGTGGGAGAGAGGTAACGTGTACTTTCACTGCTGCTTATCCTTTATTTTTGCCTGGAAAAGAGTGTGAATTTTTTTATGACATTTTAGAATAATCTGTTTTCTTTTATCATACAAAAATACTTTTCTCCTTGTTTGAAATTAAAAACTGTCAGTTAATTCACAGTCCTGGAATTTATCTCTTTTACATTTAAAAAAAAAAAAAATACGTCTGTATGTAGTTACATTATCTTACAAATTATGTAAGAACTGTACTTTCATGAGCCTTTGTGGAACTTCATCAAATTATTCTGATGCCCATGCATCAAACAAAATATATTGTCATGTGTTTTAGGAAAAGCAAAGACATGCCACTGAAACAGTTGTGTCAGTATGCATAGTATTCTAGCAACCTGAGAGGGAGGGGGAGAAAAGTGGAAATAAATATAAAAAGGAACAGTCTAGAATGCTAATCTTGAATCATTTGTAAAACATTTCCAATCTGGGGTCAAATGCAGTGCAAGTGCTTGGCAGTTGGGAAATAAAATAATCTGTAAAGCATTTGACATTTTAATCTATTTGAATCTATAGGGTATGCTTTATAAGAGCAGACATAAAGTTCTTTATTTTAAAGAAGTTTACCATAGTTGAAGTGTAATTAATATTGGTGCTCAGGATATTTTTGCTCTGTATCACATCCTGGACTACTACATCCTCTACTGTTTTGGTCAACAATATAAATCAAGTCCTAAGAGGAATATAACCTTCCAATAGCATAATGTGTAAATTGTGCAGTTCGTCTATTTCCATTCTTCCCACCTTCATATCCATGAAAGTGCAGAGAGAGAAACCCAGTGAAGGTGGTTTCTCTTTTCTCAATCCATAGCAAATTTTGCAGTGGTTCTAATGGAGAAGCTGATCACATCCATCTGCTAAAGAAATATAAGCTGGTATTTCCTACTCTTTGGTAATCACTTGGCCTACTAGACTGAAAAATCTTACTTCTTCATGGATGACTGAGAGGAGAGGCAAAAGAAAAAAAGTCTCCACTAAAATTTTGAAAGAATAAAATACACTTTTGCTAGCTTTTTCTTTACTTTTTCAAAGTACAGACATTTTGTCAGATGTCGCATCTCACAAACAAGTTTTTGAGGTCCTGTGTTTGCAGTAGGCCAACATTTAGGATTGAATAGTTCTGTTCTGTGCTGAACCTCACCTACTTCATACAATGGAATTATTTTCTCATTTATCTTTTTCTATTTTTAAACACAAAATATTGCACACATACACAGAAACCCAGAAAACAGAATCATAATGTACGGTTATGAAGTTATAAAATTGTAATTAGGAAGAGAAGGAAATTGTGAAGAATTTGTATGGTCAAAATAAAATAAATAGAAAATTGTATTTATATGGAGTTCATTAAAATTGAGAAACATGGTCTCAGCTTTTAGTAGCTAAGAGAGTGGCAAACTTAGGAAGGTACTATCTTTTAATAATGGGGTGACCTTTCATTGCTTTTTTTTTTTTGTCAGGTTTATAAACTCTGATGCATCTTTCTATTTTTCAGGCCTTTTGTGTTTTAGTTATTTATTGGGATTTTTATTATTATTTTTTTTTACTTTATTTTTTATTTATTTACAACCCTTCACAGTACAGTAGTTTCTTCCATAGTATTTTATTCCTTGAAGGAAAAAGGGAGAAATGGAACAAAGGAGATGCTTAGGAATGCTGAGAATAACTTAAAGAAAAAATGTGATCTGACCAGTGAAAAACAGTTAAGAGTATTCAAAAACGTTTCAACACTATGAAAGAGTAATGAATTTTAATATATTTTGTATGTGTATTAAACACCCACACAGCTGTGCTTTCAATTGGCATAATCTTTTAAATAAAAGCAACAATTATCACAGGCAAGCATACACCAGTTCTCACAGGAATTCTGTAAATTATTTTACAGTGGAGATAGATATAGGTTAACCTTTTGAGTACAATGATAAAATACAGGTATTATGAAACAAAAAGACAATCTAAACAAAATATTTCAAATTAAGATTATTACACTAAACATACAGTTAAGCTGCTAAATTCCTAATCTCAATATGGAAATTTTGTTCTGAAATCCTCTAATTTATATAAGACAAAAAATTGCATTCCTGTGTTGCAGTTACATCAACACATATTTCTCTGAAGGTTTATACAATGTTTATTACCTGAAAAATTATTTTGCAATAGTTACAATTTTTTCCTTTTTTTGTACGCCTCTACTTAACAAGCCTCTAGAGAAGCACATACAAATTGTAGCACTAGTAACTACTCTTTTGCCTTTTTTTCTCCTGAAGCTGTCTAGCACATTGAAAAAAAAAAAAAAAAAAAAAAAAGCTGCACAATTAAGTTAGGTATTTAAAGAATATAAAAAAATCTTGGGTTCAGTTAACAATTGTAATACATTTTTCTTGCTTACTTAAACTTCCTTTCTAAATATATCAACATACTTGAAAGTATTTAGAAGAGATCTACTGAAAGTGTCCTGAAAATATTAACTAAACACAATTTTATTGCTTTAGTCCACCCTTTTTACAAGGAATATAATTCCAAATTATTTCACTGTTCAGTATTTTGTAAAGGTAAGAGGGGCAACAGTCCTTAATTATAAGTAGCAAAACTATCAACCCTTTTAAAGCCTTACCTAATTATTGATGAACTTTGAAGTGCGAACAAAATGTATTCTGCAGATGAATGTTAGTATGGATATTATTACTCCTATTATATCTATTACGTAGTTTCAGTTACACAGACTTTGGTCCTCTTTTGGGACATTCAGATATATATCTAAAAGGACACACGTTCCTGTTTGAACCCATACTTTTTCTCCTAAAGCTTGTTTTTTTCATAAAAAAGTGACTTCATAACTAAACATTATTTATTATTTCATATATTCTGTATTCATATATTTCTAAGATATATTGCAAGAACAGCAAGATTCAAATAGTATAATATGTTTAGGTTCCTCAAACTTCCATCTTAATATTTCTTTACAACAAAATTTGTAAGTCTTCATCAACTTGCCTAATTCCTGTCTCTGAAAAGTATCTTATTTCTGTAAGTATCTGCAGGCTTACATGCAATCACATCAACTCTCAGCAACATTTTTTGAACAGTTGTTGCATCTGGCTCTCTTGCATCCAGCCTCTTCTAAACATCACAGTGATGTGATTTGGTATCTAATTTCCACCTTGGTTATCATTAGCCAGAATAAAATGAGGTAGGCTGTGATCTCATATTCCTACCATTTTCCTTTATGAATAACTCATACACTGTTTGCCACTGACCCTTCATCCCTTCAACAGCACTTCAGTTTAGATTAAATAGGAAAAGATCACACCAGCAATATAATTTAGGCACGATATTTATTAAAGATACTGTACAAAATGCGGTATTTCTCTGAAAACTGAGCTGAAGGTAAGATTCTGCTGCACAGAATGGGCAACAGAATATCTCTATCACAAGAACTTTAAAATTAATAAATGCTTACAACCCAAATAATTATAAACAAACAAATTTAAATTGATCTGTCTAGGCAGTCTAATCTAAGGCCTGGATTTTCTCAACCTGAATTGCTATAAACAGTTTCTGGTTATGCATAAAACTGCACTGAAGCCAGTAATAAGTAAGGAATGGATAACATGAAATAATGAGATAATAAGTTTATTTTATTTTCTTATTCTTCCTGATAGTCACCAAAGTGAAAAGATTCAAGTCTTCAAAAAAATCTGATAAAGCTTTTAAACTGCCCACATAATATCACACTCTCTGCCCACTGCCTTCAACATCTGACCACTTATGCCATATAAACCTAACTATATCCAAATTCACAAAAACAATTCATTTTTACAGAATGTCAGAAAGAATAATAAAACTTAATGTTGAAGAAGCATGAAGAAAAGCAAGTACCAAAGAAGGTACTATAAAAGATAATGTGCTCTGTCACTTGCCAAATATGGCTGGGATCATTGATATTCCATGGGAGTAACAGAAGCACAAAAAATGCTTAAAAAATAAAAATAAAGCAGTTGTAATGATTATTTTTATTTCCAGTGTCCCTAGTATTAGAAAAATTGCAGTATATTTAGCACTTAAAAAAAAAAAAGTTGTATAAAAATACAAGAAATAGTAAAAAAAATGGGGAAAAGGGGAAAAAAAAGGTCAAATCTGTGAAATACTGCTAAGATTTTGCAACAAATTTTGTTTCTGTCACAGTACTTAACAGTGAGGTTAGGCAAATAAATACATATTTGAATGAGTATGATAAGACATGCTCATCTTGTTAAACTATTTTTTTTTCTGGTTGAAAAAGTATCTAAATTAAAAGACACTAAAGTTAGTATAAAGTTAGTATATATAAAGTTGGAGTAGTAATTTGCCATGAAAGTCTGGTGAAAAGTTGTTGGTGCTGGGAAAGTAATGATCTAAAAGGTAGAGGAAAATATAGGATCCAGAAAAATACATCCAGGCATAAAACTAATAACCAGAACTAATGTTATGGTTGACTCAAATCTTTGCATATCCCTTTGAAGCACTAGCAAGGGAGACAGTCTTCAAATGGTTTGTCAAATTTACCTGAACTTAAGGATTCTGTTCAGATATCTCACAGTGAGCTATCACAGTGACTATTTAACTCTGAACACAGAACATGGGTTTTTAACTGTCTGTGCCATAGACACAGTCATGTATTTTATTAGTCACAATCCATTTGTCTTTTCTCAGTTAAGAGTTGCTGAACTAATAATAAAATTTTAGTGTTAGCCATTTGGTAAAAGTAGAAAAACCTCAACACTAAGAATTTGAGGCAAGCATATGTAGTAGAAGAGAAAAAGAACATCATTAAAATATCTGTATCTCATTATATTACAAAGGCTTTGCTTTGGATATTATTAATTAAATATCTAAAATATCGTATTCTAGGAGGTTATACAGAGAAAACATAACAGATAAAAGCATATGACTGTCAAACTTACAGATTTGAAACAAAATTTATGCAATGACTCAATACTGAATTGTCTCTAACTTAAGCAGCCTTTTATAGTCCAAATCAATGTAGCAGAAGTGTGCCTTAGGACTGTGTTGAACCTTGATGTGGGGAAAGAAGAAGAAGAAAAAAAAAAAAAGAAGAATGCCTGATCATTTACAATAATCAAAACATATTTCCTCAAGAATGAAATTATTCAGATTCTGAGAAAAAGATTGCCTTTCAGAAGACAGGCTTTGGAAGCTCAGAGATGCTGTTTAATGGAATAACATTTTTCTCACCAACTGCTCATTGCCCTTTGGCATGGACTAATCACATGTAAAGAAAGGATGTTTAAATTTAAGACGATACTGAGCTCTGCAGCCTTTTAAATTCACAATAAGTCATTGAACTAACACCAAGTCTGTCAATGTAGACAATTTATTCTGATATAAAACTGGTTGGAGAGTTTCCTTTAAAAAGAACTATGGCAGAGTTAAACCTTAAACAAAATGGCAAGTATGTCAGTCTAAGGAAGGAAAGGATCACAACAGGATTAAGGTCCATGATGTCCTCAGTACCTGACTCATTTTATTTAGAAGCAGACTGACTCCATTAACACTTAGTTTCAGAACCCTGTTCAATCTTTTCTGCTTATTCTAGATTTTACAGATGTAGGCACAGAGATGTATTAAGTGAAGACAAATCGTTTGTCTTGTGAAGACCCCAACTGAAATAGTGATGAAGTAAAAAAGAGAATGGAGACTCCTGCATTTCTTATCATCTTTATCATTATCTAATCAATAAACAGTTTTTTCTCTTACTTTGCAGCTTCTATCAGATTATATTTTCTGTATTTTCTTTGAACGTATGTATATACATAGAAAGTTAAAAACACAATACAAACTCATCAAAATGGACATGTAAAAACAACCGTTCTCTTTTGTCATTCTGCTTCTTCCTTGTTCTTCCTAAATGCAAATGTGTAACCCTCTCATATAAAAAATAAATACGTAAAATAACAAAGGTCTTGTTAAAATAACAAAGGTCCCTTTTGGTGCTGGCTGAAACTGGCTCTGATCTGACATGGGGCAGCTTCTGGATTCTTCTCACAGAGGCCACCCCTGCAGCCCCCCACTACCATGTGGCCATGTAAACCTAATAAAATTGTAGAATCATAAAATCATTAAGGTTGGAAGAGACTTTCAAGATACCTAGTCCAACCATCACCCTACTACCAATGTCACCCACTAAACCATGTCGCTAAGCACCAGGTCCAACTATTTCTTGAACACCCCCAAGGACAGTCACACCACCACTTCCCTGGGCAACCCGTTCCAATGCCTGACTACTCTTTATGAGAAGAAATTTCTCCTAATTTCCAACCTAAACCTCCCCTGGCACAACTTGAGGCCATTCCGTCTAGTCCTATCATTAGTTACCTGTGAGAAGAGGCTGACCCCCAGGTCGCCACACCTTCCTTTAAGGTATTTGTAGAGAGCAATATGGTCTCCCCTGAGCCTCCTCTTCTCCAGACTAAACAACCCCAGTTCCCTCAGTCACTCCTCATAGGACTTGTGTTCCAGGCCCTTCACCAGCTTTGTAGCCCTCTGGACACATTCCAGGGCCTCAATGTCCTTTTTGTACTGAGGGACCCAAAACTGAACATGGTACTCGAGGTGTGGCCTCACCAAAGCAGAGTACAGGGGGACAGTCACCTCCCTGGTCCTGCTGGCTACACTATTCCTGATACAAGCCAGGATGCCGCTGGCCTTCTTGACCACCTGGGCACACTGCCAGCTCATGTTCAGGTGAGCATCGATTATCACCCCCAGATCCTTTTCCTCTGCACAGCTTTTGAGCCACATTCCCCCAGGCCTGTAGTGCTGCATGGTGTTGTTGTGGCCAAAGTGCAGGACCCGGTACTTAGCCATGTTGAACCTCATCCCATCGGCCTAATACACTGCCTTATGAAATTATAACTCATCTTCCACATGAGAACTGTTCCAAAATCTGAGACATTTAAAATTCTCTAACTTAAGTTTTGGTTGGTCACTGATTTAAATGCGACATTTTTCAGATGATAATTCACTTTGTAGGTCAAAAGAGGTTGTTCCACGAGCCTGAAATCTCTTCTCCAACTTCATTAGGTAGAATTGCTGTTATGATTTTTTTTTTAAAACCTGTATTCTCAAAAAAAAACAACCTTTGATGCCTATATATATATATATTTTTGATATTTCATTGGATATATACAATTAAAAATAAAAATGTGTTAACACTACATTGAACATTCTCTTTAGTTTCTTTAGGAGACAATCTTTCTCTTTCCATTTAACCAGGAATGTGGTTATTGGCAAAGCCATAAGGCTACAAACAAAATTATTAAATTAATACATTGGTCTTTTAGTGCTGCATGATGTTGCAGCATCTGTCACAGATTCCTTCATGCACCAATGGGTGAAGAATGGAGGGTGTTTTGGCAGCAGACTCAAATATAACATCTAACAGAAGGTAGATATAACAAGGGAAGAAAATTGGCAAAGGTCTTGTGGTGATAACTTTCCCACACTGGAAATAAAGTTCTCCTTGCTGACTCTGTTATACAGGTCTGCACTACTCACTGCTCCATTGGGGATTGTTTGTTGATTGGAAATCCTGTATTAAAGATTGGTACAATACTTCTAAATGCCAACAGCTTGTTTGTAAGTGGTAAGAAATTCAATGCAGATGTGAAATGATTTCTATTAGTTTACAGCTCTAAGGTGGCTGAAAAACTAATTCAGCATAACTAATAGCTCAGAAGATGTTTTAGTTTCCAGTTCTTGCATTACTATTCTGCAAGGTTGTCTTAATGCTATCTGGTAATGAGAAAAAAGACAGGTATAAACTGTGGTTGTACTAAAATATAATAAAATACCTTAATTAAGCTTTATTTAAAATATAGAAGATTAATTAAAAATTATCGTGGGGTTCTTTATATTATTCAGACTTTGAACAGCTCCTTATGTAAAAGAAAAAAGCATCAATTTTATGCCCTTGGATGATATTTGTTAGCAGAACAAGTGAATACATATTTTAAAATAATTCTGATACCAGATGTTCCATATATGAAGGTAGCTTGACTGGCAATGTATGGAAAGCAAATTTCTTTTTCAAGCCTTCTAAATAAATTACTACTGAGCAAATTTGTAAAACAAGCTATGATCCATGTATTGTCTTTACGCTACTTGTACAGATTTCCTCTACAGACACAAAGAAAAACAGTCTACTACAATTAGTCATCTGACTTGTTTTAGAAGTCTGTCTTACAATTAGTTAAATAATGCCTGAGAAATACTTATTTATCATGATCAACTAAAAAGGAAACCTAGAACATTGGTTCAGTTATTGATTTTTAAGTTGCAGCTGCTTAATATGGTATAGGACTAATCTCACTTTATTTAAAGCATACTATATCTTTTTAGTGTAAAGGAAACAATGGTAAGATGAATACAGGCTTAGAATCATTTTCATATATAAACAAATTAAGAAGTTGTGTAAATGTGATAACAGAAATTACACTTTTCATTGTTCTCAAGCACAGTTCATGAGGCTTTCTCATCAACAGAAGCTATATTTGTAAACAAGAAAAAGCATCAGTTTTCTGTAAGCCTTTCACCTTTTACTTCACTTATTGCAATCACATTCTGGAATGCAAATCCTCTGAACACAATAAAAAATACTTCCAAGTATCGAAGTACAATTATCACCACACTCCAACATTTAGCATTCAGTCAACACTTCAGACATGATTTAATGAGAAAGCAGTAAATATCATTGTGAAAATTAAAAGCATTGTTTTAGAACAATATATATAGAAAGAGAGACTGTAAATTCTATAGGTGGGATAATTATTATCTTACCTTTTCTAAGGATAAAAAGACTTGTTTCTCAGTCATTATAAAGGTGCATACTAGGGAAAAATCCTAATGTAACTAATTTACTATCAGGGAAGACATATTTATGTTATGTGTACTTTAGTTTTTATATGTGTATTAGCTAATGTTACTTGTATGTAAGGTACATTGAAAAGAAAATGTACACATATGAATGTATGTACAAACAAAACAGTCTCAACTCGAGAAACTTCAGTTAGTTTATTTTTTTTGCCAAATAACACAAACTTTTAATTATTGATTCAAGTATTGAGGAAACAAACAAACAAACAATACAACAACCACAAATAAACACTTAGCAAAATGCCTTTCCTCCCCAGGCTAAACTTCAGTTCAGTACCCCTTCTTCAGCACCCGCCCACATTACCCTCAGTTCCCCCACTTTGGTGAGGCAATGGTCAGTGCACAGTCATTGCTTTGCGTTGATCCTTGCTTCTTACTGTTCTCCTACCCCAGCATGAGTCCTTCATGGGCTGCAGTCCATCAACAGCATCTCTCCTCCATCAGGAGTGACTCCTTCCAAGGGACCATCTCCATCTTTGTCCTTAGCACTATCTGCTTCCACATTGCCCAGAGAAGTTGTGGATGCCTCATTCCTGGAAGTATTCAAGGCCAGGTTGAGTGGGGCTTTGAGCAACCTGGTCTAGTGGAAGGTGTCCCTTCCCATGGCAGGGGGGTTGGAATTAGATGATCCCTAAGGTCCCTTACAAACCAAATAATTCTATGATTCCACGATTCTGTGATTTCTCCTTTTTCTCCAAATGTGCCTCTTCACATACCTCTTTTCTGTCCCTTCTTGAGTGTCCTGCTATGTCTCTTCTTGTGTCTTCTGCCCCCAACAGGGGCCACCCTTACTCTAGCATGCCTGAGCAGAGGCAGTGTGTGCTCCTCTTGGTGGTTGAAGGTTTGGGATGTGATCAGCTGTTTCCACCCATCAGAGTCATCTGGAAACAGCTGTTACTGGCACAGGGCAGTTCATGGCTCCTCCCACACCCTGCAGTCCCTGTTACCAAGATCTGCCTTTTATGCCCAATACAGAACCTTACAAATTAAAATGATGCTTTTTTTTTTTTTTTTTCATGCTGCACTTACACAAACCAATAGGGAAATGCATGAATGCACATTTTTGTCTATTGCTTCTTCAATAACAGCACAAATCAGTTCTGTCATTTCATTACTATGTTATTCATATCTTGTCTACAATGTAGACAAGGTCTTCAAAAACTTTTCCTACTCTCATTCTTTACTTTTATAGGCCTATCACGAGTGAACGTCCGATGAGTATTTGAGTGTCTTTAGGAATTTGAAACAGAAGCCATGTTCAAACATCTGAGTCACATCAAAGTTATATCTAACCCAATATTCCTTTTCTGAGAGATGGTAGTAGCGGACATAGAAGGAAAAGTACAAAAACAAGGCTTTACACTGAGTCTTTCCTACTACCTTCTGACAAACAATAATTTTAGATGTTCTTGATCTATAAGTTGCACTCAGGCTTTGATGTTTCAATCAGGGATGTATCCCTAAATTTCTCTAAAAGCTTTTGAAATACTTTCGTGCTTAAGGTTTCTGCAATTAAATTAGATACTTTGGAAAAACAAACAAGAAAACAAACAAACAAAAACAATAACAAAACCACCCTCCTTAGGTCCTTAAGTTTATTTTCAGTGTATTGTATGTCATTATAATCAGGAACACCTTTGTCCTTGTGAGAGGAAAGTACTTAATTTGCCAGGCATGAACCGCAGACAGTCCATTTTATTCAATAAATGTTAGTCACTTGAACCATCCCTTATTCGGTTGCAGGAATATAGATGCAAGTAGTAATTGCCACTGAGATCAGTGCTTTATCAGTGCTTGGAGAAGAAAAAGGACTTTTGTGATTTAGCTCCAGCAGGAAACTAAGTACCATGCAACTGCTCGCTCACTCTCCCCAGGGAGATGGGAGAGAGAATTGGAAAGGTAAATGTGCAAGACCTCATGGGTTGAGATAAAGACAGTTCACTAACTAAAGCAAAAGCATGTATGCAAGCAAAGCAAAGCGAGGAATTCATTCACCACTTCCCATCAGCAGGCAGGTGTTCAGTCACTTCCAACAAAGCAGGGCTCATCACACATAACGGTTTCTTGGGAAGACAAATGCCATCACTTTGAACATCTTCCCCTTCCTCCTCCTTTACCCCAGCTTCTGTTGCTGAGCATGACATTCTGTGGTGTGGGACATCCCTTTGGCTAGTTTGGGTCATTTGTCCTCGCTGTGTGCCCTCCCAGCTCCTTGCGCATCCCCAGCCTCCTCACTGGCAGGGTATTATGACAAGTAGAAAAGTCCTTAGCTCTGTCTAAGCACTGCTCTGAAACAAAAGTACTGATGGATTCACCATTGAGACTAAGACCCAACCTTCAGTACCCCTGCTAGGCAAGCAATGGTAAAAGGTTTGACTTTACATGAGACAGATATGGGATGCAAACACAGCTTTTGGTATCATGAAAGTATCATAAGATTCTCAAAAGTTTACAATTTATGATAGTCTTAGACTTTAATTAAATGATTTAGGACAGGAAGATTTTATTCTTTTTTTTTTTTTTTTTAATTTACTGCTGGAAAATGGAGAATGATCCTTTCAAATATAATCATTAGTTAATAAGGAACCATCTAGTGAAAATATTTTATTTGAACATAGAACATAGCACTTTACAGTTAAGTCTCATTATTTAGATGATTAAAAAAAAAATCAGGATAGAAAACCACAAATGAGCAAGTAAAATCATTAGAACTGTGTTCTTTTCTGCCTGGGACTATCTGATGCACAGTGGAAGAAAACTGACAAAACCGGCCCCATGCAGCAGTATATACAGGTATTCCAATAACTATTAGGACTGGTTTATGGAGTCTTTCATACATCTGTGTGGCCAAGAAAGAGAAAACTGAGTGTCTCGTTACTTCTCAAAGAGCCTAGTCAAGTCTTGAAGATGTAACTGAAATGAAGCTTCTCACTTTAGTGAGATTTTGTTACAAACCACAGAACTGATCAAATGGAAATGAGAGGGCCCACTGTATTATTATTATTTTTTTCTTAACAGGTGAACTCCAATAGCTTTAAAAACTTTCATATCCTGCCTGATTTGGTTATACAGAAACACTTTCAGTGGGACTTTTTATATCATTGTCTGCACCAACTTAGTTTTAAAAATTCAATTAATATCAACATGACTCAGGTCTATATGGTTTTAAAAGTACTACCCCAGAAAACATATCCTAGAAAAATGAATCATAGTAACGAAGCCTGAAGGTGAACAGCAGGCTCATCTGCATATAGTCACAATCATGAAAATAGCTGTCCTTAAACTGTACTTTCTGTGTTAATGTGTTAATCTGTTTCCCATTTGCATCTTTACTTTTTTTTTTTAACTATTTACCTGTATAATTAAGCAGTAGCGATAGAATTAGAGAAGACAAAAGAAATTTAAAATAGAACTGAAAAAAAAATCAAAATATCATTATGAGGAATGCAACAGCAATAGTCTCCAAAAAAAGCCATAGTTAGTTAGCTATGTGGGTATAGGTATTGGTTCTGCTGCAAAATTCCTAAATGATGTTAGCTATGTCACCTGGACTGTCATCCATGCCATTCTTTATCTATCATATGGTGATAATAACGCTGATTTATTTCACAGGAATGCTGTGAAGATTAATTAGATTCCTCAAAAAGCAAGCGTGAAGTATCATCTGCATACAGCACAGAAATACTTTTTTTTTTTTTTCTCCAACACAGACTGTTAATTATCTGTAAAACTGTGCTTGGCAAACATTTGATCTGAAACTTTGTAGTTATGGTTATGTTTTTTAAATTATTTATTTTATTTTATTTTTACAATTCCTTTTTCTTTTCCCTTCGCTTCACATGCTGTAAAGCAAAAGCAATTTCTAATGCTAACCTTGCATTTCTGCATAACTTTAAATTAACTTTTAATGAGATTAGATATTGACCTCGTGGCTATGTTGTACCTTAATAATCTTTGCATTTAATCTGTTAAACATTTATAAATTTCATGTAGGTGATTCAACACAGATTAATTTACAGAATGCTGTGAAGG
Source organism: Anser brachyrhynchus (assembly GCF_964034855.1). Taxonomy (NCBI): domain Eukaryota; kingdom Metazoa; phylum Chordata; class Aves; order Anseriformes; family Anatidae; genus Anser; species Anser brachyrhynchus. The sequence continues at coordinate 58,859,442 of NC_137698.1, read as the reverse complement.
GGGTAATGAAAGTTCAAACGTTTATATTATGGTTAATTATGAAATTATGCTGAGTGTTTGGACAAGTTCTTTACTGTATGCAAAGGAAAATCAGTATAGTGAGAAGTACTGTTATGTGTCTGAATATTTTGCTATCTGGATGGTTTAGTGTCTGGAATACTTAACACATGTTCTAATTTTTTTGTTTTTCATTGTAAAGCCACATCCAGCAAATATCTAAGTTGAAGCAGGGAATAGCCTCTCCATAGCACAGCTAAAAGCATGTTACTTAACCTGAAGTATACCTGGTGCCATGAGAAAGTGGAAGGTTCCCACATTCACCTGCTAAGGAGTTTTTAGCAAGTTGAATACATCTGTTGAATGTCTTGAGTATCTCCAACCATTTAGATTAGGTGCCCATTTAGGAACCATTTAGATGTATTTATTTATTTATTAGAAGCAGTCTTTGGTGGTAGTAATATTTATTTACACCAGCTGAAGAGATAAAATAAAAGATAGATAAAATATTTCAGGAGATAAAATATTTCCATTCACTTCTATTCACAGCTGAGCACCTGGTCCACCAAAATTAAATGTTATCATGTGTGTATTGTCACCTAGTGTGTCTCTTCAAGTAGGTGAAAAGACAGCAAGCTGATACATGAGCTTTATATAGTCCCATTTTTTTTCTGATATATTATGCAGAGAAGAATCATATAAATTCTCCAGCCACACCACTTTGTATGATTGTATAACTGAAGTGAAATCTGGTTTTGGGGTATTCTGGCAGGACTTTATTGAATATTAGCTGTACATTATTTTGAAGAAGACCATTCCAGGGAGATAAAAGGACATATTTAATGTCATGCAAGTGGTTTAGTTGTATACTTAACATCAGGAAAAAGCATCTGGACTATAATGACTTGTCAAACATACTACTTTTATTTGTATAAAATTTCAAATATATATTATTTTACAACAGAACTCTTCATGTGATAATTTCCATTAGCTTTAGGTTAACATTAAAACAGAAAATTCCAAGAATCTGAAAAATTGTATATGAAGAGTCTGTTATCTGCAACATCTTGATATGATATGGAAACAAACACAAATTTTTCACTGGCCTCAACAATTATACTCCCACTTTTTGAACAAGAATGATGTTCCCAAACAAGTTCCCCTTGTTAAAAACACTTAGCTTTTTCAGTGCATTCTGCATGGAAACTTCTACTCTGGAAAACACTGCTAATATATTCTTAGAGTAGGTAGTAATTTGTTCATATTTGCATTTGTGTGTTTTTCAAATATCATCCAGTCATTAAATAAAAAATGTTTCTGAATATTTTAAAGCTTTCTGGAAAACAAATCATGAGCTTATAAATCATTTTACAATCATCACAATGCAAGCATAGCTGCCATATTTTTAATGATATTTCTTAGCACTCATTCTGATGGTATAACAATGGTGACATATAATTGGAACGAGTGCATTTCCCTTTTAAAAATCAATAATACCCAGAATATCCCTAGCTAGGTAAAGAGGAGTCAGGGTTAGGATGGAGACTATTTTCGTGTCTTTTCTAAACAGTTTCAGCATGTGTGTTTTAACCCTACAGATATGGAAACTAATAGTCAGTTAAAAATGTATTGTTTCAGAAACGGAATTCCTGTGACCTGTGTCATAGATTATTAAAGTCATTATTATGACTTAATACAGGGACGGTTTCCCTTCCTTCCACCATCCTCTCCAAAATACAAGCACATGTGACTGTTATTTTGGAACAATTTATCTCACTTACGGAAGAATTATACTAAAATTTGCACTGATAAAACTCAGTACAGAGTAAGACACAGAGGTTTGTTTGTTTGTTTGTTTGTTTGTTTTCCAAGAAATCTTGCACTAGTGTAGAGATGAATTAAATAATCTTTTTGATAGCCTTCAGCTAAAGGCATCAGTGTGCCCTGGCAGCCAGGAGGGCCAACCGTGTCCTGGGATGCATCAAGCACGGCATTGCTAGTCGGTCGAGGGAAGTGATTGTCCTGCTCTACTCTGTGCTGGTGTGGCCTCACCTCGAGTACTGTGTGCAGTTCTGGGCACCACAGTACAAAAAGGACATTAAACAGTTGGAGAGTGTCCAGAGGAGGGCGACAAAGATGGTGAAGGGCCTAGAGGGGAAGACGTATGAGGAGCGGCTGAGGTCATTGGGCCTGTTCAGCCTGGAGAAGAGGAGGCTGAGGTGGGACCTCATTGCGGTCTACAACTTCCTCACGAGGAACTCCACTCCTCGAGTGGAGAGGCAGGTGATCTATTCTCCGTAATCACCAGTGATAGGACCCGCGGGAATGGTGTTAAGCTAAGGCAGAGGAAGTTTAGGCTGGACATCGGGAAGAGGTTCTTCACCGAGAGAGTGGTTGCACACTGGAACAGGCTCCCCAGTGAAGTAGTCACTGCACCAAGCCTGTCTGAATTTAAGAAGCGTTTGGACTGTGCACTTAGTCACGATCTAAAATTTTGGGTAGACCTGTGCAGTGCCAGGAGTTGGACTTGATGATCCTTATGGGTCCCTTACAACTCGGGATATTCTATGATTCTGTGATTCTATGATAATTTTATTGTTTTAAATGAGGCCTTGGACCTTATTAGAGGAGGATTTCACTTTTTTTTTTTTTTTTTGCTATATTGTCTTTGTTTTTCAAGCAGTTAGCTATTACAGCAAGATATAATTATGTTCTATTTGCTGTAAACTATGCTTTTAAACCAAGCACATCTTCGTTATAATTGGTTTTGTGCATCTGAAAGGAAAAAATATCCACTCTAGCCACTGAACACTGAAGAGTCAAGTCTGTCCGCTACGGAATATCTGAAAAAAGGTAGTACAGTACTTTTAGCAACAAAGAAAGATGATACTTAAAGAAACTATTGCTCTGAACTCTCTAGAAGAGTATAAAAGTTACTCTATATTAAGAATAAGAAATGCTTATCATTAACTGTATACATTTTACTCTCTTTTCTGAATTGAAACTGTGATTGTGTTTTATGGCTCTGTTTTCCAGTCCAAGGTGTTTTATTAGTAAGCCATTGTGTATAGAATACTCTATCCCAGTTAAAGAACAAGTTTTAGAAATGGCTGATGTATTTTTAAGGAGTCTGCTAAATCTTGGATTGCACATCAGAAGAAAGTTTTTATGTATGGTCCTTGAGTATTCTATTCTAGGTTGAATATTATACAATTTAGGAAATAAAGCAGAATGTATTTTCCCATTTTTTTAATCAATTTTATCTATCATTACAATACTTACAGTTTTCTATGAAGTTTTCTATCTTTTTTTACATTTTTTCTATCTCTTTTACATTTTTTTTCCTGATCTGTTACCTATGGGATTCTCATCCTGAAAGGCTTGAATATATTAATTAGCTACCACTAGAAAGAAGAGAAAGAAGAGAAAGAAAGAAAGAAAGAAAGAAAGAAAGAAAGAAAGAAAGAAAGAAAGAAAGAAAGAAAGAAAGAAAGAAAGAAAGAAAGAAAGAAAGGAGAGAGAAAGAAAAGAAAGAAAGAAGGAACATAAGAAAGGTGTAGATTTCATTTTTCATTATTCTTCAGTAAAATGAAAAACATAACTCATTGTTTACTCTTGAATTGAGATAAATTTTTGACAATTTCAGACTGACAGGTGACATTTTCAGAAAGTTATGAGTGAATGAAGAGTTAGACTATATTGGCTTCTGTTGCCTAAGGTCAGCAAATAATAAGCAGAAATTATTCAGTATGGATTCAGTTAGTTTCCTGTTTATGCTCTGTCTTGACTCTGGCATAAAACATATTGACATAACTGGTGTACTTGAGAATAAATGCAGGTTTACCCACTTTTCATTTGGGTAATGCCATGTTTCCCATACACAATGAACAAGAGTTTATTCATTCTCTAATTTTCTAAGACACTAGCTACACTTAATTGTGTTAATTACCATCAGGTATTCACCATATTCTGTCCCAAACACAACCCTTATTCCTATCAGCACCTACTGTATGTAGGAATCCAGCTCTGCTAAGTAAATCCTGTGCATTTATCTCTAGAATAGACATATATTCTTCATTGCTTAGTTAGGTCTGATTCTTACCTATCTTGACAACAAACAGAGAGGTCAGTCATTTTCACCATGCATGTGAAATGTTAAATGTCATCATGTATGGGTCACTGAGCAGTACTTTTTACCTTCCAAGATGGGAAAACAATTATATATATATATTTTTTTTTTTGAGAAGTCCATTTAAATCTGTAAGTACTAAGTATACATATAAAAATATAATAATATTAAAAAGTTTTATTTATTGAGAGACTTTGTATAGATGTAGGGCTGTAGACACAGGCCTCAAACAGTGTATCAAAATTCTCCTTAGTTTATCAATTGGAAATATTACTAAAAACACTCTTCTAAAATGTTTCTTGCTGAATCAAAGTACCAAAAGTCCTTTTATGGTTTACCAGCATTGATATTCCCAGACTATGTGGTTGCAGACAGAAGGGTATACAGGTAATTGGAGAAGCAAGAATTAAAAGACAAAATATTGTCCCTCATACCTCATTGCAGAGGTTTTTGTCTTTTAGCCCTTTTACTTTAGTATTCTCTCTCTTGCCATTACAAGCCACAATGATACATGTTGATTGTTTAACAATTCCTTGCTACCATGAATTAGATTCAACAGTGGGAAAACAACTATTTGGCTATTTGCTTGTTTTGCTTTTGTTCTCCCGATTTACATTGATTTAAATTTTTGGAGCAGAGTGCCAAATACTTATTCACTCCTGGCATCTACTCTCAACACAGAAGCTGAGATAATGGTCAGTGGAGGTATCTTAAGCTATATCATTCCTTGATATAAACTCTAGCAAAGCCCAGACATTGCTTGCAAGCTGGGTGCTAATACTATATTCCTCTCTTACTTTTAACTCTGCCAAAAGCCAGCATCTGCTCCCATGTGGGGTGTTGACAGTTGAAGCATTTTTCCATTGTGTTGTAACTCTGCCGAGACCTGGCATCTGCTCACAAATAAAGGTGTTGACAGTTTGAGCTCTAACACTTTCCCTTTGTGCATCAACTGTGTGGAAATCTGGCATCTGCTCACACACACAAGTTTTGACAGCATAAACTACAGTCTAACACTAGTTACTCCAATGTAGGGGAACACAAGTAGTCATAGGTTTGGGGGGGAGGGGGTTGGACTACTTCCTCATAACATCAAATCCTGAGAGATCAGAGAAGTAGGTATAGGACTTGGAACATTTTTTTTGTGCAGCAAAAGTCTTGACATATTGTCTCAGTGGACTATATAGAGATTTTTTCCTTCACAATAGATACTAGGAAAAATTTAATTAGCACTCCAAGATCTTACATGTTTTTCTCCATGACATAGGCAGTTGCACTGTGTATTTGAGTAAGATTGTTCTTATTTCCCATTATGTTCATTGTTTCTGAGGGAACTTATCTTGAACCCTCTGCCATTTCTGCATATTTTAAGGACAGATAAGAAAAAGGATAATTATGGTAGGGAATCAGAACTAATATTCTCTTTTCTACTGTTGGGCATCAACAGAATATTATAGATGAACCATGGTCATCTTGTGCATAAGAAGTAGGCTAAATTGCAGTTTAATAATCTTAACGTGTATTTGTTCTAAACTCTGATGTGAAAGCAGAGTTAAAGTCCCTATTCTGTATTTTAGGGTAAACAGAAAAAGACCAAATAAATCATGTCTCCCAGATTTTGTGTTTTGCTCAAGTAGGACAGCAGATTATTGTTCTTACAACTAATTCTGCAGAGATTTATTTATATGATAATGTGTACTATTCATTATCCAAAACAATCTGAAAGAATTCTTAGATATCTTAGTGGTAGAATACTGAGTATAAAAGGAGTTTTATTTCTCTTTTCTTAGATTATTTCATCTGCACCAAAATGACAAACTGAAAGAGAAAACTCAATTTTTTTTTTTTATTTTAGAAATGAAACTATTTTTAGAAATGAAACAATAATTTTCTGTTACTTCATAATTTAGTCAGCAAATAAGAAACATACTGGGAATATGATGTTTTTAACCATATGTCTTGCCCTAATTTCAAATAAAAAAATCTTTCAACTATGTTGTGCACATAATATGATGAAAGTAATAAAACTAAATAGATCAAGACAAAACATAGGTAGCAACCAGCCTCTCCGTCCCCCTAGAAAGAGAAAACATTCAAAATCAAAGCTAGTCAATCTTGTCGACATATTTTGACTTAAAACAAGGACTGTTCAATTAGTATTTATTCATTTGTGAAAAAATCGTTATCATACTATACATGAGAACAGATAACATGAAATAAACAAGTAGCAGTTATGGGCATTAAATATGGCATGGTTTGAAAGTTTTATAATAGCTAGTTTTGAAAATAGATAATATGATTTTTTTTGTCTGCTGGAGTAGTTCCACAATCTTAAGATTTTATGATTCAACATGTGAAAAATAAATGCCAAAGTTATACAGTGGAATTTGCTGCCATAAGTTATATTCTCCTCTTGTTATATTTAACTACAGAACTATATCTGTCTGTAGTTGTGCATATGATATGTATAAACATACGTATATATTTATCTCCTATGTAGATGCTATACTTATACATGTATATGTGATTCTAAATAGTTTGACTTTTCAGAACATGATAACTATTTGCATATGGATTTGTAAATAGAAAACCCTGTAAAACTGCTTCCATCATGTTATTTCAGTTGCACATGTTCCACCAGATAGTGTGAATACAGGATAAAATGGAAAGTTTAAGCCAGGAAGTCTGTGCCTCTTTCATTGCTGTAATTTCAGTCTTCATCTTGCATCAGACAGTAAGTTGTGTGCTAACTGCTACACGTACAGAGATGATTCAAGAGGTTTCTAGTCAGCCACCAAAGAGCTGGATGGTTGCCTGGAGACTAACTTTCAGTGTTCAGAATATGCCTCTTTAAATAGGAAAGACAAAAAATAACCCTATGCAGTTCACTCTAAAGAATGTACTAAGCAGTCAGACAGGCACTTGTCAGTTTTGGATATTTTTCTTAACATTTGCTGCATCCTGAAATTACACACAAGCATAAGCCAGAGCATAAGAGTTTTCATATGTTCACGATATCTCTTACCTCGCTAAATCAGTTAACAGATTCAGAGCTGAAGCAAGATGTTTTGATGGCTGAGGCACATCTTATTTCAACCTTTGCTTCTACAGCATTCCACTGACACCAGAAATCTCTGCCTCATCTTCTTTCTGTATGTTATAGGATCATAGGATAATTCAGACTGGAAGAAACCTCAGATAGCCATGTACTGCAACTGTCTGTACAAAACAGTGTTACCTATGAAAACAGCATCAGGTTCAGTATAGGCACTTATTCCTTTTGTTTGTCACATCACACAGGCAATCATCCTTCCTATGGGTCTGAACATCTATTTCAAACCAAAAATCACACTCATTTCATACAATTCAGCAAATTTAGATTTTAAGGACTCTATACTGAAACATAATTTCATACAGCATATTATTAGAAAAGATGTATTTTCACATATATACTCTAAACCTATAGACAAACCACAAATGAATTTTTCCAAAATACTTCATTAAATTAAGTTGAATTTAATTTATTTAATTGAATTGCTATTTAGTTAAGTCAAGCTAAATGACCTCTTAAAGCAAAAGACATTTTGGTTATTTACACAAATAGCACAAAACTTTTAAATGTGTACTAACTTAAATGATCAGCCATAACATCAAGCCCCACAACTAACAAAGATGAAGCACAGAGCATTTTAGAAAGATCAAAGTGTTTGTTTGTTTGTTTGTTTTTAAAAAAGTCATGTTCCTGACTCGGGCATTTCTCTGTATTCATCTTCCATTAATTCTATATTTTTAAGACTTTGTTCTTGGTTTGTCTCTATTTTGAGAAAAAGTTTCTGTCTCTGATTTTGCTGATGATTCTGTTCAGGTTTTTCAACATAATTATTTTCAGTTTGTTGTGAAATAAAATCATGCTATGGTCACTTTTTAATATATGAATGCAATATCCTGTCTCAAAAGCTCTTTGCCCTTTACTTCAAAGAGGACCAAAGTCGTGTGGAATACCCAGCTGCAATCCTGGTCTTTGCACAAATGTATCTCTGTGGACTAAGAGTGACTTAGGGATACCTGGACCTTTATTTAGACTTACCAGGCTGTATGACAGTGTCTTCTCAGACAACCTGATGAAGATGTTTGAAGTCACTGTGCAAAGACATTTCAGAAAGTGAGCAAATCCACTAGTGTCCTGCTTAGGGATATATTTGATGTTGTATAAATGTGTGATAAGTTTTGTTTGTTTTCCAGGGAATAGACAACCATGTCACAATGCATCTCAAAAAACATTCTATATTTTTAAAGATACAGTTAAAAACCACAGCTGACATTCTTAAAGATAAAATACTTCAGCAGACACTAAAGAAGTTAGAGCTCACAAGATGGCACTATATATGCCATCATACATTTTTATGTCTCATTAATACAATTATTCTAAATGTCCTGTACAGTCATGCTTTCATTATTTATTTAAAGAAATTCTTGCACTAGTGTAAAAATGTTTCACTATACTTTGTTCTGACAGATACAAACCAGATGGATGTTGCAATAGAAAACAAAAATCAGGAGACAAGCCTATAAAATATTTGATCATGAAAATCACTAATAATAATAATAATATCAATTATGTATTTCATTATTTCATTTTTCAGAAGTTTGAGACTTTTTTAATATGATTCTACTACTAAAAAAAACATAGTCTTCTTTTTGATCTGACATTTGTGGATCTTCCAGGGCCTGAGGTGGTTTTATCTGTTTTGCCTGTTTTTAACAGTTGGCTAATGGTCAAGTGACAATTGCCTAGTCTGACTGACTCTAGTCTGACTGACTATTGCTGAAGCTCTGTAAATACAATGCATGCCAAAGATCTGATAAACCTAAGTAGTAATTACATAATAAACAACAGTCTTTTACATCAACTGATGTTGGGAGAGGCTAGTTATACAGCTTTCAAACTTCAATTCGATTTAGTAGGAAGGAAGCAAATTGTGATAAGGAAATGTAAAACTGGAAAGACCCAAGACTGAAGAGAAAGGAGCACCTGCCAACAGCTTTGAGTTCTTGTGTAGAATATGGCATACTGCTGACTGACTGGACGCCCCACCAGTTCTGCTTAAAGAAGACATGCTGCTGACATCAAGACCCAGGAGTCTGAGCCCAACACCAAAGAAAAGGGGCAGAAAAAATGAAATTACTTTGTATAAACATTTTAAGGGTTTTATTGATGAAACTTTTATGTATCGATTTGGACCATTAGTATTATTTTAACCAAACCAACTGTTGCATTTTGATTGGATCAATAGTATTTTATCTAGACAAGAAATAAATTATTGGCTTTAGGTGTATAGTGCACCATCTGCCCATGGCAAGTATAATACCAGCATTTTCTAGTATGTCTGTCTGGCCATCAGTGGAACTCTACGGGGATTTTGTAATATTTTTGATTATTCTAAAGGGAAATAAGTGCACTAAACTTCTAAACTTTTTTTTTTTTTTTTGGGGGGGGGTGGGGCAGCAGTGTCTAAAAAGGATCAAGAATCTTTCAGAAGCAAATATGTTTTTATTCGTCTAAGGGACATCAGATTTTAAAAGGACAGACCTATATATTCTTCCAAATTTCTAAACTTTGCAAATAATGTCTCAGTATTTTCACATACATTTCTTTCATGAATAAAATTATGCAGCTTGATATACATCAATACACCTAGGCAGGAAATGTGTTTATAGAAAGGCAGTTTTTTTTTCTGTTTGTTTATTTGCTTTTTATGAAACCATAGGAATCTGTTTGACATGGGAATTTGCAGTGCAGAAACTTATAAGCTACGGAAATATAAGATGGTATTGCCTATGGATGGAGATTGTTCTTCCAGAATATCTCATTTTTTGCAGACGCAAAGACTGAGTCATAGTTACAGCAGCTGAAATCCATCTGAAGACTTGGATTTGATCTGCTGGTTTCTTATATGATGGTTTCTTACCTTCAATTTTTACTTTATTTTTATTTTATATATATATATATATGTATATGTGTGATGCTAGGCATTTAAAATTTTACCCAGTTTTATAATACAGTAATAGTGAAATTTTTGACTGTTGAATCTGAGACCTTGAGATCTGACAATCAAAACTTTCTAGCTTTCCAGCCTCTAATGGGAGTCAATGGGAAACTTGTGCTTGAAACATATAGTTAATGGCACTAGTCTAGGAAAGGAACTCCCGAGCATTTAAAGTTATGGACCCCAAATTAGTGTATGCTTTTCACCTTCATTTTGATGTATCTCACATCTAAGCTATGCCATGAGAATATTTATATTACCTTATCTTAGAAAAGTGTTGTGAAAATGGGAAATCATGGTTCTAGTCAATGGCATTCAGATAAAAAAAAAAAATCTGTAGTCACAGCAGAATATGAATAGTTTATACAATAAAATCACGAAGCATACCCCACGTGAGCACGACAGCTTAAGACAGCATCATCAGTCTTGTTGAATCAGTGATTTGTGGTTTCGGTCAGCAGGGGAAGAATTATCAAGTGTTCATGTAATAAGAAACCATGCCTTACCATTTTTGCACTATCTGCAGCAGCTGTACATACTTCAAATAGTTTAAAAACATTTACAAGGGGCTGGCAGGTAACTGGGGTCCAGAAACCTTGGATTTGTGGTGCAGACACCTTCATGGGGAGAAGTTAAGACTGAGTTCAGGCAGAGGCCTGCAGGTGGGCCTGGCTCAGCAGCGCCCGTGGCTGAGGCAGGGCCAGGCTTCAGCATCACTGGGGCCCTGAGAGGCTGAAATGGGGACCTGGGGCCTGGGCAGGGTGGAAGGAGACCTGCAAGAGGAGTGCCAGGGCCTGTAGGGTCAGGTAGTGTCCTCAGAGCCCTGAAATGAAAGTAAGTTGATGAAAGACTTATATGCTGGTTTGTTTGTTTGTTTGTTTGTTTTTCCCGGTCATCTGAAAGCTTCATGTGTCAAATAGTATTATAATATCATGTTCTGTGTCATAAATCTGTGAAATTCTTATATAATAATTTATACTAGTCACTGTTCTGGTTATGTGGACATCTTTGTTAGTCTGCACCAAGGCATTCTTCGTAGAAACTATGTCCTGTCCCAGCTGCCTGGCCTTCTTTGTTCTTTGAAATAAGGTTGCAGTTTGATTTTAATAATTCGAGTGAACCACCGAAAGTTAAAGTAATTTTACTTTTTGAACCTTCCTTTATTGTCATTCTCTCCCCCAACCCCCCCCTTAAAAATCTCATTGTTTTCTTCTCTGAAATCCTGGAAATCTGCTTGTGTTTACTATCAGCGCATATTCAGATTTCTAGCACAAGTATATCTTCTGTTTTATTTTCTGATATATTTTTGACAGTGCATCCTTTCATATACTCTGATGTGCCAAACCTTTATGTTCTTTGCCTTTTATAAATCTTTCCATTTGCTCCTGTATATCCCATATATTTTTCTACAAACAGTCTATTTTCAATCTCCAATTTCCTGAAACTTAACTCGGCTTTGATGTAGCTTAGTCCAGCTTTTTCTTTTCTTTTTATAGTTAACTTCCATGTATTCTTCTCTTGCAAAACCATATTCAAAATGACATTAGTACTTCCTGAGTGTATTTCAGTATGTTTAATCCCTTACTTTCTGCTTTTATGTCATTGCATTTCAGAGAGATTCACAATATGTTTTGTTTCTTTTGAATCTGTACTGTCATTCTCCTTGATTAAGTTACATTTTTTTTTCCCTCAAATTGGCCATGTTTTCTCTTCTATGTTTCTCTCTGATTTTGACTGGAGACAGGATGAACTCCATAAGGTATTTTTCTGTTGTTGTTGATGTAGTAGTAGTGTTAGCAAAACTATATAAGAGGAATATCTTCTTCAGTGTAGGGTATTTGCTTCAGCTTCTGTAAGAATTTCGAAATCCATACTATTTCTTGAGGCTTGGCTTTCTGGCAATATAGCCTTGTTTCCCTTTGGTATGCTAATAAATTGTACATTGTTTTTCATGTGTTGACTCTGTATCTCCACCACTACCACAACTGATTTAGTGTTCAAAAATCTGTCAGCCATGAGTTCTGGCTTGCAGAGAGCTTCTCAGAACCTGGATAATAAGTAATGACACATGATTTACATTTTGATTGAAGGATCCAGCTCAATAAATTCCCCTGTGCATGCCAATTGGTGTGATCTCTCAGGAAAGCCAGTCAGCATTTCACCTCCTTTTGTCTGACTTGCCTGAAGACAAATATTTCATAAACCATATTATTTCCTAGAGAGAAAGGTCAGCCAGAATACTAAGGGCATTTTCAAGGACATCTTCATCTCCGCCACTTCTTATTGTTAGTCAGTGAATCACGTTTTCTACATCACTGCCCATGCAGTGCAGATGAAATGCAACTTGTAATGTCGTACTTCGATTTTTAGTGCATCCAACATTTATGTTCTTCTTTTCCAACACTGTTGAACAACATCTCTGTCCTACTGAGAACATCATGCTTGAAATAGAGTTACTGCAAATATCAGATGCTTTATAACTTTGTTCTTGTTCTGACTTTAAATTTTTCTTCCTCAGCCATTATGTCACTGTAATGTGTTGAAAATTTGTTCTTACTGAATTGTTATGATATTGTTACTAAAGATTTTATGACCTACTCTCTTTTACTTAGTGTTAAATGACTTGAATCTGTGTATTAATGACCACATGAAAGTGAACAGAAAATTTATACTATTAGATGTTTGCCCTTTGAAAAGGTGCCTCTGAAGAAGTGCCTGCTACCAGCTACAGTCTCACAACTGTAAGATGAAAGGTCTTCTTGTAATCAGTCAGCTTGTTCTCTTGGGTGCCACATTGATGGTTGCTTTGGCGTAATATTTCATTAAGCTATGTATACATTATTTTTTTTAATTCTTTATTTTCTCTGATAATTTTTTTTTCTTTTTTCTTGCACAACTGAAATTAAAAGTCATTGTACTAGTCAGAATAATTTATAGGGAAAAGTGCCTTGTAACACTCTGTAGCCTATAATGTAAAAATGTTGTGTCCAGCAAGGTATGTTTCTTGGGTATACTGTTGCATGGTTTAAGAGATTTTAAGAATGAATATCACAGGTTTTTTGTCCTGTTAGGAAATACCTTGGCATAAGGCTTTTGACACTATATATCTTGACAGCAAAATATGTTTATATGGGTTATTATTTTTCTTCTTCTGACATTACCATTTCAGTACAAATTTTAAGAAATAGTGCAAGCTGGTTGTTCAAGGGTCTTCATACTGTTTTCTGAGAGTATTAAGGAAAGTGAAACATAAATTGGGTCATTTCTTTCAGAGTAAATGTGTCTTAATGGTATCTTACTCATCAGAACTCTCTCTTAAGTGTATCATGAAGAAAATCGGCTGACTTCATTGACTATAAAATAGTCTCATAATGCTTTTTACTTCTGTCAGAACAGCAGAGTCAGAAGATGTCAAGCTGATATGGTTGGATTCCATATCTCCTTATGCATTGGCAACATAATTGTTGTGAAGGCCACAAAAAGAAAGATGAGATAGCAGTGATAGCTGGTAAGTTAACTAAATTCCCACTTTATTAGGTAATGATGATATTTTATCTGTCAGTGCTTTCTCCAGAACTGAATGTATGCCTTTATTTCATGCTGTCTGATAAGAGTATGCCATGTCCTTGCTCTCCCTTTTTGTCCATCAAATGCAGGAAAAACCTAATTCCCTCCATATTCCAACTACTCTTGTGTCCTTAGGTTCTCTCTACTTTTCTGTAAAGAACTTATACTGTAGAAATATGTTATGCCTCCAGAAATGTGGCTGGCATGTTTACTCTTGTCCTTGTTCCAGGTAGGACATAGTTAATTTTCCTCCTAGTAGCTGGTAGAGTGCTATGTTTTGGATTAGGATGAGAAGAGCGCTGATAACATGCTGATGTTTTAATTGTTGCAGAGCAGTGTTTACACCAGGCCAAGGACTTTTCGGCTTCTCGCTCTGTCCTGCCAGCGAGCAGGCTAGGAGCTGGGAGGGGACAGACCCAGGACAGCTGACCCAAACTGGCCGAAGGGGTATTCCACACCATCTGACGTCATGCTAAACAATATATAGGGGTGGCTGGCTGGGGGCGGGGGTGGTGAGCGAACAGCTGTGTGGTGTTTAGCTGCCAGCCAGGTTAAACCACAACAGTCCTTTTGGCGCCCAACGTGGAGCTCGAAGGGTTGAGATATCGACAGATTTGACCAGAGTGTGTTAAACTAAAATTGGTATAAGTATTGGACCTGCTTAATAGTTGCTAGTCACGATGTTGATTGCCTTAATCTCCAGTCTGCTGTACCTGTATTCCAAATTGAGTTTTATGGTGCGTTACTTTCTGTATGTGCTCCCTGTTGCACTGTTTATCCTTTCCGGGCCCTGGTTTAAGATTGTTATGGTACTGTGCGGTGTAACAATGGCTTATGAAATGATGAAATTTCTGGTCATGACTCTAACCTGGTATTTGTACTCAGCACTGTCGTAGACTCTATACTTCGGAAACCATATCAGAAACTATTAGCAATTACACCTATTGCCTGTTTTCGTTAGGGAGCCAATCTGTGAAGGGGACAGGGGAAGACATGTTTCTCTACCTGTTCACTCTCCCTTTCTCCTTCACCACCCTCTTATCCCCCGAGCTAGTTACAGTGGTTCTCCAAGATGTTGAATATCCTTGGGATACTCAGACCAGCATGTTCTTGTTGTTATGTCTCCTGAATGCGCTTCAGGTTTTGTTGAGGGTTAAACAACTACTTAGGAATCTCATCCGGAGATCTGTCTTGAGGCGGGATAGCTGCGAGTGGCAGGGAGTGTGGGAGGATATGGGCAGGTTTCTAGAGCAGTGGTCACCTCCAGTGTTTTGGACATTCACCCCTGAACAACTGCAAAATCCTAAAAAGCTGGCAGAATGCTTGAAAAAAAGGTGTCATGACTCTGGCAGTTTCAAAGTGACACAAATCACTGTAGCGTGCTGGGGTCTGGCTTGTGCCTATCGAGCTGCAATTGATGCTACTATCAACCTAGCTCCAGCTCCTGCAGCCGCTCCAGTTCCAGCTCCTGCAGCCGCTCCAGCTCCAGCTCCTGCAGCCGTTCCAGTTCCAGCTCCCGCAGCCACTCCAGCCCCAGCAGCTGCTCCCACTCCTGTGTCTGGGTCAGAGATACGAGCTGTAGCAGTGCAAGTTGCCCCTGCAGAGGGTATTCCAACCCCTGTGGCAGACCCTGTGGCTGGGTCAGAGAAATGAGCTGTAGCAGTGCAAGTTGCCCCTGTAGACAAGGTGAAAAAATGGTATAGAGACTCAGGTCGTTTAGAATGCAGACAGTCTTCTGCTAGGTCTGGGTATAGAGAAGACGAGGCTGGGCCATCAAATGTGCAGGAGGATGAAGATGAGGATGAGGATGTCGAAAAGTCAACAGTAACTACCCGAACCCTATACCAGCGTGAGCTACGAGATGTGCGAAAAGATTTTGGTCGCTGTATAGGTGAGCAGCTTGTCACCTGGCTGCTCCGGTGCTGGGACACTGGAGCCAATTGTGTGGAATTAGAGGGCAAGGAAGCCAGGCGGCTGGGATCCCTTGCTAGGGATGCAGGCATTGACAAAGCAATTGGAGATGGAGCACGATCTCACAGCCTCTGGAGGCGTCTCCTGTCAGCTGTGAAGGAAAGGTATCCCTTCAAGGAAGAACTTGTATGTCTACCAGGCAAATGGACCACCATGGAGAAGGGAATTCAGTACCTGAGGGAATTGGCCATACGGGAAGTAATTTATAAGGACCTAGACGACGCACAAACATCCACAGATCCAGATGAAGTCCAGTGTACACGACCCATGTGGCGGAAGTTTGTACGGAGTGCACCATCATCATATGCCAACTCATTGGCAATACTAACCTGGAAAGAGGATGAGGAACCCACAGTGAATGAAGTGGCTAAACAACTCCGGCAGTACGAAGGAAATCTCTCCTCTTCCCTACAGGCCTGCGTCTCGGCTGTGGAGAAACTCTCTGAAGAGTTCCACCAACTTAAAGAGAATTTATTTTCCCCTCCACCTGAACGAACCAGTGTCCACCAGCTAAAAGAGAATACTTTGGAGAAACTTTTTGAAGAGGTCCACCAACTTAAAGAGAGTTTATTTTCCTCCCCACCTGTACAAACCAGTGTCTCAGCTATTAGGGGTAAACGTTCATCTGTGCAAGGAAGACGATATGGTGGGCACATGCCCCGCACCACCCTTTGGTTTTACCTACGTGACCATGGAGAGGACATGAGAAAATGGGATGGAAAATCTACTGCGACCCTAGAGGCACGGGTACATGAGTTGCAAAAGACTGGGGTTCTCTTCAGGGGTTCTCTGAAAAGTTTGCTGCTCCACCTTCCAGCAGGCAGTCCTTTAAACACAGAAACGAAGATTCTGACCAGGACTAGAGGGCCCTGCCTCCAGCCAGGGGGAGGAAAGGGACAATCGAGTTTATTGGACTGTGTGGATTCGATGGCCTGGCACGTCAGACGCACAGAAGTATAAGGCTTTAGTAGACACCGTATGAGACACAATGTACTCTAATGCCATCAAGCTATAAAGGGCCAGAGCCCATCTGTATTTATGGTGTGACAGGGGGATCCCAGCAGTTAACAATATTGGAGGCTGAAGTGAGTCTAACCGGTAATGAGTGGCAAAAGCACTGTATTGTGACTGGCCCAGATGCTCCATGCATCCTTGGCATAGACTATCTTAGAAGAGGATATTTCAAGGACCCAAAAGGGTTCCGCTGGGCTTTTGGCATAGCTGCCTTAGAGACAGAGGACATTAAACAGTTGTCTACCTTGCCCGGTCTCTCAGAGGACCCTTCTGTTGTGGGGTTGCTGAGGGTTAAAGAACAGCAAGTGCCAATCGCTACCACAGCTGTGCACCAGCGACAATATCGCACCAACCAAGACTCCCTGATTCCCATCCATAAGCTAATTCATCAACTGGAGAGCCAAGGATTGATCAGCAAGACTCATTCACCTTTTAATAGTCCCATATGGCCAGTGCGAAAGTCTAATGGTGAGTGGAGACTAACAGTGGACTATCGTGGCCTGAACGAAGTCACGCCACCACTGAGTGCTGCAGTGCCGGACATGCTAGAACTCCAGTATGAACTGGAATCAAAGGCAGCCAAGTGGTATGCCACAATTGATATCGCTAATGCATTTTTCTCCATCCCTCTAGCAGCAGAGAGCAGGCCACAGTTTGCTTTCACTTGGAGGGGAGTCCAATATACTTGGAATCAGCTGCCCCAGGGGTGGAAACATAGCCCCACCATTTGCCATGGACTGATCCAGTCTGCACTGGAGCAGGGGGAAGCTCCTGAACACCTGCAGTACATCGATGACATCATTGTGTGGGGTGACACTGCAGAGGAAGTTTTCGAGAAAGGGAAGAAAATAGTCCAAATCCTTCTGAAGGCCAGTTTTGCCATAAAACAAAATAAAGTTAAAGGACCTGCACGAGAGATCCAGTTTTTAGGAATAAAATGGCAAGATGGACGTCGTCAAATCCCAATGATGTGATCAACAAAATAACAGCTATGTCTCCACCAACTAGCAAAAAAGAAACACAAACTTTCCTAGGTGTCGTGGGGTTTTGGAGAATGCATATTCCAAATTACAGTCTGATTGTAAACCCGCTCTACCAAGTAACCCGTAAGAAGAATGCTTTTGAATGGGGCCCTGAGCAACGACAAGCCTTTGAACAAATTAAGCAGGAAATAGTTCATGCAGTAGCCCTCGGGCCAGTCCGAACAGGACCAGATGCAAAGAATGTGCTCTACACCGCAGCCGGGGAGAATGGTCCCACCTGGAGCCTCTGGCAGAAAGAACCTGGGGAAACTCGAGGTCGACCCCTGGGGTTTTGGAGTCGGGGATACAGAGGATCTGAGGCCCGCTATACTCCAACTGAAAAGGAGATATTGGCAGCATATGAAGGAGTTCGATCTGCTTCGGAAGTGGTCGGTACTGAAGCGCAGCTCCTCCTGGCACCCCGACTGCCGGTACTAGGCTGGATGTTCAAAGGAAGGGTCCCCTCTACACATCATGCAACTGATGCTACATGGAGCAAGTGGGTTGCAGTGATTACTCAGCGGGCTCGAATAGGAAACCCCAGTCGCCCAGGAATCTTGGAGGTGATTATGGACTGGCCAGAAGGCAAATACTTTGGGATATCATCAGAGGAGGAGGTGGTCCATGCTGAAGAAGCCCCACTGTACAACAAGCTACCGGAAAATGAGAAGAAATATGCCTTGTTCACTGACTGGTCCTGTCGTATTGTGGGAAAGCATCGGAGATGGAAAGCTGCTGTATGGAGTCCTACATGACGAGTTGCAGAAGCTGCTGAGGGAGAAGGTGAATCGAGTCAGTTTGCAGAAGTAAAAGCCATTCAGCTGGCTTTAGATATTGCTGAACGAGAAAAGTGGCCAGTTCTCTATCTCTATAACGATTCATGGATGGTAGCAAATGCCCTGTGGGGGTGGTTACAGCAATGGAAGCAGAACAACTGGCAACGCAGGGGCAAGCCCATCTGGGCTGCGGCATTGTGGCAAGATATTGCTGCCCTGGTAGAGAACCTGGTTGTAAAGGTACGCCATGTAGATGTTCATGTGCCCAAGAATCGGGCTACTGAAGAACATCAAAACAACCAGCAGGTGGATCAGGCTGCTAAGATTGAAGTGGCTCAGGTGGACCTGGACTGGCAACATAAAGGTGAATTATTTATAGCCCGATGGGCCCATGACACCTCAGGCCATCAAGGTAGAGATGCAACATACAGATGGGCTCGTGATCGAGGGGTGGACCTGACCATGGACACTATAGCACAGGTTATTCATGATTGTGAAACATGTGCCGCAATCAAGCAAGCCAAACGGTCAAAACCTCTTTGGTATGGAGGACGATGGCTGAAATATAAATATGGAGAGGCCTGGCAGATTGATTACATCACACTCCCTCAAACCCGCAACGGCAAGCGCCACGTACTTACAATGGTGGAAGCAACCACCGGATGGCTGGAAACATATCCTGTGCCCCATGCCACCACCCGGAACACTATCCTGGGCCTTGAAAAGCAAGTCCTATGGCGACATGGCACCCCAGAGAGAATTGAGTCAGACAACGGGACTCATTTCCAAAACAACCTTATAGACACTTGGGTCAAAGAACATGGTATTGAATGGGTGTATCACATCCCCTATCATGCACCAGCCTCTGGAAAAGTTGAACGATACAATGGACTGTTGAAGACTACACTGAAAGCAATGGGTGCTGGGACATTCAAAAATTGGGATCACATTTGGCAAAGGCCACCTGGTTAGTCAATACTAGGGGATCTGCCAACCGAGCTGGACCTGCCCAATCAAACCTGTTACGCACTGTAGAAGGGGATAAAGTTCCTGTAGTGCACGTAAGAAACATGCTGGGTAAAACAGTCTGGGTTACTCCTGCCTCAGGAAAAGGCAAACCCATTCGTGGGATTGCTTTTGCTCAGGGACCTGGATGCACTTGGTGGGTAATGCAAAAGAATGGGGAGGTCCGGTGTGTACCTCAGGGGGATTTAATACTGGGTGAGAATAGCTGTCCTGGTTCCAGTTAGGACAGAGTTAAGTAGCTCATAGTAGCTGGTAGGGTGCTATGTTTTGAATTAGGATGAGAAGAGCGCTGATAACATGCTGATGTTTTAATTGTTGCAGAGCAGTGTTTACACCAGGCCAAGGACTTTTCGGCTTCTTGCTCTGTCCTGCCAGCGAGCAGGCTGGGGGTGCAGCAGGAGCTGGGAGGGGACAGACCCAGGACAGCTGACCCAAACTGGCCAAAGGGGTATTCCATACCATCTGACGTCATGCTAAACAATATATAGGGGTGGCTGGCCGGGGTGGGGGGCCGGCTGCTCGGGAATAGGCTGGGCATCGGTCAGCGGGTGGTGAGCAATTGCATTGTGCATCACTTGTTTTCTTACACATTATTATTGTTAATACTATTACCATTATCACTATTATTATTATTATTGTTATTATTATTTTCCTGTCTTAATAAACTGTCTTTATCTCAACTCACAGGCTTCACTTTCCCGTTTCTCTCCCCCATCCCAGAGAGGGAGGGGGGAGGGTGAGCGAACGGCTGTGTGGTGTTTAGCTGCCAGCCGGGTTAAACCACAACAGTCTTTTTGGCGCCCAACGTGGGGCCCGAAGGGTTGAGATATCGACAAATCTGACCAGAGTGTGTTAAACTAAAATTGGTATAAGTATTGGACCTGCTTAATAGTTGCTAGTCACGATGTTGATTGCCTTAATCTCCAGTCTGCTGTACCTGTATTCCAAATTGAGTTTTATGGTGCGTTACTTTCTGTATGTGCTCCCTGTTGCACTGTTTATCCTTTCCGGGCCCTGGTTTAAGATTGTTATGGTACTGTGTGGTGTAGCAATGGCTTATGAAATGATGAAATATCTGGTCATGACTTTAACCTGGTATTTGTACTCAGCACTGACATCGACTCTATACTTTGGAACCCATATCTCGGAAACTATTAGCAATTACACCTATTGCCTGTTTTCGTTAGGGAGCCAATCTGTGAAGGGGACAGGGGAAGACATGTTTCCCTACCTGTTCACTCTCCCTTTCTCCTTCACCACCACCCTCTTATCCCCCGAGTTAGTTACGGTGGTTCTCCGAGATGTTGAATATCCTTGGGATACTCAGACCAGCCTGCTCTTGTTGTTATGTCTCCTGAATGCGCTTCAGATTTTGTGGAGGGTTAAACAACTACTTAGGAATCTCATCCGGAGATCTGTCTTGAGGCGGGATAGCTGCGAGTGGCAGGGAGTGTGGGAGGATATGGGCAGGTTTCTAGAGCAGTGGTCACCTCCAGTGTTTTGGACATTCACCCCTGAACAACTGCAAAATCCTAAAAAGCTGGCAGAATGCTTGAAAAAAAGGTGTCATGACTCTGGCAGTTCCAAAGTGACACAAATCACTGTAGCGTGCTGGGGTCTGGCTTGTGCCTATCGA
Organism: Anser brachyrhynchus; assembly: GCF_964034855.1. NCBI lineage: Eukaryota > Metazoa > Chordata > Aves > Anseriformes > Anatidae > Anser > Anser brachyrhynchus. Next base: position 58,838,257 of record NC_137698.1, on the reverse strand, counting down.
GCTGCAATTGATGCTACTAGCAACCTAGCTCCAGCTCCTGTAGCCGTTCCAGGTCCAGCTCCTGCAGCCGCTCCAGCTCCAGCTCCTGCAGCCGCTCCAGCTCCAGCTCCTGCAGCTACTCCAGCTCCAGCTCCTGCAGCCGTTCCAGTTCCAGCTCCTGCAGCCGCTCCAGCTCCTGCAGCCGCTCCAGTTCCAGCTCCTGCAGCTACTCCAGCTCCAGCTCCTGCAGCCGTTCCAGTTCCAGCTCCTGCAGCCGCTCCAGCTCCTGCAGCCGCTCCAGTTCCAGCTCCTGCAGCTACTCCAGCTCCAGCTCCTGCAGCCGCTCCAGCTCCTGCAGCCGCTCCAGTTCCAGCTCCTGCAGCTACTCCAGCTCCAGCTCCTGCAGCCGCTCCAGCTCCTGCAGCCGCTCCAGCTCCAGCCCCTGCAGCCGCTCCAGCTCCAGCCCCTGCAGCCGCTCCAGCTCCTGCAGCTGCCCCAGCTCCTGCAGCTGCTCCCACTCCTGTGGCTGGGTCAGAGAAACGAGCTGTAGCAGTGCAAGTTGACCCCGCAGAGGGTATTCCAACCCCTGTGGCAGACCCTGCGTCTGGGTCAGAGAAACGAGCTGTAGCAGTGCAAGTTGACCCCGCAGAGGGTATTCCAACCCCTGTGGCAGACCCTGTGGCTGGGTCAGAGAAACGAGCTGTAGCAGTGCAAGTTGCCCCTGTAGACAAGGTGAAAAAATGGTATAGAGGCTCAGGTCGTTTAAAACGCAGACAGTCTTCTGCTAAGTCTGGGCGTAGTGAAGACGAGGCTGGGCCATCAAAGGTGCAGGAGACTGAAGATGAGGATGAGGATGGCGAAAAATCAACAGTAACTACCCGGACTCCATACCAGCCATCAAAGGTGCAGGAGACTGAAGATGAGGATGAGGATGTCGGAAAATCAACAGTAACTACCCGGACTCTACACCGGCCATCAAAGGTGCAGAAGACTGAAGATGAGGATGAGGATGTCGAAAAATCAACAGTAATTACCCGGACTCTATACCAGCGTGAGCTACGAGATGTGCGAAAAAGATTTTGGTCGCTGTATAGGCGAGCAGCTTGTCACCTGGCTGCTCCGGTGCTGGGACACGGGAGCCAATTATGTGGAATTGGAGGGCAAGGAAGCCAGGCGGCTGGGATCCCTTGCTAGGGACGCATGCATTGACAAAGCAATTGGAGATGGAGCACAATCTCGCAGCCTCTGGAGGCGTCTCCTGTCAGCTGTGAAGGAAAGGTATCTCTTCAAGGAAGAACTTGTATGTTTACCAAGCAAATGGACCACCATGGAGAAGGGAATTCAGTACCTGAGGGAATTGGCCGTATGGGAAGTAATTTATAAGGACCTAGACGACGCACAAACATCCGCAGATCCAGATGCAGTCCGGTGTACACTACCCATGTGGCGGAAGTTTGTACAGAGTGCCCCATCATCATATGCCAGCTCATTGGCAATGCTAGCCTGGAAAACGGAGGAGAATCCCACAGTGAATGAAGTGACTAAAATACTCCGGCAGTACGAAGGAAATCTCTCCTCTTCCCTAAAGGCCTGTGTCTCAGCTGTGGAGAAACTCTCTGAAGAGGTCCACCAACTTAAAGAGAATTTATCTTCCCCTCCACCTGAACGAACCAGTGTCCACCAGCTAAAAGAGAATGCTTTAGAGAAACTTTCTGAAAAGATCCACCAACTTGAAGAAAGATTATCTTCCCCTTCACCTGAACGAACCAGTGTCCACCAGCTAAAAGAGAATGCTTTGGAGAAACTTTCTGAAAAGATCCACCAACTTGAAGAAAGATTATCTTCCCCTTCACCTGAACGAACCAGTGTCCACCAGCTAAAAGAGAATGCTTTGGAGAAACTTTCTGAAAAGATCCACCAACTTGAAGAAAGATTATCTTCCCCTTCACCTGAACGAACCAGTGTCCACCAGCTAAAAGAGAATACCTTGGAGAAACTTTCTGAAGAGATCCACCAACTTAAAGAGAGTTTATTTTCCTCCCCACCTGTACAAACCAGTGTCTCAGCTATTAGGGGTAAACGTTCATCTATGCAAGGAAGACAATATGGTGGGCACACACACCGCGCCACCCTTTGGTTTTACCTACGTGACCATGGAGAGGACATGAGAAAATGGGATGGAAAATCTACTGCGACCCTAGAGGCACGGGTACGTGAATTGCAAAGGAAAACAATTGGGAAAAAGGAGTTCTCTGAAAGGTTTGCTGCTCCAACTTCCAGCAGGCAGTCCTTTAAACACAGAAATGAAGATTCTGACCAGGACTAGAGGGGCCCTGCCTCCAGCCAGGGGGAGGAAAGGGACAATCGAGTTTATTGGACTGTGTGGATTCGATGGCCTGGCACGTCAGACGCACAGAAGTATAAGGCTTTGGTAGACACCGGTGCACAATGTACTCTAATGCCATCAAGCTATAAAGGGCCAGAGCCCATCTGTATTTATGGTGTGACGGGGGGATCCCAGCAGTTAACTGTATTGGAGGCTGAAGTGAGTCTAACCGGTAATGAGTGGCAAAAGCACCGTATTGTGACTGGCCCAGATGCTCCGTGCATCCTTGGCATAGACTATCTTAGAAGAGGATATTTCAAGGACCCAAAAGGGTTCCGCTGGGCTTTTGGCATAGCTGCTTTGGAGACAGAGGACATTAAACAGTTGTCTACCTTGCCTGGTCTCTCAGAGGACCCTTCTGTTGTGGGGTTGCTGAGGGTTGAAGAACAGCAAGTGCCGATCGCTACCACAACTGTGCACCGGCGGCAATATCGCACCAACCGAGACTCCCTGAGTCCCATCCATAAGCTAATTCGTCAACTGGAGAGCCAAGGAGTGATCAGCAAGACTCATTCACCTTTTAATAGTCCCATATGGCCAGTGCGAAAGTCTAATGGTGAGTGGAGACTAACAGTGGACTATCGTGGCCTGAACGAAGTCACGCCACCACTGAGTGCTGCAGTGCCGGACATGCTAGAACTCCAGTATGAACTGGAATCAAAGGCAGCCAAGTGGTATGCCACAATTGATATCGCTAATGCATTTTTCTCCATCCCTCTAGCAGCACAGTGCAGGCCACAGTTTGCTTTCACTTGGAGGGGAGTCCAATATACTTGGAATCGGCTGCCCCAGGGGTGGAAACACAGCCCTACCATTTGCCATGGACTGATCCAGTCTGCGCTGGAGCAGGGGGAAGCTCCTGAACACCTGCAGTACATCGATGACATCATTGTGTGGGGTGACACTGCAGAAGAAGTTTTCGAGAAAGGGAAGAAAATAGTCCAAATCCTTCTGAAGGCTGGTTTTGCCATAAAACAGAATAAAGTTAAAGGACCTGCACGAGAGATCCAGTTTTTAGGAATAAAATGGCAAGATGGACGCCGTCAAATCCCAATGGATGTGATCAACAAAATAACAGCTATGTCTCCACCAACTAGCAAAAAAGAAACACAAACTTTCCTAGGTGTCGTGGGGTTTTGGAGAATGCATATTCCAAATTACAGTCTGATTGTAAACCCGCTCTACCAAGTAACCCGTAAGAAGAATGCTTTTGAATGGGGCCCTGAGCAACGACAAGCCTTTGAACAAATTAAGCAGGAAATAGTTCATGCAGTAGCCCTCGGGCCAGTCCGAACAGGACCAGATGTAAAGAATGTGCTCTACACCGCAGCCGGAGAGAATGGTCCCACCTGGAGCCTCTGGCAGAAAGAACCTGGGGAAACTCGAGGTCGACCCCTGGGGTTTTGGAGTCGGGGATACAGAGGATCTGAAGCCCGCTATACTCCAACTGAAAAGGAGATATTGGCAGCATATGAAGGAGTTCGATCTGCTTCGGAAGTGGTCGGTACTGAAGCGCAGCTCCTCCTGGCACCCCGACTGCCGGTACTAGGCTGGATGTTCAAAGGAAGGGTCCCCTCTACGCATCATGCAACTGATGCTACATGGAGCAAGTGGGTTGCACTGATTACTCAGCGGGCTCGAATAGGAAACCCCAGTCGCCCAGGAATCTTGGAGGTGATTATGGACTGGCCAGAAGGCAAATACTTTGGGATATCACCAGAGGAGGAGGTGGTTCGTGCTGAAGAAGCCCCCCTGTACAACAAGCTACCAGAAAATGAGAAGAAATATGCCTTGTTCACTGACGGGTCCTGTCGTATTGTGGGAAAGCATCGGAGATGGAAAGCTGCTGTATGGAGTCCTACACGACGAGTTGCAGAAGCTGCTGAGGGAGAAGGTGAATCGAGTCAGTTTGCAGAAGTAAAAGCCATTCAGCTGGCTTTAGATATTTCTGAACGAGAAAAGTGGCCAGTTCTCTATCTCTATACTGATTCATGGATGGTAGCAAATGCCCTGTGGGGGTGGTTACAGCAGTGGAAGCAGAACAACTGGCAGCGCAGGGGCAAGCCCATCTGGGCTGCGGCATTGTGGCAAGATATTGCTGCCCGGGTAGAGAACCTGGTTGTAAAGGTACGCCATGTAGATGCTCATGTGCCCAAGAATCGGGCTACTGAAGAACACCAAAACAACCAGCAGGTGGATCAGGCTGCTAAGATTGAAGTGGCTCAGGTGGACCTGGACTGGCAACATAAAGGTGAATTATTTATAGCCCGATGGGCCCATGACACCTCAGGCCATCAAGGTAGAGATGCAACCTACAGATGGGCTCGTGATCGAGGGGTGGACCTGACCATGGACACTATAGCACAGGTTATTCATGACTGTGAAACATGTGCTGCAATCAAGCAAGCCAAACGGTCAAAACCTCTTTGGTATGGAGGACGATGGCTGAAATATAAATATGGAGAGGCCTGGCAGATTGATTACATCACACTCCCTCAAACCCGCAACGGCAAGCACCACGTACTTACAATGGTGGAAGCAACCACCGGATGGCTGGAAACATATCCTGTGCCCCATGCCACCGCCCGGAACACTATCCTGGGCCTTGAAAAGCAAGTCTTATGGCGACATGGCACCCCAGAGAGAATTGAGTCAGACAACGGGACTCATTTCCGAAACAACCTTATAGACACTTGGGCCAAAGAACATGGTATTGAGTGGGTGTATCACATCCCCTATCATGCACCAGCCTCTGGAAAAGTTGAACGATACAATGGACTGTTGAAGACTACACTGAAAGCAATGGGTGCTGGGACATTCAAAAATTGGGATACACATTTGGCAAAGGCCACCTGGTTAGTCAATACCAGGGGATCTGCCAACCGAGCTGGACCTGCCCAATCAAACCTGTTACGCACTGTAGAAGGGGATAAAGTTCCTGTAGTGCACGTAAGAAACATGCTGGGTAAAACAGTCTGGGCTACTCCTGCCTCAGGAAAAGGCAAACCCATTCGTGGAATTGCTTTTGCTCAGGGACCTGGATGCACTTGGTGGGTAATGCAAAAGAATGGGGAGGTCCGGTGTGTACCTCAAGGGGATTTGATACTGGGTGAGAATAGCCCATGAGTTGAATTGTAGTATGTTAATTATTATATAATAATGTATGTCATCACTACCATGATTGCTATATATCATAGATGAAAATGGTGATTAATTAGAATGTATTGGACAGAGTGTAACCTGAGCATGACATAAATGGTATGGAATAAGGGGTGGATATCTGTCCTGGTTCCAGTTAGGACAGAGTTAAGTAGCTCATAGTAGCTGGTAGGGTGCTATGTTTTGAATTAGGCTGAGAAGAGCGCTGATAACATGCTGATGTTTTAATTGTTGCAGAGCAGTGTTTACACCAGGCCAAGGACTTTTCGGCTTCTTGCTCTGTCCTGCCAGCGAGCAGGCTGGGGGTGCAGCAGGAGCTGGGAGGGGACAGACCCAGGACAGCTGACCCAAACTGGCCAAAGGGGTATTCCATACCATCTGACGTCATGCTAAACAATATATAGGGGTGGCTGGCCGGGGTGGGGGGCCGGCTGCTCGGGAATAGGCTGGGCATCGGTCAGCGGGTGGTGAGCAATTGCATTGTGCATCACTTGTTTTCTTACACATTATTATTGTTAATACTATTACCATTATCACTATTATTATTATTATTGTTATTATTATTTTCCTGTCTTAATAAACTGTCTTTATCTCAACTCACAGGCTTCACTTTCCCGTTTCTCTCCCCCATCCCAGAGAGGGAGGGGGGAGGGTGAGCGAACGGCTGTGTGGTGTTTAGCTGCCAGCCGGGTTAAACCACAACAATAGCCCATGAGTTGAATTGTAGTATGTTAATTATTATATAATACTGTATGTCATCACTACCATGATTGCTATATATCATAGATGAAAATGGTGATTAATTACAAGGTATTGGAAAGAGTGTAACCTGAGCATGACATAAATGCTATGGAGTAAGAGGTGGATATCTGTCCTGGTTCCAGGTAGGACAGAGTTAATTTTCCTCCTAGTAGCTGGTAGGGTGCTATGTTTTGGATTAGGATGAGAAGAGCGCTGATAACATGCTGATGTTTTAATTGTTGCAGAGCAGTGTTTACACCAGGCCAAGGACTTTTCAGCTTCTCGCTCTGTCCTGCCAGCGAGCAGGCTAGGGGTGCAGCAGGAGCTGGGAGGGGACAGACCCAGGACAGCTGACCCAAACTGGCCAAAGGGGTATTCCATACCATCTGACGTCATGCTAAACAATATATAGGGGTGGCTGGCCGGGGGGGGGGTGGCTGCTCGGGGATAAGCTGGGCATCGGTCAGCGGGTGGTGAGCAATTGCATTGTGCATCACTTGTTTCATACACATTATTATTATTAATACTATTATCATTATCACTATTATTATTATTGTTATTATTATTTTCCTGTCTTAATAAACTGTCTTTATCTCAACTCACAGGCTTTACTTTCCCGTTTCTCTCCCCCATCCCAGAGAGGGAGGGGGGAGGGTGAGCGAACGTCTGTGTGGTGTTTAGCTGCCAGCCGGGTTAAACCACAACAACTCTATACGATTCCTGACCCCATCTGAATAGTGGCCAAGTGGCCAGAACTGCAAGAGGAGCTTTTGTGTCCTAAGCTATGCAGTCTGACTTTGCCTTTATACACCAAGCATCAGGGGTCCCAATACAACTGTCACAGAGCTAGTCTTTGCCACAAAACACTTTTGAATGAATCTATACAAGATAATTGCCACATTGGTACAATAAAGTTTAGAAAACCTATGCCACCAACTCCCTTCACTGCTGAACAAAAGATGAAATACTTTCCCTCTTCAAAGCTAATCTGAAAAGGTAAAATTGTTCCAAGACCTAACATAAGATTAGCATGAATGCTATAGATAAAGCACCTGAAGACTGCATAGCTTTAGTCACAAAGGTGTTAAGGGCTTTGAGGAGCAGAAGAATGATGTTACAAAATGTATTAGAAGAAAGACTTGGACCTACATTTCCTATAGGTGTCCTGAGTGAGATTATGAGTCAGTTTTTCTCATTGCATAACTTTTGAATTAGTTATTGAAGAAAAGACACACTGCAAAAATATCTTGGGAAGGGTACTACTCCTCTGCATGGTAAATTGAGCACTTAGAATCTATAGTCAAATTCTTCACCGCATCAGGCAGAGAGATGATTTTTAACTAAGTTTCTTGAATCCTTACCAGAATATTAGACAAGGATCCCCAAGAGTAGGAAACACAAATGAAGAAACAGATGCAGCTGGCAGTATATTAGTGTCTATCTCTATGTCAAATGGCATTTGTTCCACTTCTTCCTTGACATTTCAGTACTGTCCAACTTGGTTAAGTTCCTGCTTGAGTAGGGTATCATATTTTAAGCTTCCAAATCTTCTATATATAGGAGCAACCTCTAAACAAATGAAGATTGTAGGAATGATTAAGAAAAATATCTTTCTATTTTGGGGGGAAGGGCAAGAGATATTTTTCTTTTTCTGAAGCTTTATAACAAGTGATAGAAGTTAAAAAGAAAAATAATAAAATTGCAACTTACTATTTTCCTTTAGTCTTTTTTTTTTTTTCTGTAAGCATTATTTTTTACAGAAAAATACTGTACTAGGAATATGTGTGCACCTAGTAAAAGTCTTAAATAACATATACTGGCTATTCTTCACCTAAATTAAAATTAATATTTAAGACATTCAATATGAAATAAAGTTTTTAGTATCAGCAGTATTATCATATGATTCCGGGATACATATAGAGAGAAATTATGATGTTTCTCAGAGGAGAACTAGTAGGAATGGGAACCGGTAGACACGTGTTGAAAAATCAACAGGTAAGCCTGTTTCAATATCTAGTAGAACAGTAATAATTCCATCTTTCACATAAATTAGTTGCATATGATGGTTATATATGATATATTTTAAAAGCTCTCAATTTTGAATGAGAACATAATTTAGACAGTATGGTAAGTATGCATAAATGCATACATGGAAATTGAATTAGCTTATAATTTGTATTTTTACCTTTTAAATTATCTTTATTAGTAAAATTATGCATCCAACAAATCTACCTCATTTCAGTTCATAGCCAGATAGAAGTATCTGGGGGCAAACATCTTCCGTTGTTCTTACAGCCCCTAATACAGTACATTTCTAACTAAACTGCTATTCTAGCACTAGCATAGCACTAGCACTGTAGCACTAGTAGTGCTATATACTACTAATCACTGAAGTTTGCTGGAGTGAAATGAAAGGACCAAAGAAAATGACTCATACTGAAAGACAATAATGGGGGAAGGGAACTGTGTTTTCAAAGCTTTTTTTTTTTATTAATTTGTTTTTGGAGTATAAAACTATCTAGTCAGTTTTATTTCTTGCTCTCTCATACCTCATCCTTTTGAAATCCATCTACATATTTGAAAGTTTTTTTGTATAGGAAGTATCATTATCTCTACTTCACAGTTAGAGGAGCTAATAAGGCCCCCACAGCAATCCCATCGTGCAATGTCACAAGTTTATTCATCTTAATTTACACACTTTCACACATCCTTCCTCTACTTAGTCATGCCTACCCTACCCTCATCCCCCCACCCCTTCCCAATCACTGGAAAATAATCTTCATAATATGATGCTTCTCCTTTATTACATACTTTGAGAATGAGTAAAATAGTTAAACTGTAAAATCTCTTTCTCAGTTTCTGCATCATATGAAATAAGCAGAACTTTTGAAAACTCAGAATTATGGCATCTGTCCCTTTACTTCCTCAGGCAAATGTCTCTCTAGATAACACTTTGCCACTTGAATTTCAAAGGTTTCCTTTGCAATCACAACATCTAGAAATGTGCAACCTTTAGGTTTGTTTCCATTTTTATAGCAAAAGATAAAGCTGTGGAGAACATCAGAGATCTCTTTTGGAATATTCTATACATGCCCTTTATGTCCCATAAGGGATCATACTTTTGGAAATACATTTTGGAACGCGCAGATTAAAGTGAGATCTTTTTTATAAACCCACAATATGCATATTTTTTTCTATAAAGATTATTCAGTTATATATCATTATTACATTAATAATTTAGGAACCAGATGTAAAAAATAAAATAAAATAAAATAAAAAATTTGGGTAGCACTGAAAGACCCATATAACAAAGTTTTTTAAACTTGTTGCTAACACCCTCTTCAAATATAATGTGTTTCATGGCTGTAAGAACAAGAGATTTTTGATTGATGCGTGGTTTGAGAATAACTGTGTTGTGGTTTAACGTGGTGGGCACCTAAAAAACACACAGCCCTTCACTCACCACCACCACCACCACCCTGCTCTACCCCGCCCAGTGTGATGGAAAAATGAGAATTGGAAAAAGAAAAAAGAGAGAGAGAGAGAATTGGAAAAGAGAGAATTTGAAAAAAATGGTAAAACTCGTGCATTAAGATAAAGGACAGTTCAACAGGAGAGAAAGGAAAATAAAATAATAATATAATAATTATGATAATAATTACACGCACACACACATATATATATAACAAGTGATACTCAATGCAAATGCTTACCACCCACTGACCAATACCCAGCCAGAGCCTGAGCAGGGTCCCCTTTGACTCTCCCCCAGCCAGCCCTCCCAGTTTTTATTGTTCCATCTGATGTCATATGGTATGGGATATCTCTTTGACCAGTTTGGCTCAGCTGTTCTGACTGTGTCCCCTCTCAGCTTGTGCACCCTCAGCCTTCTCACAGGCAGGGAAGTATAAGAAGCTGAAAAGTCCTTGACTCTGTGTAAGCACTGCTCTGCAACAGCTAAAACAGCAGTGTGTTATTAACATTATTTTTTTCTCCTAAATCCAAAACACAGCACATCCAGCAACTGTGAAGAAAATTAACTCTATCCCAGTCAAAATCTGGACAAAGATTTTTTCTTAATAACATTAAAAGCAAGAAAGATAGTACAGTTTCTTAGTCTTTGAGTTAAAAGCTCTTTTGGATTAGTTTTCTTAATAAGGTGACAAAATGAGCATAAACCGATCCAAACACAATGTTTAATTTAATGCTCTGTTCAGTCTTTAGTGGACATTACAGCAGGGTAGCATTTAGGGATCTCTTAGTCTACTGCTAAAAATACACTTATCTTCACACATTTAAATGTGAATTGTAATATTTGGGCACAAAGGTTTGTTCTAAAAATGTATAGAAAGATTTGTTGGAAAAATTATTTTCAAATGAAATAATGATCTAACTAATGGTCACATCCACTAACTTGATAATAAGTATTATCCTGCCTTCTGTTGTACCTCAGCATCTAGAAAGTACAAAAGAATACAGTGATCAGTAAATCGGTAAATATAGAGCAGAAAGGAGTGATAATTTTATTTCTCCAAGCATATGTATTCAAATTCTATTTATCTGTCTATAGAGCTTGGGAGGGAGATCAGTATTTATAATTTATGTTTTATTGCATATATATGCAAGTCCAATTAGCAACAGACTATACTTTAAACTGAATAGGTTTAAACTTTTTCCCTAAAATAATGAATTCAGTTCAGTCTTGATCAGACTTATTTGTCTGTCATTGCCATAGAGTAGGTAGATAAGTAAGGTGGGTGGAATTGTAGCAACATAAATCTTAACGCATACCAGTGCCTCAGGGAACACTATGAAGATTTTGATAATTATTCTGATTATTTTATCTTAATATATTTTGCTAACAGGCTGTATTCTGAACTGCTGAAATGTTGGAAGATGTTTTGACTTTTAGTCTATTAAATTGAATAGCATTTATTTTGACATTAATACCTTGTTTCTTTTAGTAGGAAACAGAAATAGATAGCACAAAAATGTGATCTCTTCACAGTTTCATTAGAGTGAATTCTCATTTACATCATCTGTTGTCTGTTGCTACAAAAATTCATGCAAAAACACAGGCAGATAAATGTGTAGAAAGTAAAAGAACAAAAAGAAAGAGAGAATGATAATAAAAATTCCACCTCTGCTGGCAGACAGGTTTTTACATTCACCATCTAGCTCATCTTCCTTTTGGGTATTCCTGTAGGCGATAACTCTGACAGATATTGACAGACTCGGTAAGTCCAGGTAGTGCTTTGAATCTACTGCTGTAAATTTTTTTTTTTCAGCAGAAATTCTAGGCAATGATGAAAGCTGCTCATAACATTTTATGAATAGTTCATTAAACAAATTCCAGCAGAATTAATTTAAATATATTCTGTGGGATAAATTCACTTCACATCTAAGCCAATGCAGCCTCTTCGCGTAAACCTTTTCCAGTTTAAGGGAGTCCAGCCCATTCCAGGTGGGTGGCAATGACCATCATCAATTTGATTCCTTAAGTCCAGACATAAAATATGTGAAGTTATGGTTTCAAGGAACCAGGTTCAAAGGATAATCTTCATAAATATGTATTCTTGAGAGATGCTACTCCAATCTCTTTGTCAAGATGTAATGCTCGCAGTCTTGTTTATGGGAAAAGAGAAAAAGAATATTGTATTTAAAGACAGGAACTTAATTGATAGTGTAACTGAAAACTTAGCAGTCTAATAATTACTCCATATCTAATTATTAAAGAAAAAGAAAGAATACTTTTATGCAGAGAAAGGTTCATTACTTACAATAGAGTTACAATTGCTATATGTGCACGTCCTAGTTTTTAGTTCTTTGTGTGGTGGTGTGCTCATCCTTCCCCTACACTTCTGTGTCTTAAGGCTGGTGGCTTCATTCATGTGGTAGTAGGGGTATTATGGTGAGTTGTCAGCCTTTGGCATCCTTCATTGCGAATAATGAGATGGTGTTCCTCTACGCTACATCCTATGTAGTCTCCACTTGTCAAGGTCTCTGCTGTTTTTCTGTGTAGACTTGTAAACCTTGGTTGAACAATACAAAGACAAACAAGTTAGCTATATCCACCCAGACAGTTAGAAAATTAGCTGCTATATGTAAACCAAGTGACCATGGTAGTTCAAAAAAAGTTAAGAATAAAACAAGCCTGATAAGCCTTAGTCCTGAAGCCTTGCAAGTTCAGTTCAGGCCTGTTACTAGCAATAGCAATACCAGGTAACGGGTCTACAAGGTAACAAAGAGAATATAACAATGCCTGAAATTTTAAGAGATCATGCAAGAGCGTAGAAAGGAATTGACCAAGCAAGGGAGGATGCTATCAAAGTCCTTTAGGGAGTTTAATACACCCCTCATAATTACCCAGTGGATAATAGCATTTGATGAATATATTATACCCTTTGCCCTAGGAAATAAGAAAATAAGTGTCGTTTGTGATAGTAAAACAACTGAAATAGATTTTAAATAGTTACTGAGCAGACTGGATACATCCAGACATATTTCTTAATTATCCCTTGAATGTCAGGACATTTGAGAGCAGTTCTACTGCTGTCTGTGTCAGCCGATAGTCTTGCCAAATTAATCAGATATACTTTTTTTTTTTCCAGATTAAGTCAATATTTGAAAAGTGATTTAAAGAGAAAAAAACGTTGTATTTAAGAACAGTTTGGTCATCAGATTTAAAATATTTTCTTAAAAAGCTGTGGCAAGCTTTTTGCATAGTTCTTTACTGTGAGTTTTCTAATTCCCGAGGAAAAAAAAAACAAACAACATCTAGGATGAGGGTGTTCTTTAATGTCTGGCTTCTTCCTCTACAATTGGAAGATACCTATCAATACCTTTTGCAACAGTATTTTTCTTTGATATGCTAACTGGTCATTAGACTTGTATCACAAAATATTTACTGTGTAAAAAAAAAAAATAATAAAAATGGAAGAAAAACATTTTAAACAAAAATGTGTGCACAGGATTTCAAACGTGTTGGAATGTAAGCCCTGAATCTGAATGATACAGCTTCTCTCTGTGGTGCTGTTGTAGGTGGCATATTATTTGAACATTTGTAAATTCTTGTGGTTGAGCTTACAAATCCCTAAGCTTGTTTCTTCTTGCAAGTTACTGAAGACAATAATGTTTAGTGAATACTGAATATGAAATGCTATATATCTATGAAACAGTGGGGATGGAAAAAACCACTGATCTCTTTGCCTGTTAATGGGTGTGCCTCTCAGAGCTATGCAATTTATTTTCTCTTTTTCTTTGGAGGTCAGTTAGCTTTTAGTATTCCATGCAAAATGAAGTTATTTCTAAAAAGGGATATTAAAATGTTTCTAAAATACCTGCAACTTAATAGACAGGACACTATAATGGAGGAGGCAGGTAGAAGTCCTCTGAGATAAAGAGATCTAGACATTCTTTTTAGACAAGCAGCATAACCACAGACATAAAAAAGAACTGAGTCAAATTAGTTATGGCTTCTCCTCTTTTGGACTGAAAGTACAGGAGACCTCCTTGAATTTTGAAAGAAGAATATTACTTAACTGAAATCTGGGACAGAGCTGTGTGTCTTGAGGGTATAAAGAAGATCAGAGGTACATCCTCCCTGCCACAAGATGTTCTGTCTTCAATGTTTTCTCACTAACAAGTCCATCAGTTCCTTTCTCAATAAACTGGGTCCCACTCCTACCTCAATATGTTTCTCTGTGCCTCTATAGGGAACCTGGATGAATAACTTGGTTTTCACTGGAAACATGAATTATTAGTGGTAGACTCAATAAAATGAAAACAGTACTGTTCATAGACTGATAAATCCAACTTTACAGTTCAGCTCAGAATATCATACATCAGCTTTTATGATCTTCAGTCTGTTTGCACCATGGAATGCCAAAATGCGAATTATGATAATTAACAGAAAAAGTCAATATCCTTATGAAAATAAATTGTCTTTTATAATATATATATATATTTAATAAAAGCATCATTTGTCAGCATCAGACAACTGATTTTGTGAAAATATTTTTTTTCACAAGAATCTGAAGCAAGAATTAAAAAATAATAAAACATCAAGGTTACATAGACTACCTTTAATTATCAGAGCTTTCATCTTCTCAAAATGTTTTGTTGTTGTTGTTTTGTTTTTAGGAGCATTTATTACAATGTTTCAGTGATACATAGTGAATTCTGCTTTAAGTGTAAATTGTATTAAACATATAATGGATTCCCAGAGAGGCAGTCAATGGACTGAAAATCTAATCAGATTTTGTCTTCTATAATGGGGAAAGTAGGTCATTAACTGTTTCTAAGCTGTTACAATGTGGTTTACATAAACTATGCAGGACCTGATCCAAGCACTCCTGCTTGTAAATTGATTTTGAACTAGTCAAAAAGTTTTTGAATTAGTCAGTTACACTATCTTTTTAGCTCTGCTAGGTTTTAAAACTAAAAAAAAATATTTTGCCAAAGCAAACAGGAGATAATGTATATATAATAGCTGAAAAGAAGAATTTTGATTTGGTACCATTCTATTCAATTTATGTTGCATTATTATCTCATTAAAATGTTTTATAAGATCATCTTGTATGTATCCTGATTTATTATTTATATTTTTTTCTTATTTTTACATTTGGATTTTAGAAGGCGAAAGAAATGACAATTTATTTAAATTAAACTAAATTCTAACGGTATCAATTTCACCAAAATTTCCCACATACAAACCTGCATGCATACTAAATATAATTCTAAACAAAACAGATGGATATGATATATATATTTATATTTAAAATTAATAAATACTTGAAAAAATGGTATCAGTTAACATGGTTGTTAAAGATAAGGAAGAGAAAAAAGAATCCACATACTTTCTTTTAGCTTTAAACAGTAGAATGTAAAACAATCACACTAAGGCTGAAGAAACATAGCTCAGTATGTATTCTCTAAACACACACTGGAAAAAATAAAACATACTGTTTGACAAAATGAGCTGTATATCAATTAGGGACAGCTACTGAAGTCAAGTTTTAACTAAAATGGCCAGATGGAAGTAAAATAGACAAACCAATGAAAATGTCAAACATCAAAATAAGGTCAAGATCAACAGCACTATTTAAAAATATATAATAGCCCTTTGTCAAAAAGTGGGTCAAATTCTATATTACTCATGAATTCATTGACACATTGATGCATCACCCAATGAAGATTAATGGTAATTTAAGTCCAGGGAATTAAATGTGTTTTATACTGTTGTAATTGGGAGCAAAATGTAGTCCATTTTATATTGTCATTGCCAGCTATTTGATTATACAGAGAAAAAATTCATCAGTCTAAATTACTTGCCCAGCTACTCCATCTGTCATGATAGCTATCACTACTGCTTAAAGTGATAAAAGATATGAAAAACAGTCTAAAGAACAAGTGACCAGTGAAGCTGAGAAGCTAAAGAGGAAAGAAGATTAAATGGACTTGGAAAATTATTTTGTGCAACAGTGCTATGTCAGTGCTTTCTTGTTAAACAATAAGAACAAGGTAACCCCCTGGAGCTCCTAAATGGCATTCTTAACGATGAGATTTGATGCTTCCCAATGAAGTTTGATGTCTCAGTAGTTCCTTGGGCAATTTAGTATTGGTTTAAAAGCTGTCAGTCAATAGGAGATACTTTTAAGTACAATACTTGATTGACACTGAAGATTTTCATTACTAGAGAAAAAATCTAGCCTTGTCCAAAGTTGTGATTAAAACCTCCACCACTATAAAGCTCCACAGAAGAAAATATAGTTAATGTTTCTGTCATTCTCTGCAGTCCTGTAGCGAGTGGAATATACATTTTTTTCATACGAAGCAAAGGTTGCTTTGGAATAGCCGTCCATATCCACACACCCCAACACCACCCCCACCCCCCCCACCCCTCCTTCCTCTCTTCAGTTAGCACATTTCCTGGAGTGGATTTAATTCTCAGATCATTATCATTTTGATGAGCCATGACTTATAAAGAAATTGTTGCTGTAATTATAAGTCCTTTTATTTCTGGGACATTTGTACATATTGCCATTTTTTAATCTTTTGCTTTAAGCAACTATCCAAGTTTTTTAGATTTATTTCTTTTATAACCCTTCACCTTATTTATTTACTTACTTTTCTACAAGGGAATTGAGAGCCTGATTGCATAATAGCATTTAAAAAGTAAATTATTTTTATTTATTCCACTATATTTAGTCTGTACTTTGACATTTATACTCCTATATCTAATTGTGGTAGAGAAATTGTTCTATATATGGTTTTAAAATGAAGATTGCTGGAACTCTGGGTTTTAAGTCTTTATTAATAACAAAATATTTTCATTCTCTTCTTCTCAAAATTTTATTTTGCTTAAGTAATTTCCTTTCCAAATTTTAGTTTTAGACATTTGTCCAATAATCTTATACTGTCCAACAAAACTCATGTTGCAAGTATGATTCTTGCATTTCCATTTTAGAATATATGGTACCAGGTTGTTTGTACCATGTGTATAGACAAGGCCAAACCATTACCCGGTTTTTACTTGGTAAGGCAAACATACTTTTCAAAGGCAAATTTTTAGTTAAAACGTTAAATTAATTTAAAGCTGTAAAGTCAGTCAGAATGAGGAGTTAGAGACAAGAGGAATAAGTAAAGGAAGTGGCTTGTTCCATTCTCCTGATTTCATAAGTTAGGCAACATCTATCTCGTTACCTTACGTCTTCTAATATAGAAAGATGGTGACAGGCAACTTTTGGATTGGCCTCTTGTTATCTCAGTGCTCCTTGAGAGTTATCCCCTTACACACAGTTCACTGTTAAAATGCTGCGTTTTCAGTCTTTGTTATTGCTAAAATTGATGCATATGAATGCACAATTGAGTGGTCCTTTTAAAATTGATAAGACTATTTCCTTGAGCCAATAAAGCACATACGCAATTCTCTGCAGGACCAGAGCTGTAGTCAGTGAAGATTTCTAGTGGAGGAGCACAACCTAATCTCTGAGAAACATAATAGTCTGAGTGTATAAATAAGAGTATATATGATGGCTTCTGAACCCAGTTTGATAAATTCCAAACAATTTACTTTTTTAATCAACACGGAAATACCAATGTGATGTGTTGCATGTGAATTATAATTTGATAAATGGGCACATTTTAGGTTCCATATTGAGTCCAGATGGTTACACATTCTTTAATATATCTATCCATGTGGCATTTGCACATTTGTGTATCTCAGTCTTCCTCTCATTTATGTTTAATGATGGATTGAATCCAAACAATACAAGATGTTCTTCAGCATGCTAAGCTTCTGTTAAGTGGACTGATAGTCAGGTCCTTCTGCACAGGATCTTCTTTCTTTCAGCGTGCTTTATTTCAAGACAATCAATCTTCATTTAAAACAGTTTTATTGATGACATTTCATATATAAGCAAATGATAACACAAAGAGCCTTCCAATCAGGCAGGAGTCTGATTTGATAAGTGTATGCAACATGCATGCTAGACTATCAATTCTATTATACATCTGAACAGAAGTTACAGTTTTGTATATATTATCATTTGTAGAACTGTATTTAGTCATAAAACAAATCTGCATTTTTCAATAAACTTGGAGTACACAGATTATTCAGAAACCTCTCCTCTCTCCTCTCCTCTCCTCTCCTCTCCTCTCCTCTCCTCTCCTCTCCTCTCCTCTCCTCTCCTCTCCTCTCCTCTCCTCTCCTCTCCTCTCCTCTCCTCTCCTCTCCTCTCCTCTCCTCTCCTCTCCTCTCCTCTCCTCTCCTCTCCTCTCCTCTCCTCTCCTCTCCTCTCCTCTCCTCTCCTCTCCTCTCCTCTCCTCTCCTCTCCTCTCCTCTCCTCTCCTCTCCTCTCCTCTCCTCTCCTCTCCTCTCCTCTCCTCTCCTCTCCTCTCCTCTCCTCTCCTCTCCTCTCCTCTCCTCTCCTCTCCTCTCCTCTCCTCTCCTCTCCTCTCCTCTCCTCTCCTCTCCTCTCCTCTCCTCTCCTCTCCTCTCCTCTCCTCTCCTCTCCTCTCCTCTCCTCTCCTCTCCTCTCCTCTCCTCTCCTCTCCTCTCCTCTCCTCTCCTCTCCTCTCCTCTCCTCTCCTCGCCTCTCCTCGCCTCTCCTCGCCTCTCCTCGCCTCTCCTCGCCTCTCCTCGCCTCTCCTCGCCTCTCCTCGCCTCTCCTCGCCTCTCCTCGCCTCTCCTCGCCTCTCCTCGCCTCTCCTCGCCTCTCCTCGCCTCTCCTCGCCTCTCCTCGCCTCTCCTCGCCTCTCCTCGCCTCTCCTCGCCTCTCCTCGCCTCTCCTCGCCTCTCCTCGCCTCTCCTCGCCTCTCCTCGCCTCTCCTCGCCTCTCCTCTCCTCTCCTCTCCTCTCCTCTCCTCTCCTCTCCTCTCCTCTCCTCTCCTCTCCTCTCCTCTCCTCTCCTCTCCTCTCCTCTCCTCTCCTCTCCTCTCCTCTCCTCTCCTCTCCTCTCCTCTCCTCTCCTCTCCTCTCCTCTCCTCTCCTCTCCTCTCCTCTCCTCTCCTCTCCTCTCCTCTCCTCTCCTCTCCTCTCCTCTCCTCTCCTCTCCTCTCCTCTCCTCTCCTCTCCTCTCCTCTCCTCTCCTCTCCTCTCCTCTCCTCTCCTCTCCTCTCCTCTCCTCTCCTCTCCTCTCTCTCCTCTCCTCTCCTCTCCTCTCCTCTCCTCTCCTCTCCTCTCCTCTCCTCTCCTCTCCTCTCCTCTCCCTCTCCTCTCCTCTCCTCTCCCTCTCCTCTCCTCTCCTCTCCTCTCCTCTCCTCTCCTCTCCAGCTAAAGTGTTCCACATTATCCTGCTGGTATAATTTGTCACGTCCTCTCACCTTCGTTGCTCCCTATTTCTCATCCACTCATAGAAGAGCTGTTTTCCTTTTGCTGAGGAAATAGAAGAATAATTAGTTGGATTTCCACCAAAGAATTCAATTAACTGAGATAACTTCTTCCCTCAGGTCAGGAAGTCCTGTGAGACATCAGCTGAACTTTACTCTTCTAATGGAAGAAATATCAAGTTCACTTGCACTGAGTTCTGAATTTGTTGGTAACCATAAAAATGATAATTAGCAAACAATAGCTTTTGTGTGTGTGTTTTATTGCCTTTATAAATCAATGCTTCAGTACTGTGGGTTCACAATATGTTATCATTTTCACTGCTAAATAGACTTGTACTGTGCAAACACAAGTAGTCTCTATAACCTTGAGTGACGAGGGAATCATTCATTATGTAGCCTCCTTAACGAGATTTTTGAATTTAAAGAGTTCCTCTCTTCAAACGTGTCTTGGTATTGATTTCTTATTTGAGACATACTTCATTGCCATCCCACACATCTGTTATTATTGCTGTTAATATTCTATTATATGGATGAAAAAAGTTTATGAAACACTACTGAGGACAATTCAGCTTTATTAATAAAACGGGGGATGTTTTGTTAAATATATTTTCACCAGAATATGTAATAATGTGTATATATTTTTCCCCTGAAAAAGTGTAGGTTTCATTGCTTTACCATCTCAATTTTAGGTCAAAATGTTCCAATATTAGATCGTGTAATTTTAAGTTCATTAACTTAGGAAGTTCAGTACATACATTTGCTGTTTTGGGGGAAATTCAATGTGTATAATATAACTAGTTTTTACCAGATTTATTTATGAAGCATATCTGAATCATCATTTATTTCAAATACATGGGCTACTTCTGGAAAACTAGTTGTAGGTAATTGGAAATCCCAAGTTATTTTATTGGAAATTTCCATTAAATCAAAAGTTATGTTAAATTCTATTAGTTACAATCAAATTAGAACACAGAATGAAGTAAAATGAAGTAAATACTAATGAAAACTTGTTTCTTATGGTCTACAATAATTTATCTTCACAAAAATACTTGATAGTCTACGCTCAGTGTTGTTCCTAACCGCTATCATGAATTTCATTTATTTTATAGCAAAACTCTCAAATCAAAACAGTAAGATTTAGAATCTGGTGTAAAATTAGCTTTATTAGATAGTTTTTTCCTTAGTTCAGTAGGAATTTTCAAAATCTCACATTTTGCTTTCAATGACATTTTAATGGATTTTTCTTGGTCAGAAATATGGAATGGATACTTCCACGGGATTAATTGCATTTTCCTTTAGCTCAACTTCAGGATGCTGTCTTCATTTAGGTGCTTAAGACAAAGGTAAAGGTTACAAAGATTTTAGAAATCCTATCCAAAACGTAGCTTGGTCTAGGTCCTTATTGTAAACAGAGCACATTATCTCTCACCTTACAGAGAACAGAATACATATATGTATCAAAATCTGGAGTCAACTTTATTTACAATTTATATTGCATATAAATGGTTGTCTTTTGGGCTGATTAGAATTATACATTTACAATCTGCCACTTCTTTGAGAAACAATTTCTGTAGATTGTGCATCTTCAAAATTGCTTTTTTTGTAATTCTTCTTATTTTTTTTCACAGCATCTATTATTTGCAAGGCTTTGTTTTTCGCTAACTCCAAGATTCTTTTCCTGTTGATTTTTTTACTTACAGACAAAATGATATGTTAGTCACAAAACAGAAATAATAAAGTTGACTTTCTGATCTTATTTATTTATTTATTTATTTTACTGGGACAGAAAGCCAAATCAGGAGTGATAGGAGGATAATTATTTCTAAACAAAAGTAGTAAGCATTCAGTGTTTCTAATGCAGGTAAAGTTGATACTGATTACTTACCTATTACATCATTAAGAAACCAGCTCAGCAGCAACCTCCTCCCTATTCCTTTCTCACTGATGGAATACCATTTTAGATATGATTTACAGTATTGCAGTGGCTATTCCTACCTTCTTTCTTTCTCTGCTATTCTTTCTTTCCTGTGCATGGAAATTTCCTCATCAATCCTTATCCAAAGTCAGCTAATCTCTTTGACCTTTTAAACAATTCTGCAGGAAGCTGTGGAGTTGTGGCTTCAATACTAAGCAATTTAGTCTTGTAGTTCCTGTCATCTGAAAATAGAGGCAGAAACTTGAAGGTTTTGCATGTCTTTAGCAACTGTTGTCAAGTCTGTTTGAAGATGGCATTAGCAAAGAAACATGGATGAAAATTTGGCTCTACTGAAACAAATGGACAAATTCTGACCTGTTATATGGAGCAAAAGGTATGCTGGAAATTTGCTGGACAGTCTCCAGAATCTCCAAAAATGACTGTGTAAAGGTGAAAAGGGGCCAATATTTTGAGTTGTAATATTTTGATTTTTGTGGCAATGGGCCTGGTATCTGTCTGATATTAATATTAATTGTGGAGTACAATTAAGTATAAAAGTCCATGAATTATATTATGAAATTCATGACAATATACTTGCATATCTCGGTTTATTAGAAGCTATTAAATATATTTTATTAAATATATACATATATTATATATGGTATACATATATATTTTTATGTGTATATGATCAAGATCCACAGAGTCTAGCAACTCAGGACAGATTGGAAAGAAAAAATGATTATCTCTGAGATAATTTTACATGAAGAAATATAGCTTAGGATACTTTGTGTAGAGGAGGAATTGGAGGAATCATCTTAGAATGGAAGAAGATAGATCTTACTTGATTTCAGCAAGTTGTTTACTCCAGCTTCAATAACCTGTAGTCTGAACCAGCAACATTCAGAAATTTTCAGTGCAAACTTCTTTAAGGCCTTCACATTATCTTTCTGGAATGGCTGAGCAAGAACTAACACAGTAAAAATGAAGGGTTTCCATAGCAACTACGTGAAAACTTAAGGGTTGAGACATTATCTAAATTGTACATATAGGTATCTTACTATGCCAAAAGAAGAAAGTTAATAGTGTTTAAAAAAAATTCAAAAAAAATCAAAAAGCACTCTAAGAAAAATGGCCTAAGAACATTAGAAAACAGGTTTAGTAAACTAAATGCTTAAAAGCACAAAATGCTTTTTTCAAAGAAAAAGATTCAGATATATTCTGTATGTCATGGTTGTTTTTGTGTATTTGTATTAGTTAAATTTGTTTGCTTGTTTTTATTACAATTTTGTGTCCTTTCAAATTTCACTTTTGATCTGATATAAGCTTGGGGTCAACTGAAACAACTTCAACTGTTCTGAAGTTGAAGGAATTCTCCAAACAAAGCAAAGCCCTCTAAGGAATGCGAAGAAAGATACAGGACATATTGAGTACTCCCTCATTTAAAGTTGCCATTCAAAGGGCAAAAATAAAAGGATTTCTGTCCCCGAGTTGTCATGCTGAAGGCTGTGTCAAATGGTAATACACTAAAAATCCCATAGGAATCAAGAAGGCATGAGTTTTGAAGGAAAGATGACCACATGATTAATTGTATCTCCATAATACTCATCCTAATAGCTAACAAATTATTTTATACCAGTGAATACCCACAGATTTGAGAAATATGTTAGCCATACACTTTTTTAGGCTATCGGGTAAAATTTGTTATTAAAAAGATCATTCCCAATCAGCGGAGAGCTACATTGAATCAACAAGTCCTGTGATTATTAGAAAGAAAGAGTACCTGAATAGTTTTTTAAAACCTACTGGGACTAGCAATAATGAGATAACTAGTTAGTACTATATAAATATTTCCACATTCCTGGATAATCCAGGCAATATAGTTTTAGCAATACCTGGGATTATATTTCCTAAACTGCTGAGTAACCTAATGGTCCCATTCATAACACAATATATTATTAATTCCATACTGAACAAATTGTAAATAAAATCCTACAAAGCAGTCATTAAATATGGAAATTTTAACTATATTTCCACCCAGATAAATATAGATTTCTGCTCAGATTTCATTTTTTCTCTATCTAGAATAAGTTTTTCCAAAATGTATTTATGTCCCTAAACTATGCAAAGATTTTTTTTTTATTTTTTTATTTTTTTTAAAAACTAATTTTTTTGTTCATACAATTAACCTTTTCTTCAGGACATTCCTTATTGTCAGTCTATAGGTGTGTTTGTTCATTAACATGAATTTTACTAGAAAAGTTATACAATATCAATCAAAGGATTTTTCTTTGTTATTAAGAGACCAAATCAAACTCATGTACTCAGAAGGATTAGTCAAGCCCATCAGAAACCTATCGAGGTAGAAGAATCTAAAGGGAAACATTTTGCTTTTAGAGCCTCTGTCTGTGATACTAGAATTATTATTTTTTTTTTTCTCTAATTCCTTTAGGAACTGTCAGCTATGAAAAGTGGTCTGATTGACACAAAGTCTGTAAGTATCTTTCAGTTCTACATAGGGAACTTTTTTTCACTGTTATACAAGGCCTTTTATGCCGTCAATCTATGACATTAGATTTTATTCTTTTCTGTACAGACTGACACCCTATCTACATATATTCTCCCACTCAGCTGGAAGTTGCCTGTCTTATCACTTAATATTTTGCTTCATAGAGTTGTGTCTGTTTTACAAGGATAATTTTTCCTGCTATTTAAACTTGTATCATAGATTGAGACAGAAAGTTTGGTTTGTGGATAATTCAGGAAAAGGAGAAAATTAAGTAAACAGACTGGTAGCTTTCAGTGTTATTTACACAAATAGGAGCCCTACTGTTTTCTCATAGTATAAAACAGCAAATGTAATTGAAACCAACATATAATTATACTTTTGGCATTGAAATTACAGAATTCAAATGTTTTACAGAATTCAAAAGGTGTGCAAAGCATATTTTGTTCAGCATACTCAGACTATGAATTGTGTCTGCCTAGAAGTAGTTTTCTCTTTGATGTCAGTTCTCATATTAACAAGAACAAAATGATGCTATAAATAGACACCAACGAAGAAGGCATCCCAAAGAATTCTGTCAGGGAGTTTCTGGTTACTTAAGAGCTGAAGAATGCCCAAGAGTCTGTTAGAGTGATAGCCTGTCTCTGGCAAGGAGCATCACTGTATTTCCAGAGAAATTTGATTGACTAGGTAAAACCAAAAATTTGTATTTTCCCAATATGCAGTTATCACCATGTAAATCTAGAAAAATAGGCATTCGAGAGAGTTATTCTTCTGACCTATTTCAGCCATTTGTTGGAGACCAACAAAAGCATGGCTTTTGAAAAACAAAGTCAAGCCAGGAGTCAAGGATGAACTCAGCACATGCAGGGCAGTGCTCTCCCCAGCTGGGCACAGTCCCACAGCCTCCAAGCAGGGTGAATATAGCAGGGATGGTGAGAGCTGCTGGTCCTATCAACAGTTCAGTAATCAACAAACAAATAGAAGATGGTAAATCAGGTCTGAGATTAATTTAGGAAAGGCCAAGTGAGTCAGGATCAGCAGAAGGGACTGGGTACTCTTGGGCAAAGCAGTAGGGCATGTAGGGGGGACAGTTTCAGGTGAGGCTGGCTGGGACCACTAAGACATATGTTTCACTCAGAGTCCAGACACTACTTTAGAATATCATTTTTGCCCTGAAAATATATGTTTCTTCTTTCTGATTGTTAAGCAGTCCTAGCTGACTAGTTCAAATATAGGTGTCTAATTTTGTGCTGTTATGTTTAATAGGGTTTCATGGTCTTTTTGCACTATTTTGTCAATTTTCTTTGAACTTACAGTCTTTATGCCATGTGACAGAGTTCAACAGTTAAACTATGCTTGTCTTTCTTTACATGTTTTCAACATGACACCTGCTAGTATATTTTAGTCACCTTAATTTGAAGAAACAATGAACAATTGTTCCATATTCATCTTCTTTATTCACACAACACATGATTTTATACTTAAAAGTATCACTTGACAGTCATGTCTTTTTCAGTCTAAAAGACTCGTCTATTTAATTATTCCCAGTACAGAAGCCAATCAAAGCTTTGATCTTCTCTGTTACCCTTCTCATGGTCCTTTCTAGTTCTTACTGTTTCTGAGATGAAGAGATAAGAACTGGGCTTATTGAGAAAATAAGGATGTTCATCATATCTGTCAGTCGTTGTTAATTGTCTGTCTATTGCAAACTTAGAAGTTTATCAGCTGGCACCTAGGCACCTATATCCTTTATAAAGCAAGGTAGTACTACAGTGCTACCTTAGATCAGGAAAAAAAAATATAAAACATAAAAAACTTGTTTATTATTACAGCAGAATGTTTCAGATACATCAACATTCTTGAACATGCAGATTTGGAAGAAATAAAAAAATACAACTTTTTCTGGTTTTAGGATTTTTTTTATGGTTATTTGGTTGTTTGGTGATGTTTTCTTTTATTTATTTGTTCATGAAATTTACAAAAAACTGAGTTAGAAACTCACTGCTATACTCTCCAGGCAATAAAATACCTTGAGCATCCAGGAGGAAGGCAGCCTTTTCCTGCAATTTTCCTACTGTATGTTGCACTTGAGTGGTGTCAGCCACCAGAATGTTATCAAATAAAAATCTCAGGTAGGTGAACAAGTGTATCTTGGCTACTTTAGTTGCAGCTAAGGAGAGGAAACAAGACAAATTGTTTATCTGCCATTGCACATTTTGCCATGTCTACATTATCTGTTTCAAGACAAGCAACAAAGTCTAAAATAGTACAGAAGAAAAAATGTTTTGCTATCAATCACTGTGACATTTGAGATAACTAGGGGAAGGACAGAAATCATAGGACTTTAATCATTTCTCAGTAGAAAACAGAGGTTTTCATAAGTCCACTCACTAAAGATCTGCATCTGCTGAAAATACTGTACATCAAAAATCCCTTGTAGTTTAAATTTAAAGATAAGGCACTAACTTTAACTCTTTGGCAGCCACGACCATACTTCCATTGCATAACTGACACATATTCTGGTATCTAAATATCGCAGCAGCTCCTGGTACTAAAATTGTGCTTTTTGATGGAATTTATTGAAAGAAATAAAGGGAGGTAAAATGCAAAAGCTAGTGTCGTAATCTAGAAATCTTTTTCTTCATTGTCCACTAGGTCCAGACTTCCAAAAGGCCACAAAAAAAGTTTACTCATCTGGCTTTAATTCACCTAGTACATCTGATGAAAATAAAAGTATCATTTTTCTTATCATCAGAGAATTATAATGTCTGGATCTCATCAGTTCCTGGCTGAACTACCTGTTTCGGATGGTCTGATCTGTGTGATAAAGGAGACATGCTTTGTCCCAGATCCTAAATGGACACAAATTGAAAAAAAAAAAAAAAACCAAAAAAAACCCACTACTTTTCTTAGAGAAAAAGGACTTTTCACACTGAAAGCTATTCTGAAACTATCAATTTCCTCTCACTGAACTGTAAGTATTCAAGTGAATATTGAAGCTGGAATGTATAAAAATATATTAAAGTGCATTCTTAGCATTTATTTATATAGATTTAGATGTGCATTTGGTATGTATTTATATAGATTTAAACCAAAGATGAATGATTTAAAAAAAACAAACATTTTTCATTGCCAGTGAAAAATATTTTGTCTTGCATGAGATTAGTTTAATTACTAACTCATTTTCAATAAAATTCCTACTAATAATCAATTATTTCCCATTTTTAAATATTCAAGGATGGAGTAAAGAAAATTCTGCTGAAGAAATTATTCACACACTACCTTAGTTTCACAGAAGTACTCACGCAACCACTTAGATATCAGAATCTCTCTCAAAGATATTACTAACATTCACCATTACTTTTCTAAGAAGATATTCACACTCCTAGTAGCCTAAACTTCATTGCAGCTTCTGTCACAAACTATTTGGAAGGAAATAGAGAAGAAACCAGCAGCATTATTTCCCTGATTCAAGTTAGAGATTTTCAGTAAATATATAAGGAAGTAGATATCTAATCAACATGTAATTACAATTTGAGCACTGAAAGATGAATATATGTTCAAGACATCTTTTCAAATATAAAGATTTCATTTAGACGTAGAATATTTTTCCTGAAATTGTATTAATAAAATTTGTATTGAATAAACATATTGCAGTTTGAAGCTATACATCTGGGAAAATGCTTTGTCTTACGAAGATTTAAGTACTTTGAGATTATTTTTTTCCACAGAGGAATAAGAAATTAATATTTTGTACAAAGTTAACATTGTTTCCCAGGATTTTAAAGTACTTTGTCTCATGCTTCATAGCACACCTTTGCCATGGTGTTATCAGCCTAGCACATGATATGTAACATTTTCTAACTTAAGTGATGTGATTGAGGAAAACATATGCAAAACAGTCTTCAAAAATCAATTATACAGTAGTATAATACTGGGTTTGTAATTAATAAACGTCCTAAGAGACAGCTCAGTTAATTTTGCTCCAAATATAGTAAATTTATCCTCATATATTATACATTGTTTAAATTTGTGTAATATAAATAATACATACTGGCTAATAATTTATTTATAAGAAATAAATATAATTTCATTTTCTTTTGTAGTTTTAAGCCACATATTGTTATTCATGTACTTCAGTGATGCCAATTAGCTATGCTTGTTAAGTATAATAAGTGATATGTACAACATATAAAACTTATTTTGAGCAAGCTTTAAGATTTTTCATAGATATTAACAATCATAGTGTTTTATTTAATCAAAAGAACAATGGATTTTTACGTTATTTCAGACTTAGATTCTGAATTCACCTCTAGAGTCTTTACATCCCCAGCTAAAATAAATGTACGCACGTGCACACACACAGAATCATTCAGCCAATCACACATCCAAACAAAAAAGTCATCTCAATATGATGAAATGGAGGAGTC
This sequence comes from Anser brachyrhynchus, assembly GCF_964034855.1. NCBI lineage: Eukaryota > Metazoa > Chordata > Aves > Anseriformes > Anatidae > Anser > Anser brachyrhynchus. The sequence goes on along the minus strand of NC_137698.1, from coordinate 58,810,307 downwards.
AGAATAGCTTGGAAAGGAACTCAAGCTACCTTTGGTAAAGTATTTTGTTTTAGGATGTTGTCAGAGCATTAAGCAAAGTGTTTATGAATGGGTGAATTTCCTAAAATTTCAGGTTCTGTTTGACTAAATAAACCTGTTTATTTAAATCTTATTCATACTCATCTATATTGATCTTTGGTTTGTAAACTGTGACATAAATCTTACAAACTCAATTATTATATTATGAGATTTTCCTGTGTCCTGGTTTAAATACCAGGACATGTAAAAATAACTTTTAAAGTGGTATTTTACCAAATGTGCTTCATTTATGGACCAAGATAGGTTTCTATAAGGTGTTGTGCATAGTGAGAATTTTATATAACAAGGCTAAGAACATATAGGCATATTTGTTCCACTTCTGTTTTTTTGCTAGATTTATTGGCATTCCATGACCATGTATAGAATTTTGACACAATACCATTATAAATTCTATATAGAAAAAAAAAGAATTAGGAATATTTTATTTATAGACTATAATTAAAGTAGAAGATTTGAGGTTTTAAGCAGGTCTTAGAGCAAGTGAATGTTAAAGGAAATACAATAAAAACCCCAGTGAGGTTACCCTTATCATTATCAATGAATTTGAGCACTTCACTCTTACATACTGTTAGAGTCCTTTGCAGTTCATAAACAAATTTGTGACTTTCAGACAAAGCTCTGTTCTTTTTCTGATACTTCCAGGTGTATCTTTACCATTGTTGAATACAGCCTTAACATTAAACATTCAAGAAAGCAGAAGAAAATGGAGTAAAGCAGAAATAACCATCATCTTACTACAAATCCTGGAAAGAGTGAGAATATTTGGAGAGGAGCAATACCTGTGCTTGTGATAAGCTTCCCAGTTAAAAAAAAAAAAAAAAAATCTGGATTAATAATGTAATAAAAGTTCAGGAAGAATCTTCATCCCTTATTGCTATGTCATCCATTAAAAATGATGGGTCAGTATGTCCTTTAGAAGGATGAAAAACAGAAGATGCCTACTTCCATATGCTTTTTTTTTTTTTTTAGTTGGGTTGTTTGTCTTTGGGGTTGTTTGTGGTTTTTTTTTCTTTCCTTTTTTTTTTTTTTTCCTTTAAGTGTTTTACCAAATCATTTTAAAATCATTTTATTTCCACCATACCAGATGTTGCCTGGTTTGCTATTATTAGACCTAACAATCAACCTTAAATCACTCACAGTCACCAGTTTAACAAATACATTTTAGTAACAGAAAAAAAAGCAAGCACATATGTTCAATACAGGTCCCATTTGCCTTCAGATTTTTTTTGCCTACAGCCTCATTTTGCATGTCTTTCTTAAAAATAACAAAAATATGGTCAAAACATCAGTCTTCATTGACATCAGCTGTTTCTTAGCTTAACCTCATTGAAGTAATATTTTAATAGCTTCTTCTCAGCTTTACAATGTGACAGCTAGAGAACATGCATTATACTCTCCAAATGTGGATGAGTAAATCTTCCACTTTCAAATGCCAACAACATTTCTTTCAGCACTATAAGACAATTACAGCATAATGCACAAAACTGAAATGCTAATGCATGACATACATGCATGAAACAACTGGGGTATCTGGCTGGATTCTCATAAACTGTTTTTCACAGATAGCAGGGGAAAAGGACATTGTTATTAGAGGTACTACAATGACAAAATTTTGTTAATTATTTATGATGATAGTGATTTAGTGGTAGACATAGCTGATTGACAATTTTTCTTCTAAACTTTTTTTGTTTTTAAAGCAGGAAAAGTATGTTTTTTCTTTAAAAAATGGTTGTAAATGTAAGAAGTACAGCTTTATTTTTTCTTCTAAAATGTTAGAAATAGAGCACTTGACACAGTTGAAAGAGACACAGTTGAAAGAGAGAGCAATTATTCTGGTAGTATTCTGTGTAAATTACAAGACAGTTTGTGTCTGGAATTATACATATATCTGTGTAAGTTACAAGACAGTTTGTGTCTGGAATTATACATATATGAGAGAAGAGAGATTGTGTAAGGAAACTTTAGTTTTATGTTATGCAGACAGATGAAGTCCATGGCCTGAAGGTTAGCTGTTGAAACAGAACATGAGAAATTATTTAACATAACAACAGGGTAAGAAGCTCACAAAACAGCTTACAGTGTAAGGATAGTACCACTAGGCTGAAGAAAGGCTGATTTCAGAGACAGTTAAGGAAGTGTTGGTCAAATATCACATGTAGTTGGAGGACAGCTTTTTGGAATCCCACGGCTTCTAGGTAACCCTATCAGAAATACTGTCTAGGTCTGAGATTACCTACGTCACCTTATCAGAAATAGCAAATTTGTGTACAGAGGGAACAAAATTGGGACCAATAGGAAGAAAATAATTAGGGTTGGATGGTTCATCTAGGAGGAGATCAGGACAAAGAAAAGGAAGGAGGAAGGTGGATGAGAAAAGAGCAAGCACTAGAAAATGGAGAGAGGAGGGGAACAAAAGGTACTGTTTGGTCATAATCGGGCTGCTAGTCTGTACAATTTCCTGATTGAGCCCTACACCTGATCACTGCAAGTTATCCTACATGCTTATTAAACTCTATCCCTGTCTTTCTGTGTGTGTGTGTGTGTGCATGTACATGTGCATGTGTGTGTGAGAGAGAATGAATTATAATGCACTTCAGCTGGACAAATCAGAATGTAGATGAGAAGTCTGTGTACTTGTAACTGAAGTAGGCGTTTTAGACTAAAGATCAGCACTATAGAGACTGGGATCTGAGGGATTTTGATAGACCAAGGGCTGGAGGCTCTATAGGAACAATTATTGGAGGCGTGTGTGTGCGTGTCTGTGTGTGTACATGCATGTGTGTAACCACGAGCAAGCTCCAGTCCTGAGTAGCCAAACAAAACAGGATGGCCCTGTCCTGTAGTTCATGTGAATGCTGTTTCTGTGAATGCCGATAAAGGATTGCTGTCTGTGCTGATCCATGCATCTGACATGGTCAAGGGGTGTGTAACTGTATCTTTGTAATTAGTGCTTGGCCTAATTACAAAGATAGAAAGCATCTTGGCCTCATATCGAGAGACTGGCAATCACAGCAGCCACGTCTATGTGATGGAGACTGGAGAAACTCCCTTGGGTATGAGTAAGCTGGGGGTGCACAAGCAGCTGTGAGGGAACACAACCAAAAAAGCTAACCCAAACCGACCAAGGAAATATTTCACACCATATAATGTTATGCTGAGCAATAAAATGGGGGTAGAGTTAGCTTTGGGGGCTGCTGGGACAGGCTGGGCATCAGTCGGTGGGTAGTAAGCAATTGTGTTGTGCATCACTTTTTTTTTTATTCTTTCTCTCTCAAGTTCTCACATTTCTACCTTTTTCAGTTCTCTCCCACATCCGACTGCGAAGGAGCAAGTGAACAGCTGTGTGGTGTTTAGCTCTCTGCCAGTTTAAACCACACCAAATACCAATGAGCACAGAATTAGAAAAGAAGATAAAGACATTAGGAAGAAAGAGCCCAAACTGCCTTTTCTAGCTGTCGAATCATAAACATCACAAATTACGGGACAGAACCCTCTGCAGTAGAAGTTTTCGGAGTTCAGTGTTCTCTAAAAAACCCTAACCCACTCAGACTTCTACATTACATGTATAGTTACATAAACTAATTGAAGATGAAAGAGAAAACTTGTGGGAAGGAAGAAATAAAGAGAATATTTCTCAGTGGTTATGTATGACATAAGTCTGCTTTTACAAGTTGTTGTCATTCAATAATTTTAACTATAACCATCCCTGTCACTTTATGTACTCTGTGCTTTGGTATCTCTGTGTCTTCGTTCTGATAACATGTGCCAGTCTCTCTTTCTCCCTCTCTCTCTGTCATCTTTTTCAGGTAAGTCAGTACTCTAAGATGCTTCAAAAATAGCTGTGCTTCCCAGTCTATTCAGAGTAGGAATGCACATGGAAGATGAAGGGAGAGTATTATGGGCTCAGGAAAACTTCCTTATTTATGGGATTCAGATGAGAGAGAACTAGTGGGGAAAAAAGTGTCAGGTAGGAAGTCCCTCTTTTATTTCCCTGATATATCCAAAGATTGCCAAAGAATGGTGGAACTGCCAGAGAGCCCCCTAATAGGACTAATGATTTAGAAATCTCTAATGTCTGAAGCTCATATTTTATTCATGATAATCAGCAACAGAGTACCATGTTATTGTATTTATAAATAAGGATAAATTGAAATGCTCTATTTTTCATAGTGCCTTGAAATGAAATATACATGCTTGAAAGATATGGACTGATATATTTTTGGGAAATATAATCTTAGTGAAACACAAAGCAAACAAACAAAAAACAAAAGACAAAAAGAACTGCAGAGAGCCTTGTTCATCTGTGTGGTTGTACAATCTAAATTGTCTGTTGTTTTTTTTTCAGCAATCATTAAACACTTCAGAGGTAGACAGTCAAGTAAACTATCTAAGCAATTATAGTTTCTTATGAATCCTAAAGAACCTGAAATATTCTTTTTCTTTCTGAGGTGCTTCAGTGTTCTGTTTTTTATACAGACACTGATTTTTTTTTTTTGTCTGTATATCTGATGCTGCCTTTATCTTTTACGATTTCAAAAGAGACTTTGTGTGTGTGTGTGTGTGTGTGTGTGTGTGTGTGTGTGTAAGGCAAAGACCAGTACTGGTTATGTGGTTTAATTTAACTTCCAATTCTAAAGTAGACTTCCTGTAGGACCACATAATGCACTTAAACTAATTTTATCTCAATTTCCTACTGATAAAATGAGCCTACCAATGTTTGTTTAGGTATTCTCTCTTTTGTCTATTCAGAATAGAACTTTTTTTTTTTTTTCTTTTTCTTTTCACTGTATTTTCCATTTACAGTAATGTCACAATGAAACTTAGGTTTCAGTTGTAATTTTTGTTTTTATTAAAAAAATAAAATAAAATAGTAAAAGCAATAGTTACTTTATGACCTGAATCTAGTTCCAGAGAACTCAGCTGGAATATAGCTAATTCTTTTCAAGTAAGAATAGACTGCAACTTCAGTGGGTGTCTTTTCAATGCAAAACTTTCTGTTTATTTGCCTAACCCCGAAATATTTTTAAAGTTTTATTTTTGCAATTACACAACTTTTCAGATAAAATTACCAAACAACAGATATCTTTTTCATCTTGAGAGACTTTTTATAACTAATCTCAGGAGAAAGCTCATAACTGCAAGTGCTGCATTCATCTGCAGGGTAGAAGGAGGACAGACAATTGAAGGTGAAGTCACTGAAATTTTCAGCGCAAACACATGAATTAAATATTACAAGGACAAGAAATGTTAGAATAGACTTGTGAGGAAAAAGAACCTAATTTTGCTTCTTCATTAAATTACAAGTATAAAAACTTCATAGATTTTGTCCTGCTTTTTTGTAGTTGGTTAAGTATCTTAAATTTTGCACTTTTTTTTTCTGTATATATTATGTTCTTTTGCATTTTGAAGTATATTTTCTATATATCTGTTTTATACTACTTATTCTTTGCTACAGTTCAGTTTATTTGTGTAGTGTTCTGAATTCAGTCATATTTATTTCTCTAAAATCAGCTACCAACTGGATTTTACTTCTTGAGATGGTAACTAAGATAATAAATAATAAATCAGAAATCAAAGCATAAAAATAAACAATCAAAAAATTTAGGGAATCTGCTATGGTATATTGTGGACCATATGTAAATGTTACTGCTTACTCTGCATAATTAGAAGCATTCAGCTCTTATGGCAATGCCCAGTTTCTGAAAGGAATTGGAAACATGTATTTTTCATCCTCATTATCTTATTAATTCATGTCTGAAGTCAAATAGTCCTTGTGTATAATAAATATTCCAACTAAAGTCACAGTTCTCCCAAGCTTTACTTGAGAAACTGATAGAATGTGGACTTTTCACAGGATTTTTCTTCTGTTGCATTCTTGGGACAACCTGGTAGAAAGAATTCATCTAAAGATTTTGCTGATTATCAGATGGACTGGCATAGATAGTGAGGATTAGAATCAGTCCTTGTTTTTAAATGTAGTTGCAAATCTGTGTCACAGTTAACACAATCCCACAAAATCACAGAATCACTGAGGAACCTATGGAGATCATCTGGTTCAACTCCCTTGCTATAAAGCAGTCACCCTGAGCAGATTGCCCAGTACCATGTCCAGTCAGGTTTTGAATATTTCCACAGATGGAGACTCCACAACCTCTCTGCACAACACCTTCTAGTGTTCAGTCACCTTCACAGTAAATAAGCATTTCCTTTTGTGCAGATCAAATTTCCTGTGTTTAAGTGTTTTCCCATTAATTTTTGTCCTGTCACTACAACATCTTCCTTACTCTCACAAATCAGGTATTTCTACACATTGGTAAAATACTCCCCCCTCCCCACCTGAACCTTTTCTTCCCTGGGTTGAATGGTTTATGCTGGATTAAATTACTCATCATCCTCAGTTTATTTTACTTTCTTGTATTTATATAATTATGGAACATTAAAATTTGTTCACAAAAAGGAACATTTGCAGATGTATCCTTTTTTTTTTTTCCTGTCTTTTTGCTGACAGCTGAACAGTTTAAAAATTATGCAGTGCTTAGGTTGAGGATGTCTCCAAACTGTCTTTGCGTAATAATTTCTGCTGTGATGCCTATAACACCTTAAAGAGATAGGGGCATGCTGAGAAGTGAAACTTTATTCTCAGATCATACATAGACAATATGTTTTAGTTAAAATGCATTTTCTGTAATGTACACCAGTTCGTTAAATCACGTTTTTCTTCTTATCTTCATATCTCTGACTGCCAAATCAGAGACTTTCACAATGTTATCTATATTTTAATGTCACTTTTTACTTTCCTAGAATTCTGCTTTCACATCAGCTTTTAGCCTTTTCCCATCTGGAGTGGCTTAAACTATCTTATCTTGCAAACTACACAGCTCTAGCCTCGTCATTTTTCATTATAAACTGTTCCTCTAACCAGCACTTAACTTCTCAAGAACTGTTTCAGTGTTTCATTTTTTCACCAGCATTTGTTTGTGAAAATATTAAATTTCTATTAAAATGATTTACAACATAGGGATTTCTGAGTCCACTGGCCCAAGTAGATATGAAGCTGGTGCAGCTCCATGTCCTCAGGTCCAGCAGATATTCCAGACAGGAGCACATACAATCTACTCACACAAGACCAGCCATATTGATCAATACAGACAGAAAACATGCAACAGTCACACAGACATGAAGGGCATGAATAGCCTAAACCTGTTCTTTTTCTATATCTGATCAGGACTGAAGTCCAGTAATGGACACCAACAGGTATCTCCAGTAGCTAGTCCAGACCTATGGTATCCCACTTCTTCAGTAGTAGTTTTGGATCCTCCAGTAGCAACTTTTCAGACCCTTTCTCACTCCAGGATCCAGCCCTCAGACCTATAATCTCTCTGGTATCTGGCTCATAGACCTCTTTTTCTACTGCTGGTTAATCCAATTTAAAGGTTACTGACATGCACAAAAGGAGAAACTTCACCAAGGAAAGTAGCTAGGAACTGAGTTCAATATTAAGGTAGAACAGACTGTGGAGATTAGAAGCAGGAGTTGGCCAGTTGAGCCACCTGTTTATTCTTGACCAGCCCCTTTATTCCCTTTTCTTCTGCTTTCCCACACCCATTTCTTCCTAATCCAGCTTTATCCCTCCTTTCTCTGGCTTTGGTCTTTTCCCTGTACATCCCATAAAAGGTTTCCTACATTCCTGCAACCTCCCTAAAAAATCCCTTGTCAAGTTTTACATGGTCCTCAGGTATCTCCCCACATGCTTTCCATAATGCCGTATCTCTGTTAAGTTTAACCATTGCAAGATCCTACTGGAAGAACTTCTTTGATAGTCTCAGCTCAGTGGGTTTCACTGCAAGGACAACAGAAAAAACATTTTCTTTTGAGAATGATTTCAAAATCATGTCCTAGGAATAGCCAATTCAGTGAACTCCCTCAGTAATCAGGTTACTTCAGGTCCTTGGCCTGACATTGCTCTGCTTATTCTTGATGGGCCATTGTTTTTATGGTGATTAGCCTTTAGACTAATTTCAATTTCAATAACTTCAAACAAAACAAATATACTAAGAAACTAGGAACTAATAAAATGTATATTCAGTGAAAGTACATATACTACAAGATGCTGGAATGATTTATGCATGAATAATTTTTTTTTTTTAGAAATAGCCTTGCAAGGTAGAATGCTGCAGTGATAGCTCTTTGGCGAAGCTAGTGATGCTACTGCAATAAAATAATGACCTGATAGGATAGTCTGTATAGGAAGTCATTGCTCTCTTCATTCATTTGTTATTACTCATACAGTATTTGGAACTGTCACATCTAGATAATCAAAATGATACCTAGATGGGATGATAAAATTATACCTGTGAAGTATTGTTCATAGTTTTCAGGCAGAAAATTTAAAGAGGAATAAAAGAGGAAACAGACTAAGACCATATCTGTAAATTCTGTAGACTATGTGCTAGCAGAAACTGCCTTCATTTCCACCTCTATCTTTCCTGAAACTATGCCTGGGAGTAAATTAACAGTTGTGAACAATTTGCAGATGGGGATTCTGACGGAAAACAGGGAGTTGAATCAGACTTACAGTGTAGAAAAATACAACTGTGGCACAAAAGAAATCCAAGATGAAGCAAAGAACATACTTTTCTTGATGGACCTTACAGTGATATAGTCTCAGGAAAAAAACATCCAATTCCTCTCTTCTTCTAAGGAAAGACAGGAAAAAAATGTAGATCTGTTTGCCTCTTCACAGCAGGATATCTGTGAAGTACTAAAGACGTCCTTGTAACTTTTCTCATGTGTACACACTTGTATGCACAAACATACCCTACTTGGAGGCTATTGTTATAGCTTTTCAGAGCTTTTAGCCACAATTCTAGTTATTTATCATAGAAAAATGAATTAGCTGTTATCAGTGGGACAAATAAAACAAACTCAGAAATTTAATGCAGATTACATTCTGGAAATACAAACCACATACTCTGTATAGTTGGCTTTTCCTCTGTTAAGTGGAATACTATTTAACTATTTAATCATTTTTTAAATAATAATATCACTTTTCTTATTCTAAATATTATATCATAGTTTAGGGCACATTTAACACTGTGTTGTGGTGCATTTCCAGTGAAGCATTATTAACCACATATTTTGCATAATCCCATTACTTCATGTAATGTAACTGACAAGACTTAGGTTTTTCTTACATTTTCCTGATTTGAAATGCATGGATGTTCTGCTGTCATTACACTCTTTCAGATTCTTTTTTTTCTATGCTTCCCACTGTGCCACGTGAGCTTCATACACCATTACTCAATTAAAAGCTGCCATAAAAGAAACATATATATATATATATTTAGCCCTCTATCACTTAGATGGAGGTTGGGAACACACGCATAAATGTCTATGCATTTCAAGAAGAAAATGGATGGTTTCTTCTTTAGCAAAAGATTTATTAAAAAATAAAAAATAAATCAGAAAACCTGTGAAACCCAGTATCACAGTTAATTATATGCACCAGCAGCATATATTTTAACCAAAGAATGTAGAGAGATGCTTGCTGCTCTAATAAAACATGTCTGAAGAGGGGCTTCCTGAGACAAAATAAGACAACAAAGGAAACCATTTTTCTTAAAGAAGGCAGGCACAAAGAAATCCAGAAGCTATAACAGCAAAATCACTTTATTACATCTGATTTGTATTGTAAATATCATATAGCAGCAATCTCCCATTCTCTGCAGTGCTGTCACAGGTGTCAAGGACATGGAAATATATAAGGATAAAATTATATTACCCTTTTCATCTCCGGTTAAAAGCAAAGAATTGAGACGAAGAACACCTCATGTTAGTTGCAATGCTTTTTCACATACCTGAGATTTGGATCTACATAAATTAGGAAAACTGTGATTAAGAACAAAACTATGCAGATGAGCTTTTTTCTTTTTTCATGAGAATAATTTAGTTTTCCATTACTCCAATTCAAGCATAATTGCTAATTTTGTGTAAGAAGTATAATTGAGTTTTTAGTGCCATATACTTGCAGGAAACCAAAAGCATAAGGCAAGTGGGGTGCCTTGTGAAAGAAAGTACTATCAAAAGAAGGAAGACTCCTCTATTTTTTTTTTCCTAGTACTTTCAGTATAAAGTATGCAATTATGCTTTGCATGCTGTAAAACTACAAATCTAACAAATCAGCAGGGGAGAGAAAGTTGGAGGTGTAAATGTGAAAAAATATAAGATTTCAGCTAAGTTTTAAAATGAAATTAAATGGAGAGGTAAAGATTTGCTGTTTCAGATATCAGAACAGAAGGATTTTGCACCAGATTGTGAAGAGAGTGAGGGAGATCAGAACTGTATGAGTTGTGGATAAGAGAAGTTCATAGAATCATAGAATATCCCAAGTTGGAAGGGACCCACAAGGATCATCGAGTCCAACTCCTGGTACCACACAGGCTCACCAAAAATTCATACCATATGACTAAGAGCATAGTCCAAATGCTTCTTAAACTCCGACAGTCTTGGTGCCATGACTACATCCCTGCGGGGGGCCTGTTCCCGTGCGTGAGAGAAGTTCTCAGAGAAGAACCGTTCTCAGAGAAGAACCTTTTCCTGAAAATAAAAGTATTTTTTTCAGTATTAGATAACATTTGTCAGTACGTAGAATAGCATGGTTTTGTACAAATGTTTTCCCTTTGCACAGAGCTATTTCAAAGGCTTACAAAGTAGAAGCTATTAAAAAAAAATGCTCCAAACATTTACACTAGATTAAAACAAAAGAAAACAAAACAAAACAGAACAGAACAAAGAAAAAACGTTTGAATAGTAGCACAGTGGTTCTGTATTTTATTTTTCCCATTGAAAATGCCCATACCACAACACAGTATGTCAACAAAATATGCTAAAGAAAATAGAAACCTCAACATTTCTTGTGAACAGGAATTCATATACCAGACTTTGGTTGGATACTTATGTCATACCTATGAAAGGTAAATCCACAAAACAGATATTCTGCTCAAGGAGTCATAGAATAATAGAATAGTAGAATGGTTTGGGTTGGAAGGGACCTTAAAAATCATCTGGTTCCAACCCCCTTGCCATGAACAGGGATGCCACACACTAGATCAGACTGCCCAGGGCCTCATCCAACCTAGTCTTGAACACCTTCAGGGATGGGGCATCCACAACTTCTCTGGGCAACCCGTTCCAGTGCCTCACCACCCTCTCACTGAAGAATTTCCTCCTAATGTCTAGTCTAAATCTCCCCTCTTTTAATTTAAGACCATTCTCCCTTGTCCTATCATTATCTACACAAGTAAAGAGTCCTTCTCCATCTTTTTCGTAAGACCCTTTACGTACTGAAAGGCCGCAGTGAGGTCTCCCTAGAGCCTTCTCTTCTCCAGGCTGAACATGCCCAGCTCTCTCACCTTTTCTTCATAGGAGAGGTGTTCCAGACCTCTGATCAACTTCGTTGCCCTCCTCTGGATTCCTTTTAGTACATCCATGTCTTTCTTGTGCTGGGGGGCCCAAACCTGGATGCAGTACTCTAGGTCGGGCCTCACAAGGGCAGAGTAGAGGGGGACAATCACCTCCCTCAACCTGCTGGTCACTCCTCTGTTGATGCAGTCCAGGATGCAGTTTGTCTTGTGGGCTGCAAGTACACACTTCTGGCTCATGTCAAGCTTTTCATCCAGCAGAACTCCAAAATCCTTCTCTGCAGGACTGCTGTCAATGAGTCCACTTTCTGGACTTGGAACTTTTTAGATAAATTCCCATTGGCTTTTTTTTTTTTTTTTTTTTTTTTTTCTGCCAGAACTGTGGTCCAGAACCCAGACTTCATTTCCAAAATATTTTTGGTTCATGTAGTTATTTTTTAAGCACAGCTAACAAATCAGAATGCTGACTTTCAGACTACCTCAGCATTGCTGTCTCCACTGTGTCTAGGACTAGTGGTCAATAGATGGATCAGTTACTGACAGCAAAATGGTAATTTTTAAAGTGTCATCCTCACTATGGCAAAATATGTTTTTGTATTTTGTTTGTTTGTTTGTTTTTTCTCTGGTGCCTTATTGCTTGTAAACCCATACTGTTAAGCATTATCACATGCTATCATAAAAGCAACACATGTAGATGTTTTGTTCATGAATACCCAATCAGTCCTGAGAACCACGAGACTAACAGAAGTGTTCTGTGTATCTTTTTTAGAAAAAGATAACATATTTATTCACAACTCTTGTCTGGAAACAGATAGAAGGTATAGAGCACCACAAGATTCTTGAACCCTTTTTTCTGGATTTCTCCTCTTTTTCCCACACTCACAGTTTTGGTATTCCCCAGAGTCTTTTTTATAGTCATTACTGCAACTTGGTTTTCAAATTTTGTATCATTTTATTATGAAATATAATAAATTTTCTCAATTTGTCTTTGTTGTCTAGGACAACACTTTCACAACAAAAATCCCTTTAAGCACATCTTATTTGTGTGCTTATTCACACAATAATAGAGGACTTCATTACATTAAAAAGAAGAAAACTGCCCCAAAACAGCAAACACCAAGAAGAAAAATGGAAAGAGGAAACACGTATAAAAATGAGTCTATGTCATTCTTGTTAATTGATATTTATTTAGTAGAATTTAATAAAAGAAACAAAAATGCTGTTTTAATTGGTTCTGAGGAAGAACTTTCACATTTGTTTGTTTGTTTTTTTGTCCCCATGAGAAAACTGAAAGAAGTGATGACAGGTTTTAGACTGGAGAACTGTGGGCTGAATGTAAGCCAAATTTTATTGAAAGGAGAAATAAAATATACCCATCATAGTGTTAAAAGAACCTTCTTTGATATAACTAGTTTAATTGTTTTCAATGTCCAATAACAATACATAATTTCTACCATTTTATCTTGCAGTGTTTTCCAAATTTTGCTCTCATCTTTACTGATAAGCTTGGATTTAAAAGAACAGTGCTTTTAGTCAACACTTGATAACCAATAATTACTTTTAAGAAAAATTGTGAAGGTATATGAATTAGATGAAAAATTGGCTGCACTGCAAGGCTTGGAAGGTGTGAAGAGTGGTTTGAAGCTGTGAATGGAGTTCCCCAAGGGTCAACGCTACGGACAACGTGTTTAAACACATTTCTATTGACCTAGAAAATGGGATACAAAATCCATTGTCTTTGTCAGTTGCCAACAGCAGGGGCTGCAGGGGCACCTATGAGGAGGGGTTGGGCCTTCCCATGATGGACGCATCCGGTTCTAGGTGGCTGTAATAACTACACTTTTGGGCAAGGCTGAGCCTGCCAGCCAAGTCAGAGGCCTTCTGTTGTGTCCTCACGGAACATGCACTTAGCTTTTACATTTCAAATTTTAAAAGATTTCTCCGTATGTAAATTAAGCTAGATACAAATTTTGAGACCTCTGCCACAGGCCTGTTTAATCGAGTATCTGTTGCAGTGTGCTTGCTGGCAGCTCAAAAACAATCACAGGCTAGTTCATGGCTAAGTACAGTTATTAAGTCTGCAAATAATTTGTGCCATTGATTTCTCTCAAACACGACTTTTATTTTTTCCCTTGTTTATGCCACTGTCCATAGCAACTGTGATGCATAGGTCAGTGCTGTTTGTGAAATGCAACACCGATATTCACAGATTATTCTTATATCTACTGAAATCAAACTGAGTGTATTCATTACTTTGTATAAATGACAGGAGCTTTTTATGAGAGATAATATTTGTAGCTTTAGCTATAGTCTGTAGCTTGATTACTGTGGGGAGAAGATCTCATCCCCATACCTCTCTTGTATTTTCTTGCTGTCTTCCCTGTAAGAACACCGGAATAATCTTGAACCAAGACTTCTTACAATTTGACAGTAACTGCCCGTCTTCCATTGTCACATCTGCAAAGAGTTATAATTTGAAACCTCATCCTGCAAGACTTGACTTTTCTTGCCAGCCATTATATAAATGCAGTAGGCATTATATATAGGCAGACAGACATGGTCAGTAGAAAACGTCTTAGTGAGAGGTTGGGTAGGACACTACTTTATGCAGAAGCTAGTTTATCTTAATTGTTAGTAAAGTAGTCATAGAATGATTTTTGTCCACAGATTATACATGAATTAAATCAGGACATCATAAGAGAGGGAACAGGTGAAGCTTTAAGATCATAGAAGAACTTGAGAGAAAGAAGAAGAGGAGAAGAGGTCTCTAGGAAAAAGAACACCAAAAGGTGTATTTTCTGCTCATGGTGCTGTGGGGGACAGTGGCAATGTATCGTAGGTTTGGTAGGAGCTATATCCCACCTACTATCCCAACTGTCCCTACACATACCTCTTTCAGTAGCAAAACAGTTTAGTTTTCTAAGCAGCTGGCACTAGCAGAGCAGGCAGCGAAAGCATGGCTGTTTGTCACACTGTGTTCTCACCATGCTCACCTCTAATCTATTTATTTTGCTGGTATGTAGTGCTAAACCTTACCTGATAGCATGGGAATCAAAAATGGAAAACAATTAACACCAAGAAGAACTCCTCAGAAAGGGAGGCTGATATTTCTCCAACTCTACTGGTACAGATATCAGAATTATCACATTCCATATATATATATATATTATTTTGTGTGTGTGTGTGTGTGTGTGTGTAATGTGTTTTAAAAGATTTTTCAAATTTCTTAATTTTTTAATGTGAAGCCAAGTACTGCAATTTCACTGTTAGTATCTGTATAATATTTTTTTTTGAGATCTACTTCTAGAAAACAGTTGAAAATATAACAGCCTTTCTTTATGGAAAAAAAAAAATCATATATTTGTCAAATGAAAGAAGATTCCTACCCAAATTTCACAAATTGAAAGGATAACAATTAAGAACCCGAAGAATTCGTAAAACACTTTAAAACAGAAAGCACAAAATGAAATGGACCTGAAAAAGCCCAAATCAGATTAAAGAGGTACAAATAATGATGAATAAAAAGTCTCTTGGAAGCTTACAGGTGATGCATAGTTCTTATGTAAGTATGTTCATTATTAGAGCTTCCAAAATCATTTAACACTTCAAGCCAGTGAGTGACACTGGCTATAGTAATTTTAAAATTATAAGTGCTTTAGATAAAGCAACCATTTTTTCTTCAAATTATTATTATTGTTGTTATTATTATTATTATTATTACTACTATTATTTTCACTAGAACTTTGCCAGGTTTCTTGGTTTAGTAATTCTCATACATAAAATGAAAATATTCAGAATTTGAACAATGAAATAATGATGTAAACACTGAAAAAGTACTGGTAGAGGGATGATCTCCCTCTGTTTTATACATTTAAGGAGAATTATATTATGAATATAAATGCAAACCTGTGAATCTTTATGCACAAGGGTGCCTTGAAAAATGCATCAGACTGTCACACACACATCTCTCACACCATCTCTTCTCTCCATAAAATAATCTCACAATAATGCTGTTTCTTCTCCTCCAGGCGCTTAACCTTCGTTCTTAAATGACATGTGTGCAGGAGCTTTGATTTTGATGACAGGGAACTCATGTTTTTCTGTGGCTGCTGGAGCATCAAGAAATTACAAGGTCTTTTGCACCTTTTGCAGATGGCTGAAAAAAGTCTTATATCTAAAAGAATATTTTTAAAAGATGATGGTCTAATATCTGCCACTATAATGGGCACAATCTAACAGCGTACGCATATGCATCTCTGGGAAGGAGAAAATATACAAGACAAATATGGAACTGAGACATAGTCAAGAAAGAGTGGAAAAGATAATATTCACATATTCCATTAAATCTTGTAAATTGTATAAAAATTATTTCACTTTGGACTAGAAACCGATGGCCCTATTTGCAGAAATAAAGGTAGTCTCATTTATGAAACTTGGAAAATGCCAGGTTTATAGAGAAAAGGAACTGAAAATCCACTGATACAAATACCTGATTTCAAAATGGTACTCTTGTAGAGGAGGAATTGCAGTGTCTTTATCATACTTTCATCAGGCACCTTGCATACATCAATTTGCTCATTTCAAATTTGCTGAAAATCTGATAAGGAATGTCCTCTTGGTTGAAAGAAGGTTTGAATGGACATTAGATTGGATGATAAACTGGAATTCTAAGAATTATACAATAAGATAGCATCTCTTTTCAAAACTGGAGAAGAAGTGTTATACTGGTCAAAAGAAGCAATAATATACAGATCCACTTTCTGAGTAAGATGATACCACATTTTAAATAGTGTAAGTATCTCTGATTATTACAATATGTAAGGAAGTTACAATCTACTTCTTATGGTCTGAACAGTCTCCTTCAACTTCAGTGCATTATATGATTTTTGTTGTTGTTGTTTAAATAAATCAGCTCCTCTAACTTAAATACCTTAGTCACAGAAATTAAGTTTCAAAACGTCTTCAAGTGAACATTTAGTTCAGCAAACTTTCCTTAAGAAAACTTTTGTATTCTTTTTTATCTCATTTCCTGATTTAAATAAAAAGAAAAAAGAATAAGAAGAATGCCCATTCATCTGATTGTTAATTCATTAGAATGTAGGAATGGCCAGAATGGGTAAAATTGGAGGTACAACTAGTTCCAAATCCTAATTTAGTCAGAACCAAGAAACACATGCTTTGGGAACAAATAAGAACATGGAAAGTATGCATGATCCACTTCTTTAATATTTTCCCAGAGTCTTACTAGTTAAGGCTCTGGAATTTCCTGATTTGGACTGGGTCATTATGTATTTAGTAACTGACAGTGGGTTTCTCATCCATGGGTTTATGCAATATCTCGTTTGTAATATCCTTCAGGTACAAATTCTGCTCTTTTATTCACAGACAGTGTGGATGATTTTTGAACCTGGCATTCAGTTTCATTTGTTAATGAAGGGTAAATTTAAACTGGAACTGCTCATTATTAGTAATTTGTGACCAAGAAATGGTATACAGTAGGGGGCAAGACACCCTGCAAAGCAGGTTAAACTGGCTGGAAGCAGGAATGCCAGGGACAGAACAGGCCCCTTTAAGGGAGGTGCAGAAAGATTCCTTTTAAGATTAAAAAAAATAATAAAAAAAAAATGCTGCAATATTGCTTTATAATATTCCCTTACTTTCTACTTCTAGTGCTCAGAGACCACCTTTGGTCAGCAGATATGGCTGTGGGGGGTGAACCAAACATCGGGTTAAGGCAGCCAATGCAGATGTTCCTATGATTGTTGCTTCTGTTGCATCTTTGCAGATTCCTTCTAGAACTACTTGTGTTAGTAAGACTCCATCGAAAACATTTTTCATTAAATCTTTTAATAAACACAAATGCGTTTAATGTGTCTCACGGGGTATGATAAAAATTCCCAGCAGTATCGTTTAGTTCATATACCTCAAGAAACAGTTCCTGTCTGTTCCTGTGGAATTTCACTGAGCCATTATCGATTTGTAAATTTTTAACATATTTCTCTTGTTTCACTCTTTACAGCCTACACATCCCAGCTTATTGATCATTCCCAGTACGGAAGACATTCCATAACTTTGATCATCATGTTTTGTAATGTTTGTGAAGAATTTAGCACTGTAGATGATTGATATACATATGTGTGTGTGTGCATAACAGCTATGAAGAAATAGATAATTCTGTCTTCAGGGCAGAATTTGAATAATCTTTGGTGAATAAGTCTGGGTACAGACTATTAAACAAGATGAATGCAAAGAAAAGGAAAACTGCTCATTAATGAGGACTATCTGCCTCTAAACTGAATGAGGCAAGGATTTGGAAGCATGTCATAAACCTAAAAACTGTAATATGGCATTCACAAAAAGGGATACAGACAATCTAGATTCTGTTATTTCTAAGCTACTGTGTGGCATTATGAGCTACATAATGGTCTTAAAACCTCTTTTCTCTATATTTGAAAGACTAAGAAAGAAAAGTATGTTGCAGCTTTGGCAGAGACAAACAAGGGAACACATGAAAGCAGTGAGCTTCATCTGATTGTTTTACAGAACAACTGCCCTTTATGGCAGTCCTCAAAAGGCTGATATGACATATTACAATTTCTGATAATGTTTAGAGAATGGCAAGAAGAGAATAGTCTTTCACACTGACCAATCTTCTTTCCTTCCTGCTTTGCACCCCATTACTTGTATATTTTAGTTTAACAGTAACAGCAGAGCCAAGAGAAAAGGATGAGAATGATATGTGTGCTTTTGGCTGGGGAAGTGTCATTAGAAGCAAAGAACTGTCAGAGATATGTGCTAAAAACTGGATTAGGGCCTCAAAAGTAGGTATATAGGGTATGAAAATGACTGCCAGAAGAAGAGCATATTCTATAATTAGAATCTAACTATTCTATGATTCTGTATTTCTATGATAATTTTAGAGGTGAATATGAAAAAAAAAAAGAAGAAGCGCTAATTGAAGGACTGGTTCTTGATGTCAGTGGAAGTCTTTTCATTATGTCATGGGAATTCAGTTCAGGGCTATATCAGGTTGACCAATAATGTGCATGTATCTGTATGTCTGCAATTCTTAAATTTAATTATATCTTGATTTATAGTTACATTTTCAAACTTGGGTATCATGGTTAAATTTCTACATTAACATAAAATTGTTCTAGACTTACACATATGTGTTCACATTTTGATAATCAAATAGTTTACTAGTTATGTACATGGATTATATCTTTAAGGTGTCCAGGAAAGAATAATCATGGTGATTCAAGGCACAAACCTGTCAGTTTTTAAAAAAAGGGAAAAGCACATTTTTTTCCTTACTGAGAATCTTAGATTTTTCAAAGTATGCCATTAAAGATTTCATTAAATAAACAAAAATTCCTTGTTTTCAGATGTAATTTTGTCTTTGTAAATGACAAGGCCTTCAATGTTTTATTTTTGTTTTGTTTTCCTTGATACTTCCTTTCTGTGCATTCTTCACTGTGGCAGTTTTTCTCTTTGTGACGGTCATTAACACGTTTGTTTGTTTATTCTTGTGTTGGTTGTTTTGTCTTGTTTTGTTTTGTTTTCTCCCAGAAGATGTAGATCTGATTTCACAGTCTGGATATATTCCTTGATTAGAATAGATTTTTGATTAATGCTGTTTGTTTAATAATACTGATTATTTTTTTTTTTGAGTATTTATACATCATATAAATAATGAGGAATTCCAGAAAGATTTCACAAAACTTAGTGAACGTAGTGGCAGATAAGCTTCAGTTTGGATAAATATAAATTAATGTATTTGTATAAGGTGAGGGAAATATAAACTAAGCCACATTTATACAAAGCTGAATATGTCACTGGCATTTACATCTCAGGAAGGAGATCCTGAAGACATTTCTGACATTTCTCTGGAATCATCAACAAAATTTGCAGTGACAACACAAAAGTAAATAGTGTTAGACATGATGAGGAATGGTATTGAGAATGCAGTTGTCCCCTACTCCATTTCCACAGATGTCATTTCTTCCATATCACGGAATTACAGAATGATCAAGGTTGGAAGGAACCTCTGGAAGTTCAACCTCCCTGCACAAGCACAGGCACTTAGATCAGGTTGCCCAGGACCATTTCCAAGCAGCTTTTGAAGATATTCAAGAAGGAAGACTCAGTGACATCTCCAGGCAAGCTATTCCAGTGCTTCATCACCCACACAATAAAGAAGTGCTTCCTGATTTTCAGATAGAAACTCTTGTGTTCCAATTTGTGTCCATTGTTTTTTGTCCTGGCACTGGTCACCACTGAAAAGAACCTGGCTCGAGAAGATAAAGCTGTTACTCACCAGATTCCACTGAACCAGACCTTTTGAATTTTACTGCCCCATAAAGTTGTGGAGGTAGACAATATCAGTGAACTTAATAAATGGATTACATGCTTTCATGAACAACATGTTCGTAAACGGATAAAAATGGGAGTGGGTATCTGGTATCCATAAACCAAGTAGCTGCATGTGCTGGGACAAGAACAAGGAGAATGTCCTGCAGGATACTGGTAAGGCTCGTGTGCTCTCCTTCAACAACCTCTCTTGATGGCACTGGACGCACAGTCACAGGCTAGATGGACCACTGATCTGACACAGTGTGACATTTCTCATGTTATCATTTTACAAAAACACATTCCAAATTGAATTTCAACATAAGTATTCATTTCTGAATGCCTTTTCATTTTAAATAAGTAGTTTCTCAGTGATATTGACAGAGTGTAGGTTTATTAGGAAGAAGAAATAGTCTTGGAAGTGATTGTAACAATGGTATGTGATGACATGCAGTACTGACAATACCCCACTTGAAAAAGAATCTTTATGTAGCATTTTTATCAGTAAAACAGCTTATTTTCATTATTTAGAATGCAAATAGTCAAAATGATTTTATTTACTTCTTTCTGTAGGCAGCTTGATTCTTCTCTTGTGTAGTGTCACAAGTGGTATTTCAGAATGTTCAGCTTCTGTAGGTGCCTAGAAAGTTACAACAATTTATTTAACCATTAAGGTTATTAATGCCTAAATAAAAGGCATTTTTGAGTGTGCAAAATGTCTAACATAATACTTGAACAGTATTTTACATTGGCCAGACTGGCTGTAACTTTATATTCAGCTGTTGTTTTTTTTTTTTTTTTTTTTTTTTCCCTCCCCTCTGGAAACTATTTCATCATGAAGTATGGCTGAAGAGTTCTGTGTAAGGCAAAATGCTCTGACATTTATCATCCTCTTTCTGCTGCCCAATCTGATCAGATTAGATGGAATCCTACGACTGTAAAAACTGCAAAGAAAACAGGAAGCATGACGTCCTACTTTACCTCCACTGTATGTATAGTTTCAAAAAGATGACTGGTTTAGCTAATGAGTTCTTTCAATTTTAAGAGTAAAGTTATGTTTAGGCAATAACCAGTGAGTCTGCAAACACTTGTTATTGAATATAAATCACATCATCTAACTTTTACACCTAAGTTCTGAGGCAATTGATCACTGATCATTGTGGAGATATGGTTCAGAACCTCTGGAGTGTGAAACAACATTAATGATTTTTCCTTTGTAATCATCTGGAAATACACTAAGGTGTGTTATTCATGCACAAAAAACTGAAAACTCTTCAAGGCTGAACAATAAGAATGTCTATTATTTTTGAGAAGTCTTCTCTTACTTTTAAATCATTTTTGGTATGGTCACATTTTACAAGAATTGTTGCTTGTTTATAACTTTTATAATCTTCTGGGGATGAGGAAAAGTTTTGTTTAAATGACTTTTTACTTTTTAAATTCATTAAACCATCTCCATCGTTACGTATACACAGTTTAATCTGAAGTATCATTAATACATGGGATAATGTAAAATGTTTATAGCAGTGAAGCACAATGCAGTCAAAATACAGTCCCAAAACTCAGTCACAGTTCTGATGTCTGATTCTTTAAGCAAACAATATTTTTTTTCTATACCTCATCTTACTGTAAAACTTCATTTATCCTGAACTAAGCTTCTAGTAAAGACAGAGCACACTGTACTCGATACCAACTAAATATTTGCCACATAACATATGAAAATATATCCTGTAATTTTGTCATTAAGTAACAGCAAATACTATTAAAGTGCAAAATATAAATATGGATATAATGACTACCTCATCAACAGTACAGTGAATAACAGAAAAAGTGACATTTAATTTTTTTTTTTCCTTAAGAGTAACTAGATGTTATATATAATAAATGTGGATGTTTATAACTTTCATCTTTCAGTATTTTGTAAAGACAGAAAAGGTACATACGAAGCTAGGCATGTAAACACTCAGGGCATCTGTAATAGTTATATAAAGTAGCCTAAGAACTGAAGAGAATATCAGGAAATAAGTGGAAGCTGTAGCACAATTTCAGTTTAGTTGTCTTATCTCAAATACCATGCAATCTTGCTTCCAGGTTTTCCTAGAAAATTTAGATTTTCCATGGG
This sequence comes from Anser brachyrhynchus, assembly GCF_964034855.1. Lineage (NCBI taxonomy): Eukaryota > Metazoa > Chordata > Aves > Anseriformes > Anatidae > Anser > Anser brachyrhynchus. The sequence goes on along the minus strand of NC_137698.1, from coordinate 58,788,338 downwards.
GGATAATACTAGAGGCATTATCAACTAGCTGTACTTCTAGCACCTTACCTCACTGGGTGTTTTAAAATAGAAATCTTTCTTTGTTCTTTGTCTCCCAATCTGAAAATCAGTCTTTAATAGCTGTCAGATGTGAGACCAGAAAGACAAAGTAGAAATAATAGAAATGGTGCTAGTCAAGGATAGATTCTTTTAAAAGTATTTCTCTGCCTTTCCCAAAAACTAAGGATACAGAAGAAATTACAATAAAATACATTTTGCAGGTTTCATTAAATTCAATTTTAAAACTCTTTTATGTCATTGTTTATAGACTTTTTTTTTTTGTCTTCTCGTCAAAAACGATTTGTGTTTAATCAATATTTTTCACAGTTCTGGCTTATCTTTACTGAGGGTATGAAGGAAATGTCTTAATTATATTCTTCTACAATGGTTCTGCAGTTAATACCTGTTTGAGGTATTAATGATCATCGATCAGTGATGGCACATTTCAGAGTGAATACATACATCGCCATTATCCGGAACAAGGAAAAATGTAAGGCTCACAGCTTATGATAACTACAGGATGACCATAGGACATGGTATCAAAATTATTGAGAAAATTTACAGTATTTACTTCAGTTGAACATAAAAGGCTGAAGTTTCTATGGCACGGAGACATTACTAAAATATACACAAACACAATAGATTGTCTTACATAGTGTCTAATATATCAGCTTTTCTTGTGGAGTCATTTTGACATCATAAATTTATCAATAAATTGTAACACAATGAATATAATAATAATGATAATAATTTAATATAATATATATTTGTATATTTGTATATTATATAATAATAATTTTTATATATTGTATTATATATATTGTATATATTGTATTATATATTATATACAATATATTATATATGTTGTATATATTGTATTATATATAATAATTTGTATATTATATAATTATATAATATATAATTTTATATATTAAATAATAATAATAATAATAATAATTTGTAACACAATGAAACTGGGAAATAATGCTACCAGTGGAGATATGAAAAAAGTTTACCACTCCATATGCTAACCCACATTCGCCATGTAGTTATTGCATGTATTTCCTGAAAATATGTTGCAGACTTCACCAAATTGCTAGTGAGTAAAATCCATTCCTGCATTAAGAGGTCACATGTTATTACTAATTACTAAGGGAACGAAAAAGGGTAAATTAATATCCATACTGAAAATATGTCTATTAGAGTTTTGATTTAAAATTCATAAGTGCTAATCAAAATGTTTGAAGTCCCTGCTATTTCTCTATTTGACAGTCATTCTTATGGATCTGCTCATGATGGTAAACGGACAAATAATTGAACAAATCAGGAAAAAAACTTTGAAGTTGTCAGGGCCATTGTTTGACAAAGTAAAATCAATACTTTTATTTGAAATGTCAAAGACTACTGCAGTATTCCTGAGGAGACCTGAAGGGAAGCATCTGAGCATCTCTGTGTATACTTGTCTTGCCAATTCCAGCTGATCCCTCATTCTATATATCTTTGCTATGCGCAGAAAGAGTGGCTCCCAAGAATCCTGTAGAGAACAGCTCAGTTAGTACTATATGCAGTATTCCATGTGTTTACTGGAAGATTGTTATCCCTCACAAGCCAATCTCATCAACCCATAGCAATTACAATGATCTATGACACGTACACCGTTTCAGAGGTAGTTCACAATCCAGAGACTATATGAATCTGCAGAAACTATATGGTACTAGTAAGTATGAATTTTTAGACATTTCTATGATTTACCTACTTTAATCTTATTAAAGAGCAAGTAAAATGGTATTTTCAAGTATGTAAGAACTATCTCAAATGTGTATTTGTTTTACAGGTATCCACACAGAGAGGGGAGAAAAAAAATCCTGCTAACCTTTGTAACACTGGTTTAAAATCTGGCTATCTAGTAAGTCCCCCAGACTATAAGTTTGTTCAGCAGCCCCTTTCACTGTTAAAGACTGAGCATTTTACACTAATGCGTGAGAGAGCTGGTTAATTTTAGTGGTCTTTGTATTATTCTCTGATTAATAGCAAAACAAATACTAAAAGAAAGAAAAAGTTACTGTATGCTTACTTAGCTGTAATCTGGATCTTTCAAGTGGCAGAATGGGAACATACAATATACAAGCTGTTCTTCCCTTAAAAGAGGAGAAATATTTGCAACTGCATTAGAGGTAAGATTTTGATGGCTATGCATTAAAGTGAAATGTTAATTACTGTAACAGCAATGAGCAAGAGTTTTCTGTGATCATAAAGGAAAAAAGACTAAACTATAACCTATGGAATTTGTGCCTTTGTGTACAACAAAATTAAAATAATAATTTTTAAAGAGTTTTACTTCTCCCTCTCTCTCTCTCTCTCTTTTTTTTTTCCACTGAGTACCCGTCTGATATTAAATTCGAATCAAGTTGCAAATTAAGTACTTACAGATTTTACTCTGAGAATATACAGTGACACTAAGCTCACATATACCAGTCACATCTGTAAAAACTCAAATAATGAAAAGGTAACAAGTCAGAGGAAGCAAGACAATGAAATTCCTTGCATCCAAATTTCTTTTCCATCTTAATGTTATGTATTGCAAATTATTTTTCTCTCAAAGGATTCCAAATGTGTGTGTTTATCATAGAAACAGAAAATGGTTTGGGTTGGAAGGGACCTTGAATATCATCTAATTCCAACCTCTCTGCCATGTGCAGGGACACCTCCCACTGGATCAGGTTGCCCAAAGCCCCATCCAACCTAGCCTTGAACACTTGTAAGGATGGGGCATCTACAGCTTCTCTGAGCAACCTGTTCCAGTGCCTCACCACTCTCAGAGTGAAGATTTTTTCTTGTATCTAATCTAAATCTACACTCTCTCAGTTTAAAATCATTGCCCTTTGTCCCATCACTACACACCCTTGTAAAAAGTCCATCTTTAGTTTTCTTGTAGGCTTCCTTAATGTATTGGAAGGCTGCAATATGGTCTCCCTGAAGCCTCCAGGCTGAACAACCCCAACTCCCTCAGCCTGTCTTCATAGGGGGGTTGCTCCAGCTCTCTGATCATCTTGATGCCCTTCCTCTGGACTCTCTCCAGCAGGTCCATGTCCTTATTTTGGAGGCCCCAGAGCCGAATGCAGTATTCTGGGTGAGGTCTCATTTGAGCAGAGGGGAAGAATCACTTCCCTTGACCTGCTGGCCGTGCTTCTTTTGATGTAGCCCTAAATACAATTGTCTTTCTGGGCTGCAGGAGCACATTGACAGCTCATGTTGAGCTTCTCATCAACCAACACAACCCAAGTTGTTCTCCTAAGGGCTGCTCTCAATCCATTCTGTGCCCAGCCTGTTTTTGTGCTTGGGGTTGCCCTGACCCAGTTACAGGAGCTTGCACTTGTCCTTGTTGAACTTCATGTTTCATGCAGGCCCACTCCTCAAGCCCTCTGGATGGTTTCCCTTCAGTGTGTCACCCTCTGCACACAGCTTGGTGTTGTTGGCAAACTTGCTGAATGTTTACTTAATTCCACCGTCCATGTCATTGACAAAGATGTTAAACAGCATTGGTCCCAATACCGGCCCCCAAGGAATGCCACTGGTCTCCACTTGAATATTGAGCCATTGACCACAACTGTTTGAGTGTGACCATCCAGCCAATTCCTCATCCATTGAGCGGTCCATCCATTAAATCCACCTCTCTCCAATTTAGACACAAGTATGACATGCGGGACAGTGTCAAATGCTTTGCATAAGTCCAGGTTGACGATGTCAGTAGTTCTTCCCTTACCTATCAACGTTGCAACCCTGCCATAGAATTTGTTAGGCACAATTTGCCCTTAGTGAAGGCATGTTCATTTGCCAGTGAAATCACTACTGTACTGTGACATTTATATAATATTGTAATCTTTTAAACATAGAATATATACGTTTTCTTTTAGTTACCTAAGTAATTTTAAAGATGCAGTATAAGTGCATACAGTTAAGCACAGAAGTAGCTAGCTATTTGTAGGACTAAGATCTTAATACTTAAAGTCTTCTTCGTAATATATGTTTAGTTGTGAATGTCTTAAGCACACACAGTCTAAGAAGTATTTTAATAAAGAAAGAAAACAAGGTTTTGGAATATTATAAAACTTTAAATGAGAATTGAAACTACTTTGTGTAGCTGTTACATACTATGCAGCATGAATAAGCTGGGTTGCATTCACAGGTGTCATGTTTAAAGGTAGGTTTTTAAGAGGAAATCATATTTCACTTCCCGATACTTCTGTGACACCTACTTTCTGTTTACCCAAACAACCTGCATCAATAGGATGTTATGAATAAAAAAGATCTTAAATAATTTCTAAACACTTATTTTGCACATTTTATTTTGCAAAGAAATAGTAATCAGCAATGCTTAAATATCTAAGCTCTTTATATTAAAACTGTTCATGGAAGTTATTTCAGAAGTGGTTTAGTGCACGTTTGAAATGTTATGAACAAATGATGAAACAAGACTTGAAACAACGTTCCAGCCAGAAGTGTAGACTTTTCTCTGCTACATACGGGAGACAGATCTGAAAGAGTCCTGTAACGTGGCGAAGTACTTTGATGTGGTCCACTGCTTCCAGTCAAATATAAGTCTAAGAGTTATTGGTATTCTAGTTAACAGGCATATATTTAGGACATGAACATTTTCCTATGTTTAGGAGATAAACATTTTCCTCAAATTTTGAAATACTTTGCATTTCAGCAAAACATTAAGACATTTAAAAATATACAAAAATACTACTCAGTGTTAAAACTGGTTGTGAAATTCCTTTTTCTTTTTTTCTGAAAAGTTCAGGATTACTGATTAAGTAATAGAAGTGGTCATGTTTGTATGTCATACATTTCTGTAGAGGGGATAAACGTGACAGTTCATGGAGAACTGGCAATTCATCAGCTACTGATTTTGAAATTTGAATCACAGTTCTCATACTAGCATTAAGCTGCACATCCAAAAAAAAAAAAAAATTTAGTGAGCTGCTATGTAGTACCTAGCAGTCACCTTTAGTAGCAATTTAGCAATTGAATTAATAGTGTATTAATGTTGTTCTCATGAGTTTTCATAAAAGACTAGACTTTGTTGCTATTATTCTGCATGACTTTTCTGATGACTATGAGTGGAATTTCATCAAAAAATGCATTCAAGTTTTTGTATACAATTCAATGAACAACCACTAACCAAAAAACATTATGTTCAGTGGTTTCACTTTAGTTTTCTAAGTTTTCTTGCAATGTATTCATGACTGAGCTTTTCTTAGTAAAAGTGTTCTGATCCTATTTCAAAATCAGTGATGAGTCCATTGTGAGAACAAAAATGTTTTTATCAACAAAAACTTTTTTTAAATTGTTCAATTTAAAGTATTATTATAGAACATAAACTGTTCTGAAGAAACCTTTAAACCTTTATATCTGACAGAAGAATTCAAGCCCCCCTGTTAATTAACATCCTTATAAATCAATCTAAATCTTTGTCAAGGCTATTTATCTTTAATAATGTGGAGATAGTGTTTCTAAACATGATAATGTTTGATGCACTGCAGAAACTTTACTGACATCTCTTTGGCATAACACGTCTATCTTATCACTCAGAAGCAGTATCTTCATTTTTAAATGATGCCAAGAAAAAAAAAATCAGAATTCTTTATGTGCATAGCAACTACTATGTGTTTTTACTGTATATTGAAAAAGCATTTTTCAAACTCCATGACAAATGTATCTTTTTCATCAATGCAACTATCAGATTTCATTTTTGCTGGTAGAATGATTTGAGTGCTCGTAATAGTAGGAGTTACGGACACTGCCTAAAGACAGTCCTCAGAAAGCATATGGCTCATATTTTCAGACTTCTGTTGGTTATATGCCAGTCTGGATTCTACATGAGGCATCTTGCTCTAATAAACCTGACTTACATGTGCTGTGCATTGTTTCCCTATGCTTCACTCTCTGTTCTGCAGGCTTGCCTCCCAACACCTCTGTTCTTCTGGTCTTGAGTGTTTCAAGAACAAAGCCTGCTAATCTTGTCAGATTGTTATTCATTATATAATAGGACAAAACATCCACTGAAGATTAGAATAGAACCACACATCACAGTCTATTTGAATCGACAGAATGTTTGAACACTTGCATTCAAAAGAGGTAGCACAGCTATATTACTGTTGTTCCACAAAGTCTTGCTTTGTTAAATTACTGTATAAAGTAAGGCAAGTTAATGAGTCATTTTCAGATTTCGTTTTTAGAGGCAAAAGATAATGCTATAGTCCATCAGCTGGTAAATTGACCTGATATCTCAGGTATGAAAGAGGCCAGTTCGTTACTAGGATACAAATTTCTCAAGTGCTTGAGCTACTTTAAAATTTTTAAAGCTGATTCAATAGATATTTCAAATATCATGCACTAGACAGAAATTCCACTGCTCTACACAGTTTGTTTGATCAATAAACTGATGCAAATTACTCCTAACAAATTACAAATAACTCCCAATAAATGATTTTTATAACCTTTATTCTCCATTCTATTGAAGAGCATCTTATTTTACTTTTCATTTATGGTGCTTTCACAATCCAATTCCTTTAAGACTCAAAAGTCAGAGTGTAAGAAATTGACTTTTACTATTTTTTTTTTCCAATTGATTATGGCACACTACATTAAATAGTCTTCTTCCAGTAACCTATAACCTCCTAGCCCTACTACAATATTGATCTTATGCATTTATTCATTCCAGACAGCCTCACTTAGCTAAAATTAGTACTTTCTCACACTATCAGTTGTGTGGCCCAAATCTTGAAAACTAGTTACCTGACTCACACAGAAATTAGAGCAGAAAGATAAAACAATAACATAAGCATTACTGAACATGCATATTTTTGAGAATGTGAGCATCTTTCACTTAAGCAGGACAGTGGAATTATAAATCTATAGATTCCTTGATATAAATTCAATTAAATATGTATAAATACAATTAAAATATTAATGCCATAATAATATTTTAATACAATTAAAATATTAATATAATAATGATAAATAATACAATTATTATTTTATAACTAAGAAGTAAATCCAGACTTGATGTGAAGCGACTTCTAGATTTCTAAATTCCACTCCAGGTAATCCAGCTGTGCCTGCTTATTTTTCAACTTTCTAGGCAGGTGTCATAATCCAAAAGAGGAGGGAAGCTACCTGGCCCACAAATATGTAGTGATTCTGTGATACACAAAGACACAGAGGCTTTGTTCATTAAAGTTTTCTATTTATTACAAATCAACCCAAATCACCATTACCAAGAATACTATGTCAGTGAAAAACAAACTTATCAAGACTAGACTTATTACAGATTGTATACATACATATTCATAGAATTATCAAATGCATCAAACAGATCCTAGAAAAGAAAAAGAAGGGTGTGTATGTATCAATAAAACAATAACCAAAAGAAAACTGACCACTAGACAGGTCAAAAATGATTACCCAAAAGAAATCCAACTAACAAACAGGTCAAAGTAAAGCAATTATTAAAAAGGGAATTGACAACTTAATGTTCAAAATAAAACAATTACCAATAGAAAACAGACCTCCCCCATGAATGGGCCCAAAAGAAGTATAATTTAATGGACAGAGTCTCACTTCAAAGTTGATCTGCTCTGCCAGGTGTGGAGTGTTACAGTTTAGGAGTTGATGTCATCAAGTCACAGAGTTGAAGGAAGGAAGGAAGGAAGGAAGGAAGGAAGGAAGGAAGGAAGGAAGGAAGGAAGGAAGGAAGGAAGGAAGGAAGGAAATGAAAAGAAAAGGAAGAAATTTGCCTCGGTCATCAACTGCATGTTCTTGATTTTTTGGTTATACTGTTAAACTTCCTTTTCTTTGAAGGTCTCCTGTTCCTTTTTCCCTTGTGAATAGAAACACGGTATTTGCTCAGAGTACACATACCATATTGTTGGAACTCTTTTGGAAGGTCTCCAGCAACCACTCATATTCTCAGAGTTGATTGGATTGGGAACTGTGACCCCACATCCAAAAATATGTTCTTGTGGAAACATATTTTTCTGTTACTGAACAGAACATTTCACTTTTTAAAAATCTGTCTAATTTGGGAAATACCCAGGCCATACCAGAATTACATAGAAGCTTAAAAGAGGCAGTTCTGCAAGATTCAGGTACTCTTGTCTGCATCTGTAGACTGTTTTTCCCAAATCATTTTATTATTGAACCCAGTTTATTGAGGGGTACTCTAGTATCTGATTGTAGTTCTTAAATCTTGAACTGAAGTTACACAGTAGCAAAGGAGCTTAGTGTTCCTATAATTTAATTATTTTTCTTGTAATAACTATTAGAATGAGGTAATGACTAAAGACGAATTTACATCCTGCAATCCAAATAGTATTATGAGGTCTAGAAATTGTATGGAACTAAATGAAAACTATACTTATCACTATTGATACCTAAGTTCAGCTCCAAAGAGGTTTTCTCTCTCGTTCAACTCAAACGCTGTCAGGATACTTGCAGAGCTTCTGTAGACAGAATCTATATCTTTGGCAAGACTGGTGTCTTGGCTCACTCTTTCATTGATGAGGATGAAAATTCCTCTTTTCTGCTAAGCATTCCATTCAGCTTAAAAAACTTTTCTCAAGATTTTTTTTTCAATATAGAGACTCAAATGTTTAAACAAGTGAAATTCCAAAACTGTGCATAAAATAACTATTCAATACATAGATTCATTATTTTATAGAAAATCCTGCAGTCACAGTCTTTATAACAGAAAATGTTTACATTTCTTAAGTACATTTAGAAGAAAAATGCAGATTAGTTAAGAACAAACATTAATCATAATGGTCTCCAAGGCATTTACTATCTCCTAACCAAGCTCTAAAAAACCTTTTGGTATCTGACCATGATAAGATGCCCAAACCTCTGCAGAAATCGTGAATTTGGGAAGTAAGCCTTCTTTTCAGGAATCTGTTGGTGCTGCAGTAAGCAGAACTAAAATACAAAACAAAACTAATCAAAAATCCATCTTCCTGAGTCTGTATCTGCAGTGACATAGTCATATAGTCATCTAGAGAGGTATATTCATTTATATTCTTATTTGAAAGATGCTTAGGATCTTTCTGGAAACCAGAACAGTGGAAATTCAGAAACTTTTGTCTCTTTTTGTGACAATGAAGTAATGCATAGAGAAATACTGTAACATAGGAATGGCTGTATGTTAAACAGGAAAAATACAAGTTCCAGACTAACTAAACATGCTGAAAGCAGCATTCAAGATATTGATACCGTACAAGAAATGTTCTGTGTATGTGAAAAAAATCACCGCAAAGCTACAGAAAGGGCATTGTTTCAAACCTTGTGCCCCTTGTACAATTTCAACAAGCTAAGCCTAAAATAACTTCGGACAGTTTTTTTTTTTTTTTCAGGATTCAGAAAAAACTCTTGTTTAAGCACCTCAAATCTACACAGTTTTTCTGGCTTATCTTAAAAAAAAATGATAACAACAACAAAAACACCATAAAACAGGGTTAGAATTTAAATCTGTGGTAGAAACAGTGCTGAGGAGATTCTATGGTAATGATTTGAGAATCCTAGGGTAAGGATTTCAGTTGTGTTTCCTGAAAAGTAAAGAAACATTTTAATGACTTTTAGTTATGTCACTCTTATATGGATGTTATGCAAACTGAAGACAGTCAAGGTAAATTTATTTATTTATTTGTTAGGGAAAGAAAGAGATATCTCACAATGTTAGATGCTTCACTGTTTGACGCAATAAGGAACTGTTTATATAGGGAAAATGAGTGAATTTTGTGGAAGATTTTTCATAGGTATTCATGGGATAGTAGTCGATGTGATTCTCAAAATAAGTCTGATCAAAATCTGAAAAATTTATGTGGTCTTGTAATAGATGAAATAAAGCCTGTGTATGAAACTATACATGCTCTGTTAGTGCATGTAAGTGTGTATACATTCATACTGGATCATGCATTTGTGGTGGTTTTACTCGGGTGGGTGACCGAGCTCCACCACAACCGCTCTCTCACTCCCCCTCCTCAAAGAGGAATGAGGAGAAAATACAATGAAAAGGTCTCAAGGGTTGAGATAAGGATGAGGAGATTGCGCAGTAATTATTGTGATGGGCAAAACAGACTCAGCATAGGGAGACAGTAAGATTTATTGCCTATTATTAGCAAGCTAGACAAGCGAGAAACAAAGGAAAGAAACCAAAAGCACCTTCCCCCCCATCCACCCTCTTCCACCTCCTCCCCCCGAGTGGCGCAGGAGAACAGGGGAATGGGGCTTATGGTCAATCTATAGCGCTTCTTCGCCACCACTCCTTCTCGGTCACTCTCGTCCCCTGTGCTGTGGGGTCCCTCCCACGGGATGCAGTCCTTGCTGAACTGATCTGGCGTGGGCTGCCCACAGGCAGCAGCTCTTCAAGAACTGCTCCAGATATGGGTCCGTACCACAGGGTCCATCCCTCAGGAGTGAACTGCTCCAACCTGGATCCCCCATGGGCAGCAGCTCCTGCCAGGTCACCTGCTCCTGCGTGGTCTCCTCTCCGCAGGCTACAGGTCCGGCCTGGAATCTGATCTGGCAGGGGTCTTCCACAGGCCGCAGCTGCCATTGGTGCAGGTCCACCTGCTCCACCGTGGTCTCCTCCATGGGCTGCAGCGTGGAACCCTGCTCCACTGTGGTACTCCATGGGCTGCAGGGTGACAGCCTGCTTCACCATGGTCCTCACCACAGGCCGTAGGGGACTTCTGCTCCGGTGCCTGGAGCACCTCTCCCCTCCTTCTTCACTGACCTTGGTGCCTGCAAGGCTGTTTCTCACTCCTCTCACGCTCCCAGCTGCTATGTATGGCACAGAGCTTTTTTCCCCTGTCTTAAATATGCTCTCACAGAGGCGCAAAACAACATCACTTATTGGCTCAGCTCTGGTCAGCAGTGGGGCCCTTACCTAACACGGGGCAGCTTCTAGATCCTTCTCACAGAAGCCACCCCTATGGCTCCCTGCTACCAAAACCTTGCCACGTAAACCCACTACAGCAGTGGAGGGACAGGCACCTATCTGTTCTCTTTAGTGACCAGTGATATGACCTGGAGTCAAGCTGCAACAGGGGAGGTTCAGGCTGGACATCAGGAAGAGGTTCTTCACCGAGAGGGTTGTCGCGCACTGGAACAAGCACCCCAGGGACATAGTCATGGCACCAAGCCTGTTGGAGTTTAAGAAACGTTTGGACTGTGCTCTTAGTCATATGGTATGAATTTTTGGCAAGCCTGTGTGGTGCCAGGAGTTGGACTCGATGATCCTTATGGGGCCCTTCCAACTCAGGATACTCTGTGATTCTATGATTCTATACTGCATGCCATGGTGTTACCAAGTGAAAACAGTGAAAAATAATTTCTGGCTTTGTAATGATGAAATAATACCAGATTCTATTAATCTGTACTTAGTCACAGATATAAAGCATACGTATATAGTGTATTTATAGTACCTTCTAGTGCATTGTCAGTAAACCTAAGATTTTTACAGAGCTGGAAAAAATTATTCCATGTGTCATCTATGGCCACAGACTGAATGAACTGAAGTAAGAAAACACCTCTGTCTGGAAAATATTGTTTTGAGGAAATAGCTTACAATTGTGTAGCAGGTATTAGCAGAATGTGTAGGTTTAACTCTGGCCTTTTGTATATGTTAATACTTAGCTGGTCATTGTAAGTTGTTTTTATAGATATTAGAGTACTATAGCTATAGTTCTGATGCTGTTCATTTTACTCTACTGTATGTACCCAAAATATATTAAATTAAGCACATCCAAAAAAATTTTATTGATTACAAATGGTTCCTGATTAGCTAGCTGAGATGTTACTTTACAAGATGTTTAAAGTTAGGTAAGATTAATCCAATCCCCTATGTCAGTATTGCTTTGATTCTTAAACATATCATTTACTTTTTCATTGCATGTATTTCTACAAATGAAACTTAGTCTACAAGAAAATCGTGTCCATTTTCAGAATATCAATAGTACTGAAATGTCTCCTGGTAAAGTACTTTCCAATAAAAAGCAAAAAAAAAGAAAATTACGAAAGCTCAGATAATGTATGGAAATTCTTCTTCAGCACTTTTCAAAAATGCCTTTTGGAAGCTGAATATTCTGAAGTACAAGAAATTTACAGCAGGAGAAAGATTTTATGTAAAGTCCCTTACTAAGTACATTCTTCAGTTTCTCGTTTATAACTCCAGGGCTTCCACTGCAAGAGCATTTCTAATTCATTCTCATTTGTGTAGCTCTTGTTTTTTCTGCTTCCTTGGAATGCAATGTTATCTAATGTTATTTCATGCTGAGATGAAACACTGACTGTATCAGTAAGGATAACTGCTGAGAAAGAAGAACAAAAGAATTGTATACATCTAATAGTGCAACATCTTCACTGGGGATATGCTGAGGTAGTGAATTTGGCATCATCTGTCCCTAATGAATTATCTCATGCAGTAGTGGTTCCAGCAAATTGTTGTATGTGGAAAGATGCTAAGGCTGCGCAAAAAGTATTGTCAGTAAAGTGAACTTGGAAAATTTATTCTTACTGACAAAAAAATAAACAAATAAACCCAAACTTTTTGTCAAGTTAAGTCTTTGTTAGGATTCACCATAAATTTTTGTTTGAGTTTCAAATACATTTTTGGCTACCAGGGAATCAGTCTTCTGATCAGACCATAAGTTTTAAAATTTTATCTGCTTTCCTGTTTTGGGCCAACATAAAACTAAGTCACACTCAAGATGCATGAGGTTTTTGTCCGTTACCAATTATTCCAAACTCGTTTTACAGGGCCTTCAAACTAGACTTTAAGTTTCTGACCATGACAGTGCTGTGGGAATCTTTCATAATTAAGCATTGCAACTTTCCAGAAGTGACAATATTTGAATTGTGGAAATGATCCCACAGATCATAAGTGGAACTTAGACAGAATCAGTATCTCTGATTTTCCATCTAGCTCACACAGAGAAAGCTGTACCGAAAGAACCTGTTGAAAAAGGGAGAACAGGATTCCAAACTGATGTATAAACTTCTGATTATTCACGCAAGTGGCAATATAGTGAACAGAACACCAGGAAAAAAATCAACACTCTAACATATTGAAACATTTCACCATATCATTTCTGTTCTTCAGTGGATAAAGTTAAATTTCTTTCAAATACCTTTGGAAACTTATCATTGCAATTTAAAACACCCTCCTCCAATCCCTCTTAAAAAGGTGTTGGCTGAGATGTAGGTGCTTGTTTATTCTTCCTGTGTGAGTGCTTGCAATAGCAAAGCATGAATGCAAGAATTAAAATCCTTTCAAAGAGCAAAGTCTGATTATTACTGCAGGTTCCAAAGGGCAGTTATTACCATCAATTATCATTTTTATTTAATAATGAATTAATTAAATTAATGTTAATTTAATGTTTATTCTTTTTCCTCATACAGTACGTTTCCATACAATATGGAAAAACCTAAGAGTCTAGTGTGTTCTCAGTGACTCACCTGAAATATTCCTTCCATATTACTCACTTGTTTATTTTGTCTTCAGAACTGCTGATTATTAGATCATTTACATGGTATTTTTTTCTGCTTATTTGTTTGTTTTCTGAGTACTAAACTAACTGAAATCCGAAGGATCTGAACAAAGATGAATATCAGATCTTTAATTCTGACTCTCTGAATTGTGTTTGATGGATGAAAGAAAAGTGAAAGTAAAATCAAATGACAAAATTAATTAGGCAAACACGATCATTGAGAGAACACATATGGTGATGGCAGTTAAAAATTACTCAGTTCAAGGGACAAGCAATCATATTATTTTTTTGCAGATTTTTTTTTCTCAGTATAAAATTATTTCCTGTAAATCATTTCATTTTTTAGAATATTTCCATTTGATGTTAGATCTGTTAGCCTAATAAACTTGTGTTTTTTGAATAGATTGTGAGTTTTGTTTTCACAGTGACCTAAAAAATACCACTATGAATTTCACTCCTCGAGGGACAAGATAATTTAGATGATCATAATTCCTGTCTTCTTGTACCTAGTAATTTACTTTTTCTTCATGCTTTCTGTAGTCTACAAGACCTCCAGTGCTAGATCAGTTATCCCAGCCAACAGATCCTGATCCTTCACAGAAGGGGTGTGTAAGCAAGATGTGCATAGCTCACTCTATTCACCTGTAGCCTCCAGGTTATTTATCTTGTTGTTGGTGTCTACTACAGGCCACTCAATCAAGAAGAGCCTGTTCATGAGCCCTTCTTGCTCCAACTACAGGAAGCATCATGTTCACAGGCTCTCATCCTTCTGTGGGGATTTCAACCACACAGATGTTTGCTGGGAAAGCCATGTGGCAGGAAGTAAGCAATTCAGGAGACTCCTGAAGTCCACTGAGGACAACTTCCTCATCCAGGTATTAGACAAACCAACCAGAGGAGAAGCGTTACTGGACCTGGTGCTCACCAGTGCAGAAGAGCTCATTAAAGAAGTTAAGATCGGATTAAGCCTAGGTTGCCGTGACCGTGCTGGGGTTCAGCTTGTGATCTTGAGGGATATGGGCCTGGATAAGAGTAAAATCAGGACCCTGAACTTCAGAAGAGCGAAATTCCAGATGTTCAAAGAATTAGTAAATGAGATCCCATGGGACACGGTCCTTAGGGACAGAAGATCTGATCATAGCTGGCAACTATAAGGATATCACAAAATTACAGAATCACAGAATTGTAGGTGTTGGAAGGGACCTCAAGAGATCATCAGGTCCAACCCCCCTGCCAAAGCAGGTTCCCTAAAGCAGGTTGCCCAGGCAGGCGTGCAGACGGGCCTTGAATATCTCCAGAGAAGGAGACTCCACAGCCTCCCTGGGCAGCCTGTTCCAGTGCTCCGTCACCCTTACCGTGAAGAAGTTCTTTCACATATTGGTGTGGAACTTCCTGTGATCCATTTTTTGGACATTGCCCCTTGCCCTGTCCCCACAAACCACTGAGAAGAGGTTGGCCAAATCCCTCTGTCTCCCACACTTAAGATATTTGTAAACATTAGTAAGATCCCCTCTCAGTCTTCTTTTCTCAAAGAAATATTTTCCTTGGAGCGCAAGAGCTCTCTATTCCCATGTGTAATAAATCAAGCATGAAAGGTAGGAAACCAGCATGGTTGAATAAGGATTTGCTGGTCAAACTTAGGAAAAAGAAGGAAGTGCACACATGGTAGAAACAGGCCCCATGTGCCCTGGGAAGAGTACAGAAATGCTGTCTGGATGTGCAGGGATAGGATCAGGAAAGCCAAGGCACTGACAAAACTAGACTTGGCAAGGGGTGCAAAGAATAACAAGAAGGGGTTTTACAGGTACATTGGCCACAAAAGAAAGAATAAGGAGAGTGTAGTGCCTCTGACAAATGGAGAACTGGTAACGACAGATGAGAAGGCAGAGATACTTAAGAATTTCTTTGCCTTGGTCTTCACTGGTGGTCAGGCATTGCACATCTCCTGTCCCCGAACCTCTAGGTGAGGGCTGGGGGATCAGAGTCCCTCCCACTGTAAGCAAAGAGCAAATTCACGACCTCCTGATTCAAATTAACAGCTATAAGTCTATGGGCCTTGATGACATGCATCCCAGGGTCCTGAGGGAATTGGCAGATGTAGTTGCCAAGCCACTCTCCATCATATTTGAAAAATCATGGCAGTCAGGTGAAGTTCCCAGTGACTGGAGAAGGGAAACATCACTCCCATTTTAAAAAAGGGTAGAAAGGAAGACCTGGGGAACTACAGACTGGTGAGCCTCACCTCTGTGCCTGGGAAGATCATGGAACAAATCCTCCTGGAGGCAATGTTAAGGCACATGCAGGACAAGGAGGTGATCTGGGACAGCCAGCATGGCTTCACCAAGGGCAAATCATGCCTGACCAATCTGGCGGCCTTCTGTGATGGAGTAACTGCATTAGTTGACATGGGAACACCGACTGATGTCATCTATTTGGACTTCTGTAAGGTCTTTGACACAGTCCTACATGACATCCTCATCTTTAAATTGGAAAGATACGGATTTTAAGGGTGGACCATCCAGTAGAAAAGGAATTGTCTTGATGACCACACCCAGAGAGTAATGGTCAATGGTTCTATGTCCAGATGGTGAGACTGGTGATGAGTGGTGTCTCTCAGGGCTCTGTCTTGGGACCAATGATTTTCAATATCTTCATCAATGACATAGATGATGGGATTAAGCACACCCTCAACAAGTTTGCAGATGACACCAAGCTGAGTGATGCAGCTGATACCAAAGAAGGAACCTTCAAAGGGACCTGGACAGGCTGGAGAAGTGGGCCCATGTGAACCTAATGAGGTTTAACAAGTCCAAGTGCAAGGTACTGCAACTGGGTCATGGCAATCCCAGACCGGAGTACAGACTGGGAGAAGAACTCATTGAGAGCTGCCCTGCAGAGAAGAACTTGGGGGTTCTGGTGGATGGAAAGCTCAACATGAGCCAGCAGTGTGTGCTTGCAGCCCACAAGACCAACTGCATCCTGGGCTGCATTAAAAGAGGAGTGACCAGCAGGTCAAGGGAGGTGATTGTCTCCCTCTACTCTGCCTTTGTAAGGCTGAACTAGAGTACTGCATCCAGGTTTGGGGCCCCCAGCACAAAAAGGATGTGGGCTTGTTAGAGTGAGTCCAGAGAGAGCCACAAAGATGATCAGAGGGCTGGAGGACCATTCCTATGAAGAAAAGCTGAGAGAGCTGGGCATGTTCAGCCTGGAGAAGAGAAGGCTCCAGGGAGACCTCACTGCGGCCTTTCAGTACTTAAAGGGGCCTTTTAAAACAGATGGAGAAGGACTCTTTACTCGTGTAGATAATGATAGGACAAGGGAGAATGGTCTTAAATTAAAAGAGGGGAGATTTAGACTAGACATTAGGAGGAAATTCTTAATTGTAAGGGTAGTGAGGCACTGAAACAGTTTCCTAGAGAAGTTGTAGATGTTCCATCGCTGGAGGTGTTCAAATCCAGCCTGGATGTGGCTTTGGCCAACCCATCTAGTGGGTAGCATCCCTGCCTATGGCAGGGAGGTTTGAGTTTGGTGATCTTTAAGGTCCCTTCCAACCTAAGCCATTCTATGATATCGTCAGGCAAAGTTGATCAGAGAGCCTGCTCTGCATTTAGAACTATTCTGCATTCAAACCTACTCTGAAAAACCTGTAGAGACCTACTCTATACACCACTTCTAGGTCACTTGTCTTAGGTACTATAGAAAGAACTAAAACATGCTCTCCACCATCCCAAAGAAAAATTTAGTCAAAGGATGTAATGGCTTTTGAAATAAATATCTCACATAAATAAGAGATAAAGAACCCTTATTTACAGCAGTGTATACTCCTTTAAATCAAAGCACTTTATAAATAAAATAATATAGATATGTTATATTTTTAAACATAATACATATGCCAGATGAAGCAATTCAAAATATATCTTCATACATATATCAGCTTGTGATTGTACACATTTATTTTAACTGAATGATACTCACTCATAAAAACAAACAAACAAACAAACAAAAAACTATAGGTGGGGAATCCTACAGTTTCAAAATAAAGTTGTTTTGATGTTGGAATACTTACAATTTGACAATTGTTATTAAAAATTACTATGAATATTATTCTATATTAATCCCTGCTGATCGATATGTTATAATTTATTTTTCCATCACGATTTTACTCCACCTATGTATGACATAGTCCAAATAAATAAGGAGAAAAAGAATAAACAAAAGAGTGGTTGAAATTTACAAAACAATTTTTTGTCAAATGCATCTAGTGAACTAAAGCTTAGAAGTTAAAAATAGGCCTAACAGGAGTTAAAAGAATACAGCTTTAGCTGAACTGTTAAATAGATATTACTCCTTTAAAACTCTTCCTTTTCATATAACTTGACACAATCAAGGTGAATGATCTAGGAATTTGTATAAGACACCATTCTCATTCATTGCTTATTTTGTATATGGCAAACTGGACAAATGGCGTGGTTTTGATTGCACAGCTTCTTAAAGGGCACGGCTTCTTAAATGTTAATTCTTTAATGTGTGATGCTGTCCTTATCCACTGCACAACATCAAACACCAACAATGGTCGATAGCTATAGGGCAAAAGTGAGCTTGGAAGAAAATGCCTTATCTTAAGTACATCACAGTCCTTTTAGAAATTCATTTCCTCTCTCTCTCTTTTTTTTTTTTTTACACATTTTTTTTTTTACACATTAAGAAAACATTAGTAGAACATAGTATCAGTAACACTGTGCCACTTTTAATTCAAACCATTTGTAAGGAGAAAAGACAAAACAAAAGAGGTTGTAACACATTTTAAATCCTGAAGATTATCCAACCTCCAACCTTTTTTTTTTTTTTTTTTTTTTTTCATCTGAAAGGTGCTTTTTAGTTCTGGAGATCTTCTATTATCCCTCAGCCAGAAAGGTCACGGTCACAGGTGAATGGTACGAGAGACTTGCTCATCCTCCAGGCAATGAGCATATTACCTGTCTTTTTATACTAGGCTGTGCACAGCAGAAAACAGATTACTAAATTGCTTAGGATAGGTTAGCCTTTCCAGGTTGAAGTTCTGGTTCTGGAAATACTTTTAATTCTTGATATTCACTTATGTTTATTTATTGATGTGTGACAGTGTCTGTTCATGGAATAATGGAAATCATTTGGCAGAAGTCAAAGCTGACACACACACCATGCTGTAAATTATCATATTGCAAAGCAGACTGTGACCAGTTAAACATGGCTTCAACAGGGAAGAACCTCTCTCTTCACATATTTAGATTTTGCCCATAAATAATAAGACTTTCCCCATATTTAGCCTTGGTTTTGCTTCCCACATTTCTCAAAGTTTTCCAAGTAGGTAAATAAGGAATCTTTATTTAAAAGAGGAAGCACTAAAGTAATGAAATGTAAAATAGTTGCCCTAAGGTAACAGAAACTGTGTTTTATAGGACTTCAGTTTCAGGAAGAGGAAGCCCAGGAATCTGATTAAAAAGTAGTGTTCTGAACATATTATCAATAAACCAGGACTGTAGTGTTTACTGCAAAGTGTAGCATGCTTTGCAGCCGGTACGCAGCCAAAGCAAGCTGATTCATTTGGTCTTCTCAGATTCATGTTTTCAGATACTTCCTTGTATATGTCATCCCCATACCACACATTGAATGAAGATATTTATAATCTGATTCAAATTATTGGACCTAAAATGCAGCCCTATGTACCATACATCATTGTGGCTGAAGTACTTCTGAAAGACAAATCAGCTCATTGATAGATTGTGACTGGTGTTGTGCAGAACTTCCCAAAAGCTGAATCCTAGCTAATACCACTGAACACTGGAATTTTTTTATTATTATTTTTTTTTCAGTGTCCTCTCTCTACATTATGCATTCGTGTAAAGTCACAGTTTTCTATTCATAGCTGACAGTAATTATAATAGAGCAAATGGATAAATATATCACTGTTGTGTATTGATAGACAGTCACAATTCAACTGATGACTGTCTAAATGCACTGCATGAATAAACTGATCTTATTTTTGTAACTTATTAAATATAGCTATAAAAAAACAAACCTCATTCACTTAAATAATCTGTAATTTTATAAGAAACATTTTTTTAATTTTGTAATTATTTTCTGATAAAGATATATTGTAAGCATTTATTTTTAAAGGTGAAACTATCTCAGTAATACTGTGTATAAAATGATAATAGCAAATGGATTCTATGTACACTTATAATCAGATTTGCTTTCATACAAAGTGTAAGGTAGTTTTTTTCTTTTCATTTTATCATCTACTGCAGAGAGCTTTAATAACAACCCTTTGGGATAATATGCAGTACAGCATTTAAATATAGTTGCCACTATGTTGTCTTGTCAAAAAGAGAGATGAAAGCTTCCTCTCATAAAATAAACTATTCATAGGACACAAGATAGGATTTAAGTATATGCACCCTTTTTAGCCAAGAGGGGTAAGTATTATTTACCAAAACCAAGTAGCACATACTTTATTGTGGGTTATAAATGCATAAATGTTATTAATTTTTCGGTGAGTTTTCTGGGTAATTATATATTCATAATCCTTTAAAAACAGCATATTTTCACCAAACACAGAATATTTTATTCTTTAGGTTTATTCATGCAAACCTTTCTTAGTTCAGGGTTCAGTGAATATAAAAAAAGAGAATTTAGGCCTGAAATTACCTAAAAATTATCCTCTATCTGTCTTAGAAATCTGCTTTCCATGAGAGATTGCCTGCTCACAAAACTGATTCCTATCGTCCATCTATCATTGGCTTCAATCTTCCAATGGAATAGGCTAATTCATCACTGTTATTTTGATGACATTCAGCTCTATCTATCTTTACCCTACTGATTCTATTGAGACCAATATACTTCCTGAGGAGTATTCAGATTCACAGAATGTCTCAAGACTAATATCTGCTGGATGAAGCTTCTGTTGATTGATTCTATTAGTTCTAGCAGTCTTGGTCGTTGTGTGATATATAGCCACCTCATAGGTGCTGTTAAACCCTTATCCACAGATACTGATCAGGGCTAAGGCAAAGCCATAGCCAAAGTTTGTTGAAATCAAGTAACCACTGTATTTTAGGAAACAACTTCTCCTTATCTCTGGTATGATTTCATACCTCTAAGTGAGGTCTAACCATGTTTGAATCTAAGCATAATATATAAATTGAAAATAGATTTAAATATGGTTGTTTTCCCAAAACAAAACAAAACATGTTTGGCTTCTGAAAATAGTGCCATACTGTTATAATAGAAGTTCATATCAAATTGTATATTTCTCCAAAACAATGCAAAAAATAAAATTTCACAGAATCAGGGGCTGTGGCAACTTGAACTTTTAACAGTTTTTGTTTGTTTTATCGCAATGTATTTTTGAAGTTTATTTTGGATACTGATGTTATTATTATATTAATGCTGTAGACTTTAAGCTGTGACAGTAATAACTTATTTGTATACATATGGTCTAGCTATGTTGAGTCTTTTTATGCCTAGACTAGATAGACTAAAAACTGTCAGGAAGTTGTAACAATTCCACTAGCATTATACAAGTTTTTTTTTGTGCTCTTCGTTTTCTCTTGCAGTTTTATATTTTTTCATTCACTTTATCTTGTTTAAATGTCCTCAACAACGTCTATCACCAGAGAATTTGGTGGAGAGTTAGTTTTAACCAAAAAACTTGACATGTATGCATTGTGCAGAGAAACCTTATTGTTTGGACGTACAAACCTGGCTGATTGATGGGAAACAAAAATGTATCACACAGTGGATTGATGACAATAGTATCATCACATATATATATGACTAATTAACAAAAGTGTATAGAATGCACAAAAGCTTACATTGCTGGAAGGAGGTGGATGTGCATAAACATTTTCTGTCAGAAGTAATATTTATATGTGGTGTTTTATTCAACTAAAAACAAACAAACAACAACAACAACAAAAAAAAAAACCTCCAAAATAGTAAGTTTTGCAGACAGAGTACATGAAAGCTCTAGGGTAGCTACATTTAGATAAAGGGTCAGAACTCTCCCTACATACCTATCACAATCCATTTTTATTTAAATCTTTCTTTACCTTTCATAAAACAAACAAGCAAACACAAAAACCGTGAACTACAGCTGTCCTGGTTTCAGCTAGGATAGAGTTAATTTTCCTCCTAGTAGCAGGAATGCTGTGTTTCGGATTTAGGATGAGAATAATGTTGATAACAGGCTGATGTTTTAATTGTTGCAGAGCAGTGCTTACACCAAGCCAAGGACTTTTCAGCTTCTCAAACCGCCCTGCCTGTGAGGAGGCTGAGGGTGCATAAGGAGCTGGGAGGGGACAGAACCAGGACAGCTGACCTGAACTGGTCAAACGGATATTCCATACCATAAGACATCATGCTGAACAATTAATGTGGGGTGGCTGGCTGGGGGTGGTCAGCCGAGCTTTTACATTTTTATTTATTATTTTTTTTCCTGATTCTCTCCACCATCCCACTTTGGGGAGAGGGTGAGTGAACAGCTGTGTGGTTCTTGGCTGCCGGCCAGGTTAAACCACAAGAACAGCTATTCATAGCGATCTATGTCTAACTCAAACCTAAGAAACCATGTGCAAAGTCAAGACATCTCTAGTTCACCACTCTTACTACTTATCTGATGTGTAAAACACCATTACTATAAATATTACATAGCATAGGTCATACGCACTAGAGACTTAACTTATATGAAGCTCTTTACCTCCCAACACAACAATTTTAAGCTTCATAACACTAATTCCTCATTAAGCATACAGCTAAATGATGCCTTATTTGCCTACGTGCTAGGTAATAAAAATCTACAGACTTTTAAATCATATTCCAATAATTAATAGCATCTCTTCCCAAAACAATTGAAGGAGACTGAGCACGTTGAATTACCCTGGAACAGAGTTTAATATTCAAGTATAAAATAACCCATTAGATATATGACGTAGACTTAATCCGTGTGCATAATGTAAACCCAACACAGTAAATTCACAAGTAATGTGCCTGTAATATTGGCCTGCAGCCGCTGGCTTGATATTTCTTCAATGCTTTTGTTATTTTCAATGGTAACAGCTATTATTGTTCCACCTATTATTATTTTATATAGAAAACCAAACCAAACCAAACCAACTTTTTTTTTTTTTTAGAAATGTTAAACAAAAAAAAATGCAGTGACAATTAAACATAACATTTTTTTACAAAAAACTATCATTGGTTATTGCCATCTTATTAAAATAATACTTTGTCTACAGTAAAATTTATTTATTTTGCTATAAAATAATTCATACTTATGCTAAATTGAAAGAGAATTCAGACAACGTTGTGTAGATTATATCATGAATAAGTAGAATGAGATTTAATTTGGACTACTGGCATATTTTACTTTTTCTATTAAATTTGCAATTTAGACTTGAAACCAAGGGGGAAAAAAATGCCACTGACTCAGACAATGAATGCTGGCAAGTGTTTGAGTGAAGGTGTATTAAAAATAATGAAATACATTGACTATGGAGACAAAATAGTATAATCTTGGAACATGCATAGCTTAAGGGAAGAATTGGGCACTAAGAAGACAACAACCATCTGATTGGAGTAAATTTCTTCAGCTGAAATTTCTTCAGTTTAGTTTAAGGCAGAAAAAATAACAGTTAAACACCCATATTATATATGAAGCTGGATTCATTGTTTCTATTTAAGTAATCTGAGTTAATAATTTATATTTTTATATATTTTATATATATATTTATATATTTTTATTTATACATAAAATCAGGATCCTCTTTACAGTGATTACTTAGTTTATACTTCTGTCAGAAAGAACCTTTTCCATAACCTGTTATTATACACCTTTAAACAGAATATGCACTTATGGAAAGACTGAGTTGAAAACTGATGTCTTCTGTTTATCTTAGCTTACTTGTCAGGGAGGCAATTATGATTAATGCTCATAGCTTGACCTCAGCATTGTCTTGGTTATGCAGAGTAGAATCTTTAGCAGAAACAGAAGGAAACAAATAGGAAAAAGAGATGAATACATTTGCATATTTGGTGGTTAAAATCTAATTCTAAATTGGATATGCATAAAGCAGAAGAAATTCTTTCCAACTAAAGAGCAACCAAGTGTCCACAGGGCTCAAGCAATATGGCATCATTATCCATCTGTTGAGCTGCTATGGAATTATGCTGACAACTCCCAGCTTTCTTTGTTGGTAAGAATAAATATTTTTTTATTGATAACAAAAGAAGTACAATAAAAGCAGGAAAGATTGAAGACTGATACTTTATTCTCAGCATTCTACAGACTGCTGAGGTACAAAAAGCTGAATTCTACATGCTATTGCACTCATATACCATATAATATTTTCTCATCTCATCGTATATTTGTTTTTATCTCAGTAATCTATTGAAGAATGATTATGTGATACTTATGCTAGCAACTCTATTCCCATAATATGTCTTCTCATATAAGAGAAAGCAAAAAAAAAGATAGGGTAGAAAGTTGCTTTAAGGTTGTCTTCTTCTGGAAAAAAAAAAACAATCATTAATAATGATCTTTTGAAATAACTTGCTGAGACATTTGAGAACAATTACTGATTTAGAAATCCATGTAAAGAGGACACAGTAGTCTGAAACTCTTATAGAGTTACAAATAAATAAAAAGATTAATAACATCAACAATACTACTTTAAAAGATTTTTATTTCAGAAAAATTTGTTTAATATAAACCATATTTGATGTCTGCAATGTGCCAAAGAACATGATTTGTGTTTCTTAAAGTTTGTTTATCCTCATGATCTGTTTTGGTATCTATTTTAAATGTCCTTTTAGTTTTAATAATTCAGTAGATTTTTCTTTGGAAGTCTTTGGAATAATTTTCTATTTTTAAATGATATTTAAAACTCACCAGGCAGATACTTATACTTACTATAGTTACTTACATCAGTAATTGTCCCATTACAAATACAACTTCAGATAAGATCATTCATCAGAAATGTTTGAGTACATAATGTTAATTTAAAAATACAAATACAAGGTTTGCTTTCTATCTTGTAAATTAATATTAAGATCAAAATTCTAAGAACCTAATACTTCCTTGTCTACAAAAATAAGACTAAAATTTAACACCAAACTGTACCTGGAAGCTTATTCCTCATTTCTATCTGTATGTGTTTAAAATGAAATAAATTACCTATTGCCAGCTGTGCACAGTATGGTCTTATAGCTTCAAATCTTTTACATTCTTTAATTGACCCCTGAAGCCTATGGTTGAATCCAACAATATGTAAAGCTACATATGTGCAAGTGGTTGCCTGGCTAGAATCTAAATGTGTAAAATTACTTAAAAACTCTTAAGCTTTCAATAGCAGAATACAACAGAATATCTTCATAAACTTTCTCTACTGTATAATTTAATATAATATTATGATTTTTTTTCCTTGAATTACTCCATGACATACAATACCAGAAAAGGCAGATTGATATTTTCAAAGAGGCTAATAAAAAGTATAATTGCCAAGAATTCTATTTTACTCTGTATTGTTGAGCTTGTAAAAAAAAAAAAAAGTATTCATATTTCTTAGAATTAATCTCATGTAGTCATTTTAACTACATTGTTTTTATTCATCCTACATAGTAGTTTAATCTAATTCTTTAGTTATAATTCTACATGTTTTACACTTATATTCTTACATTTTCCATTATATTATTACTATAATACAAGGAAATTTTCTTTTATGTTATATTATAATTAAAAACTAGTCATCTTTCTTTTAACCAGAGATAACCTTTAAAATTAACATTTAAAATAAAAGAATAGCAATGTAGGAATAAGAAGAGATCTTAGAAAGTGGATACTGAAATATGTGGAATTTCACGTTTTACTCTTCAGATAATTTGTTCTAATGAAAAAAAGTGAAACAACTACAATGCATTTTAACTAATGACACAACTAACAAAAGTGACTAGATCATGAAAATATGCTTCTTTTTAACTTATAATTAAATTATTTGGAGAAACTTTTTTTTTTTTCCTAATAAGTGACTGAAAAAATATGGACTATAGAGAGATTATTAAACAAGAAAGATATACGCCTTCAAAGTAGACTGATAACCTTCATGCTCTTACCTGAATAACACTGGTCATTTCTTCACTGAAATCCCTGCTAGATAAATAGGAGATTTTGTTTTTTTTTGTTTTTCTTCTTTCTCATATTAGTGTAATTTTATTAAGTACCAGTACAAATTATGAGAATTGATAGACTGAATTATTTAAGTACTAGGCAAAGTTTAAGTTATTTCTATAAAGATATTATTTCTCTCTTTCTCTAGGAACTTTCAGTAATGTATAGCATTATCTCTTATTTTTCTCTCTGACAAGATCTTGCAAATTAAGTTTCTGACATAAAAAGTGCTTTTTGAATGTCACAGAGTGAGATCAGAGAAACTGTGACATACCTGCCATAATATAGAAACAAGGAAATGTGATTTTAATTTATTTTATATATAAATATTTCTTTTTAAATTGCAGAAAATAAAAAAGAATGATTTAAAGTTAAATTATACTTTAGCGTCAATCGTTTTATATGTATCTAAAAAAAAAAATCAAAACAAAACCAACCAACCAACCAACCACCACCACCACCACCAACAACAACAAAACACACACAAAAACCCAGACATTTCTAACCCCCATAACAAGCAGTTTAGAAATCTGAGAGGACAGAATGGAAATTGATCCCTCCAGTTGTAATCAGTCAAGCAAAACCTTACAACCTTTCAAAATCTGAAGATAATAAATTTGTCCTTTTTAGTTGTTTCACTCACAGGACAATTATCTCATAGAACAGGGTCATTTTCTTCACTAAGAACCTTCAATTCTGGAATATAAATGGAGACTGGCACTTGCTTTCACTTTCCGGTTTATGGAATTCTTGGATGTCTCAGTCTTGGATGTAATGGTTAAACATTCTGACAACTGAGTTGTTTGACTTTCACAGTAAAAATCACAACAGCTCATTCTTTATCAACATGGGAGGAAAGCTGGAATCTGAGGAAAAGGAACTAGATACTGAACTCTACAGTACTGCAAGACAGAAATTTTATTTCAGTGAGTTTAGTTATATCCTAGTTTAGAGAGAATACAAATAATAATGATAATAATAATAAAACCTACATATTTATGTTCTGAATGTAATTTGATGTTTAATGAATATGATGAAAAATAAATAGAATTTTTTTATTTTATTTTTTTTTACTGGTCTTCATTTCTCTGCCAGAGAAATGGTCTTCTGGAGCCATTCTCCCTTGGTAGTAGTGCCTTCCATAAACCCCCAACCTTTCTGGTCCCAGTATGGAATTCCTTAGTATCCAATATGATTTCTTTCATTTTCATATGGTTTATTATCCTTCCCCAAGTTTTTTGCCTTCTTAATCCTAACAAGCTGCAGGAGAGGGAAATATGTGGCAAAGTAGAGAGGAATTATTCCTCTTGCAAGGGAAGGAAAATATACTAAAAGAACCAAGAAGAATCCTGAAATGTCTATTTATATCTCAAAAGACAGAGGTTTTAGTACTAGCATGATTAAATATGCAACTTTAATAATGTTTAGTCCTATTACTCTTTCAAAGTAAAAATGTATATACTAAAAATAATATTTACTGAAAATACATTTTTTGTTAAATTCCATCTCAGGCTGAGCAGAAACTTCAAGTTCAGAATCAGTTCTAGCTCCAGAAATCAAAACAAAACAAAGCAACAACAACGACAACAACAACAACAAAAAATCAGTTCTTGAAGTGACTAAAGTTTATATTTCAGTTCTTTTTGCTTTAATATTTTTGCCCCTATTGGCTAACTTTGAGCAGCACCACAGTCTTCGCATTGTTTGAAGATGGTTCAGATATTGTCTCTTTTGAACATAATTTTGAAGTGGCTAAATCTCCTCAAATAGGTATGGAAACTTAAGACAGTATTTTACCTTAAGGACCAGGCATGTAAAAATGAAGATTCACAATTCCCCTTTCCTGAATTAATTGTTGGAGTCAGTCTTCAAGTTCTCATTAGAAGATGTAGCTGATCAGATAAAATAGTCATGACACCACAATTTTGCTCTCTGCATAATAAATAGGCGTTCAAACAAAGTCCTTTTGCCTCACTCCCACTGAATTATCATCTTTGAACCATTTTGATTGAACTTAAGAGGGCAGTAATAAGCTTCACTGGACTTAAGTGAACAAAAGATCCACAGCACTCAAAAAATCTAGTAGAACCACCCACATATTCTTGAGTTTGATATATTACAATCACTTGCAAGCCTTGGAGTTTTACTTTGTTCTTTTATAAGTAGAAATTTTGTGATATGAGGGAGAAGGTTCTCTGCTTTCAGATATGACTGGGTAAAACTGGATATTAACTAGCTGCATCATATGAGCTTCATATTGCGGGTGGGGGGAAAGCAATGAGAAAAATACATATATTACATTATTAAATACAGCAGTCCTTCTCTAGTTCTGATTATCTTTTGGACTAGTTACTGAAAATTATTGAACTATTGAAATTATTGAATTATTGAAGCAAAGTGATGAGGCAAAGAGGTTCTTCTTTTCTGTTACTAAATTATTATGAGTGTTTTCATTCACTGTTTTTTTCAGAAGTCACTTATTTAGTCATTTCAGTTCTACTTAACTAAACTGCAAGAAATTCGAACAGATGTTCGAAAAGTATGAAGAGCACCTCCAAATTTTTGTCTCTATGGTAAGATAAATTAAGAAGCTCCTACATCTACACACAAGAACTAGAGAAAATTCATTTACAGAGACAAGGAGTTCACTTTTTTTTTTTTTTTTCTACTGATGTATTACTAGATGATGTGTGTTACCTTGTTAAAGTTTGTGGGTAAAACGGCTTCTCTTAATTTGGAATAAATGGCAAAAATAATTATGTTCCTTTATAGCACTCAGAAGCTTAAACTATAATCTTCATTCCTTATGTACCCTCATGTGAAACGAAGCTATAGAAAAGAAATTGGAAATGTATGAGCACAGAAGTATGAGGGACAGGAGCCTGTGGGGGCAGAAAGATCAGGAGAGATGATGGAGCAAGGGCATGAGCAAGAACACCACGATATTTTTGAGAAGCACATAAAGAGGGACAACAATTACCTCCTCAATAAGAAATGAAAAATATTCACGTTATGACCCTCCCACCTGTAAGTATAAAGTGCAGATTTTCATAACATCTCAGGTTACTATTGATAATATAAAGTTGGGAGACAAACAGATGCATCTATTCAGAGAACTGAGAGCATAGGACAAAATTGCCAGGGCAAGCTTGTTCACAAGAGAAGGTAAGCTGGGAGCTGAGCACAGTAGCAGGGCAGGGGGAAAAAGTGGCTACACCAACAAGGAGCTGGGATGCATAACAGCAAGTCTCAGTCAGGAGCAGGTCCAGAAACAGGGATCAGGTCAGACATAGCACAGTGATCATCCAGCAGGTCCACATTGATGAGTCAGGTCCAAGGGAAAGGTAGGAAGTCAACCTGGTGGGTCAGAATCAGGAAGGCAGAATAGGCAGAGCCGTAGCTACAGTATAGAAGTGGCAGTGGACAGCAGTACAATCTCTGTTTAAATGCAGTTCCCAAGCAAAAGAGGAGGAAACCCTTTCTTCCAGCTTCCTTCATAATGGCTTTTGACAGTGAAGGAGGTGACCACAGCTGAACTCTGTAACTCACCCCAACTAACTTCCTGGAATGAAGATACCCACAAGAACCTTCCATATTTCTAAAGAATTAAAAAAAAAAAAAAAAAAGTCTTAGTTTATATAGCTTTTAAATAGTCATTTAAATGATCAAGGAGATGACTATGCCTTTTTCTATAAAGTACATTAAAAAAAAAAAAAGAACAGTAATCTTACACAAACCTTAAAATGAATACAGAAACAGAAGACACATCAGAAGGCAGATTAATAGATTTTTATTACCTGGCATATGTTAAATGATATGTAGGTTTTTAGGCACTGTTTGGAGTATGTATTTTGGATATGCATTTACTAAATATGCCAAGTATATCAGGTCTTAAAAATGTAAGTTCTTTACATTGTTATTATTTATCCTGAAATAGACCAGGAAATGATACAGAGATTCAAAGATAAGAATGAGCTAATCTTCCATCATCAAGCAGCTACCACTACTGTGTGTAAGTAAATGAGATAGAGGGAGAGAAAAAAGTTGTATGGAATCAAACCATATTTATTTTAAATAAACCATATTTATTTTAAATAAATAGTTTATAGGAATGCTTCAGTTCCCATTTTCCTTCACCGAAAGTATATCACAGCAAAAAATATGCATGCCAGTATCTAAACTATTATGGCTCCTCTGTTGGGACTTTCAGCTTCAGTGAGCTGAAAGATGGGAGCAACCTGACATTCTTTCTTTATCTCTTTTCCCTAACATAAGTATTGTAGAGCTCACTTAATCAAGACACCTTGTTGGTCACAAACTCAATTAACCAACAGTTAAAAATTTAAATAACCTTTATCTAGACATTGTTTAAGTAATATTAGAACCACGTGTCTATCTTACTACACTCTGCTAAAGCATTTGTGACCTTAAAACTTTGTGTTAACACC
This sequence comes from Anser brachyrhynchus, assembly GCF_964034855.1. Classification (NCBI taxonomy): domain Eukaryota; kingdom Metazoa; phylum Chordata; class Aves; order Anseriformes; family Anatidae; genus Anser; species Anser brachyrhynchus. The sequence continues at coordinate 58,758,102 of NC_137698.1, read as the reverse complement.
TTAATTGTAATTGACAAGGCAATTTCCTGGCTGCCATTGTGTAGAACAGACAGAGAGCACCGGTCATGAACTTTTAACTGCCATATTCATTCTCTTAATTGTAACTGGCAGCATAATTAACTAGAATATAGTCCCAGGAAAGTGGCTTGTACTATTATTATTGTCTCACCATAGTAAAGGTTATTTTTTTTTTCTTCATCTTGTTTAATCAGTAAAACGTATTCTTTATTCTTGGAGTTTCTCAGAAAATAGAGTGTTTTTTTTTTTTTTTATTATCTCTCTTTTTATCCACTCTTATTATCATAGTCCAAATTGGGATATTTGAATATCTCCATTTTCCCATTGCTGCCTTCAAAAACTTATGAGTTTCAGAAGTAAGAATAAACTAGCATAAGCGTCCAAATCCACCATCAGCTTTAATAAAAAATGCTCTCTGTCTTGGCATATACGCTAACTACATGTTATCACTGCTTTCATTATTCATAACAAGACAACAAAATTAATCAAATTAGGTATTTTAAATTTAATTTAAAGGACAGGTGTAAGTAAATTGAAATTATGATTAGCTTCAGTAACTAAAACTCCTTACTACTTTGCCTGAATAACTAGTCTGTGCATTGTCAAGACAAGAAATCTTCCTCCCAGGACAGTGATTGCTGTGAGTTTAGACGTTCCCAAAGCATTAAGGTAACTTTAGATTTAAAGTGGTCTCCATAGCTCCAACGTATTTGTCTCTTTGCAAAATTTCTCGAATGAAATATTTGAGATTTTCATTATCATTTACATCAGGATGAAACTCACTTTAAGCGCTTCCACCACATCTGCCAATATGTGATGCAATTTCAGCAGTTGTAGTTCAAGATATTCCCGAACAATGACAGAATATCTATATGAATCATATCATTAAGTTCTTACTTGGTTTTCACTCAGACTTCCCTCAGTTCAAACTCCTATAGGTTTGTAATCACTTTAGGATTTGTCCAAGTGTGCAAACAACATAAGTTGGTTTGGTTCTTTTCTTCAAATGTTTACCTGTCTTGATTAAAAATTGATCTTAAGGTACATAGCATGACTTAAACTTTATAGATCTCCCTCTCACCATGGACAATATTTGAACTTGTATATCAGAAGACTTGTGAAGAATAAAGGATTTTAATATAAATTCTTTTTGATTGACATTTTGACAAGAAATATCAGTATTGTGGAAATTTAAGAAAACTGCCATATAAGCTATCTTTCTGTTAAGATCAACAATAGTGATTTTATAAAGAAGGTCACTTATTGTGATTTTTGGAATTAAAACTCATCCAGCAGTGTACCTGATCCACCATGTATGATGAAAGCAATTTATTGCTACTTCTCAATATTGAAAAAGTTCACAGTGTCATTGATTGACCTTTAAAAAGAAAAATGTAGCTGGCTTATGGGTAAAAGCATTTCTTTCTCCCTCACTTTCTGCATTAGGGTTCACTGCATTGTTTCACAGCATTTATTAAAGTCTTTCAACATAAATCAAATGTGCAGTTGTCAACGGTGCACAACGATCTGATTGTATAAACCCTTAATTAATGATAATGTTTAGTAATCATTATTTCAGATGAAGGAGTCAATAAGTCAATGTGGTAGCTGACTAACCATCTGTATTTTGTGATTCCAGATAAGACTGTGGAAGATACTGTGACACCTAAGGCCCACATTTTCTTTTTTTTTGTTTGTTTGTTGTGTGTCTGTGTGTGTGTGTTGTTGTGTTGTTTTGTTTGTTTGTTTGTTTTGTTTTGTTTCTTCCTTTTTTTTTTCTAGACACAAAATAAACTACTTATTATACAAAAAGTTGTCAGTATATTCATGATCTTTCATTTGAGAAGGAAGTATGCCTACCTAGAAAATAAAGATTGATTACCAGATTACCTGAAAAAAATGGTCATAGTTGATCTATAATTTCTAGCAGGGCGTGATTATTTACTGAAATTTGGCACCAACTTTTATTACTTCATCCTCCACTTGAAAGTAGTCTCTTTAATTTTTATTTTTTTTCTGAGTTATCTGTGATGCTATATTTTTCTACTGAATTTTGGCAAAACAATTCAATGCAGTTCAAGGCAGTCTTTCTCTTATAGTATTAGAAGAATATAAATCAACTTGTCCTGATGGCAAGATGTCTCTTTAAGAAAAAGACAGTATTAATCTCTGAAATTCACTCTTCAGATACAAAAATGTGCTGCAGGACAAGTAGAAATGTTAAAATGCCATGACAGTATATCTGCCATTGTATTCAATGAGAAACACAGAAAAATTATCATTAAATAAATTAGAAACATTTATCTGATATTTTAATTTATTTTAAAACAATAGAAAACAAGTTTTGTTTTTTAGATAAATATGCAAAGTTCCCATTTCCATGCATTTCTCAGCATAGTAAGAAGGTAATAGTGCTAGAACTATTACTGGAAAATTAATGGAAAAATTGCTCTTCCAAAGACGTTAAAGAGTATTCTATCTATAAATGGAAAACAATATCAGAAACGGATTTTGCGTAAATCACAGAAACATAGAATGGCTTGAGTTGGAAGGGATCTTAGAGATCATCTAGTTCCAACCCCCCTGCCATGTGCAAGGACACCTCCCACTAGGCCAGGTTGCTCAAAGCTCTATCCAACCTGGCTTTGAACACTTCCAGGGATACGGCATCCACATCTTTTATGGGGAACCAGTTCCAGTGCCTCACCACCCTCTGAGAGAAGAATTTCCTCCTGACATCTAATCTAAATATCCCCTCTTTTAGTTTAAAACCATTCCCCCTTGTTCTATCATTATCTACCTAAGTAACAAGTTGCTTCTTTATGAGGTCTCTCTGGAGTCTTGACTTACTCTTTATGACTTATGCCTTGAACATCAAAATGTGTATTTGCAAAATAATGAATGTACTATAACTGCATTTGCCAAATGATACACAAATGAACAACTCAGTCAAAGTCAAAAGAATTGTAAATATGTTTTACAAATAAAAATATGGTTTGCAAATTCCAGCATAGAAAAAGAACTATGAAAGAGAATATGTTACCAGACTGCTAATTATATACTTTAGTATACTTACTGGGTTGTGCATTGCCAGTAAAGCTGAGGTAAGATCTTTTCCTATCATTTTAATCTTCTTTCTTTTTTATTCTTATGGAAAGAATTAAAAACTTTTAAAACTGCTATTTTTCAATGACTTGCAAGAATCCTCCTTATAATAACCAGTTATGAGGTTGGACGGGTAACCTTTACTTCTCAAAAGTGTTTTCTCTGGTTCTTAGTTCATGAACTATGTTTATAAACAAAACTGGCAAGTTCTACACAACTATTATTTAATTTCCAGATAAACCCTGATCAAAAATATTTTTTGTATGAAGTTATTTATGTCGAATAGCTTCTAAAATGTTTCAATAGAAAACTGTTTAGTATTCAATATTTACTTGTACTTTTTTGTTTATGATAGTTCAAATTTCATGATATTAATACTTGAGAAACTAAACAAAGATGGTCTTTTTTACTTTGGGATTTTTTTTGTATTTTCCCAGACTTTTAGAAGTGTTGTTATCCAGAATATTTTGACTATGGTAATCTTGACATGGCTAATTTGAAAAAATAATGCAAGTAGAATAATTATTTTTATGAATATAATTATCTACTTGTTTCATTAAATGGTTGGTTTTTTTTTCTAGCCTTCCAACTAAACCTGGAACTATGAAGTTAATCTAATTTTTCCTGCTTCTGAATAATTATCAGTAATAAGAATTAGGTAGTTCATCTCCTGTCCTCACAGCCACCTATTCTGTTGCATGTATTGTACTCACTGAAATAATTTACTAGTAGTTAATAAGTAAATAACTTAAGAATCTACTTTGAAGTAATCTGAAGAACTATAGTGGAAAAAGAAGATTATTGAATACAATGATTTTCTGGCAGTTAATAGCTTATTTTCACTGGAAATTGAGTTTAAATACATCTGTAAATACATAAACCTATCAAGTACAATATTAATTGACTTCACATCTCAGGTAGAAATCACATGTGAAGGATATTGTATTAGATTAGCAGAACCATCTTAATCATAATTACATAATTTTAAGTTTTATAATAATATAGATTATACTGAATCTTTAGTATTTCAGTTCTTAGGTTAATTGAAGTCAAAATTTTGTGGATGGAATTGTTAGGGTATGATTTTAAGCTATCAGGTTACTTTTACTTTTTTTGTATCTTGTTTGCTATCATTTGCAAGTAGAAAAAAAATATAGAATTTTTAAGACAATTTGTGGATAATACATACAAATGTACATGGTCCTGCACCTGGGGCACAACAACCCCAAGCAGTGCTACAGGATGGGAGATGAGTGGTTAGAAAGCTGCCTGGCAGAGAAGGACCTGGGAGTACTGGTTAATAGTTGGCTGAATATGAGCCAGCAGTGTGCTCAGGTGGCCAAGAAGGCCAACAGCATCCTGGCTTGTATAAGAAACAATGTGGCCAGCAGGTCTAGGGAAGTGATTGTACCTCTGTACTCAGCTCTGGTGAGGCCGCACCTTGAGTACTGTGTTCACTTTTGGGCCCCTCACTACAAGAAGGACATGGAGGTGCTCAAGAGAGTCCAGAGAAGGGCAACGAAGCTGGTGAGGGGTCTGGAGAACAAGTCTTATGAGGAACGGCTGTGGGAGCTGGGGTTGTTAAGCCTGGAGAAGTGGAGGCTCAGTGGTGATCTTATTGCACTCTATAGGTACCTTAAAGGAGGCTGTAGCGAGGTGGGTGTTGGTCTATTCTCCCACGTGCCTGGTGACAGGATGAGGGGAGAATGGGCTAAAGTTGCACCAGGGGAGGTTTGGGTTGGATATTAGGAAGAACTTCTTTACTGAAAGGGTTGTTAGGCATTGGAATGGACTGCCCAGGGAAGTGGTTGAGACACCATCCCTGGAGGTCTTTAAAAGACATTTAGATGTAGAGCTTAGTGATATGGTTTACTGGAGGACTTGTTAGTGTTAGGTCAGAGGTTGGACTAGGTGATCTTGGAGGTCTCTTCCAACCTAGATGATTCTGTGATTCTATGTGATTCTGTGATATGTTCTTAATAGGAAAGAATTATAATAGTACAGAATGCCAAAAAATAATAATAATAAAAAAATAAAATGCGTGACAATAGAGAGGCTATAAAGCCATAGCTATTTTCATGAAAGAGACTGATTTTTCAAATGTTCTTCACATATGAACATACTTTGGAAGATAATAAATAAGGAAAGAGTTGGCTTTACAGCACTGTTTAAATAAGGCAATTTATAGTTTTTCCTTTTCTAGTGTTTAATGATCTCCCCTATTCCACCTTTAACTTTCATTTAAATTGAATTAATAACACTTATTTATTTGAAAGGTTGTCCAAAAATTTCTAAGAAACTGTTTTTTTTGTTTTTGTTTTTAAATAATAGCTGTTCTTCCTGTGGATATTTAATGTTTACACACACACACACATACACACACACACAATATTTGTACGTGAAGTTGACTTAACCTGGGAGAACTAATTATCATATAATTTCTAGGGCCTTGTACTGTCCTATAAAAGGACCATATGAAAAAAAAATCTGTATTCTTAGAGAGTACACATTTGAACATTCATCATTCTGTTGCAGTTCAGGTTTTTTTGGATATCTATACCTGGCTAAACTGACTTAGGCTTGTAAACACTATATACTATAGAAGTGATCTTACTGGTCTACCTGTGGCAGTAGGTCAAAATAAATGGATACAGAATGAAAGGTTGAATGGATACAAGAGGTGAATTTGATCCTGTCACTTAGTATTATACATATAGTTTTTTAAAAGTCAGTTTGGCAAATGGAAGTCTTATGGTATCCCAGAGTAAAAATTGTGCCCTTTTGTTCATAAGTAATTTTACAGAACACATTTAATAAGTTTATTTCATTAATTTGTTCATTTATCTCATAAACTCCTACTGGTAAAAGTAAACATCATTTGCGATGATTCAGGTCCTTGTAAACATACTAACAAACATATAAATGTCAATATAAATACATCTTTTCAAACAAACAACTGTGCAGATTAGGTCTGTGGGTTAATTGCAGAGGACCAAGTGAACAACTGCTATTTCCACCAATGACCGAAAACTTTCCATGAACTCCATTGGAAGGTATTCTCAGTAACTATATATTTATATAAATAACTATCCAAGTTTGGTATAAAGATTGAAATTCTGATATGGAATATGAATTTATTCCAAAAGTAATTACACTAAACTATGTAGGAGTCAAATACCTGTTTTTCAGCGTAATGATATCAGACATTGGCCTCTACAATCCATCTTCTTGTGTACTTTGTTTTCCTACTACGCTATCTTAGAGCTCAGTAAGCATTGCGATGTCACATCATATGAGATTGTTAATATAGAAAATAACTACTTAGATATGTATTTTTGAGAGCAGAATTAGTCTAATTGTTTACACAAATGGAGTGACTGCATTTTTTTCTGTCAAATCTTTTCGGGTGTTTGTCAATCATTTTTCAAACCCATTTTGGTTCTCCTACTCCAGGTGTGGAGCTTGGTTTAATTTTTCTATCTGCACGTTCCCTCCAACTGTGTCTCTTTTTTATTGTTTCTTCTGGCTCTGTTGTTTTTATTTTGATAAAATAATATTTCAAACTTACTGTGTATGCCTGTGTGTTGGGGAAGCTGTGAGTCGTGTACTGCCTTGGATCTGCATAGCTAGCAATAAATAAATAAACTTACTTGATAAATTAGATAAGTGTGAAGATACTGCAACTTTTAGAAGTTGTAGAAGCTATTTTTGACACAGACAGCAGCTCTCTTTTGGATTTGTGAGCAGGATGAATTTTTTTTTTTTTTTTTCCCTCAAGCGTAGCCTGAAATCAAGGGTAATTGTCTTTCCTTCAACACATTAAAATACAATGTTAAAATATGATGGCTGACAAACACATACACATGTGCACATATGTGTGAGTTAGTCACCTCTGGATTCTTGGGTTGGAAATAGTTGGTTCAGTTAGTCACCTGGGCAGACTGCAACACTGGTTGTCAGAACTTGTGCGACTTCTGAACAGCAGTAGTTTGCTAGATATACCTACTCAGAGAAGGAATGGAACCGAGAGCAAACCAGAAAATATCTTCTGATGGAGCTGAAATTTCTGCTGTCACTGATATATGTTATCTTAAATTTCATGTTTTCAGTCACTTGGAAATGATCCTCACATCATTAAAAATAATTTTGTTTTTCCTTAAATACATATCTAAGAGTAATGTATGCAAGCTTCACTACAGACTTAGCAGTCATTGTGTTTTAAAAAAGAAATGTTCTGAACATAAAATAAAAATTCAAAAACAACTCCTTTATTCACACACACAAAAAAGGTCATAAAACAATGCATGCAAATTCAGTGTTAATATGACACAACATAAATCTATATTGTTTCTTGCACAGAGCTAACACTCAAGATTCTAATTCCCTTTCCCAGAAGAAATTTTGCCTTTGTCCTTCCCCCTTAACAAGCAGCAAATATTCCCTTTTGTAGAGAATGTTGCCTGAAACATGATTTAGTCACCTGGAATGTAATACATAAACATATAGATACCAGCCTTCTATAATTATATTACACAGTTTATGATTTCACTGTGCTCTTAAATATAGTTCTATTTTATAGATTTCTTTTTTCAGAATGAATAATCCTAGTATTTGTACTTTCATATAAGATTTTATTTCATATTGGCTGTGTTACAATAATTCCTACTCTATCTTATTCTCTATTATACTTTTAGAGATTGCTACCACACATACAAACAGCTTTTCTGATATTAGCTTGATGCATTTCCACATTACCTTTATAAAGTGTCATGGTGATATTTTCTGGTTGATCTCAATTCCATTCTTACTCTGAGTTCATGTTACTAAATATCTTGTAAAAGAAAAGATGTGAATGCTTGAGATCAAACTAGAAATTTATTCAGAAGAATTATCCAAAACTACATCCTTCAGTTCCAGCTAATTCAAGTCTTAGGCATGTCACAGTCCCTGTCATGCATTAAATGGCATTGTTTGAGACTATACATAGTTTTCCTTATTAGTTTATTCATTCCAAATAAATATTTGAATTTGACATTAGTATGTTTGATCATAATGAGGTTCATGTACAATATTGAGACAGTAAAGGAGCAGAAGACTTAGTCAGAAAAACAGTACAACAACACACAAAATGATTTAATGAAAGGCAAGACCTTGTAACAGCAGTAAGAAAGTGAATGCTTATGGCACATAGCTGTGTTGCCAACTCTGCTGGCACTTCAGCTACCACCTGTAGAAGTTACCTCAGGGATTGCCTTTTGTTCTTGTTTCTATTTGTACAGGATCGAGTCTTGTTCATATTCCATGTGTGCTATTTGGAAAAAGATATTTTGGAAACAACTGTTTTTGCCTAAACCATCATCCAAAAGGAAGGTAAAAGAATTATCCCAAAACACTCCCTGCCTCAACAATGGACTCCTCTAATAGGGGTATTTCACTCCATTTTTCTGTTTCAAAATTTAAATTGGGATCACACTGGAAGGTTCTGGGTAAATCCCCCAAACTGGCAAAATTAGCATCCTCCTTTTTGCTCTTTATACAATGAAAATATCTTTTTGTATTCAGTGATCAATGCTGGTAATTCTGACAATGATCAAACTGCAGAGATAAGTACATTCTCTGGTGAGGAACTGAGATCTTCAGCTTTCAAGAGTCAGGATATATCAGTCCTGTCTTCATCCTAGACAATAAGCAAAGTGGAGGAATCCAGTTGATGTGATAGTAGTTACCTATCCCATCTCACCCTTGTTCACTGTTTCTTAGTGAGGAAAATATTCAGTTTGCCCTTCAGTGAAACCCAGGCACGAATTAGTGTAAATGTAACATGGAAAACTGGTACTCCAGGACACTGATGTAAGTAAGTAATTAAGTAAAGTAGTTAACCATACCCTGTTATATTTTTCCTGTATGAGTAATTGAGTAACTTTGTCCACTTCTGCTTGATTTTAAAGAAAATGAGCAGGTCCTCCATTCTCTCAATCCAAGGATTATGTACAGTCATAACACAGACTGTCAGCATGACCTCAAAACAGCTAGGTCTATACTGGTTCTGGAGAAACAAGATAATTCATATGCTTTTCAGGCACAACTTAAAAGAACTAAGCTCAACTGATCAGCTTAAGATATTTATGAGGAAAAGAATGTCAACCTGGGTGAGTATTTTCACTGTCTGTGAAAGAGTGGTCTCAACAATGGCTGATGCTGAAAACTGAAGTCATCTGCGTAGTATATCCAAGTGCAGTATAGGCAGCATTTCATGTACATCTCCATGGTGCCTAATGTGTCTTTATCCTGACTTTGTGCGTGGGAAGCTGGACAGTCTTCATCATCTCTCTGTTTGTATTTGCCGAACCTGCAAATAAATTGATTATCATTAATCAAAATGTGCTTTTTTTTTTTTTTTTTTTTTTCTGTAGGACTCATTTCACATAGGCCAGGGAAGAATAGCTTTGGTCTACAGATGTTTGGATTTATTAAAGTTCTGGAAACACTGCCCCCCTGCCCCGCCCCCCCCCTCCCCCCCCCCCCGCCCCCCAGCATAGATTTATTTCCTTTTCCTTCAAGTGTCTGGTTGATTTATAGGCAAGCATTTATTTTATGTCTTGGACTTAGTTTCCTAATTTGTGGAAGAAATTGCCAAAAGCACTAAATTATCACCTACAATTCACAGAATCATAGAATCATAGAATTTGAATCATAGAATTTAAGTCTGAGCTTTGGAGATATAAGTGTAAATAGATATTGAACCTGGAATCAAACCAGACTCAGTTCTAGACTGCCAAAGAGGTATCAGAAGGTAATAATCTTCAGTCAATTAAAACTGTAAATCTGCTTTAGAGTAAACTACATAAGCATGAAATGTTAAGATGCCTCTTGCATCTTATATTCTTGCACAATATTGCAGTATTAAATTGCAGTAGTACACAATATTAAATACTGCATTTTCCCAGTAGGCAAAATTATTTCCCAATAAATGCAATGACTGTAAGAAACCAGAAATCATATAGGGGTCAGGAAAACTGTTGTATTAACTAGTAAACCCAGGAACAGAAAACAGCTGATCATGATGGTCTTCAGAGCCCTCAGTCTTGATTCTCTTGTAAGACAGAAACTCTCTTCTGTGTATTAAAGTGAATTTCCAGACCATCAAAAAATCTTGTCAATAAATGTTCATGATATGTACTATATCATATATTTTACTAGAAGATTACTGGAAAAATGTATATATATACATACAGAAACTGATGCATTAATAAACCAAGCCATGATAACATCTACTTTAGAAAGAAATACTCAACCTATTGAACATTGCATAAAATAATGCCAACTTCTCCAAATTTTACTGTAAGAAGATGTTGAGAACTGAAGAAGTTCTCTGGGGTTTATAGAAAGTAGAATGTAGCTCCTTATAGTATAATATAGCTTTTCATGCAAAACATTACTGATTCTGATTCTCTTAACTTTTTTACAATTACTATAAAAGCCTTATATGACATAGGGCCTAGTTTACTCTGTAGCAAGAACTACAAACTTGACTCTGCACTCAGTTCTAGTGAAATAAATCAGGAAAAATATCACTGAAATTACATCAGTTTCACTCATCATCCAACCCTGTGTATTCTGTCTGAGGTCTAAAAGAGGCTTCAGTTTTACAAATTATAACACGCAGCAAGTGAATGGTCAGTCTAACGGTTACAACAAAAATACAAGCCAAGTATTCTTAGAGAGCAAGGCATGTTTTAAATGTGAATTTTGCCTGTGAGGAACAACGGAAGGATTTGGAGGGAGCTTTACTAACCTACTGCTTCTATAAATATTCAGTACAGGATTGTTGTCAGTAATGTATTGGTGGTATTAAACTTCCAACCTTTAGCTTTCTATATTCTCATTAAATGGTATTTGAATACTTCTCTCTTAAAATTTTTGTTTGCAAATAGCATGACACAATGTAAAACTTTTTTTTTTTCTTTTTTTGGCATTCTAATCGTTGAGATGCATGGTATTTTACTAACACAAAGAAAACCTACTTAAAATTGAGAATTAATGTTAGCCTCTTCCTCCTTCCCGTTGAACTATGCAGACCCTTATCACATTAGTACTACACAGCCTAGAAGCAGGGTAATTGCATCATCAGTCTCTCTTGGTCTCTGCCTCAGACCTTTTCACATGCTCATCCTTTCCATTACTTCATGATTTCATTTAATATTCTCCAGGATTAGAATCATATCAGCAGTATGCTGAATTAACTGTTGCTACATGCTCTTCTGTAGATTTTTTTCCCCTGGAGATTAAAGGGCAATTAACATTTTTTAATAAAAGGTGTCCTCTTAAACTTATATGACCAAATAGATGGGTACTGAATTTTTATTTTGGATTTTGAATTTGAAAAATAAAAAAGTAATATAATCCTTTCTTTAATAAATTACAAACCATGACCGTCTGTAAAGTATAATCCTTCAGGTACCCAGTGCACTTGCATGTAATAGAGTGAAAGCTATTTAAAGGCCTTCTCGATGATGTGGCAGTTGCGTGCACTCATGCTATATGGTTTTTAATTTAATTTAATTTAATTTAATTTAATTTAATTTAATTTAATTTAATTTTAGAGTGGACAGATTATGCACATGCTGAAAGTAAGAAATCCTGATTCTTGCTTCTAAATTTACATTGGCAAAAGATTAGATCCCTGCTTTTTATAATTTCCAGAGACACAGTACCTGGAAAGTCAGAGAGGATCATTATTAATTGATGGAAATCTTCACTTTTTAATTACTCCACATCTATTTTGACATAGACAAGTGTCCATGTCTGTGATAATAAAAATGAAAAAAAAAAAAAAAGTACATAAATAAAATGAAAAAGATAGCATTGATTATAAAAAAATCATATGAGAGAAAGCTGACAGAGATAGCAAGTGATCTGCCATTTTTATCTCAAATGTGTGTTGCTGTTAATAGCGTATGTGTGTCCATATAGACAGACATAGATATTATATAAAATACAAAAGTTCTGACCTGTAGGTACAAAGTCCTAAACAGGCACAGTTCTCTTGACAATTAAAGTCAAGAAAATGAACATCTAGGTCTTAATGATAAATACAATAGATAGTAGAATTATTTTGATACTATCAAAAATATTTGATAGTAGAATTCTCTAGCATCATGGTGTTTGCCCAAACTTGGCATGGATGAAACTGATTCCTAAAAAGCCCAAACATTACCTTAAGAAGCAGTTCAGATTCCTACTTTGCATAGAATATATTTCTTTCACTACTCTGATGCTGTCCTTCCGTGTTATAACTTGGAGTTATAACATTCTTTCAAACAATATTTCAGAAGTATTTCAGAACATACAACAGATCCATAATATTTAAAGTGCATTTTCATTCTTCTTTTCCCCAGCCATGGCTTTCATTTTACTCTATCTTACTTGTGGACAGTACTTTCAAATTTATTGTTTAATTGTGTGATTTTAAAAATCCATGAACAGTATACAGAGAGCTCTCTCCCCAAACCTAATTGTGGATGATATTTTGAAAATATAATTTCATTAATGAACTTGAATATTTTAATTTAATATTAAACCAAACCAAATTTAGATGTGTTTTGTGTTAGATTTCACAAAACTTCCCTTCATCTATTTTACGTAGTAAAACAATCAATTTCACGTCAAAGAACTATGAAGGCAAATAATGTAAGAAAATGTGTTAACTATAAGCTCATATAACCATTTCAGATTTAATGATTTAAAACTAAGTAAGGTATTACGGAATTATTATCTTCAAATGCCATGTCTGAGATGACAAAATTTGACCTTCATAGTTCTTTCACTGTATTGCTTTGTCATCCTGTGCGGACAGCAAAAATCGGTGGAGGAATTAAAAAAAAAATAAAAATGAGTGGGGAGGGGTGCAATGTCTGATGAATACAACATCTTAAACTCTTTAATGACTTAGAATCATAGAATGGTTTGGGTTGGAAGGGACCTTGAAGATTATCTAGTTCCAACCCCTCTATCTTGGGCAGTAACACTTTCTACTAGACCAGACTGCTCAAGACTTAATACCCATGTGGCAAAGGGAAAATGGAAAATTTCTTTATTCTGGATAAACTGTAAGATAGAAAAGATCACACAGTATATGAGGAATGAATATCACTGGATCATTCAGAACAATTTTGATTTTTATCTTTTGTTCTTCTTGTTGCATGGCAATACCCTAAACAATTCAGGAAGGTACAGACATCTCTTGGGATAAACTCCCAGGCTAAGTAAGTCCTTGTCCCGAAGAACAGCAGAAACATCAGAAACGAATACCAGAATTGAGGTAATATTTAAAACTCAAGGAATGGCTAATACTGTTTTTATGTTTTTTATTAATTTTTGTTCCTCTTCATTCTGACCATTATAAATGTGACATATAATTTAAATTACTATCAATTCATCTCACATGCCATGGGAGTAATATAAACTCATTTTCTGCACATGGCAAAATAAACCCAATAAGCCACGTAAACAGTGGAAGTAAGTTTTCTTTTTATTACACCTTTCCAAAGCAGAGTTGCACTGAATTAATCATCAATGCACTGCAGGTGTGAAATCCATTATTTTCTGCCCACATTTTTTTGTGTACTCTCTAATTTCCGTAACTTATTAATAATAATTTCTAACCAATAAGCTGTCTGTGGTTGTAGGAAGCCAAAACTGTAAGGCCATTTAATTCTTTTTTCCTTGAATAAACATCTGCCTGCACTATATTAGAAACTGCTGTTTTTATCATAGGGAGAATATTCTAGCATCGTTCTTAAAAAACACTCAATGTTATATAAATAAATAAATAAATAAATAAATTTTTTGACTAATATAAAATAATATATTTAACAGCAATATTGTAATTCCCAGTGACATGGCCAAAAGTTAAGATTCTGAATTTTGTAGGCTTTGCACTTCTTTAGTGATATTAATCTAAATATTCCTCATAAATATATAGATATATAAATATCTTCTAATATTTTTCAGATATTCAGATATTAATCTAAATTATTATTCTGAAAAGTGCAGTTTCTAAGAGGCTGTAACAAATACCTGGCACACTTGGACAAAATATAGGACCTATTTGTCATTTCTTATGCAAGAAAATCCTATTTAGTAAAATTCTTAGGTAAATAATGGGAAATGTAAGGAAATATTGAAAACCCTACTGAGAATTTGTATTTTTATCACTAATCTGTTTGTTTGCCTGGGGCACAGGACTGCCAGCAGAAGTCTGTACCTTGAAACAAATCAGTCGTAAACAGACATTTAAAAATCAGAAGAACAGCTTTAAAATCTTAGGATCAGATCTCTTCAGTCATGTAATAAATGCATGTCAGGACTTCAGGTGCAGATAAGCAGGTCTAGGTGAAACACATTTAGCTGAAATTGCTGTGTGAGCTGGGATTTAAAATAAATAACCCCATCCTCCTACCAAATTAAAAAAATAAAAATAATAATAATAATAAAAAAATCTACGCTAACTGATCAAATAGGAAAGTCCTAATGATATTCTTGGGACACAAAACATATTTTATTGGCACATGATACATGTCTCCTATGCAGGTAAATCTGTGTCAGTCACAGTGGAGTGACATTAGCACAGTTAATATCATGGCCTGAAATGCGCCACTGGAACTCTGAGTTAGGATGAGGATACTGCCACAAAACTACTTTCCCAGGTGTCTTACAGATGTGTTTTCAGATTTACAATTACTCTTTCCGTTTAATGACTTTTGGCTGCTTAATGCTAGTGATGAAAGCGTACATAGCAAACAAGAGAGAGGCAAAAGCAGGTGTTGATTATCTTCTGATGCCCACACAGATTAAAAGAACTGTTCTTCTTATTGTACCACTAAGCACTGCATTATCACTGTGCTATATCCTCCAGCCTCTACTCCCGCACACCCATGTTTGAGAAATCACAGAAATAGACAATGCAACCACATTCATACTATATTACTCAGATATTCTAAAATTTCTAAAATGGATCCTGCACATTTCCAGATTCAGAAATTCTTATTTAGTAGTACTGTAGATCTTGAGGCTATGATGAAGGCAGGAAACGTATATTTATCCTTTAATAATATCTTCACACTACATGTATTTACTCTGTTCTGCTTCTTCTATAATCCACCAAAAAGGCTGTTTTTAACTGAATCATTTTAATAAGTACATAAGACCAATTTTTGTATTTCACAATTTTCAGAATTTATACAATCTTATTTATCAAAATGACATTTGCATGACATAAATGAGGCTTACTTTAACTTTAGTTTACTTCAGGAAGAATCAAACTGGATCTGAGTAATAAGCATAATGAAAGTGGGTGTCTTCTGAATAATCTACTTTGCTTTTCTGTAATTTTCTATTCTAAAATACTTCACAGAAGTGAAAAAAAAAATGGGGAAAGAATTAGTCTGAATATTTGAAAAACCTTCCAAATATGATATTTATTGCATTCATATTATCTATGACTGTCTGTAAAGAACTATTCTATTTATTTCAGACATCTATAACTAGACTAAAGAAAGCATGAATCTAGTACCAGAAATAAACGGGCATATATAACAACAGCATAACTCACCTGTTCTCTTCCCCTCATATTTAGGAGAAAAATCCTATTGGAGCCAAATCAGACAACGAAAGATAAAGTGTAAACATCACTGGCATGGCTAAGGTGAAGAAAAGAAAAAAAAAAAAAGGCATGAAAAGAAGATAAAAAGTATGAAAAGCATAGAAAAAGAAAACCAAAAATAGGAGAAAAGAATTACAATTAACAGACACTCTTCAGGAAAAAAAAAAAAAAGTTTCATAAGCATCTGTTCTTCTACTAATTGATGAAAAACATATTTTAATATGTCAAATTACATGCAATAGTTTTTTAGTTTTTTATTATTATTATTATTATAATGATCCATATGATTTTGTTAAAATAATCTCAATTATTGACACTAAGTTTTGTATATGTGTCAGAAACTACTTCTCTGGCCATGTTTTATTAATTTTAACAATAAACTGATATGTGAAAAAAATAAAAATAGATGTCTATATCTAAATTTGTGTATGGATGTTGTGAAAATTACATATCAAAAGTCTGTTTTGGCACACAAAAATGCATTTGTTATTTAATAGGTTCAATTAACATTTGCATTTCTGTCAAGTCTATTGAAGAGAAGTCCAAAAATGTTAATTAAAATACTGCTATCTCGTATCAAGTATCTTTCAACTCACAAGTAAAGTTATATAGATTTTTTTTTTTGAGATGAAGAGAAAGTCCTATGAATATTTTATAAACATCTTGCACTTCCATTGGATTTTTTTTTTCCAATTTTGGTAGCTCAAATTCTTCTTGATCATTAGATTCTTTTCTATATATGCAATTTAGAAAGAGCAACTCAAAATTAGAATTATCAGCCTTGTTGGTTTTTTTTTTTGTTGTTGTTGTGTTTTGTTTGTTTTTGTTTTTAATGTGTTGAGAAGAATGCATTATATGTGAATTTACTCAGGTGTAAATTTTACTTCCTCCAAAGCATGAACAGAAAATATGGGTAAAATGTTAAGAATGATAAGAATCATGCATATTAGAACTGTTTTAATAGGTTCAAAATATAGAAAAACTCTGACTGAAAGGAGCCTCAGGAGGTCTCTTGTCCAACTTGTGCTCAGAGCAGGGCTACCTCTGAGGTCAGACCAAGTTGTTGAGGGCAGGATCATGTTAAGTTCTTAAACATCAAAACATAAGGCCTAGGAGAGGCCTGGCTGTCCTCACAGGGAAAAACTTTTTCTGTGTATAATTTTTGTGTTGACTATAGAAATGATTAATATGACTGTTTCTTTGTAAGAAAATCCTATAATATCCCAAATGACAGAAAGGAAGGATTCTCTGCTTTGGACAGTGTATGCATGGTGCTCAGGATTCCCAGAAAGGACATAAAATTACCAGATTATCCTTTTCTCTCCTTATCAGTGTTAGGTCTAATAAATAGTATTGTAAATGGTACTTTTGAGCACCTTTCTTACTAGGATCTTAATAGACCAGCACCTCCTGGTACAAAATACCACCCCATAGATTCTCATGTTAGGTCTCTCCAAAGGTTTCTGTTCTGGCTGAACAAGCCCTACTCCCTCAGTGTCTCATCACAAGGCAAGTACTCTAGCTCCTGGTCAGCTTAGGGTTCCTCCTTTAAACTCATCCCGATTTATTGGTATCTTCCCCGTAAGAAAAGTTCAAAACTGGATGTAGTATTCCAAATGTGGTGTCACAGGTGCTGGCAAAAAGCCCCAGAGACATAGGGGAAAACTGGCAGAAAAAGCATTGAGTACCTCAGTCTTACTTAAAACCACTGTTGTTAAATCCCATGTTTGTCCCATTCAGAAACGGGCCTAAATTGTTCTTTGTTTAATCTTTTGTTACTAATGTAATAGCAGAAGCTCTTCTTGCCTTTGACAACCTCTGTATACATTAAATTTCCACACATTATGTAAGGCTATAAAAAAGTGGGACAATAATATGAAATATTGCAGGATTTAATTCTAAGTATTTCAACACTAGTTTTGGAAAAAATTAATTTAATAAATCACCACTACTAGAGTCAGTAAACATTTTAATATTCATCTGGTTCCATCATTGTGGTAAGAAAAAAAATACTAGCTTACTAGCCTACTATTATAGAAAGATAATGTTTTTACCAAGGAATACAATGCTAACAGAAAATTTTCTCCTATTATGACTTCATGTCACTGATCCTTATGGTGTACATTTACCAATCAAGTCTAAGATAGGCCTCCTGTATAGTGAAAGGAGAGGAACGGGCACTTTTAGATAAAGTGTGAAATGTAAGGTGAACTGCGCTTGTTGTTCTTTCCCATAATGACAGGGGGAACCTGAACAACAAATTTGCAAAGACAAATTTTTAGGTAGCTAAAGTTATGTGAGATGAATCTACTCTCAATGTATTACATAATCATGTAAAATTCATTCACACAATTATGTTCTTGAGTAAGTAGCTTCTTGTCCTTCATTCTATTGCCATTTACATTGTTGAAATCCTAATATTGAAATCCTAATATTATTACCTCCAATATAACACTAGATGGAAAGCTTCAGAAAATTTCTTTCTTATTCTCCTTCAACAGAAAATATCAAAATTATTTTTAACTTAAAAACCAAAAAAATATTGTGACCATTTAATTCCTTCTTTTCCCCTTGGAAAAAAAATAAAAAAAAAAAAAAAGAAAGAAAGAAAGAAACAAACAAAAAGACTCAGACTCATTTAATAGAAATTTAAAACAACTGTAAAACATCAAGTGGGTTAATGAGGGTATTAGCTGCACAACTATTGCTTTGCATTTTACAGGTATAAAATGTTTATCAATATTTTGTATATTTTAATGTAAAGTATTTCTGGCTTTGTATTATTATTATTATTATTATTATTATTATTATTTTCTCTTATTTGTTAACCATTTTTTAGAATGATCCAGGAGTTACAGAAATGTATCAGCTTATAAAGAATGTAAGTCTATTGCTCTATGTGCATCCCTGTCTGCCAGCAACAAAGTGACAAATGGACAGGAATTTAGCCTCTGAGAGTTCAATAAGCTGGTATTGTCCTGACATTGCAAACTGTTTACCACAAAAGTCCTCTACATCTATCACCCAGACCCAGCCTTTGCCTGATTCTAATTCTACTGACATTGAAACCTCAAGCCCTTTGTGAGCCATTTATCACACTTATTAAAATGTTCCATTGTGGATTAGAATAGCAATTCACTATTACTTCTGAAAGCAGCCCAAGGGCTATTCTAGGCAGGAAATTCTAATGCTTTATCAAAACCATGGTTTGGTCTTAAATGATTCTTTTTAAAGGTACTATGCTTCCAGTTGTGAAAAATGATGATGGCATTTCAAAGCTGGAATCAGTGCCCAATATTATGCAAATCTTTTTACTTATTACTGCATTTAAATCTAGCCTAAATACTTCACACTTAATATTTTAACACGCATATGTCAATTGGATTATATAAAAAACTTTAAGTAAAGAATGGCTTTCTGCCTACTGAATTATAAACATGATTCCAGTCCTTTGGAACACGTGATAAAATAATAAATAGTATCCAAGGGATATTCTTTCCCTGCTTAAAACTAACATAGTCAGAAACCCCTTCACAATTCATTTCCTAAACAGAACAAGATTGGGATCTTGTTCCTTCCAAAACCAGGAACTGAGTGGAAGAAAATGAAACTTATGAAAGAAATTCTGAATCATGTCAGGTCTTTAAGGTCCCTTCCAATCCAAGCCATTCTATGATTCTCTGATTCTATGGTTCTATGTCTTAAGTGACTAGTTTACTTTATGAATGTATGTATTAAAGTAACTATACAAGTATGTTTGACAAAAGAAGATGAATATTTAGATGGTTATTTAAAATATGTTGTACATGATTGACCTTCATACACGTGGAACATGGCTTCAGCACAATGAATTTATTTATATATTTAACATCATGATACCCATTCCCTTTGCAAACTTTTAAGTCCCCTGGTATTGCTTGCTGATACTGCATGTGAGATGTGTTCAAAAGAAATTGAACTTTCGAAGTATTACTACTGTATATATAATACCTTTATTTAGAAAAGTACTTCAGCAGTCAGGGCGTTAGCCCCAGTTTTCAAACTCTGCAACTAATTTTTTGCTCTGCCATAGTCTTCCACTGTGTCCATGACTGAATCACTCAAATATAAACTTTCAAGACCACTTGCCTAGCTTTCATGTTCTACACAACAATCTCACTTTTGTGTCTTACTTTTCTTATTTGTAAAATGAGATTAGAAGCACTTCTAAATCTCACAAGAGTGTTTTGATTGTAAATGCTCTGAGGGTCTCAAATACTATTTGTAAGAAGTATAAAAACAAGCTAAGATCAACAGATTCATAGTAACTTAGACAAGATTGCAATCACTTAACCTTTAAGAAAACCTGGAAAAAAAATATTCATCATTGTCCTCATTCATCACTAACACTTTTTAAAAGTGAAGATTATGGAAGAACTAAAAGGAAAGAATGCCTATAGGTACTTAGAAAGCATTCCTTGTAATCATGGACTTGTGTAAATACATGCTGCTGCAATGTGTTCACTGGGAAACATTCCAGTGAACTTTTTTTCAGAGTAATTTTCATATACAAAGAAGACAACATTTAAATGACTGAAAAACAGAACTCATCAATTGTGGTTTAACCTATCTGGCAGCTAAGCACCATAAAACCATTTACTCCCAGCAAATCCACCACCCCCAGTGGGATGGGGGAGAGAACAGAGGAAAAGAAAAAGTAAAAGCTTGTGGGTTGAGATAAAGGCAATTTAATAGGACAGGAAAAAAAAGAGAAATAATAATTATGATGATGATAAAATAAAAATAATATGTACAATGCTAGTGATGCACAGTGCAATTGCTCACCATCCACTGATGGATACTCAGCCTGTACCTGAGCAGCGGTCCCCCCCAACCCTGGCTAGCCACCCGACATTAATTGTTCAGCATGATGTCATATGGTATGCAATATCCCTTTGGCCAGTTTGGGTCAGCTGTCCTGGTTCTATCCCCTCCCAACTCCTCATGCACCCCCAGCCTCCCCTCAGGCAGGGTGGTGTGAGAAGCTGAAAAGTCCTTGGCTTAGTGTAAGCACTGCTCAATTAAAACATCAGCTTGTTATCAACATTATTCTCATCCTAAATCCAAAATGCAGCACCATTCCTGCTACTAGGAGGAAAATTAACTCTATCCTAGCTGAAACCAGGACAACATCTATGTCATTCATGTAGAAAAACAAAATTTACAAATTATGGATACAAATTATGGATATATACAACTTACTGTCATAATGTAATATGTATGGCTATATAGACATAAATATATTTATTTCCAAGGTGATTTACCTTTTTGTGTTGTCTTATTCATGGAAAATAACCATTTGCTCAATCTGAAATACAGATTTGTGCAACAAAAACACCTCATTTACTGCAGTGCAAAGGTAGAAATGAGACAAAATATTGTTAGTTCCTAGATGCCTGTCTTTGTGCCCTGGCATATGTTAAAAATATGGATGTGTGAAGTATACAGAATTAAAAAGTAGAGTAAACGAAGCTATAAATTTTACAAATAACATTACATTTAAATTGCACAAATGAGTAGTGAAGAAATTATAACTAGAAGGTAAACTTCCATTCTTGGCTAATAATGTGGCCAAGTCTTTTTGAACTTTTAAGAAAAAGTATATCATTCTGAAAATTTACCTTAAAAAATAAGTTATCCTCAGCATGCCACAGACCAGGCTCCAAACAGGGACGTTGTACTCATATAGTGCTACAGTATTACCACCAGAGTGAACCAGACAGTCTAGTTGGGGTTCATGGGCTTCAAGTCCTGAGAAAAGCATCTCCTTGAACTATGAAGTGCATTGGATACTGTGCTCTTTTACAAATGTCATAAAGAGGAGATACAATGAACAAGAGTAATAAAGAACAATACCTGCACCACATCTGGACTATTTAAGAAAGTATGCACATATTTGGTATCATGTGTCAGCCAAGTAGGAATGCTCTATTTTGTTTTTGCAGACAATATTTTGCCAGAGCAATGACTGTGCCATCAGGAGAACTTCTGCTGATATGTATGTATTTAAACTTTGATGATGAGAAGTCCCAGAACCACAACTTGGGCCCAGAGAAATTTCTTGTACGTAGTAGATTTTCAAACCCAAACATTTACCTTAGCTTTGCACAAGAATGGTATCAAATGGCAATCTTAGTAAAACTGCTGTTGAAATTGTATTAAATGCATATTAATTTTGTATCTCTTTTAAATTTTTTGTTGTCCTCACATGATTTTCAATAATGTTTTAATTATTATAGGGAAAAAATGATTTTATTTTTATTCTGAATGTTTCACGTAATAGCGTTTTGAATCTAAATGCAAAGTAGTGAGTAATATCTATGAGTTATGGCCATGAATACGATGAGATGATACACATGCTTTCCCAGTTTTACCAATGCTTAGGAACATTCTAATTGTGTCAGTTCAAAGATCTATGCCAGTTTTTCTCTCTTGCAGGAAGTAGGATAGTATAACTGTTTCAGGCAATGGCAAGAGATGCTGTTTAGGAAAAGCAAGAAAACCAAGCCATTTTCCGTAGCTCATTCTCCATGTGCTCCTCCAGCTGTTGTACCAGGGCTCTTAGCACATATTCCATATACAGTCTTTTTACTATCAGTCAATGGACTTGTTGACAATTTTTTTTTTTGAACCTATTGAAAATCCTAGTCTCAACAGCCTATTTTTTTAGCAAATTCCAAAATTCACTCCTAAGCACTGAGATATTTTATTTCTTCTGAATGTCAGACTGAGGACTCAAACAATACTTCAGAAATGCAATTTGGCTACAAGAGAGACAGAAAATTCCAGGCTAGGCAAGTTATTACCATTACCTGCTAAAAGTAGATTTATTTAAAATATTCTATCTTAAAATATTAAAATATTCTATCTATCTAACTACCTTTCCCCATCCTTTAATCTAACCTCACTTCTATTTGTTTGCCTCATTCAGATACCCAATACCCTGACCAAGGTCAGGAACTGATCTGTCTGTGATTAGAACACTTCACACTTAAACTACTACTGTATATTACTGCTGCTAGGTATTGTGAGACAGCCCTTTCTGTTTTTAATACAAGCCTATGGAGTTGTGTTCCTATTTAATTTAACTCTGAGTTATATCTGGCCTTGTTATTGGAGTTTCATTTTATCTTTGCAAATCCTTTATATATATGTATATATATTTTTTTTCACTGCTGACTGTTGGTAATTTTGTACCCTCCCGTGAGAAAGCTTAAATGATTACCATATTTATTTTGATTCATCTATTGGAAGGTGAGCTTTTTTTAAAGCAGGGGACTAGTTATGGTTCCACTGGTAAGGTGATGTGTCAAATTATTTCTGCAAACCTTTCAAAAGAATGCTTCTAGAAAATACTGCTCACAGAAGTAGTTAGGAAAATGCTGTCAGACCCATTTTCCTGTGGAAAATGAAACTGTTAAAATAAACGTGCTTCATGGAACTGCATTGATTTTGCCAGCACTTCAGTCGTAGGAGAAAACAGCCCTAATGACAGTAAAAAGCATCTAATATTTGTGGTTTTGAAATTAAAAGCTAAATTATCTTGCTTTGAAATAACTGTCTATATGTTCACTCTATGACTAATTTTTACAAGATTAAAGTGAAACACGTAAAAAGAATTGAAGATGTCTCTGGAGAAGGAAGGTGGTAGTCATTTAAAATATTGCTATAAGTCAGACAAAATAAATTTCAAAATGTTAAATTCCTTTTATTGAATTCAATTTATATACTCTGTACAATTACATTCCAGTCAGAAATACTTCACTTTTACCTTGTCTTCCTCTACTTCCTCACACTTTTCTTTTTGCCTGCTACTTATCATGATACAATACAGCTCACAGCTCCGGTAAGGACAAATGCTTAATTAGATCTTCTGGGTTTTATTCTTAAGAAAATAAATAACAGTGGGCATAAAAGATGATTACATAATCTCTATTATTATTTAGCATTCTCAGCAGTGTCATGCATCTGTAGTAAACATGTGAAACTTTGGAAGAAAACACAGTAAAGAGGTTAACAAGATGAACATTTTTTTTTTTTTCTTCCCTATGCCTTATGTGTTCATATGTTGTGGAGCTTATTTTAGACAATGAATCTGTCTTTTCTTTGCTTCCTCTTATTGGTTAGATGCACCATTTAATGGTTCGTTTCAAAAATATATCTGCTTTCCTTATATAGTAAGGGCTCATTAAAACTGGATTTGTCTGTAGGTTTTCTTATAAGTATCACAATACAGGACCTCATTTAAATTGAAATGTACTACTCTCTTACAAGACTCACTTCCAAGCCTTGATACCACATAATGACTGATTTTTTAAAGGGTAATCTTACCATTTTTAGAATCTAATAGGCCTACATTCTGAAACAAGGAAGAAACTGAAATAACAGCATATGAGGATGGCATATTGCAATACAAATCCCTGTCTCTTCTCTTCCATCTCTCTCCTATAGTATCCTTGCTTTTTATATTAATAACGTCTGCAGAAAGGACTCGCTTTCAGTGATGGTACAAAGTCACTGAATGAAAGTGATTGAAGGATGTTCTGATAAATATTGCCCCCAAAACACAGCCTGGGGGAGAGGATATACATTATTCAGCATCAATTTTGTATTTTCTTATGCTTCCCCCTTTACTCAAATATTATTTACAAACTTTCTTTATATTGCAATGTACAGCTGCTGATCCCTCATGTCTCAAAAAAAAAAAATATTACTGGAATTATCATGAACATGTGGTATCATTTGACTCCAAATTACCAGATAATTCCAATTAACCCATTGCACCATCACAGGCTACCACTAATGTGATGTGTTTATTTGTTTGTTTTGTTTGTTTGTTTGTTTTTTCCCCAACTGGCTTGACAACTCACATACTTATTTTCCTCTTACTCTTTGTAAAACATTGCTAAACACCCACGTTTTTTGGATAAACAAGAAGAAGTGTGGTCTGTTGCTACTGGTAAGGCTGGATAGGTCTAAAATAGTTTTGGAGATTTTTCTGCTATGTTCCATACCTAAATCCCAAGTAATACAAAATCTGTTTAATTATTATCTCCCATTCTTGCTCTCCACAACTGTGAAGTAAAATGGTCTGCTTTCCTCCTTTGTAGCTCCCTGGGAGATATTTAGCAGATTATCCCTGTCAAACATGGAATTTCTACCTCATGACTGATGAAAGAAAACAAACAAACAAAAAAAAAAACCCACAAACATATGGAATGCTGAAGCAAATAGACTTATGGGAGAGAAGGAAAATCTGTTAGTTTAGAATGTAGCGAATATGAGTTAATAATCCTAGGAGGTAAGAATATATCCTGGGAGCAAACAGATTTATGATCACCTGCAACAGAATGATGTGTGAAAATGGACGAAACTTTAAAAATGATGATGAGTGAGGGGTGTGGTAGAGGCAGAACAATAGGGAAGAGCTTAAGCTCTTAATATAATATTTAAAGGCAAACCAATATATTTCAGTAAATAGGTAAAGAAAGATGAGCTGGACAAATATAAATAGGTATATATATGCATATCTATAAACATGTATATATATAGACAAAATACTGTTGTATGCAAACACATTATATATACATGGAATTGACAGTTAGCTTAGTTAAAACCTTAACATTCTAAACAGAGTAACTTACAATTAACTCCTGTCCATCTAGGGTAATTCTACCGCTCAGTACCCAAACTAATACATAGAATAATAAATAATACGTTTAAAGCCAGAAAATTTTCTAGTATCTACCCCTGTTTCCCTGGTGTTATGCTGACTCACCAATATGGTCCTGAGCTCAGTGGTGCCAGTCTTCCTATGAATGGGGGAGGAAACTCTTTACAAGTCATTAGCCAGATTTACAGAGAAGCCTGATGTTTGTTCATGGTGGGGCTTTCTACCTCTTCCTCTTCAGGAGTGGGGTCCAGTTTGGACTATTTTTATATCTTCTCTTATCATAGTTTATCTCGTTTTTATAAGTTCCCAGCTATAGTTTGGAAATTACACAATAGCCCAAGCTGCAACAATATTGTTTGGTGCTCAATGACTGTCTTGGTGAGTCATAGCTTTACCATAGCTGACATTCACAAAGTTTCAGCTAAAACAGATAAGAAGATGTCACTTGGGCAACAGTCAATGGTTTAGGCAAATTAAAACCATTTCAGGCCAAAGCAACCCCAAACCATCTTGAGCCTATGCACTGTCTCTTTAATACAAAGTCTGTGACCTTTCACTAGTAATGGCTAAACATCCTCCTTATTGGGATACATTATGTAAGAAATATATGATGTGTATATCTGCATATAAAGGACATCAATTTAAGGTCCAAATGTATTAATGGTTTCCTAAAACATTTTATTCAGACTGTGTGAAATAGTTTGCATGGGATACTAATGTGAGGCTGAAACTGAAAGAACATCTGGTAGGTTAGCACAGACTCTTTTGCATGTTTTGAAATTTACGCATAAAGCTTTTACCTACTATCTATATCCTGTCATATTCACTACTATTTTTTCTTTATTCAAACTTTGTAAATTTTAATTCTAATTTTATAGTTGTGTTGGCATGTTATTTATTTCCTTACAACACATTTTTATGCAGAACTTCTGCATAGAGTACATGTTCTGATAATTGTAAGACTCTTTTTATAGTAATAAGCTCTTTGGTAAGATGTGTGCAACATCTTCCTTCAAGATGTTTTACATTACAAATTTACTTAACATTTTGAATAGATTTTATTAACTTCATTTCACTTTTGATTATGAAAAAATAAAGCCAGAAAATTATTATGGTGTAACAATCTGAGAAAAATATTGGGAAACAAGGATTGTTTATGAGTTCTAAATAGCCTGATTTGCTTCTGCAATTTTGGCAGTCATTTAAGCAGGCAAGGGAGGAAGGGGAAAGTACCTGTATGCAGCGGACACAGAACTTCTGAACACACAATGTCCATATCACGTACAAAAGTACTGTGAAGCATACAACTGTGCCAATGTAGGAAAATAAAAAAGTACTGCTGTATTAACATGAACAAAACACTGTACATGTGTTATTGTACATCTATCAGTTTTGGGTGAGAGTGCAAGTAGAATGAGCTCTTCATGAGAGTATTAAGCAGCCTGTACACGAAATAACATATAGACATCTTCAGTAGGATATTTTATATATATATATATATAATATATATATATATTAGCAATCTAGAAGAATGCTTCCAGGCAGATTTGTTTTTTGATTCTTTTTGAGGCAGAATCAGTCCTAAAACCTCCAAAAAGCCCTGGAAAGAGAGAGAAATTGTTCCAGCAATACCCAAAGGGCAGTAAGTCTTACAGACAGTGTTAGCTTTTCTCTTTTAAAATTTCTGTATGAAGTTGGTGTTTCAATTTCCAAAAGATGATTTTCCAGTCATTAGAATACATATGCAGTAAGACAGAAAGACAAGTCTAACACCATCCTCAGCCTATGGTGTTTCAAGTACACTTTTCTTACCAGTCTATTTATTGCTCTGGCTTTATTATCACACTTTTTTTTCAACTAATCCATCAGATATTTTTCTTCCACTACTGAAGCTACGTGATTACATAGAAAACAATCAAAACTTACTAACCTAATGAGAGAAAAATGACAGTAAGACAAAACTAAAAAAATAATGCAATGTACTGCTTGAGACACAGTACTTGGGAATTTTCCATTTACAGTTCTTCAAATAATGTTCCTGTATTTGTTTTAGATATTTTTGAATAAAAAAATCTAGGGCTATGACCTAGATACAGTGTCAAAAAGATCACTTTATGTGGGACTGCCTGTGTGCTCCACTTCCAAAAATTCACAATTTATTTTTATGTATCATAGTACAATTTTAACACAGACAGAATATCTCAGAACTGTCTGTAACATTGAGTTTGGAATATTCTCTAGAGAGGTGAAAGATTTGAATTCCCTTAGAAATAGGAAGGAACTGAAACTGAATAGAAAGAAAATACTATCGGTAGCATTATATAGAGGATGGCACCCCAAATTGACTACAGTTTCAGAAGGAAGCAAATACTGTGTTTTCTTTTGGGAAGAAGTCTTACATGACTGGCAAAAGTCAGATGTGTTTTTAGAAGACCCGAGAGATCAAGTCCTGGACAAAGCTCAAATAAAGAAACACCTATCTCAGGACTGTATGCTCTAACTCAACCTGAGCCAACTTACCAGTCTTCAAACTGGAATGATAGGCAGATTGCACAGAATTGCATAACTGGATTTGTCAATATGAATTGATGGAGTATAAGAAAACTCACAGAGATGAGTAGTGTTTTTCAGGGTTATCATTTTGAGAACGGAAATTTAAATGCTGCTTGGGTCTCTCTTGGATATCTGCATATTTTTTGAGGCTTGGATCTATTAGTCAAGATTATTAAATTGTTAGATTTCATTGTTAGATCTTGCTTTTATGGACATCTATGAAACTATGCTAATAAGAAGTACACTACAGAAGCAGTAGGAAACACTAGCTTGAAAAAGACCTGAAAATTTAATTATATTAAAGCATATAAAATTAAGCATTATTACACAGGAAAAAAATACTTTGCTGTTTCTAAATTGCTGCAATCTAACTTTGTAGGAGACAGTGAATGCAGAAAAGAACAGTGTGAAACTCTGTGGACTTTTCCTTCAATGAGATTTTACAAATGATTTTACTAATTGCACAAATATGTCATACAACTTAGGTTAAATTTCATTAACCACGAGAGACATACATGCATTTAACAAATAAGTGAAAGTATTCTAGAATTAGATCTAATATAAGTACTTTTGACTTTTGCAAAGGTGTGGGTAGACAATGTTTATAGCAATACAGACGAAATGTTTTCTCCTTGTGATGAAGCTTTCAACGGATGTGGGGAAGAAAAAAAAAAAAAAGGAGCCAACTTCAGCTAATTCTCTGTTGCACTGCAATAAGTCCAAACTAAATTGAAGCTCTACACTGGATTTTATTATTTTCAGTAATTGATGATTCTTCCACAAAGGTTAAGGTTTGCTAAAGGCATATAAAACAAAATATTTGGTAGTGCGGTGTGTGCACTATTTAAAATGAGGCAGGCTGAATCTAGGTTTGGTGGTACGCAATTATTATTTTTTGACTAATACTTATTTCTCCACTTAGGAATCATTATATTTGTACTAAAAAAT
Source organism: Anser brachyrhynchus (assembly GCF_964034855.1). Taxonomy (NCBI): domain Eukaryota; kingdom Metazoa; phylum Chordata; class Aves; order Anseriformes; family Anatidae; genus Anser; species Anser brachyrhynchus. The sequence continues at coordinate 58,729,102 of NC_137698.1, read as the reverse complement.
AAAGGCAAAAAGTCACATGCATGTGCATGTGTGAAAAGGCTGGAACTAGAGCTTTATAAGCTACTATGGTGCAATTTTTATTGTAGTCAAAAAGCAAAAAAACCAGCACTTTTGATTTGGAAAATTCATGATCAAGTTCCTTGAGCTGCAGTACTACTTGGCATAACAAAAAAACAAACAAACAAACAAAACAAAACAAACAAAAAAAAAAACAGCAGCTAATTCCTATGTGAATTCTAGCTGAAACTGATTAAACATCCAGAATTGAAACTTTTTCCCATTTTTAACAAACCACATATAATACCTTTTTTTCTCCATTATAATATTATGAACTACCTTCTAAACTAAGTAACTTTGGCTGAAAAGTATTTTGCTCCAGCAAATTCAGCACTCACTCTCTCTTCACCTAGGACCAGACCCAAGTTTCAGTATATATTAAGAATTTACAATACTTTAAAGCACAAAATGTTCATTTCATACTGTGTTTCAAAAGGGAACATAACATGATGAAACCTTGAATTTTATTCAAAATAACACACATCAGTTTCAAAAGTGTCTGTAGGTTTTAGAGCTGATTAGAACAAAATTTGGTATCTGAAAAAAGTAAGATTTTGGCATATGTATCTCTGAGTTTAAGAGTGATTTTCCATCCTTAAATGTGGATTTTTTTGGAGATCCATATCAAATGGACCTTCTACTATTTTTTTCACCCCATAACAAATTCAATATACTGCAGTAATGCTATTATATATAGTGGTATAAAATGTTACACTTCATCCATGAGGAAGGTAGTGTATTTTAATTTATGATAGTTAGAAACTTTCATCAGTTTAATGAGTAAGGAATGGCAACAGATGCAGTACTTGTCGTTTAAAAAATTTTTGAAAGCAAAGTATCTCATAAACATATTTTAACTAACTCCCATTTTACTATTACGATTATGTATCAACACTGAATACTTCCTTCTATATATCTGATGTAGAATGAAGTTGTCAACTGCCATTCAAATTTACCATTAAATGTTGCTGCATTTACCTTTCCTCAGTTTTCTTCTGAAATGTCAGCAACAAAAAAGAACAGATTGCTATCTCCATTTCCCAAGTAAATTTGTACTAGTATTATTCATATTAAAACAATTCCGGAAATATAGTGTCTTATTTGGTATAAAAGGGATCCTTATGAATTTGGTCTTTCTTCAAATATACTTTTTTGTTTTAATAATGTCTTAAATATGCCTGAAGGAGAAAAAAAGAAAATGGTAGGTTTTATTGCAATTTTGAGTTGGAGGAATACGTTAAATCATGTCTTCCCTTTCTTTGTAGGATTTATTTTGGAAGTGTATGAGTTCATATATGGGGCCTCTTGGACTTGCAGTTAGGTCTCTAAAGTCTTTGGTAGGAAATTGAATTTGCAAGAGTATATTCAAATGCTTGTTTGTAATAAACTCATAGCTGTTATGTGAACAATGATCCCGTTATTCTAATTTAAAATATAGGTACATTAGATCCTACAGAAAATAGTTGCTTATGACAGTTTAAATAACATAAAGTATTACTAGTGCTCTGCAAAATGTATACTTTCTGAAACTTATACATATGGAAGCACATTATTACCATGTATCGTTAAATACAATAAAAAAGTCTAAACATAACTCTCAACTTTGAAATTCCTGTGAATAATTTTAAAGACCTTAACAGAATAAGTGTCCTGATATGCAATATGACACATACATACAAAAAGAGGATAACAGAAATTCTTTTATCAGATACATTGATATTGTATTTTCTCAAAACTTACAAATCACTGAACCAATACCTTTCAAACATGGTGTATTCCCTCATTTAAGTGCAGTCTATACAACAAAGCCTGAATATACTGTTTACAGTATACTGTTTTATCATCAATACTTCTGATAGACAGGTGAGAAAGAAGATTTACATTGCCTTGCTGTGAAACTGAGAAAATGAACTTTTACACAAGAAATACTCTGGTTTTCATTGAAAAAATAATAACAGTAACAACAAAAAATTGTACTCATAGTCACCTTTTATTATGAAAACACAAAGAAGAATCTTGTAAAACTTAAAATAAACAAGAATGCACTGTAAAAATAAGTACAGTATTACCATCAACTATAAGTGTTTTGGCAAATTTCCAAGGCCTTAGGTTTTATATAGGCAGTAGTAACTAGCAGCTATTCTGTGCAGAGCGAGATGTTTATAACTAATATAATGACACACTGTAGAGACATATACGCCTAGTTCTGTAGCAGAAAGTGACATAGGGAAGCACAGGCCTCAGATAAGGGATGACCTGTGAAGGCTTGGCACCAGAAACCCCATAACTATATACAACTTGTCCACGGTAAGTGAAGTAAGTGCAGACCTGGAGTTGGACAAATGTAGTTTCAGGAGTACCACGGAGAAGAAGGAAAAAGAATTTGACATACACAAAATGTTCAATATATGGTGAGTTTAGATATAACATGAACTTGCAAACCAAAAGAGAGCAAGATCTAAAAATATTTTAGAAAGAATACAAAATGACAATAGATCATTTTCTAGAAAGAGGAAGAAGAAACTGTCAGTATCAAACTCCCTTTAGGGAGTTCAGTATCTGTTAGTATCGAACTCCCTTTACAGAGAGTATAGATGACTTAACCTATCCCACCTCACCAGACAGAAAACAACTTTAAGATCTTAATGGGCAGTAGAACAGTGACAAAATAAGTAGAAACTGGAAGTGTGTGTAAAACAATCTTAACAGTATCAATATTGATATTTTTTCTGTAATAGTGATATTCCAAATTTCTTATTTTTCTTTCTTTTTCTGTAATAATTAAATCTGTACTAATAACTTTTTGATTAGCCTTTTAAAATTTCAATTATACTATCAATTTCTTGGCTTTACATAAGAACTTCCGTTTTTTTTCTCGTAACAGGACATTGAGTGCAAGATCTAGGGATGAAATCAACATTTGCATCTTTCAAGGTAAAAGGGCATTAACTTCAGAAAAAATGACCTCTCTTTATGAATGTAATTATGGCAGAGTGTGTTTTGCTTTCCATGAAGTATAAAGTATGAAAACGGTACAAAGAATGCCTTTTGCTGACTCCTCTTGAGTTGCAATTCATAAATACTATGTGAAATATGACACTTGGTAGTACTTCTGGTAGAAATCTACTCAAAAGAGACAGGGATAGATGAGATTAAAATTCTTACTTGCTCTTCTTCCTTACACCAGTGATCATTTGTAATCCTTCATAGGTGGAAATGAATATCAGACAAAAATGTAGTTCCTGTTCTATAATTTTTTTTGTAATGACATATCTATGCTCATCACCTTGTCACTAGAGATCCTTACCCTGAAGCTCTAACGAATTGCAAAAAGAGCTAGTTTACTTTAATCTTCTTCTTTTCTATTTCTGTTCCCTCTCTTTTCTCTCTCCCTCTTTCTTTCTCATACAAACACACTACATTTGTTCAATAAAGTTATTCTGACACTACATCATTGGTTTTTTTTTTGTTTTGTTTTGTTTCCACCTATTTTGTCCATTCATTTTTTCCTCATTCATCCTCTCAGTTAATTTCTGTTCATCCTGGATGAAACAAATGAATAAAAAATGAATCAAATGAATCAAATTTATGGATGAATCAAATTTATTGTGAAAGACACATCAAAGCAATGTTTTTGAACTAAAAATTAAACCAACTCCAAAACAGAGAAAAACAATTCCTTCCCAAGCTATAGTGGAGAGACTAAAACCTGTGTATATTTACCTTTTTTTTTGTAATCCTTATGAAATAACATATTTTGCTGATATTTCTTAGATTGGAAAGTAACATTTTTATGCTGTTTTTATCTTCTTCACAATAGTAAGTGTAAAAACTTCACTGGCAATAACCACCGAGGAAAAAATGTTTTCTATTTTAGGTACGTAGAAACATGGTTAGGACACTAGATGTCAAATTAAATATTTATTTCAAATAAGCAAGGCTTGAGATAAATTGTGTCTTTTATTAAACTGTAACAAAAAGAAGAAAGGAAAAAGAAAAAAAAAAAAAAAGATGCTTTTGATCATACAAGCACTTCTTAAACTTACTGGGCAGCTATTTTTAGATAATACTTCTCCATTTATTTTACCTGGTCTTAGAAAAACGTAACTTTGAACCTCTATGAACCTCTCCTTCTGTCTCCTTCTGAGACAACCATAAAAGTTAGAACACCTTTTGTAAACTACTCTACGTTTTGTAAACTATATACTGTAATCGTTTTTAAATTCTTACCCAGCTGTAAGTTGTGGAAAAATCTCAATTTTCTTTCTTTTTCTCCTACCCCAGAAATATTTGTCACCTTCCTCATCTAATACTTAGGCTATATTACATGCTAAGATTAGTTTATTATTTCACCATTTCATAAAATATTTTTTGGTTTCATAAGATATTTTTGTTTGGAAAATCAATGAAAAACATTTGCCTTCTCTAACAAAGTAAAGAAAGAAAATAATAAACTTACATCACTGATGTCAGTCATCAATGTTTGGAGAAGCAAGAACTTACATTTAATCCTCTTCAAGACTACTGTAATCCTCTTGACACTACTGTAAAATTACCAGCACAATAAAAAGTTGGCCACAAGTTATAGGATCTTTTTCCTGTCAAGCTTTAAGTTATGGCTTTTACACAAATAATATTATCACCCAAGTTTAGATAGCATTTACCAGATAATGAAAAGGAAAAGAGAAAAAAATTATGAGCATATTTTATACCCCAAATACATATTTTAAAATAGTAATATAAAAATATTTGTGATTTAATTTTTTTAAGTCTGTAGAGGTTCCTTCACTCTTTTTTAAGTCTGTAGAGGTTCCTCCCACTGAAGCTGAGCTCTAAGGCTATGTAAATAATTTGTTCATATATGATCGAAAAAGGGCTTAGATGAGCAACTGGGATGCTTCAGATGCTTAGTGGCAAAAATTAAGAGTTTCCCAAATAAAATCAATAGAGCTATGCAAATGATGGTCTGCTTTCTACTTTGTGCTTCTCTTTTCCCCTCTCATTTCTAATATTTAAAAAAAATTCTTTGTCTCTTACAGAAATTCAATTCTCCCATGAACAAACAAAGTAAGACTCTCTGATGAATATAACATTTCTTGAGAGCAATGTATTCACCATTGCGAAAATTCAGCATACCCCAAGTCAGAGTTACAGCAGCACATACAATATTTTGACAATCTGTTTTTCTTAAATGACAATGAAGCATGAAGAACACTAAGTGGAATGGGGAAGCTAGTTTCAAGGTAGATTCACTTGCTGCTCTGTATCCACACCTTTATTACCTGTCCTAGAGTCCAAAAATTACTTGTCTATCTACTCCTTATACTTGAAACATGAACAAGGATATATCATAAACTAGTCATTCATAAGAACTGATAAAACTATGAACTAACCACTTCTTTCAAATATTATCATGTTTCTCTCTCATTATTCTTCACTACATAACAAGGACTGGCAAAAGACCAGGTTATTAAAATTCTAAAGTTTATAATCTGCAGACACTTTGCTAACTAACATATCACATAAATGACTCTTTCAAAATACAAATATAAATAAACAACTTTAGAAAATTCAAGTAGGATCAAAGAAAGTGTTAAAGAATTAAATGTACAAAGTGTCAATCTTTGTCAAATATCAGAGTACTTAAATGTCTGAATAACACAGTAAAGCACAGAATAAGTACATTTTAGAAAGAGATCACCAGATGAAATGTGATCACTAATTTATTATATGGAAAGAAGGAAGGAAGGGAGGAAGGGAGGAAGGGAGGAAGGGAGGAAAGGAAGGGAGGAAGGGAGGAAGGGAGGAAGGGAGGAAGGGAGGAAGGGAGGAAGGGAGGAAGGGAAGGAAGGGAAGGAAGGGAAGGAAGGAAGGAAGGAAGGAAGGAAGGAAGGAAGGAAGGAAGGAAGGAAGGAAGGAAGGAAGGAAGGAAGGAAGGAAGGAAGGAAGGAAGGAAGGAAGGAAGGAAGGAAGGAAGGAAGGAAGGAAGGAAGGAAGGAAGGAAGGAAGGAAGGAAGGAAGGAAGGGACAGACGGACTACCAGCATTAAAAATCCTAGCATTAAAAAATATCATCTAGTTTCAACCCCTCTGCCATGGGCAGGGATGCCTCCCCCTGGTTGCCCAAATCAACATCTAACCTAGCCTTGAACACTTACAGGGATGGGGCACTACATCCAACATAATCAGTTTACTATCACCACACTCCCTGCTGGAGTCCATCTCCACCTTCTTGTAGGCCCCCTTTAAGTACTGAAAAGCCACTGTAAAGACTCCTTGGAGCCTTCTCTTCTCCAGGCTGCACAGCCCCAACTCTCTCAAACTATCTTCATATGAGAGGTGCTCCAACCCTCTGATCATCCTTGTGGCCCTCCTCTGGACCCACTCTAACAGGTGGGTTAGCCTTTCTTGTGCTAGCAGCCCCAGAGCTGGATTCAGTATTCCAGATGGGCACTTACAAGAGTGGAGTAGACAAAAATATGGAAACTGTTCTTTGAATATTCAACAGCTATTAGTGCTTTAAAATCTACTGACATCAAAAATCTGTTTTATTAACATACCAACTGGAGGCTGCAGGTAAAACCACAACCAGGTTGTACTATATTTTATATAGATAATGAGCAACAGAGTTCAGGAACTTATTTGGAAAATCCAATTGGAAAAATTCAACTACAGAAGTTGTGTTCACAGTATCTAAGTGAAATCTGAAATTTATTTAGTTAGTTAGCTTTCTCCCATTAAAATTTTCTAATGTTCTCTAAACAGAGACAGAAAAAAATATATATCTCTTTGTCTTGCCTGTAGAAGATACTGAACTTGAAACTCTTATTCCAGGAATAAATGAGCCCAGAGAAACTGCTTTCTGTTCTATTGGTATTTTTCACATATGGTAAGTAATAGAGTGTGCATAGAGAGTAAAATTCATTATAAAATTCAAATATATGTTTGCAAATATTTTTCCCTTTTATAATTCGCCTACCTTCAATTGTAAGTAAGAAAATTATCAGCTACTGCTCTAAATTTGGACATCTTCCAGGTACTATTTATCCTCACAGAACTGTTTGAGCTACAGCTGAGAATGTACTTAACAGTGTGTTAAACAGCATTGCTCATCTCAATGTGTATTTAAAAATTCAGAGAAGTCAGCACCACAGACAGCAACTACATTCAAAGAGAAATTCTACATATGAATCAAATATGTAGAATTTATATGTCAAATTTTACATTTACTTTCCTCTCCAACACCGACTTTGCAGAGCTTTCTGGATAAGATAACAATGACTTAACATCACAAAGATGACAAATATGTTTTATCAAGTCTGTTTCCACTGAGAATTATCAATTAGACATTATATATTATATTTATAAATATTCATGTTGAAGTCTTCTAGTAATACCTATGAATTCCTATTATAGGTCAAAACATTATTCTAGATGCTGTCCAGGGTACGGATGCTAGGCATATCCTACAGAACAAACAGGAATTAGATATGGAGAATGCTAGAGGAGATGCAATAATACTAAACAACAAAAAAAAATCTTTGATGACCTTTCGGTAGACGTAGAATGCTTGATAAGTTACAAGCAACAATTGCAAGGGAAGAAAAAACAAAATAAATTGTCCCCGTCCCAGTTTGTCCCAGGTAAAGGAGACAAAAGTTTTTCAACCTTAAAGTGAAAAAAAGGTCATAAAATGTCATAAAACAAGGTTCAGATGACTAAATAAAAAAATAGGAAAAAATATTCTAATTATAAAGTTTAACAGCCTAATTAGATTGCAAAATTAGACTGAACCTAGCGCAATCTACAATTTAACAATTTAAGTCCATCTATGTGTCTCATTTGTAATAGCATAGCTTTTGTATCAGTTAAAAATAAACTTGTTGATGTTGATGTTCATATTCATGTTCTTGTTGATGTTCATCTCTGATGCTGCAGTGAGACTCTTGCATTTGCTATCTGAGGTCTGGAAAAAATATCCTTAATAGGTTGTGCAATTATTATTTTTGTTATAATCTTTACATTTTACTGTGTTTTTACAGCAACTTAAAATTCACATTAAGATCTTTTTCCTTAGGTTACATTTATGCAAGTGACATGAATTTTACAGTAATTAGAGGAATACTAAATATTATTTGTCAAACATTTTCCGTATTCCAAACTAATACAAAATAATTATTTTCGGTCTACTTTGTCTTCTGAAGTTGGTTACTTGGTCTTCATGGATCCAAACTCATATCTTGGGTTCCACCCCAGCTATTAAAAACAAAGAAACATACATACTTGCCACTTAATCCTTAACACCTGTAGGAATTAAAACATTTTGAAAGTTCTCTGACATGATCTCCACCAGGTATTTCATTTGTATCAAAATGGTCCATGAGAACAATATTTTTTTCCAAAATGTTCACTCTTTTCAAGAATTCCTTGGCAAGTGACTCCTTAAAATGTCCAATACTTTAAGTAGCTCAGTTCCACTTGCAGAACTGGTAGCTGGCTATATACACAGTTTTGAGAAAAAATGCCACTCCAGGAAAAAAAAATAAAATAAAACCAGATTCCTGTGGCCTCCACTTTCTGGTGAATATGAAAGCTGTGACCTACGGAAGAAAAACAATTCTCATACAGCAGAAGTCCATCGTGTTAATACACACAATCAATACAAAAACAAGACCCTGAAACAGACTACATATTCAAAAAATAATCAGGAGGAACAACAAATCTTTGAGCTTTCAGTGCTGAACATAAAACAAGCTGTGCTTCTATGCAAATTCCTCCATGAAACATACTGTTCTCTTTGCATCACTGGCCTTAATCCAGTCTTCTCTTATCCTGAAATTACAACTCAATTTCCAGCATAATGTTTTGCAATTATCACAACTAGATTTTATGTGCACAGAGGAAAAACAGGAGAATCCATATTTGTAACGATGCACTACTCTGCATATGTTCTAAAATCATTTTTTTTGTTTGGTTGGTTGTTGTTGTTTTTTCCTCACCCTCTGCTATATCTCAGATTTACAGAGTGATTGAGGCACCCCTGGAGGTCATCTTGTCCACCCACCATGCTCAAGCAGGGTCACGTAGAACAAGTTGCCAAGGGCCATGTCCAGGTAGTTTTTGAATGTCTCCAAAGATGGAGACAGTGCTTGCTCATCAGTGCTTGCTTTCACTTCCTCACAGTGAAAAAGTGTTTCATGATGGAACCTCCTGTGTTTCAGTTTGTGCCCATTGCCTCTTGTTCTGTGATTAGGCATCACTGAAAAAAGGCCTGAATCTTTACATCCTTGCTTCAGTTATTTATATACACTGATAAGACACTCTCCCCCCCACTCAACTCCCCACACCTTTTCTTCTCTAGGCTAAACAGTCCCAGCTCTCTCAGCCTTTCCTCATACGAGAGATGCTCCTGTCCCTTCACCATTTTCATGGCCCTTTGTTGAATTCTGTCCAGGAGATCCATGTCTCTTTTGTATCAGGGAACCCAAAACTGGACATAACACTTCAGGTGTGGCCTCACCAATGTTCATGAGAGTATAAGAATCACCTCCTTCAACCTGCTGGCATGTTAGGATACAGTTAGCCTTTTGGTACAAGGGGTCATCATTGGCTCATGTAAAATTTGATGTCCACTAGGACACCCATATGCCCACCAGGACCCCCTACTTATATGCTTTATATGAGGTAAATATTCAATTTCTGGTATTCAGTTTATTACATATACTAAGCATTCTGTTTTCACCAAAAAGGCATCATTTACATAAGAAAACACAGAAATAAGAAATCAAAGTTAAAAAGCAGAGTTCAAAGATATTTGATTTTACTATTTCCAGTATTCATTATTTAGAATTTCAGAAAGCAAATGGAAAATAATTCTTATGTTGGACATGAACAAAACATAGTTTAATAGCACAAGCATGGAGTAAATTTGTAGTAGATCCTGAGGTAATCTTGAGAGTGAAAATGATATGTGTTGAAACCTCAGCTGAAATGACGAAGTAGTTTATGAGTTCAGGGGAAATAAAAGAAAAGTATGAAGAAAGAGAAGGATAGATAATGGAAAAATATGAATGTGACACAGCAGCAGAGAATACAGCAGTAGACATAGACATAGAATGAGGGGTAGCAAAGAAAAACGTATAAGGAAAACACAGGAAATACAGAAAAGTAGGAATATCTCTTTGTAATGGATACCTTTGTGCCATCATTATCATTTTCTCTCTGGCCATCTCTGTCTTTATAAGACATTTTATGAAACTGAATATTTTTTTTTGTCTTTCCCTATTGGCAACCCTCCAACTATTTTCACTCTCTCTTCTCTTCTGACTGCTTCTGTCAGACAAGAGCTCTAAAAAGACTTCTACATTCAAGTACTATAAAAAAGTAGAAATACTTTACATAAGAAAGTATTTTTTAAAAGTCTGGAATACACTGTCTATGCACTATTTGAAATATTTTATGAAAATCCTAGTTCATAATTTTTGACATTTACTATTCAAAAAGTCAAATTTGTAAATATGACAGTGATCACTACAGTTAAGGTTGTGTAACAGTTATGGATCTAAATAATCTATTACTATTTGCTATATCTTTTCACATTTTAACGTAGAGTTTTCTGTCTTTCTGTCATAGAGTTTTGTCTTTGCCTGGAGTTGACTTTTTTTTTTTTTTTTTTTTTTTTGGGATGGGGGGAAGAGAGACTAATAAAGCTTCAGAGTTCTTCTGTCTCTAAAGTGAGCAGTATATATTTTCATTACAGAAAAAAAAAATACAAGCAATATAGCAACGACTTTAAAACTAAAATAGCTGGGGTTAGGAAATTAAATTTGTTGTTGGAATGGAAGACAATTGAGGATTTTGTTGAAAACTGATGCTGATTCAATAGTTATTACTCAGTACACTATGCTTGTACATTTCATTTTGCATGAGATTTTTCTGTTAAATTATAATGTCTTCCCATGAGGAAAAAGTATCTATCTATATCTATATCTAATCTATATCATCTATATCTATATCTATATCTATATCTATATCTATATCTATATCTATATCTATATCTATATCTATATATCTATCTATATCTATATCTATATCTATATCTATATCTATATCTATATCTATATCTATATCTATATCTATATCTATCTATATCTATATCTATATCTATATCTATATCTATATCTATATCTATATCTATCTATATCTATATCTATATCTATATCTATATCTATATCTATCTAATCTATATCTGTATATCATCTATATATCTAATCTATATCTATATCATCTATATCTATACATATATATATATATAAAGCAAATCTATAGTCTGATGAAAAGCATAGCTTAACCAAAACAAGTATACTATAAATGGTTTAGAAATTTCTGCATATACTATGCCGCATATATACCATCACAGTCTCTCCTGACTGATGCCTTAGCACTTAACATTGGTGTGTCCAAAGCACCACCTGTATAGTAAGTGCTACACACCACTGAAAAAGGCAGGCTAAGAGCATAGATCAAGATTTTTGGTAATTTGTTCTTACATAAATTCTCATGTCAATGTATTTGTGAAAAAGTCTGTTAAAATAAATCTATATCATATCATATTTCAGCCACATTTTGGCTTACCCTTAGGCAGTGAATGATCTTGCTCAGTTGTCACATTGGCATGGTAGAAAAACATGGGTAAAGCAACACTGCTGTTTGAATATTAAACACGTTCATCCACATAGTAGAATGTCAGCATAAGATCCTACATCCAGGCACAAGAGTGTATACGCATTTCCAAAACTTGTGTGTGCAAATCCAGTTTTATTCTTTATCACTACACAAGCAATCTAGGGAACAGAGAATTTTGTCTCAGCTGAAGAAATAGCAGTTCAGACACTACCTTTTCAGCTTTCATTTTTCCATTTGTCACAGGCATGTCTTTACAAACAGCTAGGGTAATACTTTCAGTGACTTCTTATATTCAAAGCTTAAGTAAGCTGGTCATTAATCCTATAATTGAACAAATAGTATAATTTCACAGGTTTTCTCCTGTATGTTGTTGTTGTTTGCTTGTTGGTGATTTTTTTTATTTGCTTGTCTAAAGACAAAAAAAAATAAAAAAATCAGAGCTTGTGGGAATATATATCAGGCATTACTTTATGTTACCTGCAAACATTATTTAAGACTGAAATTTTTCCCTCTTTATTTTTCTTTATATAAATTGTCTTCCAAGTACTTTAAAGAATACAAACATGTATCCCCTAAATAACATTATTAACTCCCTGCTGTTTTTAGACAGATTCACAAATTCATTTTGTTAAATCAATATATATATTTTAACATTCAATTGCTATTAGTGATTACTAGACATTCCAAGATGTGTTAATGTTCGTGAAAAAAATATATTTTCTGGAAATGGAAAAAAAAAATCAAAAGAAAAGAGAAATTGGTTATTTTAAACCTAAGCTTTCCTAAAGGGTGATTGAATTTCTTTATGACATACACAGTCCCCTCTGCTGACTTGCTGAAATCTTGTTATATGTCTTTGTGAATTATTAGTTTGTAAGTGCACATAGTTTGTGAGGAAAAATATTGTTCTCTCCTAGCAGTTCTAGGTTAAATAAAAAACCTTCAAAGCTTGTCATTAAAACAGGATCTGGAAATAAGCACTGGAAATTGCTTCATAGTTGATTAAATAAATATTCTTTGCAGCACTGGACAGCTCTATAACTGTAAAAATAACTTAGATACAGAAATTGCTCCTCATTTATCTCTGGTCTACAATCTTACAATGAAATACTATGATTAAATTAGTGGTCAATGACTAACAAAATTACTGTCACAAATAGTAAAATCACTGGCTTTTGAGAGTACTGTAAGTGGGTTTATTACGTTGTAGTAGTGGGTAAACAACATGATATTTATGTTTAGCTGCTTTTGCATTTGTTAAAGTATCAGGGAAAATATGAAAATAATTAGCATGAATTCAGTATTTTCTGGGTAATGAGAACAAGAGCAAAGCAGAAATAGCAATAATGGAAGTGCATAAAAGAACAAGATAAACTTTGGATGTGATTAGATTATAAATGCTTTCTTTCGTTAATTTAACAGATGTATTCAAGGTAACTGGAAAAGCCAAAACAAAAACAGAAACCTTAGAATAATAGACTTGAATATAAAGAGTTAGCAATATCATAATTTTTTATGTTTACATGTTTTGGACAGTTAATATTGACTGTTTTCAGGAATGCATGTTTCCTCTAAGTTGTTACAACATCAATAGATACTTCTGGAAGTGTTTAACATAGTTCTTATGAAATTCTTGAGATGTGTACCAACAGATAATTTCAACCCATCGTTTCTACTGTGTCCATCCCCAAGTGTACCTATTTACAAAATTATTTCCATTTTTTCCAGTGGTTAAAGAAGCACATTTCAAAATGTGAAAAACTGAAAGCAGAAGTTGATAGCCTTGCAAATAGTCCTGATAACTAATATAAATTCTTCCATATGATTCTTGAAATTCCCTTGGATTACGAGCAAAAATTAACCACTGAAAAAAATGGAAATAATTTTGTGAAATATTCCATTTTTTCCTTATAGCAAAATTATTTCCATATAGCAAGATTATTTGCCATTACTTTATTTTATATCACCAATGATCCATCAAGTGGCTCTCAATATTTGTACCATATTTATACCAAATGTGTTTCGATGTGAGAAATTATAAGGTACAAAGGACGCATCTTATTAAGAAGCTTGAATGAACATGCACCAAAAATAAGAATCTTAAATCTAGACACTTTGGATGACATGCAAAAAATGAATGACATGGAAAAAATGTTATTGTCTAATATCATGAATGCCACAGCAGACAAGACAAAACGTCTGGCACGCCTTAATCACGTAGAAGTGAATTTTGAATGACTGCATTCTGCAACTACTGTTATGCTGTGAAATGCAGTTAAGATAAGGAAGGCTACTGAAAAACAAACAAACAAACAAACAAAAAAACATTTAACTGGATAAAATAATAAACCATTTTAATATCCAAAGTTCTCAATCTATATTTTCATTTTTAAATTATGAACAGTTGTATTGCATTTTAAATTTATCTTTCACCAGTGTAGATTTTATCTGCTGACTTTTTTTTTTTTTCTTCAAACTGACAGTATACCATAAACATTTTCTTCCATTTGCCCAATACTCCATCACTTTAGACTGGATATCATTTATTTATAAAACTAGAAAATCATATCCTAAGGCAATGCACTGCAGGAACCTTTCATGTTTAAATGACAGATATTGAAGGAACAAGACATACTACAAGAATAATGCTAGTGAATAAGAGCTTCCATTACAAGAATACATTAAACTGATGCATTACCAAACCTGTGTTCTGTATCATTTATCAACAACATTAAGAATATGACAGATTTATTCAGAATGACTGGTTTATTAAATCTATTTCTTAACATCTATATCACATAAAATATTAAAGGTAAATATAATAATTGCAATTTTTAAAAGTTGGTGAGTTTTTTAATACAATGGAGTAAGTTTATTCTAAGTTTTTGTGTGTGTTTTGGTTTGGTTTGGTTTTGCATATGAGGAGAAAAATATTAAGACTGAGGTGAGATTAGCCAAAGTTAACAGAAGACTGACTTCCTAACACCAGAAAGAATATATTTTTCCACTGCAGAGTTCATAAAAATCATCTATATTTCATATAGAAGAAAATATGACTTAGCAGGGGAGTATGAAATAATATATAAAAATATAAAAGAAGGGCAGAAGTATTCCAAGATGACAAGGAAACTGCAACTGTTTTAAAGCATCAATGATCTCATTTAAGTCTTACTGGCCTCTTGGTCTCAGTGCTTATATTCTTTATTCTTATAACTTTTTTTCCTTCCTTCTTCACATTCTTATATTCCTGTAATAATATCAACATTCACGTTATCTCAACAGCTGATTCTCTTACATAAATTAATATAGCTACTTCAAGGAAAGTTCTTCCAAAAGAAAATAGCATGCATTAGGTTAGCTTTGCATTACATTTTACCACATTTTGTTAGCAAAATAGTACTGCTGTTTTGGCACAGCAATCTTAAAGGATGAGTCTGAGGATGACTGCAGAAGGCAAGTTAGTAATGGCAAATATACACAGAGACAGGGAAAGATAAATCATCAGCTCCATCTGCCTAAAAGGATATAATAAGGAGACACTCAGCAGAAGACAATAGTAAACCGTATCTTTTGGGGCCTTTACGCTCTCAGATGTGGTTGAGGAGGGCTAGCTTTCTAGCAACAACCTTGTCATTTCTACTGCCTTTCCTAGCTGCATTCTAGGACATCAAATGAGACCTTCACATGCAAAACTTTTATGACCATTGCTAATGAGCCTGGAGGGCAGTCTAAAATAACAAAACTGTTACATGAATTATCAAAGAAAATCTTAGAAATATTCTAAACTTGTGAAAGTACCTTCCAAACCTCTGTTTTCATATTCCAAAAACTTTCAATTTTCTGACAGTAAAAGAAATTTACTCGTGGTAAAACTAACTTTTCTTTTAGAATTATGCTTTTGTCTGATAAAGATACAAAACAACAACAGCAATATTTTCTCAGCTATCATGAAATATGAATAAGGTTGGTACCTTTGGAAATACTAAAATGAGTACTTTGTGTGGGAGTGGATTTTTGTGTGCAAAGGAGGTTCATAAATGGGTAGCTGGAGATACTGGGATGGCAGTTGGCTATCTCAGCTGTTTATGGTATTAAAGAGATTGAAATGGATGCGCACAAGACATGTTAGAATATGATTTTTCATTTATAATTTAAATGCATACTTATGATTATTCTGCTTATGCTTTAGTAAATGGATTTTATGCCTCAAGGAAAATTTCACTAAGTCCTTTAGAGGCTACAAATTTTTGTTTGTTTGCTTTTAATTAAAATTCAAATATAAGTCAATTCAATATTGTCAGGACTCAAAAGATATTTGATTATTACTCCATTCCTACCTTAGTAGTAGAAAAGAATACTTTTTTTGTTTAAATATTCATGCTATCCATAATGAATTTATTAGACAAAATATCCCTCCAGGAATAATATACATAATTTATATGCAGTGCAACAATAGAATTCTTCCTAGTACATCAAGCATAAATGGGATAGGGTGAAGATAAGAGTATTGAAATGGTGAACCTTGCTAAATAATAGGAGAATACCCGCAGGTATGATATCCTTACAGTTGTCTGTAATACCATGATATTTGAAACTAAAATATGAGTGTCTTCAGTGATGATACTATATTGGAAAGAACCCTGGAGATTTTCAGCAATTTTAATGATATGACCAAACTAAAGCCAAACTGTAGAACCACAAATAAAATTTCATGTGCTGCCAATTTAATGTGAGGTAATCAATACAGATACTGAGGTGTCAAAAAAACATGGGGAAATTATCTGTCTCCTAAACTGGAATCATCACAGTGGAACTCGATATGGCAACATTCCAGAACTGGTACCAGCTTCTTCCTGTGCTCAGAGCAGACTGATTTTCCCCCCTGCACATCTCTCACTTCAGAGTGATAAAGTTCTAACATTTTGCTTTGAAATATGTACTGGCTTTGCAACACATATACCACCATATTTAATGTCTTAAATATAGTTTAAAATGTACATATCAGAAAGATAAGATTTACAGGAAGAAAGATAGGGAATACTATCACAGCTTCATCCTTGAAGAAGACCTCAGGAAAAACTGTGGGAATGTGGTTATGGGGGTCGACAAGCCCCATGGTTGGTGATATCACTGGACTCTTAAGGATGAGGCCATCAAGAATGTAAAGAGTTTATAGGGAACAAAGAAGGGTGATTCAGGAGATGCCTTGCTGTCTTGGACTGCTTGTTCTCCAGCCCTTAAGGCATGGAAGTTGCTGGGTGTTTGCTGTTGCCGGGCAAAGTTGTTTGACCAATGAATAGTTAGTGGACAAAGTACTGCTGTAGAGCGAATGGTATAAGAAGAGAGCCTGCCCTCAATAACGGGATGAAGTTATGTCCTCAGTAAGAGAGAAATGAAGTTATGTCCTCAATAAGAGAGAGTTGAAGTTATGTCATCAATAAAGTAGTAGTAGTTACTGATCCTGAAAGAACCCTGGTGTCCGTGTGGTCTTTATGCCACAAATGGCACCCCAGATGGGACATGAAGAAAAGGAACAGGGACGTGAAGAAAACGAACAGGGACTGCCTGAAGAGCAGGGGCAAGCTAACAGAACAGGGACAAAAACAACAACAACAAAAAAGAATAAACAGGGACAGGCTAACAGAACAGGCACCAGGACAGGAGCAGGGACATTGATCGCCTCATGAAGATAGGTTCGGCTGAACTCAGCAAATTGCTCAGAGAAGCTCATACTGAAAGTCGCTGAAAGAAAGCGCACAGGAGCTGAAAGGAAGCTGAAGCTGAGAGAAGCGGACCCCCGCACACAACTGCCCCTCACTGGCCAAAGGTAAGCAGTTGCGCGCGATGGGGAATCATATGTCCTTAGAAAAAAAAATGACCTGGTAACCTTCCAGCTTATTCCCTTTATTATGAATCAGACGGTTTATGATCCTGAAACATGGGACCAAATTGAGGTCAAGGTGTGGGACTCTGCTACTAAAAACGACAAGGTTGTGGCGGGATTACTCGGCACCTGGCAAGCAATCTCTGAGGCCTTAAAGAGCCACGTGGGACCACAGTCATAAACGTGTGGTTTGCCAGATAGTGAGGGAGCTGCGGGCTCCTCCACCAATCCGCCTGCTACGCCATCGCACCCAACCCCTCCCGCCTCCCCCCCGCCGCCCCCCGCCGCCCCCTGCCGGTACTGCTATCGCAGGCCTTTGCTGTTGCGCCCCCTGGTGACCTGGACGTTCCTTTTGATCCAGGCCCTATAGGCCCTGAAAAGGAGCCGGATCTGTTTCCCTTCGATCCAGGAGGAATAGGATACATAAGGCCCGAAGGCTGAGTTGCTTAACAACTTGCTTAACAAGCGAGACACATTGTTCCCATGACTAGCCCTGGAACTCTCCAGTGTTTGTAATCAAGAAAAGGAATGGAAAATGGAGACTGTTATCTGAGAAAAAATAATGAAATCATGGAAGATATGGGAGCACTTCAACTGGGATTGCCATCTCCAACTATGCTCCCCCAGTCATGGACATTAATAGTAACAGACTTAAAGGATTGTTTTTTAAGTTCATGTTTCAACTGATACCTTTTCTCTTTGTATTTTTGCATCTGTTCATGCAGGAGAAAAGGCAAACAATGTGTGTAAACATATTCAGTCAGCTTTTGCGATATTAGAAATCCCCAAAATGACTAAAACACTTAATGGGCCAGGATATGTGGCCCCTGCAAACCACTTCTTTTTCAACAGTGGGACATTCAACATCTGACGGGTATACCTCGTTCTCCCTACAGGTCAAGCAATTATTGAACAGACCCATGGTACCATAAAAGCTATGCTTCTAAAACAAAAAAGGGGGAGTAGGGGTGTGACCCCCAGGAAAAGACAGCTAAAGCATGCTATATTCTTAAATTTTTAAATCGATGGACAGACGAAGGTCCTCCAATTCACAAACATTTTAATCACAATACTTTAATCTCGGTTAAAGAACAGACAGATATGGGAGACAGATCTGGGAGACAGATCTGGGAGACAGATCTGGGAGAAACTCAGTTAAAGAAAGGGCACAAATCATGGTCAAAAAATTAAAGCACCAATCATTGGAAAGGGCCCTACTCTCTAATAACTTGGGGTCAAGGTTGTACGTGTGTTTCAACAGGAGCCGGTCCTAGATGGGTGTCAGCATGATGGGTCCGTCTGGCCATCTCATCATCTGCCTTAAAATGATCACAGCACTCTCCTCCGTGGTTTGGACTCCAGCTCAAACTAAAAACAATGTATGGGAGGGTCCTGCTGGCATAAGCAGGACCCACAGACAAGGACTCCAGGAGCTGGACGGGCAGCCAGAGCACCCCCTGCTGGGCAGCACTCAGTGCCTGCCTCTCCCAGGGATGCGGTTACAAAATTTGTTAAAGATAGAGTTAGTATGCCTGGTAGTTTTTCTCTGTGTTTTAATTTGTGTTAATTACACTTTTTTATGTTAATAAAGAAGGGGGAGATGTGGGAGTGTGTAGCAGTTACTGATCCTGAAAGAACCCTGGTGTCCATGTAGTCTTTATGCCACAAAAAAAAAACCTTTCTGAAAAGTGCCACTGTGTACCTTAACACAAGAATCTAAAAGAGAAAAATGAATGAAAGAGAAGATTTTCTCTGATGATCTCTCCTTTTTTCCAAATTAACACAGTTCAATATGTGTACATGGAAAAAAAAAAAAAAAAAAAGTGTATATTCTGTTCACTGAAAGGATAAAGTCCCTGTTATACCAGAGCATACTCTTAGAGGTATCCTGAGCTGTTCACAGAATCTGTCTGCTTGAGATAGACAAACTTTCACGTTCTGCTAAATGAATTCAATGAAGAATTTTCTTCAAGCCTTTTTATATCTTTCAGAGGATAGTCAGATTCTTTCTTTCCACTAAATCTGATTTGACAAAGTCTTTAATTAAACATTTGTTCATAAATGAGTGTGTGCTTAAGATTGTTAAGTAGCATTAGTGGTATAGTTTTTAAAATTCCAAATAGAAAGTATAGGATAGGATAGGATAGGATAGGATAGGATAGGATAGGATAGGATAGGATAGGATACGATACGATACGATATGATACGATAGGATAAGATACTTAAGTAGGAA
This sequence comes from Anser brachyrhynchus, assembly GCF_964034855.1. Classification (NCBI taxonomy): domain Eukaryota; kingdom Metazoa; phylum Chordata; class Aves; order Anseriformes; family Anatidae; genus Anser; species Anser brachyrhynchus. The sequence goes on along the minus strand of NC_137698.1, from coordinate 58,709,244 downwards.
GGGACCTACAAAGTCCAACTGCCTGACCACTTCAAAGGTTACAGTTATTGAGGTCATTATCCAAATGCTTCTTGAACACTGACAGGTACCGGGCATCAACCACCTCTCTAGGAAGCCTGTTCCAGTGTTTGACCACCCTTACGGTAAAGAAATTTTTCCTAATACGTAGTCTGAAAGCATCAGATATTTAACAAAACCATCATTCAAAAGCCAATTTAACTATATAAAATTCATTATTATTCTCTCTCTTACTTTTGTCCTTGGAATGCTTTATTTCTTATGTGTTTTAAAGTATAGCACCATTAATAAAGTGGACTGAACATTGAAATATATTTTTGCAGTTAAATTACTTTTAATAGATACGATGAAACATGTTGTTGTTGTTATTGTTTGATTTTTTTTCCTCCACCAAAAGGGCAGAGTATTCTACATTACAACATTTCGATTAAGAATGTACAAACAAAAAGACAGCTTTTAAATCATTAAAACACCTACAGCAGTGACAAGGAATTCAGTGCCTACCTTGGCAAACTGAGCCCTCTTACTAATTTGAACTGCATATTTTCTTGGCAAAGGAGACGTTGCTATTGATTTCTACCATTCCTAACAAAACCCCTTCTTCATGGACCCTAAACCTGGGAATTTGCTAGTACAATCTGGTATCAAGCACACAGTGTGCAAATGTCCAATGTATGAAACACTAGAGAATGTCTCAGGTATCCTGTGTTGAAGAGACTTCTTATTAGCTATCCATTGCGGGCCAGCTCTTTCCCCTTGCAAGATATCTGTCTATTCATAAAACTGAAAGGATATTTTATAATACTAAGCCTCATTTCTACCTGATTTGTAGGGACAATCATATAATTAAGTGTGCTTTTAGGTGTCTAAATAGAGCCAACTGTGCCTTCAAATAATTGTATGTTGAAAAATAAAATGTTCGCATCTAAAATTAAAGTCATGTAGTTATGTTACATAGCTTATATAGAGTATTTATTTTTTTCAAAGAATGAGTCATGTTCTTTGTACAATAAAAAGAAAGAAAGAACATAGATTTCTACAGAGTGCACAGGCACGTGGGCAGGAAAATTCATATAAGGTGTCTGAGCAAATCCAGGGGGAATTAATGATCTGCTCTATTCAAGAACATCAAAAAAACAATGCCATCTGGTGTTAAGTGGAATTTTAGCCAAGAGCTGGCAGCAAAATAGGTTTGACAACCTTGACACAAAAACTACTTATTCTCAGTGCCAATTATTCTCTCCCTGCCAGTACAAAAGCATATCTTTCAAAGAATGGCATTTAGCCATTACTGGCATTTGAAACAACACACAATCTTTACACCTTAGAGGATTAAAGCAAAAATACTTATGCAAAGCACCGAACAGAAATAACAGAATAGTCTGGATAAACACAAGAAATATGAAATCACTGTTCATTATGCTTAAAACTAGTAAGAACTAACATCACATCAAGTAGAAAAAAAAAAAAAAAAAAACACAACAATGATCATTGCTCTAGCTGGGGAATTTGGAATATAGTTTGTTTCTGATACTGATAATTTTTAAGTCAAAATTCATTTTTTTTCCCTTCTTTTGAAAGTGGTATAGTGAATCCTTGTTTTTCTTACAGAAGTAAATTTTTGGCTCGACTCTCTATGCCTTACCAAGTACATTTTTCTAGATTAGTGACATAGGAATGGATAGAACTGAGATGAATTTCTTTCACAGTCTTAATTGTTTCACTATTCAAAGTCAAAATAATACTTTGCTCAGTTCTCAAGTATTTTTTAACCTATTTCAGATAAGTATAATCACATGAATGGGTTTTCTTTTGTTTTCGCTTCCTAAGGCAAAAACATGACTTTAATTTATCTGTTACCAAGTGTTACAGTTTCTGCAGCTAGCCAAAATTGATAGACATAACTTCTCTTCCTGCAAGTGCAAGAACTCTCTTTTAGTCAGTGGCACTGGAGAATGGCTATGCTACATATAATCAAAATACAAAGTAAACTTAAAAAGAAGAGGATTTCAGGGACATAGCAATGATCACCTTCCAAAATCTCTACATTGATCTAAAAAGTAACCACTTACTTCTAGCTTTTAAAATTCTCACATATAAAGTGTTAAGACATTTTAGAAGTAATATATGATGATTCTCAAGCAATGGTTGTACATCTCAGAAAGATTAAAACAATTTTATCGAATTCACTTTGCTGATAGATTTAAACTGTACAATGTGGTATGGAAGGTGTTATGATATAAAATACACATCGGTGGATGCAAAATTTTATCTTGTAACTTGCAGTAGTGATAGGCAATGCCAGATTGATTCTTTATGCTGTTTTTTGTTGCTGGTGTTGTTTTCATTTTTTCATTATTAATTACTAATAATTAACACTAATTTCTAAGTGATAAATCTAAGAATATATGTTGCATATTCAGAGGAAAAGAAGTATGGTGTGGTATGATTTTTGACTTGTATAGAATATCTGGGTCCTAAGAAAAAGTACTTGTTTTAAATAGATCTAGTTATCATAAAGCAGTCACCTATTGTCAAAAAATATAAAAAAATTATCATATTTTAAAAATTTGAGTATAAGGACATGACAACGGCATCTGCATTATATTCTGTATGACCCTGTGTATCTTGTTCCTTCGCTCTTTCACATTCTCTGGTTCTAGACTTTTTTTAGAAGTGCATCATTTCGTCTTTCAGAAAGGAAGTAGGAAATATTAACTATAGTATAAAGAGTAAGAATAAATATCTCTGTTATTTACTTCTGTTCATATGCATGTAAAAAATACATTCAGACAACAGTATGCAAACCTTTTAAAAGCACTGAGATCAAAAATAAATATAAACAGAAAGACAAAATCCAAAATTTTAACTGATTTTTGACATTTGATTTGACTTACACAACTGAGTTGTAGACATGGCTACAGCTTAGTAAAATTTTCGTTTTGAACACTCAATTCCCAAGAAACGAGTGAGACAAGCATCAGCAAAGCCTATACAGTTGATGAAATTTATTGACATTTTGTATATGCATATTCATATTTCAATTTTTTTTTCAAAATTTTAATTTTGGTTCATAATGAACGTCATCTAGTTTTCATTAAATTAGTGATACTATGATTTCAATGATTATCTTATCTTCATAAAATCATAGAAATATAGAATGGCTCAGGTTGGAAGGGACCTTAAAGATCATCTAACTCCAACCCACCCCAGCCATAGACAGGGATGCCAGCCACTAGATCAGGTTGGCCAAGGCCCCATCCAGGCCTGGCCTTGAACACCTCCAGGGATGGATATCCACAACTTCTCTTGGCAAACCATTCCAGTGCCTCACCACTCCCTGAGTGAAGAATTTCCTCCTAATGTCTAGTCTAAATCTCCCCTCTTTTAATTTAAGACCATTCTCCCTTGTCCTATCATTATCTACACGAGTAAAGAGTCCTTCTCCATCTTTTTTGTAAGACCCTTTACGTACTGAAAGGCCGCAATGAGGTCTCCCTAGAGCCTTCTCTTCTCCAGGCTGAACATCCCCAGCTCTCTCAGCCTTTCGTTACAGGAGAGGTGCTCCAGCCCTCTGATTAACTTTCTGGCCCTCCTCTGGGCTTGTTCTAACAGGTCCATATGCTTCTTGTGCTGGGGGCCCCAAACCTGAACACAGTACTCTAGGTGGGGCCTCACGAGGACAGAGTAGAGGGGAGCAATCACCTCCCTCAACCTGCTAGTCACTCCTCTGTTGATGCAGCCTAGGATTCAGTTGGTCTTGTGGGCTGCAAGTGCACACTGCTGGCTCATGTTGAGCCTTCCATCCACCAGAACCTCCAAGTCCTTCTCCGCAGGGCTGCTCTCAGTGAGTTCTTCTCCCAGTCTGTACTCCTGTCTGGGATTGCCCCAACCCAGGTGCAGCACCTTGCACTTGGACTTGTTAAACCTCATTAGGTTCACATGGGCCCACTTCTTCAGCCTGTCCAGATCCCTTTGAAGGGCATCTCTTCCTTCTTTGGCATCAGCTGCATCACTCAGCTTGGTGTCATCTGCAAACTTGTTGAGGGTGCACTCAATCCCATTGTCTATGTCATTGATAAAGATAGTGAAAACTACTGATCTTGAGACAGACCCCTGAGGGACACCACTCGTCACTGGTCTCTACCTGGAAATAGAATCATTGACCAGAAAAAAGAAGCCCTCTAAGCAGGCTGGGATGTAGCTCAAACCTGTGACCACAGAGTGCTGTAGGGGGGAGGTAAGCAGTGCAACCACTAGGCTACCGCCAGTTTCTGTGGTATCTATGGGTCTTAATAGATGCCTGGAAATAAAATGTAAATGCTGTTGGAATTTGTTTCACTAAACTGTGGCATTTTAGTATTGCTTGACAATATCACTGTCATAAAATTCATCCTTGTTTTAGAGATTTCTGGAAAAAAAAATATATACATAGATCCCACTTAAATATGTCTACCCAAACAATGTAGATGCTTAGGCATTTCATGAGTCTGCTTTATTTTATGCATGGGGCTCTCCAACCAGGCGATCTTGTACATTCTAAAATCACGATACATTTTTGATGCAATATATCCCTTCCAATATGACTTCTCCCCACCCCTCCCCACCCCTCTGCAAGTTTCTATGTTTCTGAATTTATTTTTACTTATTCTTTTCCATTCAACAATGCCTCAGTGATGTTTCCTAGATACTTTTAGGAACTTTAACCTATAAGATATTAATTCTGTGTTGCTCAGTTTAGTGATATAAATGAGAAAAAAAAATATTCAGAAGAATTGCAACAATTATTTAAGATCTTCAAAGCCTTCCTTTCAACAGAAACTAAAAAATCTCAATTTATTACTTTCACTGAAATAAATTAATTTATCATATTCAGTATCTAGTCTCCTGAAAAACTGAATTCTGGTACAGTAGGAACCTTGCTGAGAAGGTACAAAAAATATTAAGGAGAAATCTGAAACAAACAAATAAACACACAAATATTCTCAGTGAATAAAATTATCTATAGGAATAACTTTAAAGATGTGAATGAATCTTTGTTGATTAAAGCCTTTATTTCACAATTAAAGTAGAATATGTATTAAGAATGATGATCAAGTAGAAGTTGTGGGTTGGATGCAAATGTTGCCATGTGAAACTTTATAGCATAGTATCCAACAGGAAAACTTAAAAGAACAAAACTGTTCCTTCCAGCCTTAAAAATCTAGGACTTTACCATGTTGGAAAAGTGTTAGGTAAGTTTATTACAATGATCTTAAAATGACAGGGATCTCTACAAATATGGGGATTACATACATCATATTTAAATTAGCCTGCTTGAATAATAGTTTTGGTTACTGCTTCAGTGTTTTCATTTTATGTCACAATTCTCATTGAGTTAATAAACTCAGTTTCACCTTGATGATTTCACCTTCATATCAGCCTGACATTATATTATTTTAGTAAGAAATAGAAATAATAGAATCTATTATGTTACTTAGTCATCAAATGCAGTACTCTAATCATTATTTACTGTCTTCACATAAATGCTTCTCTCACTTCATTTTATTCATTTTAAAAATTTCCTTAATTATGCAAAGTTATGGATAGACCATTTTGTATTTGTTAAATTAAATGTCATTTGATCGTTACACTAACTTATACATTTCAAATGTTTAATGCCCATTTCCATATAAATAGTCTATAAAAGTCTTTCATAATAATGCTGAGAAGTTTAAATATGTATAATTATTAAATGATGCAATTTGCGTAGAAAAACACGTGTAAGTATTGGCATTGTGTATACCTTTAAATAGGAAAGATGTAAAATACTGGCACCATTATCAAAGAGATAATATTGTCCAGAAATGTATTGTAGATAATTTATGAGTGGCTTATTCTAGCTTCATTAGAATAATGCCTAATAATATAGTATTTTGAAAATATTGGAAAAAAAAAAAAAGAGTGTTAATGTCTTAAAGTGTTAAGTTTTACAAATCCCATAGTTTCCAAAAGTCTGTTTTAAACCAAACCTGGTTTTGTGAAGAATGCACTACAAGATATTTAACTCTGAGGTCTTCTCAATTTCCACTAATCCAACAAAATTACATGCCATTTTATCCTTACTCATCAATCAGTTACATTAGGAGATTTTCCCATAGAAAACAAAACAAAACAAAACAAAACAAAACACAGATAGCAGTCATGCTTGTGAAAAAGAGGTGGTCTCATGCTGTTCATGAAAAGGACTTAATTCATGAAATTTTATCTCTAGTAAACAATTCATAGACTATACTTACTAATATTCAGTATTGAAATAAAAAATTAAACTAGAATTTGGGGAAAAGTATTTAGAAATTACATTTTCTTCTTGTGGAGAACAACAAAAAAAAAAAAGTCCTATTTACCACATAGAAGACCATGTCAAATTGCAAGAGAGACCTCTGTAAATCTTGGGATGTTCAAAATATGGGCTTAGAAACCCTTTTCATAGACTGTTTAGGATGTGTGCAGGGATAAGGTGATGTGAAAGGGGTGGAAGGAAGAAAAAGAAAAAAATAGTGTCTCAAGCTTGTGCCCTATACTTTCATAAAAAACAAAAACAAACAAACAAAAAAAACCTCTATTCTCTTAGATGCATGGAACTTTCTCTAAGAGAAATTGGATCACCAGATAAGAAGTAGCAGTGATCTGTATGAATGAACAACATGCTGAGATCTGCCTGAATATCTGCCATCAGATCAAGTGGTTTCATTCTTAAATGTGAGCAATTAAAATAACCAAACCCAGAAAATATTGCAATTGTATAAATATTTGGCAATAAGATGTGACAAAGAAGGCCAAGGCCCAATTTGAGTTAAATCTGGCATGGGGTGTCAAGGAAAATAAGAAGGGCTTTTTCAAATACATCAATAACAGAAGAAACACTAAGGAAAATGTGGGCCCACTGCTTAATGATGTGGGTGCTCTGGTGAAAAAGGATACAGAGAACGCAAAATTACTGAATGTCTTGTTTGCTTCAGTCTTCACTGCTAAGACTAGCCTTCAGAAATCTCTTACCCAAGAGATAAGGGAGGGAGTCTGGAGAAAGGAGTACTTTCCCTTGATGGAAGAGGATCAGGTCAGAGGCATCTCTTAGGCAAACTTGACCCACACAGATCCATGGGCCCAGATGGGATGCATCCACGAGTGCTAAGGGAGCTGGCGGATGTTATTGCTAGCTCACTCTCCATCATCTTTGAAAGGTCTGAAATGCAAAAAGATGATGTAACTTTCCAAGAATCTTTTTGAAGACTTAGAAAATAGGTATTTGTTAACAGTGGCGTGTATATGCGGGATAATTCCACCAAACAAGTACACCTAAGCAAGACAATGAGTACTTACTTATTTATGGTACAGTGATATACATATTCATACAATTTCCAAGAAAGAGCAGGATTTATGTTGATGGTTTCTCAGAACTAATTACTATATTTTGTCTCCTACTTTTGCATGTGCAGTACCCTCTGGTGGTCGCACTTTATGGTCTTTCTGATGAAGGCTCATTGTCTTCTTCACCTTGTACTTTTCTTCTTTCTGTCTTTGCACATGCTCAGTCATTATTTAACTGCTTCAGCGGTTTTTCTCTTTACTAGCTCAGCCATTTTAATTTAATTTAATTTAAAGTCCTGCTTTAGGGCACCATGTTCCCTCTAAAAATAGGCTCTTCCCTGATTATGTTGGCTAGAGCTGAGTCTTATCGCCTGAGGCTGATAAAACAATTTAGCAATTTAAGCAATCCCTTCAGGTTACTACGTTACATATTTTGTGTTTTATACTCTTCGTTTCAGGTCATGGAGAACAGAAGGGGTGCCTGAGGACTGAAAGAAAACCATTGTCACTCCAGTCTTCAGAAAGGGCAAGAAGGAGAACCCAGGGAGCTACAGGCCAGTCAGCCTCACCTCCATCCCTGGAAAGGTGATGGAATCACTCACCCTGGAAGTCATCTCCAAACATATGGAGGAGAAGAAGGTGATCAGGAGTAGTTAGCATGGGCTCACGAAGGGGAAATCATGCTGACAACCTTCTTTAATGGAATTACTAACTGAGTGGATGAGGGGAGAGCAGTGGATGTTGTCTACCTTGATTTCAGTAAGGCTTTCAACACTGTATCCCATAACTTCCAAACCAAATATTCACCTTGGTAGCTGAAGGAGTCACATTGTATCTTCTTTTAGGAAATCTATGAGAAATAATTCAAAAACATTTCCTCTCTGATGCTTAGAAGAATTTTAAATTTTTCAGTAGTAAAAGTTCATGTGTCACGGTTAAGCTCTGAGAAGCATGTTAATATTAAAAAAAATATTTGTTGAAGGAAGTTACAACCTTCATCAGAGAGGGGTCGCCTACCACACCCTTCCAATCTAAACTCCACCTCCCGTTTCCTAAATAACACCATATAAAATGCCTCAGAAAAGATAATATAGATTGAGTTTCTCACCAACATATAATATTCATGTCACATATAAATGTAATTATCACTTGCTTGGGTGAGATTGTTATTTTCCTAAATAGATCTCCACAGTGTTTAATCTCCAGTTACACATTTTTTTTTCTGCTTTGTTTGGATGTAACCCTCAATTATATTTACTCAAATAAAGATTCACTTTTTCATGAGTTGTTAACATGTTTCATGACTTTTTAAAGCTGCAGGCTTGTGGCTTAGGAAGGTTTGTTATGACACTCAGAATAAAGCCAAGTTTGATTGGTTCTGTATTTTCTTCACATACATATATATATTTCTTTTTCCTACCAAAACCTCATATAAATTTTAAATATCTTTTATTTTCTTGAAATTCTGAAATTTTAATTTATTTCAATTATCTAAACAAGTTATGCGCATTAAACTGCTTGTATAACAAGCTAGTAATTAAAACAGAACATTTTGAGAGATTTTATATATAGTACCGATTTCTGAATGAGGAAGAGAACAAATCTATGGGTTATAAAATGCAATGGTAAAAGATCAATCATTAATATGTTTTCTGAACAATAAATTCAAAGATTAGCGAACGGGAAACATGTACATTGTAAATACCATGCTTGCAATACATTATTAAGAAATGGAATAATGACTCACTTCAGTTAGAAGAAACTGACCTGCAGTAATTAAATTCAGGGTATTGTAAGTTTATGTTTTAAGCATAGAAGTTCTGAAATTCCATCTCAATATAATGTTTTCAGGAAAAATAACTACACCAAGTAAAGCCTTCCCATTCTCTCCGTATGTAGTACAATATTTACATTTAAAGTCTTTAAGATATGTGCATTTGTGCATGTCAAGTTGTTACTTCTGATCTTTTAAACCAGGTGACACTAGGACAAATAAGACTTCTATTATAGCTGATAAGCTGTAGTTAGCAGACTTCTATGTGTCCAAGTTTTAAGGAACTCGGTAAAGTGTGGTATGATATCAGAGCTTTGAAGTTACAAATATCAAAACAGCTAGACAATTAGATAAACTTAATACAGAATGTGACTACAGTGGGCTAAGAAATATAGAAATGAACAAAATGAAAAATAATAAATGGATCATAAACAAGAAAAAACATTCCAACATCCAGCAGAATTCACAAGAGATTAAGAATTCCACTTTTGTGTTAAGGTAGTATGAAATTTATTAGGAAAGATTCCAACCAAGACTTTTCTTGCCCATCTACCCTACTGCTCATATAATGTAAGATAATATTTTTGTTGCAGGGTTCAACCCCACCGGTATTTAGCAAAGACATTGAATAGTGTAGAAAGTACTATTTGTTTTTAATTATTTCCAAGTCTGAAATAAAGATGTCAATCTAGTTCCTGTGGAACTAGGTTGCTGAGAAAATAAAAAGCAAATCCTGATAATTTCTCACTAAAATTATGGTCTTCAGCAACAGGGAAAAACATTTGCTAACATCTCACTGCACCATAACTGATGAATGCACATCATACACAGCCCTCTCAGAGACCCATCCTACTTTTTCCATTTCAGCAGAGGAAGGATCTGTAACATATATGCATTGGCTATAAACCATGAAATTATACTGGAAGGAGCATGGAGAAAACTTCTCTTTTTCTCTACGTCTCATCCACTTTTTTTTTTTTTTTTTAATGATAGCAAGCAGTTTACATCAAAGGTTTATATTCCTGATGGGACATTTCAGTATATCTGCTGGGATCTCCTGGGAAACTGTCCTTAAGGGCATAGGAACAGAACAGAGCTGGCAGCTCTTTAAGGACACCCTTCTGAGAGTGCAAGAGCTCTCCATCCCCCAGCAGAAGAAATCAAGCAGAGGAGGTGGGCAACCGGCATGTCTGAGCAAGGATCTGCAGTTTAAACCGAGGGAAAAGAGGGAAATGTACAGGAAGTGGAAGCAGGGTTGTGTAGCCTAGGAGGAATGTGATGGTGTTGTCCAGATGTGTAGAGACAGGATCAGGAAAGCCAAGGCACAGATGGAGCTGAACTTGGCAAGGGATGTGAAGAATAACAAGAAGGGATTCTACAGATACATAGGCAGGAGGAGACAGGCCAAGGAGAGTGTACCCCCTCTGATAAATGAGACAGGAGAACTGGCTTCCTCAGACATGGAAAAAGCTGAGGTACTCAATAAGTGCTTTGCCTCAGTCTTCACTAGTGGTCAAGTTTCCTATGTCTGTCAGGATCCTGAACCTCAAGGACAGGGTGAGAGGAGTGGATTCCATCCCACTGTGACAGTGGAACAAGTCTGGGACCGCCTAATGAAATTGGATGTGGTTGCCGAGCCGCTCTCCATCATATCTGAAAAAAACATGGTTGTCAGGTGAAGTCCCCGGTGACCGGACAAAGGGAAACATTATTCCCATTTTTAAGAAAAGGAGAAAGAAAGACCTGGGGAACTACAGGCCAGTGAGCCTCACCTCTGTGCCTGGGAAGATCATGGAGCAGACCCTTCTGGAAGACATGTTAAGGCATGCATGAGATAAAGAGCTGTCAGCTTTTATTTATTTATTTATTTATTTATTTTATCAAGTCCATTTTCATATAATTTTGTATTCACTTTCCAGGTCTTTAAAATAAGGAGAAATGTAATTGCTTGCTGGATCAGCAATTGTAAAATCCATGTTCCACAGAATTTCCAGAAGAAATATTTCATGTAATGAAGAGGTTTTTATTAGCTATGTAGGACTGGACAGAACATACAAAACCAACCAACTTACCAAACAATAAACCCCACCCACCTGACATAACTGGCAAGATAGTTAACTGAAATGCTGCAAAGGCATTTCCATTTTCATGTTGTCACTACTGTGAGTATTATTTCAACTTATTATTCTCTTGTTATTATTGTTTTGTAAGTCCTGGATGTATTGAAGCTTTCTTTGCAAATGTATTGCATTTTCTTAGGAACATATTTATAAAATAAAACTGCATAAGGGTAACATTAAAAACTTGAATTATCAGTCAACTTAAACAGCTTTTCCTCTTCCTCCTCCCTCTCCATGTTTATAAATTAAAAAGAGAATTTTTATTTTTTTTATTTTGTCACTGCTAAAATAAAATATATTTTCAAAGTTTATACAGTTTGTTTGCAGATTTTTTCCTGCAAAATATACTTAAAAAAAAGTTTTTTTTTTTTTTTTTCAGTATTTGATTAATGCTAACTTAAGTAATTGCAGAATTTGTCTTGTAGTTTATGATAGTAACATTATCAGATCTTTTAAGTGTTAGACCTTAGCAGATGTTTCAGTAAATTGTGTTCAAAATTAAGACCTATTTATGTAAAAGAAAAAATGCTTTTCAAAGTTATAGCAATACAACATAAAGATTCTAAACAAGCTAACAATTATTATTGTTATGCAATTATTATATTAATAGTTATGATATTTTAACTGAGATTCCACATTTCCCATTAAATGTGCTGTTGAGTACTTTGCAAACATTAATTGTATAAGTTTGATTCTGCAAAATCAGGTTTTTTTTGGTTATCTGTTCCTCTCCTGGCACATCCTTATTGTTGAATATCTCCTTGGTCCAAAGATTTTATGTCCTGTGAGAGTTTAGAAATGTGTTTAACAAAAAATCGTCCAATTAGTTGTATATCTGCTGGTTTACAAACATCGTGAGCCATTGTATGATTTTTTTTTGAAGCTGTCCATACAATAAAACCTTATTGGATACTATGTATCTAAATTATTTCACTTTCCAAACCAGTAAAATAAAACTGACAGAATATATTTTGTGAGGTCTAGGATTCTAAATGTTATTTAATTACTTCTAAGAACACTCCTTCCTTGGTATCTTTAATTTTACACTCAATGTTTAACTATATACAGTATATTTTATTCTAGTTCTGAAATAACTGTGGCAAATAATGTTTTATTATGCAAACTGCTACAGTAACATTTTGGAAAATATTTTATTGCAGTTGTCAGAGAATAAGGTTTTCACTCATCCCTGTTTTGCACCATGGTTTAATTTCCCCTATTATCAGCCACATGCACTCGTTGCCATACTCCTCTATGAAGTTGCCACTAACCTGTTTCTTTGGTTACTTGAATTAAAGTATAGGGGCTTTGGCTCATGAGGATGCTTGGATGCCTTAACTTTTCTTTCCACAGAGGACAAAACAGTCCTTTATCTGACTCTCTGCCTATCCTTATTGCCTGCAACACTGCATGTGTACATGAAAGATCCATTACATTACAGGACCATAGAGTATATCACTCCATACTCCTGTCATCTAGTCCAGCTTCAGATCTTTAGGTATGAGCATACTTCCCCCGCATCTCCTTTGAACTCACAACACAAATCTTTATCACTCAATGATAATGATATTCCTATGCCATTGCTAATCTCTGCCAAACACAAAGCTGTCTCCATCTCCATTCCCTACCCCAAAAGTCCACAGTTGCCATCTGGATGCTTACCTTAACCAAGCAGTCCAAGTGCCTGGAGTTTGGCAGGCAGGGCTGTCAAGTAATTCTCACAAATTTCTTTTTTGAGCTGTTTTATCTGAATAAGGGAGGATAAGAAAATTCTGCATCTGCTATCCCAGTGGCACAGTCATAGAATAATAGAATCATAGAATGGTTTGGGTTGGAAAGGACTTAAAGATCCTCTAGTTCCAACCCCCCTGTCAGTCTTTTGTCCCAGCTTCATATGGGCTGTGTCCTAAATTACCTTAGATAATTATTTCATCCATAATTATTTCTTCTCCAAAGGGTAAAGGAACACTGCTGTACAGCAATACAAACTGCTTATGTCATGCTTGCCTTATGAATAAAGAAAGGCAAACTTAATTAGTTCTAAGGCCAAAAGAAACCATTATGAGGATTTAGCCTGACTCTCTTTAACATTGAAGTTAAAATTTACACGATAGTTCACTCATTAAGCTAACAACTTTATTATTCATATGGCAAACCAAACCCAGTGACAAAACAAAACCAAAAAATAAAAATAAAAAATGTATCTTGCTTTGAGAGGCACAATACTAAAAAAAAAAAGAAAAAAAGCTTTGTATTTAAAACAACAGCTTGTCCCTTTCCACAGGAGCAACTAGTAAACATAGAGGTCAAACAATAATCAAGCAGGAAAGTCAAACAAAATAAAATAATCATATATACATGACAAGGAACATGGGAGAATTAAAAAAAAAAAAAAGAGAAATTATGGAAGAAGAAAGAATAAAATGAGACCAATAGTCTATAGGAATATCTCAAGATTCATGAAAACATGCTTAAAGCATTAAAGAATTCTTAGTCAACTTTTTCAGAACTCATTGATATTATTTTTAAGATTTTCATGATTTAAAATAACAATAACTCCTTAATTTAATGGCTAAAATGACCCCCAATTAATCCTGAAATAAAAGTGTTTACACTACAAACTTATCACTTCATAGCTTATTTAGAAATATTTAGCATCTATTTTATTTTATTTTATTATTTTCAGAAAGATGAGTAATTTTATCTTTCAGATCTAGTAACATATTTATATAACTGTTAGGATTTCTTCAAGTCCCAACTTGGAGAAGATTAATTTATTGTCAGTTAACATCACTGTAGAATAGTCAGAAATAATAATGAAAAATAAAAAATAAAACAGAAAATCAAGAATAAACACAACTTCCCCCCATCTCTCCCTCTTTGCAGGCTCTTCTTTACTCCCGACTCTTCTACCTAGTCCCCCATCCCAAGCAGTGCAGGGGAATGTGGAATGGGGTTACAGTCAGCCTATGATGTTGTCTCTGCTGCTGCTTCCCCCTCATTCTGTTACCTTCTCCAGCATGGTTCTTCCCAAAGGATGTAGTCCTTCATGAACTGCTCCAATATGGATCCTTCTCATGGGCTACAGTTCTTCAAGGACTACTCCAGCATGGGTCCATACCATACAGTGCAGTCCTTCAGGAATGTACTGCTCCAGCATGGGTTCCCCCCAGGCCACAACTACCAGACAACCTGCACCGTCATGGTCTCCTCTCCACCAGCTGCAACTTTCTTCAGGCTGTACCCACCTGCTCTGCTATGCATCTGCATCATCATGGTCTTCCAGGGACGACAACCTGCTTCACCTCTCACATCTTCTGTGAAGCATTCTTTACCCTTTTTAAATATATTGTCACAGAGTTGCCACTAGCATCATTGATGGGTTCAGCTTTCGCCAGTGGTGTGTCCATTTTGGAGTTATCTGGAACTGTCTGCATCAGACATGGGGAAAGCTCCTGGGCTCCCTGAGCCACATCTTCAGCTTCCTTGCTACCAAAACCTTGCCACATGAACACAATACAGCTGTTTTCTGTTTTTGTAATTATATCATAATATTAACCAGTATTGTGGTTTAACTTCAGAAGACAGCTGAGCCCCACTTGCTTACTCCCTTCAAGCACAATTGGGAATCAGAAAGGTAAAAGTGAAAAAAATCATAGGTTGAGATAAAAATTTTAATAGGTAAAACAAAATAAGGATTTAATTCACTGTTTCCCATTGGTGGGCAGATGTCCCCATTTCCAGGAAAGCAGGAATTAATCATACATTGTAGTTACTTGGGAAGACTCTCCCTGCCTCTTCCTTTTCACCCAGCCTTTATTACTGAGTACATCATATCGTACAGAATATTCCTTTGCTGTATTATCAACAGTGCTTTAATTACAAATCCAAAATGTAGCACATTAAAACCTATTATGAAGAAAATTTGATCTATCCCAGCCAATTATTCAATATAAATGATAACGATACTATAATAATAATAACAGAATATCTGTTATTAAAAATTACAGTTCAGAAACCCTTATCAGAAGAAAAAAAAAACATTCCTAGGATACTATTCTAAAGTTTTGTAAGGTCATAATTTACATTTCTTCTTATATATATATATATATATCTTCTTCAACGTATATATGCCTTCTTTTTTGGAGTGAAATAGCATTATTGTTTTTTTCTTGATGAACTCCCTCTCACTGGTAAGAAATCTAAAATATTAGCCTTTCTAGAACATTCATGACACTGAAGCTAAACAAATTAAAATAATGAAAAGAAATAACCATCCATTTTATTACCTTTTTTTCTGGAAAATTTTCAATGCTACGATAAAACTCTTAAAGCTTCTTTTATTTCATTACTATTTAATTGATTTTTTTTAAGTGTCTTCTTTTAAGGTATGTTAACATTTGAGAATGATTCCTTTAAAAAAAAATAAAAGTTATTTGAGAGTGAAGTAGAAACATTACTGACAATTTTCTTCTGTGATATTCTGCATTTTTTAATCAGTGGATTAGAATTCAACAGTTGATCTAATGGAAATGTATACAGCAGTTTACAAAAGCTACTTCAAATATTTGCTTAACATTGAAATAAGATCCAATGTTTCTGAAGAAGTTGCAAACAATAGATCTGTTTTCTTCTTTTATTCCATGTACTACTTTTTAAAGGTAGATAAACAAAATATACATTTTCATTTTGAAATAGAGGAAAAATAATAAGCACCACATGGCAGATTAAGGTTAAGAATAATGAATAATTAATCAATCTAGTCTAAAATAAGGAATCCCTTTAGCTGCACTCAGTTCTGACCTTGTTTTTAATTGCTAGTCTGCCACTGAAAATTGAGAAATTAAGAAAATATTGATGTATGGTTTTTTAGATTTAATTTTCCCAGACTTTTTCAAATGAAATTCTGAATGTTTTGGCAAGTAGCAGAGCTACTCTAATGATAACAAAATAAATAAACAAACAAACAAATAAATAAACTCTAATGGTTACAGTAATCTTGTACTGAAGCCAAAATTGACGACTATTTTCATGGTTTTATTTGGGACTGTTTCTTCCCTGAAGCTGAGATAATATGCAAACCTAGGTAACCATTGAAAAGTAGAACTGCAAGAAATGTTGCTCTTCCATAAAGTATGTTACAAATATGTATACTTTTTAAATGGAATTCAAAATATGACTGTTGTCTAAAATATAGAAAATACACACAATGGACTGTCAACAGTTGTTTGATAACGATATGTTTCATGTTTTTCTGTTGAATTTCATATTTCATATTGATGTATTAATTAAAAAAAATAGATTCTGAAAAACACTTTTTTAGACAACACTTGAGAGCTTTAGTGGGGAAAAAAAAAAAAAAAAGGTTGTTGGAGATTTGGTAAGAGCTGTTAATAAACCAGAAGAGGAAAAAAAAGTATATTATAATAATATAAACATTATTTAGATCCCATTAGAAATAAATCTTGCTATTTTAAATTATGCTTTGCAAACTTTTTATTGCTTTATAAAGAGAAGGAAAGAGGACCACTATTCTCTAATTTATTAGAAGAGATGTAATAGTGAAAAGATTCTCTTAGTTGAACATTTAGCTGTCTATATTCATGTTTGAAATTTGTAGCTTTGTCCAGTTCCTTAAGACAGCCCTGAAGTTATTTTCTCAGTTTCTTGTTTTTCTTTTCTTATACATATATATATAAAGTATTGAAATCAGAAATGCTTTCTTTTTTTCTTCTTCACTTCAACTGTGAAACTGAATCGGTCATTTGCATACTTGTAATTCCACTCCTTCTAAAATATGTGTATGGAACATTTTTCTAATCAATTTTTCTAACCAAAAAAATGGGATGTATAATAGTGGAACATTAGGAACATTAATTAATTGAATATTTTTTTTTTTCCTACAATAAAAGGCCACCTATATTGTGTCCTATGGCCTTTACATTATGGATTTATCTGAGAACTCATTGTACATTATTTCACTCATACTGCCAATTATCATTAAAAGAAAAGTTCAGCCATTTATTGATGGTAAACATGTAATGAGATCTGAAAAGGCAGGAATATATCAATAGAAAATATCCACCACTTTTGCAGCATACTGGCTCAGATTGCAAGAACTGAGGACAATGCCACACAGTGAACAGCACAAGCTGGTTCACATGCTAGAGTAGTGGGAGGCTCCACTAATACAGATTTAATTTAATAGCTGCTATCATCATGCAGACTGTTGATAGCTAATGGATTTGCAATGCAGGCAAAAGGAGTGAGATACTTTATTACTGCCTGAAGACTATTTTAAGGTGAAGTTACTACAATTAATTTATTCTGTTTGTACAGATCATTTGTGCTGCATTTTACCAATTTTTAGAACACCTTCAACAATTTGCTACCTCAAGTTTTAATTCCAGTAGATGTTATTGCTCTCTTCAAAATAGCTGTCATAGAATATATTAGTCATGATTTAAAAAGTGCCAAAGGTCAATAACGTTTCCTGGTTTTAAAATTTTTAAAGAGAAAATATGTATTAATAAACTAACAGCTGCACATCAGAAGGATTTATGAGAGCTACATTAAACAAATGCTGCAACTGTAGAACTATTTACAGTGTAGAATTTTTGTGGTAGATAAATTAGCAAAAATTTGAAGATTTTATCAAATCTTCTTCTGGCTTCCCAAATGGGAAGTTGGAATAAGGCTTTCTGGTCTAAATCTACACTATTTTCCTTCTTTATTTATATATAAACTGAAAAACAAAAGGGATAGGCATCTCTGGTACATGTAACTGAACTACATTTAGACATTATAGAAAAAGTAACAAAAAGAAATGAGAAGATGGAATTAATCTTAAAGAAAACATTAATAACTTTGTGGTCAGTTTTTTTCGACAGTACATAACCATCCATCCAGAATAAAATTACAGCTGGACTGTTTGATCCCGATAGCTACAATGTCCATATTCTACTAAAATATTTTAATGCTCTCCTTTTGTTTTATAAATTAAACAAAGATATATATAGAAGATGTCTCACAGGGAATACTTGAAGAGCACGTATCTCAGAAACAAATGGTTCTTCAATGATTGCACCTTATGTAGTCATTTATGCCAAAAACCTGTAAAACACTTTAGCATCTGTTTAATGTCAAGCATGTAGGTAGGCTACTTGACACAATATGTTTAGAATCTTAACTACATCATATAAAATTATTGTAAAATATAACCTATATTTTAACTGAGTAGGACATGGCTATGTAACAAAACAGTTCCTTAATTATTAAATGAGATAAACCTACACTGTCATATCACATGACCTGATCATTTGTATGATCAGTTACAGAAAAGACATTTCTACTTGAGAGCCATTTCAGTTGAATAAAGCACCAATTTTCTAAGCCAACCAAAAAAGGCTGGTGGGAGAAACTTTCCCAGTTAAAAAATAACAGTCATCAGAGCATATGTACTTACATGATGTTTATGGTTCTTTGATGTTAACAAAACAAATTTCCATTGGCTGACATGAAAATTCCAAAATTTTTCAACTGACTCAATCATATGCTCAGAACAATCCATGGTTAGACTTCAGAAACAAAGTAATAAATTTGAAATAAATAGAAATAAAATCATGGTTGTAAACAGTATAACTATGCCTAGACTTCATTTTTTTTCTGAGTTCTAAGACCTGTAAGCATCTATATTCTGTGGTATACACACTGTAAACTGACATACCATCGATTAGAGTACTGAAGAATATGCTGCTAGTCGTGGAAATGTTGATTTGAGACACTTCTGTCTTTAGTATATTCTACATCTTGCACAAGTATTCTAACTAGTAGGACACTACATAACACAAAGGCACTGGAACTCCATGGTTGAAAAGCAGACTGAGAACAGAAAATTATGGAGGACATTCTGATTTATGGGTGAAGGATCAGTTATTGTACTTGAGTAGAGCAACACTAAAGAGTGTTCCTTACACAGGTAAATGTTATTTTGGATTGAGGCATTTAACCCACCCTGGCCTGATTCAGTAACTATAAATAGATTTCTCAAACCTGTGCAGAATTCTTTTTTCACAACCTTGTGTGTTGTTTCAGCTCAGAGAAGAGAAGGCTGAGGAGTGACTTCACTGCAGCTCCCGCATGAGGTAGAG
Organism: Anser brachyrhynchus; assembly: GCF_964034855.1. Taxonomy (NCBI): domain Eukaryota; kingdom Metazoa; phylum Chordata; class Aves; order Anseriformes; family Anatidae; genus Anser; species Anser brachyrhynchus. The sequence goes on along the minus strand of NC_137698.1, from coordinate 58,689,832 downwards.
TGGATGAGACCAGACTGGTGACCAGAGATAGGACCCAAGGGAATGGCATGGAGCTGTAAAAGTGGGTGCTCAGGTTGGATATTAGGAAAAGGTTCTTCACTGAGGGGGTGGTCCAGCACTGAAAGAGGCTCCCCAGGGAAGTGGTCATGGCACCAAGCCTGCTGGAGTTCAAGAAGCACTTGGACAACACTCTTAGAAATATGCTTCAATGTTTAAATAGTACTAGAGTTCTGCTTGACAATATTTGTGGCTCCCTTCCAACTTGGGATGTTCTATGAGTCTAAGAAATATTTGCTATGTTTAATGAATATTACCTCCTTTTTAATCCCTAATGTTTAATTGAGTCTTTTAGATTAACTTGTGATAAAAGGTTCTGTTTGCTTTTTCCCCAGTATTTAACGAGTAAATAAAGTCTTAAAAAGATGTAAAATAAAATTTGTTATTTTTCATAGGTCAGATTAGTACAAAAATAATCTTAGTTTGTCTGTATACAATTTAGTTCTTATCCAAAAGTTACTGTTCTAGTATGCTAAAAAAACCTTTTAACCCAGAATAAGATTCCTTCACAGCAGATCTTTCAAATTGGATTTGGTTCTGTTTCAATCAGAGTAGAGGAATTCAAAATGTTTGCGCTTCTCTTAAGAAGATAATGATAAAAGCCAAGCAAATGAGAAAAATAGGGGAAAAAAAAAGTTGAAGATATCTAACAGCTGTGCTACCTCGTAACACAGATATTTCATTGTTTGTGGTGGTCCGATCAATCCTGTGTCATGACAGATTACTCAGTCCATATACATACATGCACCTTAAACCTCTCTAAGCACTCTACTGACTGTCTGAATACTTTTTGCCACCACACATTCTAACAACATCAACAAAAATGTAGCAGTAGCAGAAGATGGCCTTGGATGAGTCTGGAATGATGTCAGGCTACCTTGAATGCAGTTTTTCATAAAATAAAATTTTATTAATAATTCTGGTCCCATTTTTTTCACTACTGCTAACTTTCAAGCTAACAGAGCTAACTATTGCTTCGTAAGATCAAGATTGGCCATTACCATTACTTTTACCATTACAATTATTTCTTTTTTTGTTTTTAAATTTTAGTTCATAAAATATGAAATTTCTGTGTGATAATACATAGGAAAATATTAGAAGTCATAAGAAGTTTAGTCAATTTTTGAATAAATTAAGTTTAATGGTTTCCATGAATTATGATGCATTATTTATTTCATATGTTTGTCAAATTTCCTCTGAATAATTTAGTCCTCTCATAGCATTTTCCATATTTAGTATTTGATTAAGTATAAATCAATATATACATTTATATCTGAAGTCTCTGGTTATCTTTTTCATCTCGATCTTGAACATGCTCTTCTCCTTTGTATTCTGTTTTTCATGAAAATTAATTCTCTTCAGTACATGGTTGACCTTTATGTATTCCATCCTTTTACATTCAGTTTTCTGTTGCCCAGGTGTTTCCTTTGTTTATTCTCAGGCCTTTCATACTTTGCACTATCTCAATCCTTTTTTTTTTTTCTTTTTTTTTTTTTTTGGGGGGGGGGCATGTCTATCTAATTTAATCTCCCTTTTTCAACAAATATCTGTCCCACTGCCTTTTTCCTTCAGAGATATCAATCATTCTAATTCACTTCTACACTCTCATCAACAGTTAATCAGCTGTTGCCTATTTGGGTCTTAAGTTTTCGTCTTAAGATACCTGTGTGATACTTGGAAGCCCATTTGCTATGTTGCTATGTCTATCCCCATTTGCTATTTGCTATATCTATGCCCTCTCTCACATTTTCCATCTCTTGTTTCTGTCAATATAAGTATGTATTATTCCTATTTATCTCCAGAAAGCTCACTAATTTAAAGCCTTGTTGTTCAGTCTCTTCTTTCTTCCAATTAATTCTTACATCTTGATAGAGATGTTTTGTGTTTTTTTCCCCTTTCTATTGAGAACTACTCTTCTCATCTTGACACCTTGAAGTTCTCCTAAGTTCTCTCCTCCATTTCTTAGTGCTTTCATCTCTTTAGTCTACAGAATACAAAATAATAGCTTAACACGGTAATAACTTGTCATAAATTTGACAAGTTGATAATCTCTATTGCTCCATATCTAGATCATCTGGTGAAACTACTATGACACCATTTCTTCTTGGAGATCCTGTCTGTGTATGCTGACTCTTGAAGGTCACTCAAGGTACTGTTAAATGCTCAGTTTACCGGAATTTCTTCTGGTTTACCATGATCATATATCAAACACTATATCTAGGCAAAAACCTTGGAGATGACACACTGTACTCCAGTAAGATTTCAGCTAGCTGCTTATTTTTGCTATGCTTAGCCAGTGGCAGTTCATAGAAAATTAGAATTTGGATTGAAGATCCCTACTGCTCCTGCACTCTGCTTTCGAGGTCAATAGTTGTTACAGGAAGCAGCTGTATCTGACACGCTACTATTTGTTTGTAGCCTTCTATTTAGATAGTAATTACATCAGGTATCCAGAACTTTATAGATGATCTTTTGTGTTTAAGGATAAAAGGACTAGGAATAAACTATATTATTAAAAATAAATAAATAAAAATGTTAAACTAATCTGTCAAGAGTTTGCCTTTAGCTTGGAGATGATGGTCATTTTGATGGAATTTGCTAATGGTACCAGCTGCATGGCCAGACACATTGAGTGAATGAACATTGTACAGACACTTGGTTCATAATAGGAACCAAGATGAGCAGTAGACGTACATTGCAGAATTGCACAACTTCAACATGGAAAAAGTGTTATTTCTGGAGATCTCTGACTGAAGAACTCTTTATGTCATGCCAGAAAATAAACATTTCTATTGTACCATCCTCAAAAAGTTGTTAAAGACAACAGGAATATACCATATATTTGAAGCTAAAACTTATTGCCAACCCACTCTTTAACAATCTAATCAAAATAGAGCAGATATATTGACTAGTTACAATAACACTAGCACATTCATGTCCCAAATTAATGCAGAAGAAACCTTATTAATAGTACATCTCTGCAAGAAAACAGTATCTATCTATCTTCTCTGGTATGTTAACACTTCCAGCGTTTCTCAGAGTACTAAAGTTGATCATCTTTTAAAAGATAAAGGGGAGAGAGATTAAAAGTTTTCATCAATGGCCTGAGTTGTTTTGTGGGAAGATCATGATGCTGATATTTTCTTTCTCCTCACTATTGCAAGTCTTTTCCCCTCATAAATTCATAGATTTTGGAAGCTGCACAACAGCTCATCTTAACTGAACTGACAGAAATGTCATATCTTGTGTGGTGACTCTCTTATTTGGTCAGACAACCTCAGAAGGCATTCACAGAGCCTCGGCTGAAGCAGGTGAGGCACAGGTCACCTGGCAACCAGACAGTTTTACAGACTGGTATAAACCAGCTCAAGCCAAGACAGGATCGGATAAACACTGAGACCCTGCTTTGTTATGTCAGTACAAAGCCGTTTTATGAGTAAATAGTAAAATCTTATTTGCTGGGACACACAGCATCTTCAAAGTGTTCACAATTGTTTTCCTGATAAATGGCCAGGACACCTGCAACTTCTCCCAGGAAATTAGAAGCCATAAGAAAATGATAAAAATAACTTCAAGCGTATCCTAAGGCTGAGGAATTAGAAAGCCTAATGAATGTCACATTTCTCCTACTGATGATCTCAGATCGCCTTGTGATAAACCCTACTCTGTTTCCAGAAGACTGAAATTGTTAACCTAAGCTCCCAGAGGAACACTTAAAGTATTCTACACAGTAATTTTAACAGTATTTTTAATTATGCTTTTCTGCGTTACATTATTTGGATTATTAATTTGTTACAGTTTTGGAATGAGTGCTCCTTTTTGCCTATATTTTGACTGTGGGAGTTATGTCAGAGAAATATGTGATTGCCCATATGATAGATGTTTCTTAGGTTCAGACTTGAGACTATCCAATGTTTTCTAGACAGATCCTGTTTTCTGGGTAGCTAGATCTCATTATATAAACTGCCTGAAAGAAAAGTAAAAGTCTATGATCCACATTTTCAGAAAAATGAGAAAGAAATTTAGGTACATATTCTGCACTGAGAGAAGTACAGTGTTCTTTCTCAATAAGAAAGGTATAATAGCACATAGCATAATAAGATTGTTTTACTGATATGACAGGAATAGAGGAGGAAATACAGACAGCAAGTAAGACTTACATTCCTTCAGACACTGCAACCCCTGATGTCATGCAGCATCATATTGACCTCCTCTGTACACAGTACACTGTGCTGATCCTGTCTGTGGAGAGTTTCAACCTTTACTGTATTTCCTTATACCTGGTGTAAAAACAAAATTGTCCATCAAGTGTTGACAGGTAGGAATGTTATTTTTTTCCTAATATCCAACAGAGCATATCCAGCCACTTGTATCTAGGAACTGTATTCAGTTACAACACCTATCCAAGGTATTAGAGTTACTTCATAGTGTCATACTTCTGTCACTCAAACTAACAAATGGGCTTTTAAAACTGTAAGTACAAGGTCTAACGAAGCATACATGGCTTGCCCAAGATCTCCTTTCATAAAAGGTCCTCCATGATGCTCCAATACAGTACAACAGTTTAACAGAATAAGGAGTAGAGACTGGTGGAAAGCTACAAGGGAAGTTCCATGGAATGCCTACAACAGATATTTTAAAAACAAATATAACTGGTCATTTCTTTTCTGACAACATATGAACTGACACAGATGTTTATGTCAAGATCACTGGTTGGCAACTTCTGATTGGTTATAGTTTTGATCTGGTACCCTTGGTACTCTTGAACCAATAAGCCTGTTACTGTGTCTTATCAAACTACAGCCAGAGCATGCCTACTATAACACTTTATCTTACCTAGAGTCATCCTATTATGCTTCCATTTCTAGTTGTTAGCCTTTCCCATTGGTAGCATAATCTCCAATCTCCCTTGCTCAAAAACATTTGAAAGTCCTTCAACTTTAAAACTCTCTGTCCTATTACAACTAGTACTATGTTTTCCCTCTACTTTTATGGCTGTTATGCCCCCTCTCCCCCCTTTTATTTATTTTTTTCTTCTTTTGTGTCTAAATGTTGGTAGAAGGAATAAGGGAATAGAAGAAAGACACAACAATAAACTTAAACACAAGACTATAAAACTCACTAATCAGATTATAGTCTTCATTAGTTTGTCTTGAACCTGAATAAAAGTGATACCAAAATAGTGTAACTAACAAGTGTGTATATATTCTATAACACTGTGGCAGTAGTCACCCACGATTTTACCAATTTTCACTTTGGTGATCACTAAAAAAAAAAAAAAACATTTTAAAAAAAAACATTTTCTGTTTTCAGTTGGGTTGTTTTTGTTGGGGCAAGGCAATTGTCTCATGAAATTTACTCTGGACCACAAAAAGAGTAAAGGTCAGAATCTGGATTTAAATACAGTAGTGTTGTATACACATGTATATATATATATTTATATATATATATTGTATATTTATATATATATATTGTGTATATATATATATATATATATATTGTGTAGAAAAGAATGGCTTTTTTTCCTCATATGATTTATTGTTGCCAGCAAAGCTATTCAATCTTCCATAATATCTTCTTTCAAATAGTTTGTATTAGTAAACTGGTGATGTCTGAAACCATATGGGACTCTACAAAAGTGCTAATTAAAACTAATTGTTTCATGAATAATTGATGTTTACTCTGAATTCTGCATAGCCTTATTACCAGAGAGGTATAAAACAACTATCTGCACTTAAATCACACTATGCGTTCTAATCCTTGAAATTAAAAATTGTTGTGGTTCATTGTAATGCTATGACGAAATTTACTTAACGTTGAAAGAAAAAATATCAAATATTATTGATCAGGCTTTAAAACTGATAAATTCAGTTCAGGTAATAAAGACAGGTTTTATTTTCATGTCATTTATTACAAAAGCGTTTTATATATATATATATATATAAAATACAAAAATCATTTATAATGTAAAGAACACCTATTTCAAAAGTACACGTAGTTAAATATATGTTTTTTTACAGTAATAAGAAAGGAATAATAATGAGAAAGATCAACCTGTTGCAACCTAAGTAACAGTAGCACTGCCCCATTTCCTGATCTGCATTCACTGCTAAGGTAATTGTAGTACTGATAGAGCTTGGTCTCCTGAATGTCTACCAAAGATGTCGTTCTCCTAGGCTAAAATGAAAGGTTTTGTTTCTTTTCTTGGACTGGTATTCAACGATGCCCTTGTCTATACAGTTTATGTGACTTTCAGTTTCTTCATTTGACCCAAGTAGAACTAATTTTAAAAATGAATAAAAATCCCACAAAAAAAAAAAAAACATGATTTCATTATTAATTCATTAAAATGTAAAAATTTCAGTGCAATGCTATTAAAATGATGTTTTTGTTATTGTTGAAAACTGAAAGATCATTTTGGTTTTAATTTTAAATTTATTTTTATTAATTTTAGTAATTTAATATTTTAAGATTTTTATGCTATCCTCATAGTAATCTAACAGAAAAAATGATAAGATCAGAATCATCTATTCACAGAATGGATGAGGTTGGAAGGGATGAACATGTATGTCTAGAACTTATGCCACACAGTTAACATTTCTTTTGTTCTTGAATCATATTGGTATTGTTTTTTTTTTCTTTTTTTTTCTACAAACTGTAAATGATATATACAGATACACACACAAAACTGAGTTTAGTCTCATCAATTACATTTAGAGGGATGAGAGATTTTTCCACCTATTTTTCACCTCTTTGAATAATGTAGTATCTTCTTTTACCACACGGAAATACAAATTTAATTACATTTTTTTTTGACTTCTCGACCCTTTTCAGAATTCAGTACTTATTATGTAGACAGATATTCATTAATCCTAATTGTTTTGTTAAAATAACAGACATTCATATACAAATATGGTGCACAATTTTCTAGGAGAAAATAAGGTGAGAAAGAAAGATGATTTAAGCAGAAGAAGAAAAAATGTTTAAATCACAGTTTTATTTTGGTGCAGTGAATTTCACATATGGTAGTGTGAAGTTTTCTATGACCTTATAAAAATCACAACAGTGTCTAAAATCAGAAACTTCTCCATACACGATCAATCCTGCCATCAACTAGGATTACAGCCTGTGAGAGATATTACTTGTTAACACTTTAATCACTTCTAATCTGGGGGAAAAATAAAAGGAAAATATATTTGAAACAGAAATTAGTTCCTTTTAAGCAATTATTTGCTCTTAATTTCTATAGTTTAATAGCCATTCTAATCTTCCTATTGTAATAAGATTCCTTTGTATGCTTTTAACACTTCTATGTGATGCCCGAATAAACATAAGTATATAAATAAATAAGTATATTCATATGATAGTTGTTTTATTTATTTACTTACTTAATATCATTTGTATAATAACACACTCTGAAGAGCTCTGAATGAATCTTCAATCTAAAATTATCAGTTCCAGTCACAGAAGTTCTGAAGAAGCAACAACCGTGTTATACCTCTGTCCGACATCTTTATGTACGTTTGTGCCTTTTTATGGCAGATATTTTATGGACTGACAATGAAAGAACACAAGGTGTAAGTTTATCTTAAATCTATTGACTTAACTTACAAGGAACATTTGTGAAAACCTAGAATCACAATTATTTTTTCACTGAAAAAATATATGTAGAAAAAATTTACACTGCATAAGATAAACTCTGTTGAAATGCTGGGAGGCAACTCCTTGCTTGTATTAAGTGTCAGATATCCGTGACCTATTGTCTTTTACTGATATTTAGTTCAACACTTTAAACACTTTAAGGTTGCTGAATCTTTAATCAAGAGCTAATTTTCTGACTGTATTCTTATAAAATCAGTCTATTGTTTTTCTATTCACAACCTTTACATCTGTATAAATGTTAAATTTGCCATTTGTTTTGTGCTGTATATTTTTAATATCCCATCCTGATATCTGAATTATTGTAAACACTCTAAGCATCGTTGTTTGTATAAGCAATTAATAATTATTCAATTTACATTTGAATATGAAGTATATTTTTACCATATTTTTTCTTATCAGGACGTCTACTTAGCAACAAAACTATGTTAAGGTTGAAGTTTATAAACTTATAAATTTGTATTTATAAATACTATATTATTGGGAACCCTGCAAAGAAGAAAGTTATGCCAGTGTGAAAGTATGGGGCTTTGGGCAACATGATCTAGTGGAAGGTGTCAGGGAGGTTGAAACTAAATGATCTTTAAAGGTCCCTTCCAACTCAAATCATTCTATGATTCGATGTGGCACATTGGTGGACAAACAATGAAGAAAAGAATTATTACCAACTGGTATTATAATTATATGGAAAACATATTTTCTTAAATAAATTTGCACACACACAAAAAAAAAGAACAAACAAAAATATATATTTTTTGAAACCTTTGGAAATATTCAATGTGTTTAAGAATTTAATTTATAATTGAATTAAATAAGTCTTTAATTTTATTTATTTCATGTTGTTCGTATATATATATCATATCTTAAGTTATTCATAGACTATAGTATTAAATAGTATAGTATTGTAGGCGTAATTAACTATCAAAAAAATATGAAGTGTATCTTGAGACACACTAGTTCAATCAAAAAGTACAATCGTGAAGAACATTTGTATGTTAAAAAATATATATAAATAATATATGTAATATAACAGAAAACAATATAAACAATATATATAGAACAATAAAAAAATATATATTTATAGCATTTATAACAGAGCAATAAATAAAAATTACAATAAATGCATGTTGTTGTGGTTTAACCCGGCTGGCAGCTAAACACCACACAGCCGTTCGCTCACCCTCCCCCCTCCCTCTCTGGGATGGGGGAGAGAAATGGGAAAGTGAAGCCTGTGAGTTGAGATAAAGACAGTTTATTAAGACAGGAATATAATAATAACAATAATAATAATAATAGTGATAATGATAATAGTATTAATAATAATAATGTGTAAGAAAACAAGTGATGCACAATGCAATTGCTCACCACCCGCTGACCGATGCCCAGCCTATCCCCGAGCAGCCGGCCCCCCACCCCGGCCAGCCACCCCTATATATTGTTTAGCATGACGTCAGATGGTATGGAATACCCCTTTGGCCAGTTTGGGTCAGCTGTCCTGGGTCTGTCCCCTCCCAGCTCCTGCTGCACCCCTAGCCTGCTCGCTGGCAGGACAGAGCAAGAAGCTGAAAAGTCCTTGGCCTGGTGTAAACACTGCTCTGCAACAATTAAAACATCAGCATGTTATCAGCGCTCTTCTCATCCTAATCCAAAACATAGCACCCTACCAGCTACTATGAGGAAAAATTAACTCTGTCCTAACTGGAACCAGGACACATGTAAATAGTTATACTTTCATAATATTTATGCAATTATTATAATTTTAATATATAGGTGTATGAAAATATACATTTACATATATATATATATATATATATAAATGCAAAACATCAATACCAAAGTATTCTTTCTGGTCATGTTAATTAAAAGTAGTAAATTGTGAACAAGGAATCATGAATGCAAAAGCTTGTAATTAAAGTTTTTCTAAAGAAGTGTATGATCAGTTTAGACCTTAAATATATTAAATTTGATATTTAATTCCCTGTGAATTCCTGGTAAATTTTCCTCATCTTAACTTGTTTGTATTTCATTTAGTATTTGACATCATTATATGATATGTCATTGTTACAACTTGAGCGGTCTCATTTTACCTCACTGAATATTCAGTGAGGTATACAGATATCTGTAAGCTTGAAGATTTCATTAAGGACTAGATTGTTTTATATGTTTATAAAAGATGGAAATTTGTGCTCTGAAGTTATTAGAATTTCTTCTCAAACTCTTTCTATGTGTAAAAAGTTGACTGAGAGTATATAGATAATGCGTTAGACCTATGAAGAGAAGCCTGTTAATGTAAAAGAGAATTAGACTCATAAAGTAATTCGAATTTATTTATTTATTTATTTAGATCTTCAACCAGATGCAGCTCATAGAAACCTTAAAAAATTAGAGCTGCGCAATGTAAAATTATCCCATAAAACCACTTGCAAAATTCCTGTAATTCAAGGGATGTGTGATTTAAACCCATATCCCACTTCACTGATATCTTTTCATTAATAAAAGGGAACAAAAAGAAGAGAGAAGAGAGAAGTTCGACTTTGAAAAAAAAAAAAGAAAAAAGAAAAAGAAAATTAAGAAAAAACTTTTAACTATAAAAGCATTTTTTTTACTTCGTTTGCCTTGTCAATACATTTGCAACATTTGTAAAAATAAATAAATAAATCAAAAACAAAACAACCCGCAAACTCAATGAGGTATAAATGACAATGCTTACTTTATGCCAAGCTTTCAATTGTTTGTAATTATTTAATTACATAGTTATGCTGCTTATTTTTTCTGGCTGTCATTCCTCAACTTTTTATGTTCATTTAGGTAAATGACATGCTAACTCCCTGAAACCTTCTTAACGTTATTACAAAACATTTCTGTAATCCTTAATATAGTTATATTCTTTCATATAAAGCACAGCAGTATTTATTTAATGCTATTTAAAAAGAAAACCACAAAAAAAAACCATGTATTATTCATATTTTAATTACGTGCTGCGTAACAAGGCAACTTGTCCATGTTGTTACAATATTATTTCTACATAGATTCATAATCTCATTACCAGACATTAATTACATGTTTATTTACGCAATTAAGCATGAAAATGCCTGTATTGTCAGAGATATGATATATGACCTGAAAGTCATTTTGTTAATGAGAAACAGGAAATGCTTACTAACCAGGGCAGGTATTTTGTTGGCAGCATCACTAATTACCCTAACAAGCTTCTAAATGAGGACTCTGCATCCAGAAGTTTTGTTGCTTTTCCACCTTCTTGACCTGCAGGAAGATGTACTTTTCTTTTTCTAACTGGCTATATTCTTTATGATGTTAAAATATTATGCAAGTGTAATGTACCTTGACTGCATGGTTCTCGTAGAATTAAAGAGTTCCACTATTCAAATTTGGCGTATTCCTCTTTAGTGTAGCACTATATATGTCAGGTACATAGAAAATTAAAGGTACAAGAATTACTTTCCATTGGAAAAGACTGAATGCACAAAAAGAATGCACAGGACAGAAGTAAATTTACTATTCTGAAAGCTGGACGAAGAACAATTAAACTTTATAGTATTGTCTTGTAGACATCGCACAAATGAAACTAATACAATAAGGTGGTACTTAAATATGTAGAAGAACAAGTTCCAATTGTGCTTTACAGTCTGCCAACTTCTATTCAAGTCAAGTATCTGTTATTCAAATGTCAAGTACCTATTATTCAAATGTTGGTCAAGTCAAATGTTGAGATTCTATCTTTCTGCAAAACAACAATAAGAAAAGTAAATAAAATATACAAGTGAAAGTTTTCATTTTATTGGTTAGTTTATGAAAAAGAATAAAAGGTCAATGACATGGAAAATTGAAAGTCTGATGCCCCAAGAGTACTAGCACAAATAATACTTGGGCATATACAAAGTATAATTGTATCATACAGCATCACATTACTTGAACATTATTATCTTCTCCACTATAGTTTTAATTTCAGTCTGAGGATTTTAATGGTATGCAGAATATAGGAATACTGCAATTCTCTTGTTTGACTTCTAGATTACATAACCTATAATTTATACCAGAGTTATAAAATAGATCACATATAAGAAATGATTATCATAATAGTTGTTTCATTAACCTCAACAACAATATTTTTATTCCGAAGTAGGGAATGTTTATCATAAAGAACACTTCAATTTTTTACTTTTAAAACTTCAGTTTTTACAGTAAAAACACATAATACTAACAAATTTTAAAACTTATTATTAATCTATGCCATTTCTAATATCTAATTATAGATATATTAAATTACACATAATACTATGATACTGGTTTTGTCACCGCTAAAAATGAATAGGAAATATATAACTACTTCTTTAAGAGAACAACACGACTGCTAAATACAAGAAAGCAGGCTCACATGGAATGTATAACTGACATTTTGGAAAGACATCATTCTGAAAGACAACTGCAAATTACCATTGCAATGTTTACTGTTAAAGCAGAAGTACTGAATTAAGAATTACTGATTCTTTAATTCAAACAATACGTATGGGATTTTACTGTCTTTTTATTTGTTGGTGTGCAAAGTTTTCTACGGATATTTTGAACCTGAAGGCTGAATGTAGTCAATGTAGTTTACACATTTAACAATGTAATAAAGCGGCAAATGAGAAACATATCTTATTTGCCCCCAAATTATATGAAATGCATTATTTTGTAAATCCTGTACAACAGCTGTTACCTTTAGTATGATAGAATCATTGAATCATAAAATGGTATGCATTGAAAGGGACGTTGAAGGTCCCTTTGTCCATGGGCAGGGACACCTTCCACTACATCATGCTGCCCACATTCAACGTGGCCTTGAACTCTTCCAAAGATGGGGCATCCATAACTTCTCTGGGCAACCTGTTCCAGTGCCTCACCACCCTCACAGTAAATATTTTTTCTCCAATGTCTAATCTAAATCTCGCCTCTTTTAGTTTTAATACTTTCCCTCTTGTATTATTGCTACAGTTCCCAATAAAGAGTCTCTCTCTCTCCAGCTTTCCTGTAGGCCCCCTTTAGGTACGGGGAGACTATAAGGTCTCCACAGAGCTTTCTCTTCTCTAGGCTGAACAACCCCAACTTTCTCAGCCTGTCTTCATAGGAGAGATGCTCCAGCCCTTTGATCATCTTCATGGCCCTGCTCTGGACTCATTCTAATATGTCCATGTCTTTCTTGTGTTGGGGGCCCCAGAACTGAATGCAGTGCTCCAGGTGGAGTGTAGTGCTCATGAGAGTGGAGTAGATGGGGAGAGTCATTTTAGTAGAGGGGGAGAATCTTCAAGATTTTTTTTTGCAATTTTAAGTTTAAAATTACATTTTTATAAAATAATACATTAGTTTAAGAAAGTTCTTAACACTTTAACAACCTAAGATCTTATATATGTGACATTAAATTTTTCATATCTTTAGATATCTATTTCATAATGAAGAAAACTTTTCTACACTTGGGTCTACTAGTTGACCTTGTGAACTCAAAAGCCTTTCTTTTTAGGAAGAAAAGAAACTAAGGAAATGTAGTCTAGGAACTCAACCAATATACTTTTTCATACTTCTTCCTCGAATCTCACCTCGAAGGTGAAATAACATGTGATGAGTATGCCTCAGAACTAGATACACCTCTTCCAAAAAAGGTCATACTATAGTATTCAATGTTACATTCTTCAATAAACCCAGGGTTTAAAACACATTATTGTTCTTGCTTTAGACATATCCGTAATTTCTCTCTAGTGACATTGTTAAGATCATTAATTAAATCTTTATATTTCAATTAATTGCTTAAAATTTAAACATATTCATATTCTGGGGATATTGAAAGGTACTATATTCCTTTTCTTTTATAATCATAATTTTCGTTGTAATTTTGTTTATCCATTTAAGGGGGGGAGGGTTGTTTGTTTTTTAATTGAAAGAACTCTACTGAAACACATGTTAAAGTTATTGGGAAAGACTACAATTACAGTTAACATTTTTATATAACTGTCACAGTTTTATGTGGTGTATTATGCACCTGACCTTTACATGGCCCGCCTGGGATAATAATGATGATAGACTTCAGGTCTCCAGTACTCTGAAAAGGTGAATTCCAGGCTCAGCTGTGCTGGCAGCTCAGTTTGTTACTTTACTCTTTGTACTCCACCTATCTCTGCAGTGACAGTTATTTTTCAGTACAACAAGAAAATCTTGACAAATAAACAGCTGTTAGTAAGGAGAATGCAATAATTTGGGGTTGTTAAGTGTAAAATGACACACACACAGTCATAAATATGACCACAATGTATTTTTGTCTCCCAGTAAACAAACTCAGAAATCTATATGTTATTGATGTTTTTTGACATTTTAATTCTGTTTCAAACTGTAGGTGAACTGCTTTCTTAGATTTTTGTCTTTCTTGGCAAATAAATAATAAATCATTAAAGTTTATTAGCCATTTTAAAATGTGGTGGCCAACTTCTGAGTCCATGAGTTATATGCCAAATATGGTTTAATGTCCTTTGCGTACCTTCCAAAAGCAAGCAAAGGGGATGCACTGGAACTACAGTTCCATTCCTGACTTATATCAATGAGCTACACTGTGTATTGAGCTACACTGTGTATGCAAATAGATTTAAATGGCTTGAAGTTGTCTATGTTATCAGTTACAACAGGCCTACCTCTTTATGAAAATGGAAATTCTGATTGTTCCTGGTCTGTCATGTAATTCTATTATGTAGAATGAAAACAAATTATTAACATCTCAAAAGCTAGTTCACATATATCTGTATGCAAATACAATGACATTGAACAATCTCTGGGAGTTTACTGATTTTACTATCCTTCCCAAACACCTAGTAGCATTAAATACCTAGTAATATTAAACCCTCCAAAAGGGAATAAAAAAAGGTTGAGTACAATAAAATAAGTTTTTGTTTTGTTTTGTTTTGTTGGTTGGCTCATTTTGTTTCTGTTTATTATTATTATTGTTATTACTATTATTATTATTTGTTAGTTTTGTTATTTTTAAAGACAAATATTTTTATTATTCTCCTTATTGGTATTTTTCATTGTCAAAGCATTTGCAATTATTAGCTACTTAGTTAACAACCCTTCACAATGCATGCATAAATAATTTTGACATTGTACAGGAACAGAAACATAAGAATTATTTTTTTTTTCCAAGTTCACAGAAAAGAGAGCTTACATATATTTTTTATTCTGTAGATAGGGAGTATCATGTTGACCTATATATATTTATATTTTTATTTATATATATTTTTTTTTAGGTAAAATGATATAGCTGAATAATTTGATGTAGTGCTAAAGAGTCAGAATTATTTCTTTTAAAATCCTTCCTTTCTACTTTTGGCTTAATGACTAGATCCTCAGCTTTGTACTTTACATAAGCTAAAGCTCTTCAAAATGCTGTGCAATTGCTTCAGCAAATCAGCACTGTAACAATGTTGAAATAAACTATTGTAATTATACAGAATGAAGCATGAAGGAATAAGCATATTAAATATTATTAGTCAGGTATTATCATCTGATTCTTCATATAAAATTATACATAATATTTTTCTCACATTAGTGTTGCAATGTAATATACATACAGTATTTATTTTTGCTTGGTATTGGTTACACACTAGTGAAAAATTGTAGTGGTTGGTTATAAATTGACTAGGTAAAAGCTACTATGTTTAGATATGAATAGCTTTTTGATATATATGTGAAAAGAGTTAGATAATAATAAAGGAAAACAGGTAATAAGTATTGTTGTATTAACCAAAATATATCCTGATAGAAAAAATATACAAAATTTAAAATACCGGAGAATAAAAATGAGCGATATGTTTGAGCCAAATGTCCTGTTGAAAATCTCAGAATTCTGAAGTTTTATTGTCCTGAGAGAGATGAAATGCCACGAAAAACAATCATGCGCATTCTGTTTAATGTGGGACAGGGAAGGGAAGGGAAGGGAAGGGAAGGGAAGGGAAGGGAAGGGAAGGGAAGGGAAGGGAAGGGAAGGGAAGGGAAGGGAAGGGAAGGGAAGGGAAGGGAAGGGAAGGGAAGGGAAGGGAAGGGAAGGGAAGGGAAGGGAAGGGAAGGGAAGGGAAGGGAAGGGAAGGGAAGGGAAGGGAAGGGAAGAGGAACTAGCAAAAAAAAGAAAAGAAAAAAAAATCTGAGGTTGTACTAAGAATTTGAAAAGAACATTGATTTACTGAAATTTCACATAGACATATGATTACTTCAAAAATAGACAAGAAAATCTTATGTATGAGTAAGAAAACAACAATAGCAGAACAACTTAACCATTATCCTTGTTTCTGTTTAAGTTTTGTGCTATCAACATGATATGCAAACATATTTGATACCTTAGAGTGAAACAGCTTCGGCCAAGGCTGACTGTTTTATCATTAGTGTTTTATAAAGAGGGTCAATTACTAGGTATACTTGTGACAGCATTAAACAAAACATAAATGATATTGTTACAAGCAATTTCACTATTCTGGTTCTTTCTTTAATAGTTGCTTGGCTTAGTATCTTTTGATTTATGTCAAGAGCTTATAGGACTCAAATAAGTCAGTGGCATAAAGCATTTTCCTTTGAAATCTACCAAATGGAAGCTGTTTGTCTCAAGCATTACATGAATTGTGACTGAAAAACATAACAGTATTCTCAGCATCCTCATAAAACTATTATGCAACACCTGTTACTTCCTGTAGTCCTCAACTTCAAATCCCCTCCAGACCCTCCCCCGCCAAAAAAAAAAAAAAAAAAAAAAAAATCCATGGAGAGTCTTGAAATGTGTGCAGGGAGACTGGAAGACCTCCTGATGTTTTTGTTTCCTGATAGCCATGATAAATACACTGTAAGGAATGTTTAAATAAAGTATATTTTAAAATTTAGTCAGTGTTACTTGATCAGATTTGTTCTCATTAACTTTGTATGGTTTCTTAATGCTTCAAATACATCTTGATAAAAACTAGAAAATTTGAAAATACATGTGGTACCTAAACTGATATGGAATAAAAAGAACAATTGCCCCTGTTTCAGACTGTGTTTGTTAAACAAACAAACAAAAAGTTGTATTGTTGTTAATTTCGGTAGAATAATTGTTTCTTTCATTTTTGTTTTTGGCTTCTTTAGGGGTAATTGTGGAAAGAGATTATCTCTCTGAAAAAATGTTAAATTTAAATCTTGAAACAGTGTCATTTATAGAAAATACACATTCTTTCTTTTTTTGATTTTTTTTTCTGTCGTTCATGATATCTTTTTTTCAAGTGAATAAAGATGAAGTCATATAAAATTGACAATTAAATATACAAGCAAGCATGAAGGCTCTGTTGCAGTTTTATTCTCCAGCAGGAATATAACCATCATGCTTCCAGTGCCACGAGAAATAGTAAAAGGTAGTATTTTTTGAATTCAACATTGAAGATTCTAAAATCCCACAAGATCTAGATCTCCACAACCTTATGGTGTTTCCCCGGATAGCATGAAAAGGGATTTTTTCTCCACATGTTCTAGTTATTATCAATAATAATAATAATAATAATAATAATAATAATAATAATAATAATAATAAACTGCTTAATTAATAATTAAAAATACATATTGGGTTTAATACTTCTTGTAAAATGTAGGTTTAAAAGTATAAATAAGGTATATATAAAGTAGGTCATTTTGCTGAGAATGACACT
This sequence comes from Anser brachyrhynchus, assembly GCF_964034855.1. Lineage (NCBI taxonomy): Eukaryota > Metazoa > Chordata > Aves > Anseriformes > Anatidae > Anser > Anser brachyrhynchus. The sequence continues at coordinate 58,672,415 of NC_137698.1, read as the reverse complement.
AACAGATCTGTGTTCATGAAATAAAATAAGAAAAGCCAGTCTCAGGTTGGGATATAGATGGCAAAGAACATAAAATGAAAATTAAGATATTACACAATGTCCTGGTTTCAGTTAGGATAGAGTTAAGTTTCTCTTAGTAGCTGGTAGGGTGCTATGTTTTGGATTAGGATGAGAAGAGCGCTGATAACATGCTGATGTTTTAATTGTTGCAGAGCAGTGTTTACACTAAGCCAAGGACTTTTCAGCTTCTTGCTCTGTCCTGCCAGCAGGCAGGCTAGAGTTGGAGCAGGAGCTGGGAGGGGACAGACCCAGGACAGCTGACCCAAACTGGCCAAAGGGGTATTCCATACCATCTGACGTCATGCTAAACAATATATAGGGGTGGCTGGCCGGGGTGGGGGGCCGGCTCCTCGGGGATAGGCTGGGCATCGGTCAGCGGGTGGTGAGCAATTGCATTGTGCATCACTTGTTTCGTACACATTATTATCAGTAGTACTATTACCTTTATTATTATTATTATTATTATTATTATTTTCCTGTCTTAATAAACTGTCTTTATCTCAACTCACAGGCTTCACTTTCCCATTTCTCTCCCCCATCCCAGAGAGGGAGGGGGGAGGGTGAGCGAACAGCTGTGTGGTGTTTAGCTGCCAGCCGGGTTAAACCACAACACACAAGTACAGTAGTTGTAAGACAAAAGCCAATAAAAGCCATGGTTTTCTATCATGCTCATCTAGTCAATATTTTAATTAAGGACTTAGAATGTTGTATCATAATTGTATTAAATCAGTAGGCCATATCAAAATGAATGTACGGCAAATGAAGTAAAACAAGGATTATTATAGGCAACTTCAAGAGGATTTTGACATAGAGAAGTATATCTAAAAGAATGAAAAAAGCACCTGTCGTACGACGACTGGCTGAGGGAACTGGGTCTGTTTAGCCTGGAGAAGAGAAGACCGAGGAGAGACCTCGTTAATGTGTATAAATATCTGAGGGGATATCTCAGATGGATATAGTTGAGAAGATGGATCTAGTCTCTTTTCAGTTGTGTCCAGTGACAGGATGAGAAGCAATGGGCAGAAACTGAAACATAGGAGGTCCCAGCTCAATATGAGGGGGCACTTCTTTACTGTGAGGGTGACAGAGCAATGGAACAGGTTGCCCAGAGAGGCTATGGAGTCTCCTTCTCTGAAGATATTCAAAACCTGCCTGGATGCCATCCTGTGCAACATGCTCCAGGTGATCCTGCTCAGCAAGGGGGTTGGACTAGAGGATCTTCAGAGGTCCCTTCCAACCCTGTCCATTCTGTGATTCTGTGATTTTTAGTTTGTTTACTTATTTACTCTATTCCAACAGAATTTTACTTTGTTTATTCTTATTTATTCCATTAAAATTATCACTGTTTTTAGAGCGGTAAATCACATAAGTACAAGTACCATATTAAAACCACACGGGTGTTATGAAGGTCTATGACAGAGTAAGGGAATATCTACTAGACAGGATTTGTCAGAAGCTATAGTTCACAATACTTCATCAGTTCTTCATTTTTCAGTCATTTCATTATCACCAGATAAAGCCTATGAAGCTCTCTTGTGCTCAGATCTATCACAATGACTCTGTAAAAAAGCATTCTAGGGATTACTAAGAAGTGACCTCATAATACACATTATTGATTTCAAATGGAAAGCTAATTCCTAACACTATAAAGGACCATAGCTTTGTCTACTTCAACTGTAGCTCTAAAGAAGAGTGAGTACCATAAATAAATATATTTTCTTGGTCATTATACTTGATGAATTGTAAAGTCCTGTGGAAATTTTTCATTCTGTGTCAATTTTTGAAAAAGGAAGTTCAGAAGCCTCTGTATCTGCGAAGTATTTAAGTGACTTAAATAATATCACATTTACATTTTTATGTGATACATATGTATTGCTCTAATGTTATTCAGCAATATAAAAGTGTAAATGACAAAAATTCAAGTAATATTTAAGAAGACTATGACATATTTAGGCCTGACGTGGGAACAAAACAATAATAGCTCACTGTATTTTCTGCCAATTTTTTTTCAATGCCTGCAAGGATTGATTTTTCTATTTTTCTTTTAATCATTATGGAGATAATCCCATGCTGAGTGTTGATAAATCCCTTCAGCTTTAGTGTAGATGGGAGCAGAAGGTGATGAACTGCTGACAGAATATACCTGTGTAAGGGCTGGTAAGTAGAACAGGCTGGTAAGTTTACAGACATTTGATAAGGCTAAAGGATGCTAATGCAAAGTATCAGTCAAAGGAAATATTCTGTCTTCACTGAACCTAATGAAATCAAGATTTCATCTACAGGATCAGAATTTCCTGGGACACCATCAAAGGAAGTTAATCTGCCTATTTTTTTCTACTGAGAAGCAATATCCATTCAAAGTCAACTGGAAGTGGAACATGGATACAGTGTTCTGACGTAATGAGGTGGAAATGAGAT